>NC_091267.1:66385000-67585000 GCF_042477335.2 Ovis canadensis
AGGAAAAGGAGTACGTCAAGGCTATATATTGTCACCCTGCTTATTTAACTTCTATGCAGAGTACATCATGAGAAATGCTGGACTGGAAGAAACACAAGCTGAATCAAGATTGCCGGGAGAAATATCAATAACCTCAGATATGCAGATGACACCACCCTTATGGCAGAAAATGAAGAGGAACTCAAAAGCCTCTTGATGAAAGTGGAGAGTGAAAAAGTTGGCCTAAAGCTCAACATTCAGAAAAGGAAGATCATGGCATCCGGTTCCATCACTTCATGGGAAATAGATAGGGAAACAGTGTCAGACTTTATTCTTTTAGGCTCCAAAATCACTGCAGATGGTGACTGCAGCCATGAAATTAAAAGATGCTTACTCCTTGGAAGAAAAGTTATGGCCAACCTAGATAGTATATTCAAAAGCAGAGACATTACTTTGCCAACTAAGATCTGTCTAGTCAAGGCTATGGTTTTTCCTGTGGTCATGTATGGATATGAGAGTTGGACTGTGAAGAGGGCTGAGCACCGAAGAATTGATGCTTTTGAAGTGTGGTATTGGAGAAGACTCTTGAGAGTCCCTTGGACTGCAAGGAGATCAGCCCTGGGATTTCTTTGGAGGGAATGATGCTAAAGCTGAAACTCCAGTACTTTGGCCACCTCATGTGAAGAGTTGACTCATTGGAAAAGACTCTGATGCTGGGAGGGATTGGGGGCAGGAGGAGAAGGGGACGAAGGAGGAGAGGGTGAGATGGCTGGATGGCATCACTGACTCGATGGATGTGAGTCTGAATGAACTCTGGCAGTTGGTGATGGACAGGGAGGCCTGGCGTGCTGTGATTCATGGGGTCGCAAAGAGTCAGACACGACTGAGTGACTGAACTGAACTGAACTGGAACATGATGTTAAGCCTTGTTTAAGTGGTACGTTTTACTGTGCTCTGTTTTCTAATATGAAAGATGCTGATAGTCCTCCCTTTGAATTCTAGAGTCTCAAGTTCCTGACCAGCCAAGCTCTCTTCATGTGAGGCCCCAGACCAACTGCATCATCATGAGTTGGACCCCTCCCTTAAACCCAAACATTGTGGTACGAGGTTACATCATTGGATATGGTGTCGGGAGCCCTTATGCTGAGACAGTACGTGTGGACAGTAAACAGCGCTACTATTCCATTGAGAGGTTAGGTAAGTAGCTGTGAATTTTCTTCTCATAAGGAAAAGAAATGATTTATATTTAATTATTTTCTCTTTTGGAAAATGGCTCTTTGGAATTGATGTCAATTTGTTACAGATATCCATGACTCTTTTTCTATCCATCCGTCTACTCACTTATCCTTCTGTACACATACGTGCTTTTTTTTTTTTCTGGACTTTGAGTTGAGGAATTTTATCTAGACAGATACAGAGAAGTGGGTGACCTGGTGTGTACCCTGCCTGTGTCATAAGAATACAGTGCATTGGAACATTTTTTTTTTCTTTTTCCTCTGTCAATGGAGACTTCTAATCTTAACAATTCTTACAAAAAGAGTCAGCATATTATTTTTCTCACTAGAAAGTTACTGTTGACTTTTCTTTAATTTTGAATTATACAGTCTCATTATCTTTTTTTCCCAGTAGTGTTTATAGACCAAACTTGGTGGCTATCATGACAACAAGATTTTTTAAAAAAGAATTTTCAATCAAGCCAGTAACTCGGAGCAATCAAACTCCTCTCCTCTTAGTTCAAGTTCTTTTACTGTGTTTTACCTCATTTTGCTGAACATAATAATTCTAATGTGATGTTTCTGAATTCATTGAAAATTTGTTTATTCAGAGTTAACATGTATAAAGTTTTCATATTCATTTTATATCAGATTTTCCATAATGCAATAAGAGATTATATCATTAGCAGAGGGAAATAAAATGAATCTTTGTCATATGTAGGGTGCCAGCAAGTTAAACAGTTGTCATCAAGCAGAAGGCAAGTTGATTCTACCTGTTGATTTAACATGATATTATTTGCACTGACCTACAGTGACCTTCTCAGTGGAAAGGCAGCCTGATTGGATTGCTGCTTATTTGCAATGTCTCTCAGGAGCAGCGTTAGTGATGAGAAGCCTGATCTGAATTTGAATAGCTAAAATGCAGTAGCAAGGAAAGGTTTTTTCAGTGCTAGAGGAAATCTGCACTGACCCATTCTCTCAGTAATTGCTTCAAACACTAATAAGAGGAGCACCTTCTGCAAATCTGCACAATTTTAGTTAGCTTGGCATTTGGAAATAATATCCCCTCCATCAGTCCCTGAGTTTGAATGCAGAGGCAATCACAAAATTCATATTTTATGGCCTTCAAACCTATGTCAGGGGACTCTGATTTTTCCGTTCTTCAGTATACCGCACCATCTCTGACAGTTCATCTTGGTGCCACGCTCCAGAGGGAGAGAAGCCTGTGGCAGTACACAGGCTCTCAAACAAAGAGGTCATGATGCCAACTCACAGTGAAGTCATGAAGAAAAGCTGCATTGTTTCACCATGTGCTTTTGATAATGGTACTTCTTATTACAAGGAGACTCTCCCATGAGTTTCCAAGTCTAGTAAAGTTGAGGCATTTGAGAGATTAATACTGTGGCTGCCTCTGCTGCTAAGTCGCTTCCGTGTCCGACTTTGTGCGACCCCATAGACTGCAGCCCACCAGGCTCTGCCGTCACTGGGATTCTCCAGGCAAGAACACTGGAGTGGGTTGCCATTTCCTTCTCCAATGCATGAAAGTGAAAACTAAAAGTGAAGTCGCTCAGTTGTGTCCGACTCTTCACGACCCCATGGACTGCAGCCCACCAGGCTCCTCTGTCCATGGGATTTTCCAGGCAAGAGTACTGGAGTGGGGTGCCATTGCCTTCTTCATAATACTGTTGCAAATGTTTGCAAAAGCTTAAAGAAGAGATTTTTCCATTGTAAGATATGTTTTAAAGAGCTAGGAAAACTGATAAAGGTAAAAATGGAATAGGAACCTGTCTCAGTGATAGATAAACATGAGTATGTGCGGTAAAACTTATTGGAAAAGCAAAATTACACACATACAGCCACTCCCTCCATCCCCCACCCCACCCAACCCCCCCCCCCCCCCCGCCACCACACACATATGTATTTAAATTCTGTTAAAACTTTAAACATAGCACCATGTCTTAACACAGGGTTTCCCTGGTGGCTCAGATGGTAAAGGATTCACCTGCAGTGCAGGAGACCTGGGTTCAATCCCTGGGTTGAGAAGATCCCCTGGGAGAAGGGAATGGCAACCCACTCCAGTATTCTTGCCTGGAGAATCCCATGGATAGAGGAGCCTGGTGGGCTCAGCCCATGGGGTCAGAGTTGGACACAACTGAGTGACTGACACTTTCACGTCTTAACATAAAATGTAAAATAGTTGTTTTATCAGTATTGTTCCACTATCTCCATGGTTATACAAATAAACCGGTATTCTTTTAATATAAATTTCCATCACTTGGCCAAAATATATGTTAAACATAGCTGAAGTTCTAATATTTATAAAGATAAAACACTCATTCAAGTCTACATTTGAACTCAACAAAGAAACCATCAGTGTTTTATTTATTCTATTAAATATTAAAATCAGCATATCAGTTTTATAGTATTTTTTAAAAGGTATTTAAAATGCAATTTTAAAGCTTTTAATTGAGACATTTTATATGAGGCTTCCCAGGGGGTCAGTGCTAAAGAATCTGCCTGCCAAGCAGGAGACACGGGTTCAGTCCCTGCATTGGGAAGATCCCCTGGAGAAGAAAATGACAACCCACTCCACTATTCTTGCCTGGAGAATTCCATGGACAGACGAACCTGGTGGGCTAGAGTCCATGGGGTCTGCAAAGAGTTGGGCATGACTTAGAGACCAAAGCAGAAGAACAGCATGACAGTTTTACAGTTAAAAATGAATTAAGGAAAGTTCCAACCCATTTAAGCATAGGGTCAGCCATAACTTGATATCAAGTATTGATATCATGCTTGTATTTTAGACTGTAAAACGCTATGTGGTTTGTAACTGACCAATAAACCTCCTCTTTTCTTTGGTGAGAGACCAGAACTTCCAAATAGTGTTTTGCTTATCAGTTATAGTAACTTACTATTTAGACACCAGGCACTATGACCTGCATTAGGGCTAGAAGTACATGACCACTTTGAAAAATATCTAATGTTGCCTGATTTAAAACAAAACATAGCTTGCCTAGTGCAGGCGTAGAGCTTTATTAACCAGTATTTATTATAATTAATCCTTTGAAATCTTCCTCCTTTTTAGTTCCAAAGTCCTAATGTCAACTTTGGCATAAACGCATGGTATAGATCCACGGTATCTGAACTCTAGCAGTGTTTCAGTTCAGTCACCCAGTCATGTACGACTGTTTGTGACCCCATGGACTGCAGCATGCCAGGCTTCCCGGTCCATCACCAACTCCTGGAGCTTACTCAAGTTCATGTCCATTGAGTCAGTGATGCTATCCAACGAAAGTCCTACAGCCAAGGGGTGGGGTTTTGTTCCAGAATCTAGCTTCAGACTTGAAGCTCCCCATCCCTTCATCCATTAAGCCATGGATGTCTCTGTTGCTGACTCTGGGCTCTTCAGTCTTGCAGCTGGGCAGGTACAGGACTTGCAGGCCTGCAGGATGCAGTCCAATAAAGGTGTTAGTTGTAGGTTCTTCTCAGATGTCTGTTATCACATTGAGGCAGTGTTTACTATTCCTAGCTTTATAAGAGTGTTACTATGAATATTTGTTGAATTTTCATGAAATAATTTTCTGTCTTTTGAGATGGTCCTATACTTTTCCTCTTGTAATCATTTAATATTGTTAATCATATTGATTGATTTTTGAAAGGTAAATACCCATTCTTATGTTGTAGGATTTAATTTGTTAATAGTTATTAAGGTTTTATTTATTCATTTTTTTTGCTATATTCATTAAGTATACGTGTCTATAAGTTTCTGTGGTCTGCTGTCTCTGGGATCACACAGAGTCGGACACAACTGAAGTGACTTAGCAGCAGCAGCAGTAGCAGCAGCAGTGACTTTCCAGGTTTTTTTTTAAAACTAAGCTTATACCACTCATAAAATTATGTGAATTATTGCTCTTTATGTAGCTGAAAAATTTGGGTAAAATTGTTATTTCTTATTCCTTGAATATTTGATGAAATTCACTAACAAAACCACCACCTGTATCTGAGATTTCCTTTTAGGGAAGGATTTTGAAATGAATTAAATTTCTTTAACATATACAGGTATTTTTATATTTTGAATTCTTTCTTGTACTGATTTTGGCAAGTTAATTTTTTCATGAAATTCATCTATTTTATTTTGTCACACTTATTGGCCTAGAGTTGCTCGTTCATGATATTATGTTACTGTCTGGGGTATCTATGGAATAACTATTTTTACATTTTTGAGACTAATAATTTATGTTCTCTTATTTGTGATCATTCTAGGTTGGGGTTTGTTAATTTTGTTGATCTGTCAAAGAAAGAGACTCTAACATTGCTAATTGTTTCTGTTATCTATTATTTCTTTCATGTTTACTCTTATCTTGACTATGTTCTTTCTTATACTAATTTCAGTCATAATTTGCACTTTTATTTGCAATTTCTTAAAGTGAAATCTCAGGCTTCCCTGGTGGCTCAGAGGTTAAAGCGTCTGCCTCCAATGTGGGAGACCCGGGTTCGATCCCTGGGTCGGGAAGATCCCCTGGAGAAGGAAATGGCAATCCACTCCAGTATTCTTGCCTGGAGAATCCCATGGACAGAGAAGCCTAGTAGGTTACAGTCCACGGGGTCGCAAAGAGTTGGACTCGACTGAGCGACTTCACCTCACCTCAAAGTGAAATCTCATAATGTAAAGATTTAAATCTATTGATACTTCCCTAAGCACTACTTTCCTTGCATTTCACAATTTTATACATGTATATATTTATTATCACTTAGTTTAAAATATTTTCTGATTTTTCCTTGATTTCTTTTTGCTCTGTGACTTACTGTGTTGCTTAATTTTCCAATTTTGAGTTTTCGTAGATAGTTATTATTACTGATTATTTTTATCATGATTAGAAAATATACTCTGATTTTACTATTTTTACATTTGCTTTATTTTTTATTATTTTAGTTTTTAACCAATTTTTATTGAAGTATAGGTAATTTAAAATGCATTAGTTTCAAGTGTAGAGCAAAGTGATTCAGTTACCCACATAAATATATATATATATAATATTAATACGTATCAGTTATCTGTCTATCAGTTAAGTTCAGTCACTCAGTTGTGTCCAACTCTTTGCAACCCCATGAACCACAGCACGCCAGGCCTCCCTGTCCATCACCAACTCCCGGAGTCCACCCAAACCCATGTCCGTTGAGTCGGAGATACTATTCTACCATCTCATCCTCTGTCGTCCCCTTCTCCTCCTGCCCTCAATTTTTCCTAGCATCAGGGTCTTTTCAAATGAGTCAGCTCTTTGAAAATTAGCTGGCCAAAGTATTGGAGTTTCAGCTTCAACATCAGTCCTTCCAATGAACACCTAGGACTGATCTCCTTTAGGATGGACTGGTTGGATCTCCTTGCAGTCCAAAGGACTCTCAAGAGTCTTCTCCAACACCACAGTTCAAAAGCATCAATTTTTTGGCACTCAGCTTTCCTTATAGTCCAACTCTCACATCCATACATGACCACTGGAAAAACCAAAACCTTGACTAGATGGACCTTTGTTGACAAAGTAATGTCTCTGCTTTTCAATATGCTATCTGGGTTGGTCATAACTTTCCTTCCAAACACTAAGCGCCTTTTAATTTCATGGCTGTAATCACATCTGCAGTGATTTTGGAGCCCAGAAAAAATAAAGTCAGCCACTATTTTCACTGTTTCCCCATCTATTTGCCATGAAGTGATGGGACTGGATGCCATGATCTTCGTTTTCTGAATGTTGAGCTTTAAGCCAACTTTTTCACTTTCCTCTTACACTTTCATCAAGAGGCTCTTTAGTTCTTCTTCACTTTCTGCCATAAGGGTAGTGTCATCTGCATATCTGAGGTGATTGATATTTCTCCCGGCAGTGTTGATTCTGGCTTGTGTTTCATCCAGCCCAGCATTTCGCTTGATGTACTCTGCATATAAGTTAAATAATCAGGATGACAATATACAATCTTGATGAGCTTCTTTCCCGATTTGGAACAAGTCTGTTGTTCCATGTCCAGTTCTAACTGTTGGTTCTTCACCTGCATGCAGATTTCTCAGGAGGCAGATCAGGTGGTCTGGTATTCCCATCTCTTGAAGAATTTTCTGCAGTTTGTTGTGTTCCAAAGTCAAAGGCTTTGGCGTAGTCAATAAAGCAGAAGTAGATGTTTTTCTGGAACTCTCTCACTTTTTCGATGATCCAGCAGATGTTGGTGATTTGATCTCTGGTTCCTCTGTCTTTTCTAATCCAGCTTAAAAATCTGGAAGTTTACAATTCATGAACTGTTGAAGCCTGGCTTGGAGAAATTTGAGCATTACTTTGCTAGCTTGTAAGATAAGTGCAATTGTGCGGTAGTTTGAGCATTCTTTGGCATTGCCTTTCTTTGGGATTGGAATGAAAACTGATCTTTTCCAGTCCTATGACCACTACTGAATTTTCCAAATTTGCTGGCATATTGAGTACAGCACTTTCACAGCATCATCTTTTAGGGTTTGAAATAGCTCAACTGGAATTCCATCACCTCCACTAGCTTTGTTTGCGGTGAAGGTTCCTAAGGTCCAGTTGACTTCACATTCCAGGATGTCTGGTTCTAGGTGAGTGATCACACCATCATGATTATCATGAAGATCTTTTTTGTACAGTTCTTCTGTGTATTCTTGCCACCTCTTCTTAATATCTTCTGCTTCTGTTAGGTCCAGACCATTTCTGTCCTTTATCGAGCCCATCTTTGCATGAAATGTTCCCTAGGTATCTCTAATTTTCTTGAAGAGATCTCTAGTCTTTCCCATTCTATTGTTTTCCTCTATTTCTTTGCACTGATCGCTGAGGAAGGCTTTCTTATCTCTCCTTGCTATTCTTTGGAACTCTGCATTCAGATGCTTATATCTTTCCTTTTCTCCTTTGCTTTTCACTTCTCTTCTTTTCACAGCTATTTGTAAGGGCTCCTCAGACAGCCTTTTTTTTTTTTTTTTTTGCATTTCTTTTCTTGGGGATGGTCTTGACCCCTGTCTCCTGTACAGTGTCACAAACCTCTGTCCGTAGTTCTTCAGGCACTCTATCAGATCTAATCCCTTGAATCTGTTTGTCACTTCCACTGTATAATCATAAGGTATATGATTTAGGTCATTCCTGAATGGTCTAGTGGTTTTCCCTACTTTCTTCATTTTAAGTCTGAGTTTGGCAATAAGGAGTTCATGATCTGAGTCACAGTCTGCTCCCAGTCTTTTTTTTGCTAACTGTATATAGCTTATCTTTGGCTACAAAGACAATCATCAGTCTGAATTCAGTATTGACCATCTGGTGATGTCCATGTGTAGAGTCTTCTCTTGTGTTGTTGGAAGAGGGTGTTTGCTGTGACCAGTGCATTCTTTTGGCAAAACTTAGCCTTTGCCTGCTTCATTCTGTGACTGCTTCATTCTGTATTCCAAGGCCAAATCTGCCTGTTACTCCAGGTATTTCCTGACTTGCTACTTTTGCATTCCAGTCCCCTATAATGAAAAGGACATCTTTTGGGGGTGTTAGTTCTGGAAGGTCTTGTAGGTCTTCATAGAACCATTCAACTTCAGCTTCTTCAGCATTACTGGTCATGGCATAGACTTGGATTACCATGATATTGAATGGTTTGCCTTGGAAATGACAGAGATCATTCTGCCATTTTTGAGATTGCATCCAAGTACTGCATTTCAGGACTCTTTTGTTGACTGTGATTGCTACTCTATTTCTTCTAAGGGATTCTTGCCCACAGTAGTAGATATAATGGTCATCTGAGTTAAAGTCACCCATTCCAGTCCATTTTAGTTCACTGATTCCTAAAATGTCGACATTCACTTTTTGCCATCTCCTGTTTGACCGCTTCCAATTTGCCTTCATTCATGGACCTGACATTCCAGGTTCCTATGCAATAATGCTCTTTACAGCTTTGGACTCTACTTCCATCACCAGTCACATCCACAGCTGGGTGTTGTTTTTACTTTGGCTTCATCTCTTCATTCTTTCTGGGGTTATTTCTCCACTATCTCTAGTAGCATATTGGGCACCTACCGACCTGGGGAGTTCATCTTTCAGTGTCCTATCTTTTGCCTTTCCATACTGTTCATACTGAACAACATAGTGACTGACATTCAATTCAGTGTGAAAGAAAAAAGTGTTAACGCCTGGATTCAGCTATAATGGAATGCTGATTAGAAAATCTTGAGTGGGAGAGTTAGATTCATTCAGCATGATCCCTGGTTCCCAGAGAGGAGTGAGGAGAGAAAAGATCATTTTATGAGATCATTACTCTGAATGAAGAATGGATTTTATTTTTTTAGGTGTGTGTGTGTGTGTTTTCTTTTGGTTTGTTTGTTTGTTTTTTTACAGTTAGTGCCTTCTAAACCTACAGGCATTTTCTAGCAAAGTTTAAGGGCAGTCTCAGGGTGATTCATTAATAATACATATCATTCTATTTGTAACTCTTTTCTCACTTTTTACTCCCTGAAGTCCAAAGCAGATACATTGTCATATAGCTGGTGAGTTTTCTAAGGCTCTATTATTTGGAATCTACTACAATAGAAAAATACTATTATGAAACAAGAGAGGAAAAAGTCTTCTCAATAGAGTAATGATCATATATATATATAAACGATTATATGATTCACTCATTCCACCAGCATTAAACTCAAGAATTCAATCAAAAACTGTTCCTCTACCTTCTCTGTTTTTCTAGAAAATATTTTATTTGATTGAGAACAATCTAGATCTCTCCTTAGCTTTCCATGTCAGTTGGTGTTTATAGATAAGTACTCAGCTCATTTTTTTCCTAGAATTTTACAAATACCAATCTGTTCCTTCATCATCCACATTATTTTAGTATCAAGTATCATCCCAATTTTATAAATAATGAAAGATAGCAAAAGAACTAAAAAGAAACCAAGAAAAGTTGAAGATAATCTTTTGATAAGGTTGAATGACCTTAACACACTTGGATAAGCATTATCAAGAACAGCAAAAACCAGCCTGCTTAGCATGGAGAGAGCAAGCTGGGATCAATTTTGAGCATGATTAGGACCTGCACTAGGGCTTCCCTGGTAGCCTAGAGGTTAGAGCGTCTGCCTGCAATGCGGGAGACCCAGGTTTGATCCCTGGGTCAGGAAGATTTCTTGGAGAGGGAAATGGCAACCCACTCCAGGATTCTAGCCTGGAGAATCCCATGGAGGGAGGCGCCTGGTGGGCTACAGTCCATGGGGTCGCAAAGAGTCCAACACGACTGAGCGACTTCACTTTCACTTTCAGGACTTGCACTAGAACGCATTACTTCAGGGAAGTTCTGTTTCGTATAAGGTATACTTCCTAAGGTATTCTGGCAAAGTTAAATCCCTTCAACAACAGAATAATATGATCTAGTGAAATAGGACACAGTTCTAAAAGTTCTGAGGAAATACAAATTATAGCTTTAGATTTGAGTCCCAGAGATCTGAGAGTTGTTATCTTATGAACCAGATTCAGGGCTGACTTTGGGAGAAAAGAGAGAAAAACAGATGTCTCAATATATTGTATTACTAAGCATTTGTACTTGTGGATTAGTATTTCTTCTTTTAGTTAAATCATTTTCTGCTGCATGTAATTTGAAGCTCTGTTATCAAGGACACAATTACTTAGGGATTGTTATATTGTGTTGATGAATTAACTGCTTTAGCATTGATAAACTATACCTCTTGATCAGTGGTAATATTTTCTGTGAAATATGCTTAGTGTCTATTAATATAACAACTCCAGCCTATTTTTTGTTTGTGTGTTGGCATAATATATATTTTTCCATTGCTATTTTACTTTCAAATTACTAGTGTCTTTAAAGTGAGTTTCTTATAGGCAGCAATATAGTTGGGTCTTATTTTGGTTTTGTTTGTTTGGCTATCCATTATGATAATCTCTGACTTTTAATTAAGGTGTTTGGGCCATTTTCATTTAATATGGATATTGATATGGTTGGGTTTATATCTACTGTCCTGCTATTTTTGTTTATTTGTTATATTTGGAAAAAGCAAGAGAGTTCCAGAAAAGCATCTATTTCTGCTTTATTGACTATGCCAAAGCCTTTGACTGTGTGGATCACAATAAACTGTGCAAAATTCTGAAAGAGATGGGAATACCTCTCACCTGACCTGCCTCTTGCAGGTCAGGAAGCAACAGTTAGAACTGGACATGGAACAACAGACTGGTTCAAATAGGAAAAGGTGTATGTCAAGGCTGTATATTTGTCACCCTGCTTATTTAACTTACATGCAGAGTACATCATGAGAAACGCTGGGCTGGAAGAAGCACAAACTGGAATCAAGATTTCCAGGAGAAATATCAATCACCTCAGATATGCAGATGACACCACCCTTATGGCAGAAAGTGAAGAGGAACTAAAAAGCCTCTTGATGAAAGTGAAAGAGGAGAGTGAAAAAGTTGGCTTAAAGCTCAACATTCAGAAAACAAAGATCATGGCATCTGGTCCCATCACTTCATGGGAAATAGATAGGGAAGCAATGATAGACTATTTGGGGGGCCTCCAAAATCACTGCAGATGGTGATTACAGCCATGAAATTAAAAGACGCTTACTCCTTGGAAGGAAAGTTATGACCAACCTAGATAGCATATTGAAAAGCAGAAACATTACTTTGCCAACAAAGGTCTGTCTAGTCAAGGCTATGGTTTTTCCATTAGTCATGTATGGATGTGAGAGTTGGACTGTGAAGAAAACTGAGCGCTGAAGAATTGATGCTTTTGAACTGTGGTGTTGGAGAAGACTCTTGAGAGTCCCTTGCACTGCAAGGAGATCCAACCAGTCCATTCTAAAGGAGATCAGTCCTGGGTGTTCTTTAATGCTTTAAAAAGTATTAAATAAAATGTATCCATGTAAATAAATAAATAAATAAATAAAAAAGAAACCTAAAAAAAAAAAAAGATTGCTTTGCAATCTTTTTCTTTGCCACTGATTTTACACAATTTTATTATTATGTGTCTGTGTAGTTTTATTTATGTGTCTTATGCTTAGAGTCTTGAAATTCTTGCATCAGTGGGTTTATTGGGTTCATTGAATTTGAAAAAATTTTGGCCATTGGTTCTTCAAATAGTTTTGTTTGTTTGTTTGTTTCCTCCCGACCTTACTCCTCTCAATTAGTGCTTCCAATTGCATGTATGTTATAATGTTTCAGGTTGTATCACAGAGCTCACTGATTCTTTGTTTTTTCATTCTTTTTATCCTAATTCATTTTGGATAGTTTCTTTTATTATATCCTTAAAGCTACTGTGTTTCTTTCCTGAAGTGACTCATCTGATCTAAATCTTATCCCATCCACTGTATTTTTCATATTACACTTGGCAGTGCTCATCTCCATAGGATGGTTTGAGTCTTTTTTTAAATATATTCCATAGTTCAGTTAATAAGCTCAGTCTTTCCTCTACCCTCTTGAACATATGGAATATAGTTATACTAACTCTTTACTCATTCTTTCATCTTTTTCATTGGTCTGTCTCTATTTCTTAATTTTCCTTCTCATTATAGAATGTATATTTCTATTTTCTTCATGTTTGTAGTTTTTTTTGTGTTTTTTACATAATGCTTTTATCTTGTGGGAATTTGGAGATATTTATATATTTTTTTAAAAAATATTCTTAAGTTTTGTACTGGGGTCCAATTAAGTTACTTGCAACAACTTTGATTCTCTTGAGACTTGCTTTTAAATTAACATGGTTCAAGAACACATAGTAACACAGGGCTAGTTTACCCTATAACCAAGGCAGTACCTTCTGAGTACTCTACTCAAAATCCCGTGAATTACATGATTGACCATCTAGCTTATGGAAATCCAGTTTTTCCTCGGCCTGGGTGAGCACCAAAGAATTTTTTTTCTTTCTACTGTTAGGTGGTTCTTTCCCAAGCCTTGGGAAATTTCCGCATACACATACACTAAGTACTCAGATGGAGACAGGAGACAACCTCTGTAGATGTTCAGAATTCTCCTTCTCTGCATTTCTCTCTTCTCTGCTACTCTTGCCCACAAACTCCAGTTGCTTTGGTTATCTCAGACTTCCAACTCCATGTCTGCAATTCAGGAAGACCACCGGTCTCCTTCTGTATTTCTCCTTTCTCTTCTGCAGCCTTGGAAATTTTTCTGAGCAATAAGTTGAGGCAATCAGTGGGCTCGCTTTTTTTCCTCTTCTCTGAGAGAGAAACCTGATCTGCCTGATGTCCAAAATAAGAAAACTTGTTTCCTGTATTTTTTTAAATGGATCCAGACAAAAGGGTACATCTCATCTCTTTTAACCCATTTTGATCAGAAGTGGAAGTCCTTTAATAGGCAATTAAGTAATTATTTTATCATTTCAGTATGCTGAAACTTTCATCTTTTCAAGAGCACCAGAGATACCAAGCTGCATTGTATCTGTCTCCTTATGTCTGTCACAAATCCCCATCAAGAATGATTCCCGACTGTCATATTGTATCTTCGGAGAATAAATTTAACTTGAGTGCTCTTAGAAATAGGTCTCAGCCTGTGGAGATATGAACGTTTATAACTCCCAGAGTGCATTCTGAGTTCAGTGAATACAATGTAAATTATAATGCTAACCTCAGCATCACCCACCCACATCAAGAATAATCCTTTCATGCATGGAATATAGAAGTTTTGAGTTTATGACATGCAAGCATTTTAAATCAGAAAAATCAATGCACTTCAGCAGCTTCTAGAATAGTTGACATACATGAATAAAAAATGAATAAGCACTAGGTAGAGAACATTTTAGTATTTTGAAATGAAGTACATGATAGGTGTTGGTTAACAAAATCCTGCTTTGTGTTTTTTGAAGCAGAATATAAGAATTATGAAGAATGATTTTTGACCTGAAGTTTGAGAAGTCCGATCACAAAAGCCCATTGAAATAAGTCGTTCACTGTTAAAGAAAATACAGAAGGAAGGTAGCTTTACCCCTTCTTTATCCATGATTCTCTTTTGTACAATGAAAGCAATAGGGAACATAAACTCCAGCTGTGTTTCAGACTGGAGGATCAGAATAGGTCATTGAAAATTTATATAGTGTGTGATGTATAAGCCATTCTAGAAGAAAGTCAACTTACTTTGTTATTATTATTTGGTAACTTTGTTATTTACACAGGAAATTCATGTTTATTCTCAAGTTAATATCAGCAATTTTTCAACATAATTTTGCCCTGAGGGTTGTAATGGGTGTGATCTAAGATAGAGTGAATGTCTATTGTTAATCTCGGTGTGATTATGTATACTTCTTATCTTGCTGTGAATCTTCTCCCTGTCAATACTGTTTGCCTAGTATCTATATTCTAAATTCTGTGACAGGAATAGAAACTTTCATGAATCTCAAGAACAATGAATCTTTTTGTTTTCTTAGCACTTCATCATCTCTTGGACTTTCACCTTAGTAGGTTTCAATGCTTTTACTTTACAGTTGTAGATAATGAATATAATATAAAAAATAATATAATAAAATATATAATAAATATATATTTTATTATATATTATATTATATATTACTATATATAATATATGATAAAAACAATATAATGAATTATTACCTGAGTTATAGTTGTATTTTCAAGTATTCTTATCATTTATTTAATATTAGAATACTAAATGGCTGAACTTGTTGGTAGTACAAGCTAAATTAGGGGAAAAAAATTCTTGAGGTAGAAGGTGTGTTATAAAACTAAATGATTTTTAAATTTTTTCCAAATCTACCATATATAATTTTTTATTGTTGTTTAGTCATTAAGTCATGTCAAACTCTTTTGCGACTGCATGGACGATAGCTTGCTAGACTTCTCTGTCCATGAGATTTTCCAGGCAAGAATACTGGAAGGATTGCTATTTCCTTCTCCAGGGCATCACCCCAACCCAGGGATTGAACCCACGTCTCCTGCATTGTCAGGTAAATTCTTTACCACTGAGCCACCAGGGAAGCCCAGTTATTTACTGGGTGACTGTTGTGGTTGGATGGCATCACCGACTCAAACGGCATGAATTTGAGTAAACTCCGGGAGTTGGTGATAGGCAGGGAGGCCTGGCGTGCTATAGTCCATGGGGTCGCAAAGAGTCGGACATGACTGAGCAACTGAACTGAACTGTAGCATCAAACACCTTGTTGAGGATAGGTACTTTTCTCTGACAATTCTAGGCTTCCAGAATCTTATTTGATAAGTATAAAAATATTTCTTGAAAAGAATAAATGATGTTAAAGGTTTCTACAAGGACAGTAGTTGCATTGGTAGATTGGAAGGTTACTTAAACATGAAGCTGTTCAAAGAATTCTGGTAGAAATTTCTGCTTGAGAATTTTGATTTAAAGGATTGATAGGGTTCATTCTTCTGGGGGAAGACATGATACAGCAAGTACAAGACTCAAAGTCAAGGGACAGAGAGGGAGGTGTAAGATCCAGTGAACTGGGCCATTTAAACATGAGTGTAAATTTGAAGTGGAATAAGAAACTCTTAACTTTTCTTTTTTTAAAACTTTTTATTTCATGTTGGAGAATAGCTGATTAGCAATGTTGTGATAGTTTCAGGTAAACAGTGAAGGGACTCAGTCTTACATAGGCATGTATCTATTCTCTCCTAAACTCCCCTCCCTTAACATTCCTGGATTCACCTATCCCTAAGTATTTCTGAGAGTTTTATGCTATATATTTAACAGTCATTTTGTTGAGATACTAAGTGAATCTCAGATGCTGGAAACTTATGTGCAAATCATTTAGCTGGTCATCAAGTCTTCACCACCACCAAGCCTTTCTTCCTGTTGTTGCATATTCAGTATCATGAAAAAATAATATTCTGTATTCAAAAACGTCCCTGCAAGCTGAGACACAAAGTTAAAAAAGAAGCTAAAACTACGCCATGGTGGTCTTTTGAATCCCAGTCTTGACCTTTTGAAAATGCAATTTAGTAATGAAAGACGGTATTTCACTCTCAGTATAAAATAAATACAGCTTTGTGTTCTTTTCCTCCCTGTCACATCTTTTCTGAAAACCAGTCCATGAAAATAGTGATGAATCTGTTATAACAATTCTAGTCAGCACGGGGGGCTTCCCAGGTAGCTCGGTGGTAAAGAATCCTGCCAATACAGGAGCCGCAGGTTAGATCCCTGGGTCAAGAAAATCCTCTGGAGTAGGAAATGGCCACCTGCTCCAATGTTCTAACCAAGGAAATCCCATGAGCAGAGAAGACTGGTGGGCTGCAGTCCATGGGTTGCAAAAAAGTCGGACATGACTTGGCAGCTACACCACACCAACAAGCCAGCGCTGGGCAGTTGTGCCCTATGCTTTGATTGTTCTCTGCTTTGTTCAATATCCAGAATTTCTCAACATGAGGCTCCTGATACTCCTATAAAGACATGCAGAGTCCAACTTCTGATCCCTTTAGTTACTTTGAAGAGTCCTGACCGTGCACATTTGAGTGACTTCTGGCCTCTCCTGCCGTCTAGACGTTGTAGCCTGTCTTCCTCCCCGTATCTAAGTGGGTCCATGGTGATTCAAATTCTGCTCTTTCTTAGGACTGTGTCTAGGCATTTAATTTTTCTGAAATTGGTGGAGGGACAGAGAGATGCGTAGGTGACAGTTAAGATTTCGATAAAATTTATTGGTCAAGAATTTTATTTTAAGTTACCTTTATTTATTTATTTATTTATTTATTTATTTATTTATTTTGAGTTAAAGAGAATTTATTGGTGATGGTAGTTTTTTTTTTTAATTTTTATTTTTACTTTATTTTACTTTACAATACTGTATTGGTTTTGCCATACATTGACATGAATTAAGTTACCTTTAAAATGTGGCATTTTATTAAAATGTGGCATGGTGTATCTCAGAATGTTTCTTGTTTTCAAGTGTTCTGCTTGTGTTGGTGGGCTTGTGTGTAGGAGTATACTTTAACCATTGTAATTCCATTATATAAATGTGGAGAATAGGATGTATACTAGTCATGAGACTAGTACAGATAAATTAGCAAATTAGGGGCATTCAATTTATTATTTGGAATACAATTTATTATTCCGAGAGCTATCTACCTTGCAACATATTAATCAGTTAATCAAGTAACTAGATAGCATACCCAGTATTTAAATTACTTACAGATTTTAATTAACACTCATTTGGGAGGGGCCACTGGTTACACACAGCCCAAATCTTAAAAGGACATTTTAGTCTAAATTAGAAATACCATGTTATTTCAAATTCTACTCACTCAATAAGAATAATTGGTTTCTAAATATTTTGCTATCTTGTTAGAATAGAAAACAAAATGATCATATAGTTCAGAAGTAACAGATTGTGTTATAAATCATTAAAAGAAAACATAGCAGTTTGGATTGCATTTCTATTGCTCCATTGTATGTTCATTTATATAAATAAGAACTAAAACAGTTCTTCAACAAGAAAGACTTTCACCTCCTTAAACGTCATTTGTGAGTGCCTGTTACCTAGAATATTTCTGAGAAGTCATAGTGTTATAAGCCAAAAGATCTTTTTTTTTCCCAAAAGCCTTGAAGTGAATGTCAACGTAGTGTTAGCAATGAGAGAAGTGACATTTTAGAAATCATTGACTTCTTCCATACACCACTTTATAAGGTATAGTAATGTAAATGGGGTCCCCCAAAAGATGTGTTTGTCTCCTAATCTGCAGAACCTCTGAATGTGACTGAATTTGGAGAATGGGTTTGCCGATGTAATTAAGAATCTCTGGATAAGGTTTTCCCAGATTGTTAGGTGGGCTCTATATCCAAGGATATCTCCTTATAAAAGACACACAGGGCAAAAACAGAGAGAAGGAGGCAGAGGTCCTGGAAGACAGGGGCAGAGATTGGAGGGGTGCAGCCAAGGAGGAAAGCCCGCAGTCCCCAGGAGCGAAAGGCAAGGGAGGTTTCTCTCTTAGAGCCTCCAGGGCAGTGTCGTTAAACTGGCAACCATGCTTTCAGACTTCGAGGCTTCAGAATTGTGAGAGAGTAGATTTCTAAACTACAGACACCAAATTTGTATGCAGCATACCTTGTTTCACTGTGCTTCATTTTTGTTGTGCTTCGTAGATACTGTACTTTTTTGTTTACAAGCTGAAGGTTTATGAACCATTGAACCACCGTATTAGCACCATTTTTCCAGCAGCGCTTACTCATTTTGTGTCTCTGTGTCATGTTTTGGTAATTTTCTCCTTATTTCAACAATTTGTCTGATGGTCACGTGTGTTATGGTGATCTGTGGTTTGTGATCTTTGATGTTACTATTGTTGTTGTGTGAGGAGGCCACAAACTGTACTCATATCAGACAGTGAGCTTACAGGATGGATGTTTCATGAGTTCTGACTCCTCTGCTGACTGGCCATTCCTGACACCATCTACTTGGGCCTTTCTCGTCCCCAGGACACAACAACATTAATAGTAGCCCAGTTAGTAAATCTACAATGACCTCTTACTGTTCAAGTGAAAGGAAGACACACACATCTCTCATCTTAGCTCAAGAGCTAGAGAAGATGAAGTTTACTGAGAAAGGGAGGCTGAAAGTCCAGATCTGCTAAAAGCTAGGCTCTTGGGCTGAACAGTCGGCCAAGTTGTGAAGGCAAAGAAAAAGTTCTTCAAGAAAATTTAAAGTACTACTCCATAAGTTGCTTGTATATTTTTGAGATTAGTTGTTTGTCAGTTGCTTCATTTGCTATTATTTTCTCCCATTCAGAAGGCTGTCTTTTCACCTTGCTTATAGTTTCCTTTGTTGTGCAGAAGCTTTTAATTTTAATTAGATCCCATTTGTTAATTTTTGCTTTTATTTCCAGAGTTCTGGGAGGTGGATCATAGAGGATCCTGCTGTGATTTATGTCTGAGAGTGTTTTGCCTATGTTCTCCTCTAGGAGTTTTATAGTTTCTGATCTTACATTTAGATCTTTAATCCATTTTGAGTTTATTTTTGTGTGCGGTGTTAGAAAGTGATCTAGTTTCATTCTTTTACAAGTGGTTGACCAGTTTTCCCAGCACCACTTGTTAAAGAGATTGTCTTTACTCCATTGTATATTCTTGCCTCCTTTGTCAAAGATAAGGTGTCCATATGTGTGTGGATTTATCTCTGGGCTTTCTATTTTGTTCCATTGATCTATGTGTCTGTCTTTGTGCCAGTACCATACTGTCTTGATGACTGTGGCTTTGTAGTAGAGCCTGAAGTCAGGCAAGTTGATTCCTCCAGTTCCATTCTTCTTTCTCAAGATTGCTTTGGCTATTCGAGGTTTTTTGTATTTCCATACAAATCTTGAAATTATTTGTTCTAGTTCTGTGAAAAATATGGCTGGTAGCTTGACAGGGATTGCATTGAATTTGTAAATTGCTTTGGGTAGTATACTCATTTTCACTATATTGATTCTTCCGATCCATGAACATGGTATATTTCTCCATCTATTAGTGTCCTCTTTGATTTCTTTCATCAGTGTTTTATAGTTTTCTATATATAGGTCTTTAGTTTCTTTAGGTAGATATATTCCTAAGTATTTTATTCTTTTCGTTGCAATGGTGAATGGAATTGTTTCCTTAACTTCTTTTTCTACTTTCTCATTATTTGTGTATAGGAATGCAAGGGATTTCTGTGTGTTGATTTTATATCCTGCAACTTTACTATATTCATTGATTAGCTCTAGTAATTTTCTGGTGGAGTCTTTAGGGTTTTCCATGTAGAGGATCATGTCATCTGCAAACAGTGAGAGTTTTACTTCTTCTTTTCCAATTTGGATTCCTTTTATTTCTTTTTCTGCTCTGATTGCTGTGGCCAAAACTTCCAGAACTATGTTGAATAGTAGCGGTGAAAGTGGACATCCTTGTCTTGTTCCTGACTTTAGGGGAAATGCTTTCAATTTTTCACCATTGAGGATAATGTTTGCTGTGGGTTTGTCATAGATAGCTTTTATTATGTTGAGGTATGTTCCTATATACAAGCAACTTATGCAGCTCAACTCCAGAAAAATAAACGACCCAATCAAAAAATGGGCCAAAGAACTAAATAGACATTTCTCCAAAGAAGACATACGGATGGCTAACAAACACATGAAAAGATGCTCAACATCACTCATTATTAGAGAAATGCAAATCAAAACCACAATGAGGTACCACTTCACACCAGTCAGAATGGCTGCGATCCAAAAATCTGCAAGCAATAAATGCTGGAGAGGGTGTGGAGAAAAGGGAACCCTCCTACACTGTTGGTGGGAATGCAAACTAGTACAGCCACTATGGAGAACAGTGTGGAGATTCCTTAAAAAATTGCAAATAGAACTACCTTATGACCCAGCAATCCCACTGCTGGGCATACACACCGAGGAAACCAGAATTGAAAGAGACACATGTACCCCAATGTTCATCGCAGCCCTGTTTATAATAGCCAGGACATGGAAACAACCTAGATGCCCATCAGCAGATGAATGGATAAGAAAGCTGTGGTACATATACACAATGGAGTATTACTCAGCTGTTAAAAAGAATTCATTTGAATCAGTTCTGATGAGATGGATGAAACTGGAGCCGATTATACAGAGTGAAGTAAGCCAGAAAGAAAAACACCAATACAGTATACTAACACATATATATGGAATTTAGGAAGATGGCAATGATGACCCTGTATGCAAGACAGGGAAAGAGACACAGATGTGTATAATGGACTTTTGGACTCAGAGGGAGAGGGAGAGGGGGGGATGATTTGGGAGAATGACATTCTAACATGTATACTATCATGTGAATTGAATCGCCAGTCTATGTCTGACGCAGGATGCAGCTTGCTTGGGGCTGGTGCATGGGGATGACCCAGAAAGATGTTATGGGGAGGGAGTTGGGAGGGGGGTTCATGTTTGGGAATGCATGTAAGAATTAAAGATTTTAAAATTTAAAAAATAAAAAAACTAAAAAAAAAAAATAAAGTACTACTCCAGTGGTCAAAGGAATGATAAAGAAGCAAATATATTGCTGATATAGAGAAGGTTTTAGTGGTCTGGACAGAAGATAAACTGCCGAGGTCCAGCCTCAGCAGAGTCCAGGGATATCCTCAGGATGGACGACATTGGCGAATGAAGAAAGATAGAGAAAGAGATAAGGAAAGAATGACATGGGGTGACCAAGCTTCAGTGAACGAGGCCTGTTACTTTATTTTCAGAGAGGGCTTTTATACCCTGAGTTGTACATAGAGCAAGGTGAAAAATGCAGAGTCAACTCAATATTCCATCAGTATTAACTTTTATCGATACCAGGTTCTTTCCTGCAAGAGTCTTATTTTTTTGTACATTATCTTCTGGCCCAGAGGCCTGTTGATATTTTATGACCCCTTTTTGATAAAGGTTGATCAGCAAGAACAATAATTTTCCCTTGAAGTGTTTCTTCTTAAATTCCTAGCCTGTGTCCCCCTTAAAGTACAGTTACATTTTTATGGAGCAAAGATTCAGTGGGTAACAGCAAAGAAAGAACTTATTAACTCAAAGTCTAATGTTGCTAATGCTAAAGCTGCTGCTTGTTTTTTCTACATCCTGACTATATGTGCTCTCAGGAACACAATGGATAAGGAATGTGAGAACTTGGCAGCAAGCATTGGCTCAACCATGTTGCAAGAGTCTGGATAAACCTGCCAAGTAAGCTAGAATGCTAACAAGGGGTTTGAAACACTCCTTTCATGCCCAGGAGATTTATCAACTAGATCCCTAATTTGATTTTTTCCAGAGAAAGGTGGTTGGGGATAGCCCCCTGTTAATGTCAGAAGAGTTGGTGAAAGGCATAAAATAGTAAGACAGACAGATTCTGGTTTGGGGGTAGATGCTCGAGCAGGTCCAGGGGTTCCCTCAAGGCTTGATCTCGCCTTTGCCCATCAGGCCTCTTCCTTATGACCTTTGCCATGGGCGGAATTCTCCACACTGACTACCGGCAATAAACCAGCCACAATATTCCCTTAAGCTAAGGCCTAAATCAGAGATTTTTAATTCTGTGACAATTGAGAAAGGTGAGAAAGCTGCAGAAGCAAAGTGGGAAGGTAGGAGAGGTTGGTTCATGAGTTTCAGGACAGAAGCTGTCTCTATAATATCAAAGTGAGGGAGAAGCAGTAAGCGCTATATAAAACCTGCAGCAAATTATACGGAAGATCTAGCTGAGATCATTGATGACAGTGTGTGGTTACACCAGACAAAGTTTTGATGCAGTCTTCTGTTGGAAAAAGATGCCATCTAGAATTTTCATAGCTAGAGAGGAGCAGTCAGGGCCTGATTTCAAAGCCTCTTGTAAGAGGCTAATGCAGCTGGTGACTTGAAGTTGAAGCCCATGTCCATTTACCATTCTTAAACTGTAGGGACTTAAGAATTATATTAAACTGATTTTGCCTGTGCTGTGTAAATGAAACAACAAAGCTTGGTGCTGCTGCTGCTAAGTCACTTCAGTCGTGTCCGACTCTGTACGACCCCATAGACTACAGCCCACCAGGCTCCCCCATCCCTGGGATTCACCAGGCAAGAATGCTGGAGTGGGTTGCCATTTCCTTCTCCAATGCATGAAAGTGAAAAGTAAAAGTGAAATCGCTCAGTCGTGTCCGATGCTCAGCGATCCATGGACTGCAGCCTTCCAGGTTCCTCCGTCCATGGCATTTTTCAGGCAAGAGTACCGGAGTAGAGTGCCACTGCCTTCTCCAAAACAACAAAGCCTAGATGACAGAAAATCTGTTCACATGGTTTGCTGAGTATTCTAAGCCTACTATTAGGCTTCCCAGGTGGTACAGTGGTAAAGAATCTGCCTTGCCAATGTAGGAGTTGCAGGAGACAAGTTTTCAACCCTTGGGTCAGAAGAACCCACTCCAGTATTCTTGCCTGGAGAATTCCATGGACAGAGTGGGATACAGTCCTGCTGCTGCTAAGTTGCTTTAGTAGTGTCTGACTCTGCGTGACCCCATAGACGGCAGCCCACCAGGCTCTGCCATCACTGGGATTCCCCAGGCAAGAACACTGGAGTGGGTTGCCATTTCCTTCTCCAGTGCATGAAAGTGAAAAGTGAAAGGGAAGTCGCTCAGTCGTGTCTGGCTCTTCAAGACCCCATGGACTGCAGCCCACCAGGCTCCTCCGTCCATGGGATTTTCCAGGCAAGAGTACTGGAGTGGGGGGCCATCGCCTTCTCCACAGGGTCGCAAAGAGTCAGACATGTCCAAAACACCTGAGCTTGTGCATGTATGCACTGAGACCTGCTGCTTACCAAAAAAGGATATATTTCAAATCACCATTGTTGATGCACTGGTCACGCAATAGCTCTGATGAAGATATGCAATGAGATTAGTGTTGTTTTCATGCCTTCTAACATCAATTCTGCATCCCATAGATCACAGAATAATTTCAAATTTCAAGTTTTGTTACTTAAGACATGTATTTCATAAAGCTTTAACTGCCATAGATGGTGATCTGTCAATGGATTTGGGCAAAGTAAAACTGAAAACCTTCTGGAAAGGATTCATCATACTAGATGCCATTAAGAACATTTGCAATTTATGGGAAGAGGTCAAAATATCGACACCAAAAGGATTTTGGAAGAAATTAATTGCAATCCCACCCCCACCCATGGATGACTTTGGGGGTTCAAGATATTGTAGTGGTGGAAGTAACCACAGATGTGGTAGAAAGAGCAAAAGAACTAGGCTTCGAAGTGGAACCTGAAGATGTGAGTGAATTGCTGCAAACTAATGATAAACCTTGAACAGATGAGGAGTTGTATCTTAGGAGCAAAGAAAGTGGTTTCTTGAGATAGAGTCTGTTCCTAATGAAGATACTGTGAAGATTGTTGAGATGACAACAAAAGATTTAGAATATCACATAAACTTAATTGACAAAACAGTGTCGAGTTTTGAAAGGACTGACCCCAGTTTTGAAAGAAATTCTGTGGGAAAAATGCTATCAAACAGCATTTCATGCTACAGAGAAATTGCTCATGAACGAAAAAGTCAATCAATATGACAAATTCCATTGTTGTCTTATCCTGAGAAATTGCCACAGCTACCCCAGCTTTCAGCAGATCCCACCTGGATCAGTCAGCAGGCCCCAACAGCGAGAGTAAGATGCTCCACCAGCAAAAAGATGATAGCTTACTGAAGGCTCAGGTGATCGTTAGTGTTTTTAGCATTAAAGTATTTTGATTAAGCTTATACATCGTTTCTTTAGACATAAGGCTATTACTTCGATATAATGGAAATACAACTTTTATATGCAATGGGAAACCAAAACTTCATGTGGCTTGCTTTATTGCAGTATTCACTTTTTAGCAGTAATCTGGAACCCAGCTCACAATATTTTCAAGCTACGACTGTGAATTGCTATGGCAGCCCTCGGAAAATAATAAAAAAAAATATAACTATCAATCTTAATTGCTTTTTCTCAATCTCTTTCTACATTTTTTAAAGAAAAATTTCCTGAACCAAGTACCAACTACTTTCTAAAGCAGCATGACCAATATTAAAATATTAAATAAATAGAAACATAAGAAAGAACACAAAAAGCAGTGTTCTTCAGCAAAGAAATTCTTATAGTGTTTGAGAATGACCCTGTGAGAAGGTTCTTAGTAGTGAAATGAGAATAAGATAGGTCTAACTTTTTAGTCAAAGGGACTATTATACCTCAATTCTCCAAAGGAATTGTGTTCTTCTGGCTCATCAACCACACCTCTTATGTTAATGTCCAGAAGCAAATTACAAACTGAATACCAGTCTTGCCTCCATTCCTGTCTACTTTTTCTCTAATGTGGCAGGGCCTTTGTTCTCCAGCAAGAGAGAGAAAAGAAATTTGGATGAAATGCAATGAATGCTGCACAGAGGCTTTTCTGGTGGAGAGCAGAGCACATGAACAGCAAAAAAAAAAAAAAAAAAGAACAATATTTTTCTTAAAAAAGCAGAGTCAGAAATTATATCCATAAGAATAAACATAAATGATTTATCTTTATGTTAGTCTAATTCAAAGGTTTATGCAGCAGTTAGTCATTTCCAGGCAGAAATCAGAGCATGGTATAACATTACTGCACAAAACTGTACTTAGTTGCAAGACTAGAGAATAAAGATGATGAGTTTCTTTTCATACTAGACCCTCTTCCTGTCAATGTCCTTTGTGTATGTGTGTGCTCAGTCATTCAGTTGTGTCCGACCCTTTGGGACGCCATGGACTGTAGCCTGTCAGGCTCCCCTGTCCATGAAGTTTTCCAGACAAGAATACTGGAGCCATTTGCTATTTCCTACTCCAAGGGATCTTCCTGACCCAGGAATCAAACCTGTGTCTCTTGCACCTTCTACCTTGGCAGGTAGATTCTTTACCACTGTGCCACCAGGGTCCTTTACTAATACGTTATCTCACGATCATGAGTAAAAATTCAATGCTTAATAGTTATTATTTTCCCCAAGTCTCTGGTGTTATTTCCACACTATCTTTTATGCTTAGAACTTGCCGTACAACTGTAGAGGTTGACTCCAACTGTGGGATATACGTTTGATGACATACAGAAAGCGAAAGCATGGATGTGTATATTGTCAAATGGAATTTATGTAGAGAATTTTTTATGAGAAAGAGTAAGAGCTTCCATCTCATGACAGTGACGGGGTGAAAACACCTGGTTTCTCTCTTTGTGTTTTGCTTGTCTGAATCACAGGCAGAAACGTTTTGAAATTTCAAAATGCTTGGCATGACTTGCAAGTGATTTTTCTCTTATTGGTCACGTTAGTTAGACTTTGTGTCCTGGTTTCCGCAGTCTGTCAAATGAGCGTAACAAGCGCTCCTGGCCTGCAGGAGGACAAGCGTGGGAGGGAAAGACAGCTCCTGTCAGCTTGATGGAGGATGGGTTATTTTTGAAACAAGTATTGTGTATCTTCAGGAAACAAAATCTGGTTTCAGATTTTTTTTTTCTCTTTTCTGAATAGGCTATTACTGTAAACATAGGAAACTTTTTTATGTGAAGACTATATATACTTTTATATGAACTATATTTTATTATTAGACCTTGAGGAGGAAACAAGGAGAAAACCATTGCTAATAGTATTCTGCAAGATAAGGAGATAATATTGTTTACCCAGCGATATAATAAACACCTGGGGAACTACTGAATATGTACACTAGCAATAGTGGAAAGGCTTGCACAGCCCATAATACCAGCAAAAAATGCCACTTATTGCAGCACCTACTATGTGCCAAACTATATGTAAAACTCTATGTCTCCCTTGATTCTCACAATAATCCTAAGTGAAGTGTGCTCTGATCGATGCCAGCTCACAGGTGGGCTAACACCAGTTAGATAAACTGAGGCTGACAAGGCTTAAATGATTTTTACCAGATCTTTTAGCAAGTAAATGACAGAACCAGGACTCAGACTGCTGGACTCCAGAGTATTTATTAACCACCGTGCTACATAAGCGTGTCTCAGGTGGCTCTAGAGATGCAGAATCTGCCTGCCAGTGCAGGAGGTGTGAGAAACATGAGTTTATCCCTGGTGGGGAAGATCTCTTGGAGGAGCAAATGGCAACCCACTCCAATATCCTTGCCTAGAGAATCCCGTGGACAGAGGAGCCTGGCGGGCTACAGTCCATAGGATCTTAGAGTCAGAAATGACCAAAAATGACTTAGCATGCATGCACAGACATCAGGCTAAGCACCTTCCACAAGATATACTTGTGGAAGTCAAAGACGTCATTCAGAAATATCTAGCAAGTGGAGTCAATCCCTCCGAAGCTCTAGAATAATGTTCTGCAGTCAGACCCATTTCTCCACGGGCACTTTGTACTTGAAAAATTCTTCAGGGGTATTGTTTTTGCACTAAACGTGTTTTACATTTGAAAGTATTTTTTCCAACTTATCTTTCTCTCTTTCACATACATGTGTTCACATACATGTGTGTACACACGCATGCGTGCGTACCCATGCACATGCCCATATATTAGGCCTTGTTATGTATCTACTTTTTAAATTTTCTTTTGAACTTAAATTCCCCACTCCAGCTATCCATAGTTGCCCATAATACAGAAAGTGTATAGATGCTTTTGATTCAGTTGAAAAAATATACTGAATAATAATGATTTGTACGACAATTTGTAAAACAGAATAGCTTGTTTTTTTTTAAAAAAACAAATCGCTTCACTTCTAAGTGCAGGCCTCTAGTGATTTGCCTGATTTTCTAGAGAGTCAGTGAGCAGGCTAGATTTCCTTGTTATTATCAATGAGATACTTATTAGAGGTACAGATATCATAATACATTGTTCAAGATCATTAACATTATAATAACAAAAATAGAATTACTTGGGTAAGTCTGTTCAGCTAATTAGATAGAGTTATTGGAACATCAGTGTTTGGGGTTGAATGCTGTAAGTCAGTAATTCAATCAATATTATCAAGTGCCAAAGAGGAAAACAATATTGCCACTTATGGCTAAATAGAAAGAACACTAGATTTGGAATCAAAGGCTCACTTAGATCTTGCCCTTTATATTATCTGGGAGGCCATGGACAAATAATAGTCTCTTTAAGTATCAATTCCCGCATTGTCAAATTAGACATAAAAATACAGTTTTCTTGAGGTTATTAGGAAGGTTAAAGAGATAAAATATCTAAAACCACTTAACATAGTTCTATAAAGGTTTTTTTTTTTTTTCCCCTTCTTTCCTAAACAAAGATAAATCTGTGTTTTTTCTCCAAAACGTCGCTGCAAGGTTGACTGGAAAGTGCATAATCTTTATTTTGCCAACACATTGACCTAACAAGTGTTCATGAATTTCTTTACAGGGAAAGAATTGGACAGTAGGCAGAGGGAAAACACTGGGTTAGTCAGGTTTTCCAGAGAAACAGAACCTATAATATAGGTACACAGATAGCTACTTACATACATATATACATGGATAGATCCATAGAAAGACACATGGATACATACATTCAGAGATAGATAGATAGATAAATGCATAGATACTTCTGCAAGCTGGAGACCCAGGAAAGCTGGTGGTATAATTCAGCCCTCCTCCAGGAGCCTGAGAATCAGTAGAGCTGATGATATAACTCCCACACTGAGGTTGGAGAAAATGAGGTGAAATGTACCAGCTCAAGCAGTGAGGTGGGGGGCAGAAATGGGTGAACCCCTCTTCCTTTCAACTCTTGTTTTCTTGAGGCCCTCAGTGGATTGGATGATGCCCACCCATGCTGGAGAGGGTCATTTGCTTTATTCAACCCATGGATTCAAATGCTAATCTTTTCCAGAATCACCCTCGCAGATACACACAGACGTCATGGTTAACGAGTCCCCTGTAACCTGTCAAGTTGACACATAAACTATAGGGTCACAAAACTTAGGGTTTCTCCTAATTCATCCACCATATTACAAAAGGCAAAAGTGACCTGGATAATTCAAAAATCCCCACCTTCATAGAACTGTCACAAAAATAAGGTACAAATAAATGGAGAGTGGTGATTTGGGAGAAAGTAACTGTATATCTCGGAGAAGGCAATGGCACCCCACTTCAGTACTCTTGCCTGGAAAATCCCATGGATGGAGGAGCCTGGTAGGCTGCAGTCTATGAGGTCGCTAGGAGTCGGACACGACTGAGCGACTTCACTTTCACTTTTCACTTTCATGCATTGGAGAAGGAAATGGCAACCCACTCCAGTGTTCTTGCCTGGAGAATCCCAGGGACAGGGGAGCCTGGTGGGCTGCTGTCTCTGGGGTCTCACAGAGTCGGACATGACTGAAGCGACTTAGCAGCAGCAGCAGCAGCAGCAGCAACTGTATATGTATTCCAACTGTCTCCTACCAGCTCCTTTTCACCTGTGTATAAATAATATCATAGCATCCGTATTTTTCCAGATATGTCATTTACCCACTTAGGGCATCCCACCTATGTTATTTCGTAACTTTGAAATGTGTAAATGCTAGATATAGTCTTTGATCTCTTAGGAATCTCCCACGTGATCACCTCCACACACATACATCCTCTCTGAGAATCTGTGATGTTTCTCACGTTGATGGAAATTTCACCCCATGTTAAATATTCAGCAAACTCTCTGAATTCTTACCTTCGAGGATAAAGAAGAATCAGCAAACTTTTTCTTTCTTGTGTGAGCATTAATACTGAAACCATCATATGGATGGGAGCCCAGTCAGTCCATTACCAGATTTAATGGTTTTTGAAGGGATCAGTTCAGAAATCATTACAGTTGATGGGCAAAGGAAGAGATGAGCATACGTGAGTGTTCTAGCATTGAGCATTTGTTAAAACATCCATTAATCAGGGGTTAACCTTACTATTTATAATCATAAGCTAAAATGCAGCTCATTGGAAATGAGCCTTCGTGTTAGAATTACTCATTTGCAAATTAGTCAACCACATTCCTCTCTGACATCAAAAAGGCTGAGGAAACAGTGGGTGATTGCTCAGGAAATTTATGAGACCAACATGAGTATCTTTCACATTCCACAAAAGAAATACAACAAATCCTTTGCTGACAAAGCTGTAGTCATTACAGATTTTATATTCCAGTTTACAGAGAGAGAGCCTCTCTCAAGCAGACGGATTGTTTTATCACAAGAACTTTCTTGCAGGAAAATCACTTAGGAGAAAAACTTCAAATAGATCTGGATAGAATCCTGTCTCCAACAGCTAGAAGCTTTTTGACCTTGGCAAAGATAATTGATCCTTTTGAGTATCAATTTGGTTTGCTTTTTAAAAAATTCTTTTTATTTTGTTTAAATCTGTGTGAGTATAGTTGCTTTATGGAGTTGTGTTTGTTTCTGCTGTACAGCAAAGTGGATCAGCCACACGTATGCATACATGTTCTCTTTTTGAAATTTCCTTCCCATTTCAGTCACCACATTATAAAATAGATTCTCATTAGTTATCTGTTTTATACACAATAGTGTATAAATGTCCATCTCAACCTCCCAATTCATCCCATCCTCCTTGGCGTCCATGCATTTGTTCTCTACATCTGTGTGCCTATTCCTGGCCTGGAGATAGGTTCATCTGTACTGTTTTTCTACATTCCGCATATATGTGTTCATATATGGTACTTTTCTCTTTAGGTCTAGCTTCACTCTATGTCAGTCTCTAGGTCCATTCACATCTCTTTTCTCATTCAGCAAAGAGTCTTGAAGTGCTTACTGTCTATCAGGAACTGTCGTAGGTACCGAAAATGAAAGTCACTCAGTAGTGTCTGAGTCTTTACGACCCCCACAGACTGTACAGTTCATGGAATTCTCCAGTCCAGAATACTGGGGTGGGTAGCCTTTCCCTCTCCAGGGGATCCTTCCAAACCCACGGATCAAACCCAGGTCTCCCACATTGCAGGCAGATTCTTTACCAGCTGAGTCACAAGGAAAGCCTAAGAATACTAGAGTGGGTAGCCTATCCCTTCTCTAGGGGATCTTCCTGACCCAGGAATCCAACCGTGATCTCCTGCATTGCAGGTGGATTCTTTACCAACTGAGCTATCAGGGAAGTCCTGAATAGGCACTAGGGGTATACAAAATAGCGAAAAACAGACCCTGCCTTCAGAGTGAATAAAGAGGTCCCTCTCTCCCAGGTGGTGGGTGCATTAAAGAAGAGCACATGTATAAATAATCACCACTGTTCTGAAACATCCTGATAATTATCTCATTTTCTTTTGGAAAGAACTTTCCATTGATTGTCACTTCTGATTTCCTCCAAAGGCAGTGACTTTAATAATGAGCCCACCTACCTGATTTTAGCAAGACACCGGGCCACCCAGGTAAAGGCAGATTTGTGTTTGGCCTTTGTTATAGTTGAGAATGGCGTTGTGACTAAGTTCTGGCCAAGGCAAAAAAGTGTTACATTTCCATCCTCAGGCCTTGTCCCCTCCTAGGATGCATGAGCACAGGTGACACTCAGGTCTGTGCCCCTTCCTCCTGGCTAAGAGATGACGAGGAATTAGAGGTGGAAGTCACAGAGGACGGCAGAGCCACAGGAACAACACTGGTCTGCTCACTTCTGAATCGTCACTTCTACTTGAAGCTGGGGTATTTTGTGTTTCTTTATTATATCAGCTTGGGCTGTACCTTACCTAATATGATATATGTGACAAATAGAGTGTATACCATATTCATTATCTTGAATCCTAAAAAGGATATCACGTGTTCATATTCATCACTGAAAAATATTTTTTATTTAATCTTTGAAACTAGTATAGTATTGTATAAGTATCTCTTTAATTGCACTTCCCTACTTGATTATTTTCACTTTGAGTTGAATTATCTTATAATAATGACATTGCAGGAAAAATTATACTCACAAAGGAAAAAAAATCTTACTTTTTGTTGCTAGCCCTCCTATTTCAAGTAATGTTCAATAAAACAAAATTCTTAAGCAACAAAATAATTGGAGCACTCTTTGGCATTTGAATGTGCACCTTTATTATGTTTTATAATATTTTTAAATTCCTTTCCTCTTTAAAGCACCCAGGTAGTTTTGATATTTGGCAGAGTCTAGAAACGGTATTTAGACAAGTCCTACTTATATTTCTGAATTTATTTTTCAGACTTAATCTTTGCCTTTTCTGCAACACGTAAAGAATTTCTAAAAGTAATGGGGTGAAGTAAATATAACTCATACAAAAACGAATATGTCTTGCAGCAGTGTATGTGTATAGGAGTAAATATAAAACACAAAATGATGTTAGCTAACAGAATAAAATGTATAGAAACAAGTAAGTCCCCCATCCGAGTGTTTCCATAAAGTGTTAAATACTTCTTCCAGTGATATTTCTGTTTATAGTGTTTTTTGGAAATCTTTGCTGAGAAAGATTTTTAGAAACTACTGCATACTCTTTTGAATTCCTTCATTGACAAGAGTTTGGGTTTTGACAGATTTGATGTAATATTACACCCAACAATGATTCAAGGACAAATATCGTAAATAAGATGAACAACAAATTATAAAGCAACATTTCAGATAAATGTTTTTAAATGGTAATATTATCTTTCTCTTGCAATTTATTTAAAGTTTTGTTTCTCCCTTAAATAATATATTCAAAATAACTAGGAAAAATTGTCAGAGACATCTCTTGCCTTGTAAATTATTTCAGGGCCCGGTCTCAATCCCAGTTCAGACTTTTCAAAGGGAAGTGGAGGTGGTGAATGTCAGAAAGAGGAGGGCTGACTAATCGGAAGCACGCTTGCATTTCCTTTTGTAATCTACAATGAATGAACACTGCCAGTGTTCCTGTATGGGCACAGGAGTGGTGAACTAAAACTTCAGCTTTTGGTCACCCTTACACCAAGGTGATGGTTCTTGCAGGCTTCTGAGAGAAAGTAGGCATACAAGATAAAGTTAGGACCCTAAAGAAGAAAGTGAACAAAACTTTAAATAAACTTACAATGAATAACTATAAAACTGCTGCTGCTACTGCTAAGTCGCTTCAGTCGTGTCCGACTCTGTGTGACCCCATAGACAGCAGCCCACCAGGCTCCCCCGTCCCTGGGATTCTCCAGGCAAGAACACTGGAGTGGGTTGCCATTTCCTTCTCCAATGCATAAAAGTGAAAAGTCAAAGTGAAGTCACTCAGTTGTGTCCGACTCTTCGCGATCCATGGGATTTTCCAGGCAAGAGTCCTGGACTGGGATGCCACTGAAGGTGGCATTCAAAACAGATCATAGTAATAAAACAAATGCCGTTATTGAATGTTGACCCAGCTCTAGTTATTTTAAAGTATTATATCAGCATATTTTTCTGAACCCAAGGCATGTATAGTTTTTTCTTTTAACCTAAGTCAAAATTGATACATAGTAAAATGCTCAGATATTAAAGATACAATTGCATATATATTGAAAAATGTATTCACTGGTATCAACAAGGACCTAATTAGGTTACATATCATTTCCATCACCACACAAAGTTTCTGCACATCTCCCTTCAGTCATCCTCCCATCCCTCACCAGCAAACACTGTCCTCATTTTGAGTAACAAAGATTAGATTGGCCTGTCATAGAACTTCCTAAGGATGTTTGCTTATAATCTGTATTCTTTTATGAGTCTGGCATCTTTTATTTACTTAGTATAATATTCTCAAATTCATCAATATATATTTTTAAGTATCAATAGCCCTTTTTTTTTTTTCATTAGTTCAGTTCAGTTCAGTCGCTCAGTCGTGTCCGACTCTTTGTGACCCCATCAATTGCAGCACGCCAGGCCTCCCTGTCCATCACATCTCCTGGAGTTCACTCAGACTCACATCCATCGAGTCTGTGATGCCATCCAGCCATCTCATCCTCGGTTGTCCCCTTCTCCTCCTGCCCCCAATCCCTCCCAGCATTAGAGTCTTTTCCAATCAGTCAACTCTTTGCATGAGGTGCCCAAAGTACTGGAGCTTCAGCTTTAGCATCATTCCTTCCAAAGAAATCCCAGGGTTGATCTTCAGAATGGACTGGTTGGATCTCCTCGCAGTCCAAGGGACTCTCAAGAGTCTTCTCCAACACCACAGTTCAGAAGCATCAATTCTTCGGCACTCAGCCCTCTTCACAGTCCAACTCTCACATCCATACATGACCACTGGAAAAACCATAGCCTTGACTAGCTGGACCTTAGTCAGCAAAGTAATGTCTCTGCTTTTGAATATACTATCTAGGTTGGTCATAACTTTTCTTCCAAGGAGTAAGCTTCTTTTAATTTCATGGCTGCAGTCACCATCTGCAGTGATCTTGGAGCCCCCCAAAAATAAACTCTGACACTGTTTCCACTGTTTCCCCATCTATTTCCCATGAAGTGATGGGACCAGATGCCATGATCTTCATTTTCTGAATGTTGAGCTTTAAGCCAACTTTTTCGCTCTCCTCTTTCACTTTCATCAAGAGGCTTTTTAGTTTCTCTTCACTTTCTGCCATAAAGGTTTTGTTATCTCCATATCTGAGGTGATTGGTATTTCTCCCGGCAATCTTGATTCCAGCTTGTGTTTCTTCCAGTCCAGCATTTCTCATGATGTACTCTGCCTAGAAGTTACATAAGCAGGGTGACAATATCCAGCCTTGACGTACTCCTTTTCTTATTTGGAACCAGTCTGTTGTTCTATGTCCAGTTCTAACTGTTGCTTCCTGACCTGCATACAGATTTCTCAAGAAGCAGGTTAGGTGGTCTGGTACGCCCATCTCCTTCAGAATTTTCCACAATTTATTGTGATCCACACAGTCAAAGGCTTTGGCATACTCAATAAAGCAGAAATAGATGTTTTTCTGGAACTCTCTTGCTTTTTCGATGATCCAGCAGATGTTGGCAATTTGATCTCTGGTTCCTCTGCCTTTCCTAAAACCAGCTTGAACATCAGGGAGTTCACGGTTCACGTATTGCTGAAGCCTGGCTTGGAGAATTTTGAGCATTACTTTACTAGCATGTGAGATGAGTGCAATTGTGTGGTAGTTTTAGCATTCTTTGGCATTGCCTTTCTTTGGAATTGGAATGAAAACTGACCTTTTCCAGTCCTGTGGCCACTGGTGAGTTTTCCAAATTTGCTGGCATATTGAGTGCAGCACTTTCACAGCATCATCTTCAGGATTTGAAATAGCTCAACTGGAATTCCATCACCTCCACTAGCTTTGTTTGTAGTGATGCTTTCTAAGGCTCACTTGACTTCACTTTCCAAGATGTCTGGCTCTAGATGAGTGATCACATCATCATGATTATCTGGGTCATGAAGATCTTTTTTGTACAGTTCTTCCGTGTATTCTTACCACCTCTTCTTAATATCTTCTGCTTCTGTTAGGTCCATACCATTTCTGTCCTTTATCGAGTCCATCCTTGCATGAAATGTTCCCTTGGTATCTCTAATTTCTTGAAGAGATCTCTAGTCTTTCCCATTCTGTTGTTTTCCTCTATTTCTTTGCATTGATCACTGAGGAAGGCTTTCTTATATCTTCTTGCTATTCTTTGGAACTCTGCATTCTGATGCTTATTTCTTTCCTTTTCTCCTTTGCTTTTCGCCTCTCTTCTTTTCACAGCTATTTGTAAGGCCTCGCCAGACAGCCATTTTGCTTTTTTGCATTTCTTTTCCAATGGGATAGTCTTGATCCCTGTCTCCTGTATGGTATTCCATTGTGTGAATGTCATTATCTATGGGTTGGTTTCTGAACATTTGAGTTACTTTCTGTCTCGGCTATCCTTAATACTGTCGCTCTAAACATTCTCTAAGGGCTTCCTTGGTGGCTCATAAAGGGTAAAGAATCTGCCTGCAATGCAGGAGACATGGATTTGATCTCTGGGTTGGGAAGATCCCCTGGAGAAGGAAATGGCTACCCACTACAGTATTCTTGCCTGGAGAATCCCATGGACAGGGAAGCCTGGTGGGCTACAGTCCATGGGGTCACAAAAGAGTCAGACAAAACTTAGCAACTAAACAACATATATATGTATTATAGGTTATTGCAAGATAGTGAATAGAGGTCTCTATGTTATACAGTAGGTCCTTGTTTATTTTATAAATAATAATTCAGTTCAGTTGCTCAGTTGTGTCCGACTCTTTGCGACCCCAGGGACTGCAGCACACCAGGCCTCCCTGTCCATTGCCAACTCCCAGAGTTTACTCAAATGCATGTCCATTTAGTCGGTGATGCCATCCAACCATCTCATCCTCTATCATCCCCTTTTCCTCCCACCTTCAATCTTTCCCAGCATCAGGGTCTTTTCCAGTGAGTCAATTCTTCTCATCAGGTGGCCAAAGTATTGGTGTTTCAGCTTCAGCATCAGTCCTTCCAATAAATATTCAGGACTGATTTCCCTGAGGATGGACTGGTTGGATCTTCTTGCAGTCCAAGGGACTTTCAAGAGTCTTCTCCAACACCATAGTTTAAAAGCATCAATTATTTGGCGCTCAGCTTTCTTTATAGTCCAACTCTTACATCCATACATGTCCACAGGAAAAACCATAACGTTGACTAGACAGAACTTTGTTGGCAAAGTAATGTCTCTGCTTTTTAATATGATGTCTGGTTTGGTCTTCCAAGAAGCAAGTGTCTTTTAATTTAAATGATAGTCTGTGTATGTTAATCCCAAATTCCTAATTTAAATACTCCTCCCTTTCTTTCCCCTTTGATACCATAAGTTTTAAACCCATATCTGTGAGTCTATTTTGATTTTGTAAATAAGTCCACTTTTATCAATTCTTTTAGATTCTGTGTCTAAGTGATATCATACGTTAATCATATTCTTCTGTCTGATATACGTCACTTAGTATGATAACCTCTAAGTCCGTTCACATTGCTTCAAATGGCATTATTTCATTCTTTTTTTATGGCTGAATAATATTCCACTGCATGTTTGGGGGGGGGCGGTTATACACAATGCATTTTCTTTATCCGTTTGTCTGTTGATGGAAAATGTAGGTTGCTCCCGTGTCTTGGCTATCATAAATAGAGCTCCCATGAGCACTGGGGTGCACCTGTCTTTTTGAAGTGGAACCGTTGCTGAATGTATGCCCAGGAGAGGATTACTGGATCGTACAGTAACTCTACTCTTAGTTTTTAAGGAACCATCATGTTCTCCATAGTGGCTATACCAATTTCAACATACGTTTTAAATGAAGATAATATCATTCACATTTCCAGATTTTAAAACAGACAAGGATAGAACTGAGACAAGTCGATAAAATTGCTTAAGACTTTTATGTAGTCAAGTTCATTTCCAACTCAGGTCTATATACTCCTAGTGCCGTGGCCTTTCAACTCTCTCTGAATTCTTACTGAACTGTTTACATTTTGGGGAGACATCTATCCAGAAGGAAAAACTCTATGCTTCTGAGCCTTGACCCTAAACGCCCAGTGATTCTCCCTGAAGGCCGGGTGCCTGTGAAATCACTAACGCCATCCTGCTGCAGGCTTTAGGCTTACACCCCTCTCAGTTTCCATCTCTGAATGTTCTCCTGTGACTACTTACCCTCTTCCTAGCTCTCACTAAGCAGGATGCTGGAGGAAGCCTAGCCTCACCACATGTGTCTGCCCACAACTGGATAGGTTGCTGTTTATCATTTCCCTTTGTTTACAGTCTTTCAGCAGAATTTTCCAGACGTGCAATTCTATTACAGTCTAGATCAATGTAAAGCAGTCATATACAAGATTGTTTATTAAAACCCAAATCTATACCAGTAATGTTATAATTCAGTATATATGGCTGGGATCAACAGGTGTATTTTAGTTCTTATTTCCCTGTCTCCCTGATAATGATGGCATGTTTCATTTTCCCCACACGTCTACTAACTGTTGCTGTCAATGCCGACACTCACTTGACCTTGGCTCCATTCATTTTAAGTCCATTTGGTTTCATCTAATTTTTTTGTCTCTTCTTCTATCCCCTGATCCCAAGACAATCTGAGTGGGTAATTAAAATACTAGTTACTTTTCTTAAGAACATAATCAGAAACTATATTTGTTTATGATCAAATGGCCAAATGGGATATTCCTTGTGCCATTTTTCATTGGTGGTTATTATTTTCACCAGGTCTTTATTCTTACCTAACTATTGTGACTTCATTTCTTCATGGCTTATTAAAACATGAGGCTAAAAATGAGTTCAAGTTTATAGTCGCTTAGACTTGTAATTACTGTAATGTCCCTTTTCCTTATTTATTAACGAAGCTAATTTCCATCTGAACATATTTTCTTGAGTCAGGTACACATTCAGAGGAGCAACAAACCCAGATCTCAAAGCATAGAATTGTAAAAGTTGAATGTGCGAAAGTGTCATCAGTTGCAACACACACACACTATATATATATGTGAATCAGATACATGGCAAATGCTTTGTTTTTACCTTCAGGTGTGATACATATATATGTGTTTATACACGTTTATGTATATATGCTTGCAATACGTATGATGCATATGTGACATCTATGTATGTGCATGTATGTGCATATATGATATTCCCATATATTTACGCTCTGAGCTATAAGGAAAGCCCCATGTATGATATATGTATGCATATATATGTGTATATGTGATATGTATGTGCAATATATCATATATATGATATGTGTATGCAATATATGCATATAATCTATTAAACTTTAGCCCAGACTATGAAAGTATAGTATGTATATGTAGTGAGTCACTCCACATTTAAAGAGAAAAATAGCAGCAAGGACCCTCACATTGAACCTGCTGCATTTTCCCTTGGCATTGTCCACAAGACCTTAGTAACTATGGCAACACCATGGGACAGAAAGGTAAACAGAGCTTCTGTATAGGTGCACTGCCCACCATGGAAGCCACTAGCCAAAAGTATCTCTCTAAACGTGAACTAATTAAAGTTATATAAAATGAAAAAAAAATAAAATAGAGTCCCTTGGACTGCGAGGAGATCCAACCAGTCCATTCTGAAGATCAGCCCTGGGATTTCTTTGGAGGGAATGATGCTGAAGCTGCAACTCCAGTACTCGGGCCACCTCATGCGAAGAGTTGACTCATTGGAAAAGACTCTGATGCTGGGAGGGATTGGGGGCAGGAGGAGGAGAAGGGGACAACAGAGGATGAGATGGCTGGATGGCATCACTGACTCGATGGACGTGAGTCTGAGTGAACTCTGAGAGTTGGTGATGGACAGGGAGGCCTGGTGTGCTGTGATTCATGGGGTCACAAAGAGTCGGACATGACTGAGCGACTGAACTGAACTGAGTCATGCTACTTATATGCAATATGTGCATATAATCTATTAAACTTTAGCCCAGACCATGAAAGTATAGTATGTATATGTAGTGAGCCATTTTAAGTGGTCAAGAGTCACATGTGGCTAGTGGCTACCAGACTGTATAGAGTAGTTATGGAACATTTACACCATTCACAATATGACACTTTTACTTTGTGGCTTGCTATAAACAGAACTTAATCTGAAGATAATGAAGAAAGCAGAAGCAAAAATACAGAAATAACCACTGTAATTATAAATAAATACACACATATGTGTGTGCAGGCTGTATGTCACTTAAATGTTTGAGTATCATCTGTTTAGCATCCTGATTAAGTAAAGGTCAGCAATCAAATAGCAAGACACATTACCCAGATGAAGGCAGGAAATTGAGTGAATATAGAAGCTGACAGATTGAGCAGGCTAGACATGCTCGCACACACAGACACACAGAAACACATGTCTCAGACACTAAAAGCTGAAACATTCCACTTGGGCTTTGCTTAACTTGAGGGAAGGTAAAGTCCTGAAATGATTTGTCTTGTGTCATTCTTTCTACTTTTCTGCTTCAAACAAGAGTGTAAACCATTTAGGGCCTTTTGCGCCTGTTGTCTTATTCAGTCTTTATCTCACCGTGACTGGAAGGTTGGTAGGCTCAGAAGTAGGGCAGCTCCAGCTTTGAATCTGACTGCTGCTAATTCATGAGCTCTGTGACCATTGCTAAGGCTGAATTCTCTCATCCTTAGTGTGGGGACCATCACGGTACCCACCTGTAGGGTGAGATTAGTGTGATAAAGCATGGCCACGTTGATAGCTGGTACCACGAGTGCTCATAAGCAGAAACTCTCCTCCTCACACTGGAATCTGGCCTCTTTCCTCAGCACCTCTGTATTCATGTGCTTATTATTCTTTCTCTTTGTTCTATTTATATTTCTCTTCTACTTTCTAGTTTCCATCCCCTCTCTCAAAAGCCCAGAATAAATAGGAGAGTTAGGAAGAGAAGAGCCCAGAAGTATAGAAAACGGAGACAAGATGTGTAAGTGAAGAAAAGATAGAAAACACTTATAAAAGAGAACGATATGCTTCCTCTTCCAATGCCTAACCAAAGTACATTTTATTTTATTATTTTATTCTTCTGTTTCTCCTTTATGCTAGGAGGTCAGTCTGAATTATTTTTAAGCCAAAGTAACGATGTTTGCTTGAATTAACTAAGCGAAGGGTGTTTGTGTTTCTCACTAATTGAGTCCTTAACACGGTCATACAATATTTTCACCTTGGTCTTTTATTTCACGCATTATCGCCCTGAGAAATGTGAATGAAAAGAGGGAAGCCTCTGTGTTTGGTTGTACAGTCTCTGGTGATTTCCTGATGTAAAGCTTTGCTGAGAAATCATTTCATTAAGTCCCATTTGTAAGCTGTTTGTGGCACTGCGTAATCTGAGCATTTAATTGTTTCTCCGACTCTGAGGGCTGGCTGCCAAACCATACCTCACCCACCAAAGAGGTGACGGATGTTTACTTTTGCTCTAACTGGCGACGAAAGCCTGCTCTGCAGAACAGTCCAGAGCCGACCCCAGCCCTTCCCACCCTGGTGCTGTGGAGAAGCATGTCTGGGCATGTGGAAGTCAGGTCTTCCTGGGTCTTCTCTGGCTGAGATGATGGCAACTGGATCTTAGTCTCTACGTGACTAAGACAGGCGTGACCATCCCTGCCCTAACTTCACTGTAACACTGTTGAGAAAACTGATGAAAAGTTATTTTTTAAAGTCAAAGCACAGTACTCATGAAATTCTGCTTTTCTTAAACATGATGGAAAATACCACACACCTTCGGTAGCACTCACCAAGAGACAGCCAGCAGTTCCAGGCAGACTGTCTCCCATCTGGGCTGCCCTTGTGGCTCAGCTGGTAAAGAATCCACCTGCAGTGCGGGAGACCCAGGCTCGATCCCTGGGCCAGGAAGATTCCCTGGAGAAGGGAAAGGCTACCCACTCCAGTATTCTGGCCTGGAGAATTCCATGGGCTGTATATAGTCCATGGGGTTGCAAAGAGTCGGACACGGCTGAGCGACTTTCTCATCACTATCTCCAGTCTGAACCTAAATAACCCCAAGAGAGGCAGTTACTTCAGTAGGAAACAAAGAGGAAAACCATTATTCGGAAGACTATCTGAAGGAATGCTTTGCTTCCCGGAGGCTTAAAGCAAGAACCCTCCATACTACAGGTTACTTATACGCGATCCTTACACCACGACCCGAGCCCAGCGGAGCCCGTGTGTTGTATCCGTGGTGCCCCTCCCCATCCTGTCATGACATGGCATGCCACGAAACATGGCAGAGGTGGGGAGTTTTCTCTCCCTTCTCGATTTTCTCATCCCAGCAATAATTTCTTCTGACTCTCAGCCTCAGAACCTGGGAGCCCCTCTCATTTTTGCCCCTCCTCCTCATCCCTCCAAACATCCCTCCACACTGTGTCCACCACCTGCCACCTTTCACTCTTCATCCGCTCTCCCGCCTGAGACCAGGCCTCTGTGATCTCTGCCTGGACAATTACTGTAGCCTCTGAAGTAGGCCTGCTCTAAGCAGCTTTCCCTGGACTACCTACTTCTGGGGAATTAATATTTCTAAAAGCACCACGTGAAACTTGTTCAAAATGTGATTCCAGTCGCCATCTCTTTATTCAGTAAAAGACAAGAATAAAGGGCTAAGCTTTGAAGTTAAAAATTCTCCTGCTTACCTACAAAAAGTGGCGATCGTTTATCCACTCAATGGATATTTGCTGAGTACCTCCTGTATGCCAGACACTGGATTGAGGGAAGGATTAGATAAAGGATAGGAGGTAAAGGAAGTCCCCTGCACACAAAGGAATCGCATTCCAAGAGCATGTTCCTAAAGTCCAGTTTGTGCATATGTCCAACACAGCTAGCCTAGGTACCCAGCTAACACACCGGCTATAGGTTTATAATACTGTTCACACAAATAAAACACACACAAAAAATAACACATTTAAATCTTACAGTGCAGTACCTTGAAGTGTACAGTGGTGCAGTCCAGCAGCTGGCACGCAGGGGCTGGCATTGAGTGAACAGGCAAGAAGAGTCACTGACAGGACGGGGGAGAGGGGGCGGGAAATGGTAGAGCTGAAGGGTCGTCAGCGATAGGAGACGGAGGGCGAGCTGCGATCTTGCTCGCTCCTGACATGATGGCGTAGCTTCCTTGCTGGATTCAGTTCTATCTACCCTCTTGAAAAACTGATCCAGCGATGTAGTAGCTCTATTTGTTTTTTCTCTCTCATCATAGATGACATGGCAGCCCTGGATTGTATTCTGAACAGCGGTTGCAACCTTCATGCACCACGCACTGTTCAACACTCAGGTCCTGTGCCTCAAACTTTAACAGTGCCTCCTCGAGTAAGGAAGATCCCCTTGCCCTTTCCTGAATCCCTTGCCATCGTGAATCTCTCCGGTTGCTTGTTTCTCCCTCTCGTCTCTCTCTGTCCTTTCTCTGGGCCTGCAGTTCCATCAGGCCTTCGTTAGGAAGCAGCTCGTGGGGCACAGCCTGAAGTCCTCTTGCAGTTCCAGCTCTAGCTCTTCACCTCGCTCCGCTCCCTCAATTACTTTCACTTTTGTTTCTATCATTATTGCTTGGCGCTTGTTAGCAGTACCAGCTATGTCATTGGTGCCTTTACGCTTGTTTCCAGACATGCTGGGCTTGAAGTAAAGATACTGTACTGCTGTCGTCTACGCAGGACTTGTAAAGTCCACAAAATCACAGCCACTTGTAGAGGATGCACGCACGTGACAGTGTACGCTAGACGCACAAACTAACTTACGTGACTGGACGTGCGAATGCACGTCCGCACCTTTGAAATTCGCAGCTTAGAGGTTCGTATGGGGGACTTACTGCAGTGAATGAATGTCTAATGCCTACTTAGACATCCAACTAATACTACTATTGGGAGGAGGGTAGGGGAGAGGGAGAAAAAAGAGGGGGAGAGGGAGAAAAAAGAGGAGGAGAGGGAACTGTCGGTTTTTCATTTTAACACGCATGAGTCTACGACCACCTTGCCTGGTTTACTTGTATTTGCTTCTTTCACTCTCTCTCCTCAACCTTTCTTCGTCGGAAGAGTCAGCAAAACTGCCATCTTCTCCACACAGCCTTGCTGACTCCAGAACACTTCTGCTCTGATTTTTTTTAAACTTCTAACATAGCTTCTCCATTAAAAGATAGGAGAAAAATGACTTGCTCGTTTCAACCCTTACATACCCTAGAAAACGTATAACCTTGTCCTTAACACACACAAGACGTTAAATGATAATTGATGAGCAAAGGAACAAATGAATAGATGAAGAATAACAAATATGTAGGTGAGAGGTCTTGTCGCACAGTCTCTTTGGGTTCATTTTTCATGAACTGGTAGGTTTCAGAATGTGCAGTTTGGTACCAGTAAGACTGGTTAATGAGCCAGGGATGTTGTAATCTGACCATTCTCTGGATAGTGCTCCTGGAAAAGAGAAAGAAAGAGTAAAGGTGGAAGGAAGAAAGGAAGAAAACCTTCAAAGGATGCCAGTTAGATTAGCTGTTAATTAAATTTGCAAATGGGTGTGTATGATGGGGTAGAATGGAATATTGAATGTGCTATATGAATTGCATCTTTCTTGAATGTGAGTTGCTCACCCTTTTAAGAGATCAGTGCAATCGGCTGTGTTTGCTACCCACCCATTACCCTTAATTAAACAGTTCAGGTCCAGTGGGGTCAGAGGTGTCCAGTCACATCTACCCTCCGACAGGGATCCAGTGGCCTCTACTGTGTGCCTCGGGTCACCCGGGTTCTCTGCAGTGAGCCGGCGTCTGCGCTAGGCAGACAGTTACCACTCTAATTTTCTCTAATTGACTTGTTGGCAGTGCTCACAGAGGGCAAAAGATGTAGGGACATGGAGATTGGGCCCCGACAAGCACTTGGCATTGATGGGGCCACTGAGCGAAGTACATAATCTGCAATGAATAAAGGTCCGTGGGCTGTCAATCTAGCACATGCCGGTGGCGTTTAATTCACACCAAATATTAATTAAAAATAATGATGTTCTTCTTACTGGCTTCTGTTACTAAGCACAGCATCTTGGTCCAGCCCCCGAGGAGCTGTCTGCAAGTCATTTGATTCTCTCAGCCCCGTGAGATGCATGCATTTCACTACCTTCAGGCAAGCCTCAACAAAAACTCTCAGAACAACGGCTCTCTCACTTACCTAGTCTCTGGGGAAGAAGACCCAAAAAAATCTTCCTGTTGCCCATTCCTTGTCCAACCCCTGTAATCAATAAATGTATGTTTATTTCCTTCTTTGCTGGCCACAAATAAGATACTGGCCAGAAGCCATCTGTTTTGGATGCTCAGAGTTATTAAATACATTTTTATCTTTCTTTATCCCAATGTGATGTATTGTATAGGAAATGTTGGCCAAACGATGATATAAATCTGATCAATAATTTGAAATCTGTGGAATCACTCAGAATCAGTTCAGTTCAGTTCAGTCGCTCAGTCGTGTCCGACTCTGCAACTCCATGAATCGCAGCACACCAGGCTTCCCTGTCCATCAGCAACTCCTGGAGTTCACCCAAACTCATGTGCATCAAGTCAGTGATGCCATCCAGCCATCTCATCCTCTGTCGTCCCCTTCTCCTCCTGCCCCCAATCCCTCCCAGCATCAGGGTCTTTTCCAATGAGTCAACTTTTTGCATGAGGTGCCCAAAGTACTGGAGTTTCAGCCTCAGCATCAGTCCTTCCAGTGAACACCCAGAATATCCATAATTAAAAATAATCCCCATGGACATCCACCAAGATTCAAGTTCTCTCAGTACGATTCAGTCAGAGTAAATTAAAATGAGAGAATACTGCTGTACATCATTTTTCAAAGGCAGTAGACATGTTTTCAAGCCTAAATATCTGTAACATTTTAGCAAATCCCAAAAATAAATTTACTCTCATAATTGTCATTAAATGTATTCCCAAACAATGGGGTCTGACCATAATTAATGATTAATTCATTTGGAATTCATTATGATAATATTAAATGTGTTTAATTCATTTGATGTGTCTAAAGAGGGAGCAATTCTAGGCAATTCTTTTGTGATTACTTGTTTTTAAAGTTGAGCTCTGAGCATGTGCAGAAAAATAGCTCCACAGTGCCCTCTAGTGGTACACTCACAAATGACATTCTTTTTTAAGGGGCGGAAACACAAACCCTCCTTCTCCCTTGTTTCACATCTCACAGCATCTTTCCCCGTCAGCACACACTTAAATGAAATGCCTCCATCACAATATAAAAGGAGTTCAAAGCGACTAATAACTGAAAGTGAAAGTGTTGGTTTCTCAGTTGTCTTTTTGCTACCCTGTGGACTCTAGGCCTGCAAGGCTCCTCTGTCCATGGGATTCTCCAGGCACGAATACTGGGCTGGGTTGCCATTTCCTTCTCCAGGGGATCTTCTCAACCCAGGGATTGAACCCAGGTCTCCTGCCTTGTGGGTAGATGCTTTACTGTCTGAGCTACTAGGCAAGCAACTAATAACTGAACCTGAAAAGATCTCACTGCTTCCTCAGGAAATCCAGATGCAGTTTGACAAAAGCACTGTTACAGAGGCCAGAGAAGGCCCAAAAGATGTTGGCACAGAGAATGTGAAGGGCATAATGAGAGGCTTCTTGAAAAGGGGGAGATGAAGCTGTCTTGGGTCTTTTATGTGCTGGGTAGCTCTGTGTTAACTTTAGAAATGTCAGTGAGCTTACCTGATGTTCAAATTACCAACTAAAAACAGCAACATACTAGATTTAAACGTCTTTAAAGACCCTTAGCTCTAGCAATATTCCTTTATCAGTAGCAACTCTGCTGAACATCTGTTTACCTTTCCTAAGAATAAGCCATCGCCACATTTTATTTAAATTTAAGCTTGGTCACCTAAAGACATTACTTTGCCAACAAAGGTCCGTCTAGTCAAAGCTATGGCTTTTCCAGTAGTCATGTATGGATGTGAGAGTTGGACTATAAAGAAAGCTGAGCACTGAAGAATTGATGCTTTTGAACTGTGGTGTTGGAGAAGACTCTTGAGAGTCCTTTGGACTGCAAGGAGATCCAACTAGTCCATTCCTGAAGGAAATCAGTTCCAAATATTTATTGAAAGGACTGATGCTGAAGCTGAAACTCCAATACTTTGGCCACTTGGTGAGAAGACTGAAGGCGGGAGGAGAAGGGGACGACAGAGGATGAGATGGTTAGATGGCATCACCGACTCAATGGACATGAGTTTGAGTAAACTCCAGGAGTTGGTGATGGACAGGGAAGCCTGGCGTGCTGCAGTCCATGGGGTTGCAAAGAGTCAGACATGGCTGAGCAACTGGACTGAAATGAACTAAAGCTTGATCACCCTCAAGGTGTACACATCATGGTTAGGATTTGTGGAGTGTATCACTCAATGTAGCTCATAAATCCAACAGCTGGTAAATGATAAAACTCCATACTCTGTGAGCGTACCCTCTACCATGGGTGGTGGACATGGTGTGGAAGGAGCTGCCATTGCTCAGAGACTTACTATAGACTTCATGGCTATCAATATTAGCAAGAGTCAGTACTGAAATGACAGTGAGCTCACCTTTACTATGGGGGAGATAAAGCAATGTTGAACACTGCTCAGGAGCCAGACAGCAGCTAGATGAGGTACACATGCTCTTGTAATTCAAATTGAGACCAAAATTTGAGCCAGTAAAATGAGAATGAATATGTACAGAATATTACAGAATATGTACCCTGAAGAGGTATAAATTGGGCAGCTGGGAGGTAAGGACAGAGAGGGGAAGGCACGAATTCAGTGTAACATGGATGAGGCTGACCGCCTGGACACTTCAGCATTAACCCTGAGCGGGAAAATCAGAGCTCAAATCAGACATTCTTCACTTTGAATTCCAGTCTAAATTAGAGGGGTGCAGGGAAAACCAGTGTATCCAATAGCCTTGCATAACAGACACTTGCTTTATTATTTCATGTTTATCCTCCTTATCACATCTTATCGTTTCTACTTGGTTGGTGTAGACCTTGACTGCTGTTGACATCTTGGCTAAGGAAAGTGAAAGTGAAGTTGCTCGGTCGTGTCTGACTCTTTGCGACCCCATGGACTGTAGCCCACCAGGCTCCTCTGTCCATGGCATTTTCCAGGCAAGAGTACTGGAGTGGGTTGCCACTCCAGGACATCTTCCCAACCCAGGGATTGAACCCGGGTCTCCTGCATTGTAGGCAGATGCTTTACCATCTGAGCCACCAGGGAAGTCCACTGGCAGGTTGGTATGAACTGTCAACAGGGTTTCTGCCATAAGCTGTATGAGGTCACCGCAGAGCAGGGCTTCTCACCTGCTTCGTGCAGGGCGTGTCATTCATTCACACAAGCACACTGTAGAGTTAGTAACGTACAGCAAAAAAAACATGTTCACTAGGAGAACAAAGAACTAGAGCTCCAAGCTTCCTTACCTTGTCCTAAAGAATCCTGGACGAGCCCCCAAGGTGAAAGGTTGCTGCTGAACCACAAAAGACGCCAGGATTCTTGACCTCTGGAGGAGAAGTCAGTCTGGGGCCAGTGATGAGGCTTGATTGCTCAGAGCTTTTGTGTAATAAAGTTTTATTAAATTATAAAAGAGATAGAGAAAGCTTCTGACACAGACATCAGAAGGGACAGAACCACACCTTATTACCTATTCTTCCCTGAATGCATACAGATTTGAATGCAGTTGTATATGTAGGAATCTAAAGTCATAGACAAGGGGCCACAGACCTGGATTCAGTTCAGAGATATATGATTTTGTTTTGCCAGCCCAAGTTTATTTTCTTTATTTAAATCATTTGCCAACATTTGAAAATTTGTGGATTTCCCATAAAACTCTGGGTTTCCAGAAATTTTGACAACTCTGAGCCTGCTCTCCATAGTCTAACAACACTCTTAAACTGAGTGCTGGCCCCTCTCCTTTGATGAATTATTAATACTTACATGGATTCCTGTCTGGGATCCTCTAGGCCATATTGTCTTTGACACTATAGCCGAATATTTCTACCATACTCTCACTCCCTCCCTCTCTCAGGTTTGAAAACAAAGACACAAATCAAAAATAAAACTCTAACTTCTAATCATGTAGGTGTGGCATTCCTGATATCTCTCTCACTCTCCTGATAAAGAAATACGCATTATTGCTTAGTTGCTCAGTTGTGCCTGACTCTTTGCAACTCCATGAACTGCCCCTGGTCAGGCTCCTCTGTCCATGAAATTTTTCAGGCAGGAGTACTGGAGTGCGTTGTCATTTCCTCCTCCAGGGGATCTCCCAACCCAAGCAGCGAACCCGCTTCTCCTGCATTGCAGGCAGGTTCTTTACCTCTGAGCCACCAGGGAAGCCCAGAAAGAAATATATAGACAAACACAAATATATAGTCTATGTATATTGGTAAATTAAATGCAATTTCACCCAAAAGAAGTAATTAGATGTGGTTTGAATCTAATATAAATGTTTACATTGTAGTTTATATGTGTTTGAAATCAGACTATGACGTCACTCCAGTAACTATAAAGTATATTCTTCCTAATAGAAAAGTGTGTTGATGACCTTCCTCACTGTATTTTCAATCTGACCCATCTTTTCTCTGAGATATTTTATTCTTTTGTTGTTGTTAAGTCACCAAGTCATGTCTGACTCTTTGCCACTCCATGGACTGTAGCATGCCACGCTTCCCTGTCCTTCACCATCTCTCGGAATTTGCTCAGATTCATGTCCATTGAGTTGGTGATACTATCTAACCATTTCATCCTCTGCCACCCTCTTCTCCTTTTGTCTTCCATCTTGCCCAGCATCAGGGTCTTTTCCAGTGAGTCGGCTTGTTGCATCAGGTGGCCAAAGTATTGGAGCTACAGCATCAGTTCTTCCACTGAGTATTCAGGGTTGATTTCCTTTCAGATTGACTGGATTGATCTGCTTGCAGTCCAGGGAACTCTCGGGAGTCTTCTCCAGCACCACAATTTGAAGGCATCAATTCTTCAGCCTTCAGCTTTCTTTATGGTCCAACACGCACATCCATACATGACTACTGGAAAAACCAAAGCTTTGGCTGTACAGATGTTTATTGGCAAAGTGATATCTTTGCTTTTTAATATGCTGTCTAGGTTTATCAAAGCTTTTCTTCCAGGGAGAAAGCATCTTTTAATTTCGTGGCTGCAGTCACCATCCGTAGTGATTTTGGAGCCCAAGAAAAGAAAATCTGTCTGCTTCCACTTTTTTCCTATCTATTTGCCATGAAATGATGGGACCAGAGGCATGATAATAGTTTTTTGAATGCTAAGTTTTAAGCCAGCTTTTTCATTCTCCTCTTTCACTGTCTAAGAGGCTCTTTAACTCCTCTTCGCATTCTGCCATTAGGGTGGTATAAACTGCATGTCTGAGGCTGTTGATATTTCTCCAGGAAATCTTAATTCCAACTTGTGATTCATCCAGCCCAACATTTCACATGATGTACTCTGTATATAAGTTAAATAAACAGGATTACAATATAGCCTTGTCATACTCCTTTCCCCATTTTGAACCAGCCTGTTGTTCATGTAAGGTTCTAACTGTTGCTTCTTGACCTGCATACAGGTTTCTAAGGTGGTCTGGTATTCCCATCACTTGAAGAGTTTTTCACAGTTTGTTGTGATCCACACAAAGGCGCTCTCGTAATCAATGAAGCAGAAACACACGTTTTTGGGGAATTTCCTTGCTTTTTTCTATGATCCAGCAGAAGTTGCCAATTTGATCTCTTGTTCCTCTGCCTTTTCTAAATTCAGCCTGTACATCTGGAAGTTCTCGGTTCACATATTGTTGAAACCTAGCTTGAAGGATTTTGAGCTTAATCTTATCAGCATGCAAAATGAGCAAAATTGTATGATAATTTGTACATTCTTTGGCACTGCCCTTTGGGATTGGAATGAACACTGACCTTTTCCAGTCCTTTGGCCACTGCTGAGTTTTTTAAGGCTGTGACCCATGACTATCCTTCTATCTCTAAATCCTACCCATGCCCTTCAGTACTAGTTCTAAGTCTGATAATTCCTTAAAGAACTAATCCCTCACTAAGTTTTTAGGCCTCTAAACTCATGTAGCATTGGTACATTGTATGACACACTTTTCTGCTTAATTACATGTACTTTTTCATTGTGTTCTCTGCCCAGAATTCTGATTGTAACCTGGTAAGAGAGGTCCATCCTTTCCAAATATTCTTTTATCTCCAACAGCATTTGACACTTGTTGACTGATCACTTTTTTTTGGCAAACCAGATTGACAACATAAGTCTAAAAAAAAATGAATATCTCCTCTTGTAGGTGAAGCAGTCACTGACTGGAAGCCCTTTGGCTGCATTAAATGTAATTTTATTTTATTCTTCTTGTTGTATTGTGGTTCTTGTGTCATTGTTTGGAATGTCAAGTCTTTAAGGTGAATATTTAGGTCACATAAAAATTTCATAAAGAAAAATCCATCTAATCAGTTTTCAAAGAACACTGTCAGAGATAAATTCATCCATTTTAAAAGCTGTTGTAAAATCAAACACAGATACAGAAAACCACATGCAACCAATGTATCATTTCATGAATTATTTTAAGTTAGAGTTCACCCTGTTTCTTGGCTGTATTTTCTGCAAATTGGCAATCGGATCCAGAAGCTTGATCAAACCAAGTAGGTTTGATCCCTTCAGCCAGACTAGAGGGCACTGCACGATTTATTTCACTGTGGTGCGCATGCTAAGTCGCCTCAGTCATGTCCAATTCTTTGCAGCCTTGTGGACGGTAGCCCAGCAGGCTCCTCTGTCCGTGGGATTCTCCAGGCAGACATCCTGGAGTAGGTTGCCATCCCTTCCTCCAGGGAATCTTCCTGACCCAGGGATCCAGCCACAGTCTCTTGCATTGTCTCCTGCGTTGGCAAGTGGGTTCTTTACCATGAGCACCACCTGGGATGCCCTCTTTCATTAGGTATATAATGTCTAGATTCTCTGTTTTATCTTAGCAATCATGAATTCTTAATGTGTAGTTTGTTCATTGAGGCTAAGAAATAGCGATATTTGCATGTTTCTTATTAGTTGGAATACCGTTATAATAGGATACACCCTCCGTATCCTGTTTGGCTGCACACTGGTAGAGTTTGTTTAAGAAGGACCTGCTAAACATTTGGCGCATTACCCAGATTTGACGATAGTAGTTTGCTCCCCTGTCCAATTCAGAAATGACCAACTCCTATATTCATTAAAGTGAGTGAAGTCGCTCAGTCGTGTCAGACTCTTTGTGACCACATGGGCTATAGCCTACTAGGCTCCTCCACCCATGGGATTTTCCAGGCAAGAGTACCGGAGTGGGTTGCCATTTCCTTCTCCAGGGGATATTCCCAATCCAGGGATTGAACCCAGATCTCCCGCATTGTAGGCAGACACTTTTACCATCTGAGCCACCAGGGACGTCCCTTTATTATTCATTAAAGTATCTATGAACTCATACATTCATAGTTTAATTTCATTGCAACTTTTATGTTTATTGAAGCTCTTTGTCCTCCTCTTTGGTTCTGTGGAAGCTCTTCCAACTTGACTTCCGAATCCGTTTGACACAATCCCGCTATTCTTTGATGGTTTCTTTTCTTCTTGGGATGTCAAGATGCTTCAGGCTCAATTGCTGTGTTTTCTGCCTTAGACTAGGAATCAACCAGTTCTCCAAGAAGCCTTTGTTCCTTGCAGTGCAAAATATATTTTTTTCAGAATCTCAGTTTGGGTGAAAAGATACCTGTGTAACTAAGTGTTTCTAGATGTTTTCAGTGGACAGAATTAGAGGTAAAATACCCTTTGCATTTAAACTGATTTTTTTCAGTTAGATTTTAGAAACACAGTACTTCATCTCTTCTCTTTTACATGTGTATGTCTTTTACATAGGTGTGTCCTTGTTCACACCTGGGATCCCAATCTGAAGGAGGTAGGGTTCAACAGAATTAGACTTTCTCCTGATTTCTCTTTTGTTCTATCTCATATTGCATTGGTATCAGAGTAACATTAATAATAGTTTCACCATCAATAATAATTATTAAAATGTTTCTATATATATTATCCTCATTCTTCCTTCATTTTGTCTTACGATTATAATATGGGGACAGTATCAGAACATGTAGTGTTGCAAAATAAAATTTCTCCTTTTAACCCTCAATTAGTCTTAGTTCATTAAATTTATTGTTCTTCAGTTAGCTATTAGATCAGTATCTCTCAGGTCACTTTAAATATCTAAGGCTCATTTTCCAGTGGTTCTCAGGATTAGGGGAACAATATTTCCTGATTCCTTGCAAGTTGGTAACAGTTTGGGTGTTATCAAACTGTTATAACAGCCCTTTATATTTGAAGTTAACTCTTGTTGACTGTGAAGACCTTGGATCACATTTTCTTACCCTGAGTGTCTCAAATCACTTCAGTTTCTTCTGGCACAAAATGATGCTGTCAAAAAAAATCTGATAATAATCTAATTTTCCCCCCTTATAAATCCTGTATTCTTTTTGTCCACATGCCTAAAAGATTTTTTTAAGTCAGCTAAAATTCCTTGCATTGTATTTTTTTCTGTGCATTTGTTCTGTTCCCTTTCTTTGATTTTTTTCCCTCAAGGACAGCTGTTACTCCAGTGTTCAGTTCTGCCTTCTCGAATGTGTGTGTGCGCTGCAATATGTGCCACTTGTTTCTGCGTTTTTCTTTATTCTTTCTTAGTTTACTCTTGTTTTTGTTTTCTCCTTATTGCTTTGTTTATTCACCTTGTTATACTTTCTTTCTAGAATTACTTCTTAAATATAATTCTTTCTGAAATTTGCCACCTCGTTTATGAATTGTAATCATTCTGATTTATGTTACTCTTGCATCTCTGGCATTTTATTTTCTTAACATTACTTAGCTCACTTTGGGCAGCAAATTGCGGGTTTGATGTGTTTTTCTTGTGTAATTTTGATCCTCTTTTTGTGGACTTGTCTGTAGGTATGATAGTGTCCTCATTTTATTTTGTAAGAAACTTAACCTCAGCAGATATTTTTGTGCTTGCTTTTAGATTTGTTTCCCTGCATGCTGAGAAATTGGAATAGCTTTTCTAAGAGGACAGAGCTCCCTGTCCTCTTGTTTTTCTTACACCAGGGCTCAAGGCTTAGGGAACTGTAGCCTGTGGGTCAAATCTGGTCCAGGTCCTATTTTTGTTGGGGCATCACTGAACTAACAATGCTTTTTGTACTTTTGAAGAGTTGTAAGCAAACATAGATGAGTATGTGACAGAGAATAGGTGGACTGCAAAGCTGTATAGACTATCTTGGTCTCCTACAGAAAAGTTGGCCAAACCCTGGTACACACTAAAAACTATGGCAGTTTGTTTTCCAAGTTTTCAAGACTATTCCTCTCTTCTACTTTGATCTGGACTTTCTCTTCCTTTCATGTCTGTTGTTTCTGATCTACTCATAAATTTTAAATATATTTTCAGTAGTTTGTCCCCAAGGTGAGCCCTGTCCCAGAAAGGAGAGTTTGTAAGTTAGTTTCAAGTGTTTATATTTACTATTCTCAAACTGGTCTATTGTACTTTCTATTAATAGCATTAGTTATTTTAGAATTACCCTGTTTTCAGAATTGAGGTTTCCCTCTAATTTCTCTCCCACAGATACTAATAACTCTTGGGTTCTAAGGGCCTTGGTGGTTTGTCCATATCCACTGGTATTTTAGGATGTGAACATACAGACCCCATCACCTCATTTTGTCATAAAAGTCTGAATGCCTTTGGTTCTCCATATAGTCTTTCTGTCTCCTTTTACCTGGAGATTCAGGAAGATCAAAAAACTGTATTTCCACCACTGCTGCCTTCTTCCCGGAATCAAGCTCACTTATTTTTCAACTGTTTGCTTAACTGACTATATTCAATTTGATTTCAGGAAAATGTTTATCCTGAGTATTTCAGCACATTAAATAAACCCACATGTACACTTTTTTCCTCTGTTTTCCTTCAGAGTCAAGTTCCCATTATGTCATCTCCCTAAAAGCTTTTAACAATGCAGGAGAAGGAGTTCCTCTTTATGAAAGTGCTACCACCCGATCTATCACAGGTAAGCTGAAATAGTTAGTCTTTTTTTCCACAAGGCATTTGAGTTGTGAAAACAACAAACCAAAATGAAACAAAACAAATAATGAAGAAAAAACATATGAAGTCATGTCCGAGTCTTATGTGTATATATACAAACACAATTTTTTATTTTGGGGGTTATCAAAATTGTGAGAGGAATTCAGTCTGTAAATTAGTCCTTGGACTTGGAGAATGTAGATCCCTTATTCTCTTTATTTTTTTCCAGTAGCTTCATATTTTGGTGTCTTGACACCATTTTTCATTCCTCTGGGTAACCTCTCCAAATCAGTTCAATGTAGGCAGGAGGGTCTCTGCAGAAGGCTACCAGGTGCCTGAATGGACACTTGCTTCACTGAAGAGGGTCTTTCAAGCTGATATCGACAAACATGAACTGCCCTCATGGGGCTGGTTTGGACTAGGCTGAGTCACACAGGAGCTTCTTTCTGAGCTGGGCCAACAGGTCACCCCAACAGTGCCCAAGGCCTGTAGGCACTGAAAGAATCGCTTGCTTCAAAGGCTTATCACTTCTGGAAATTGTTATGTGAGTTGGACCTTAGAGGAGGCACAGGAGAGAAACAGGGCTCAATGAAATGAGAAAGAGAAAGGGGGTGGGTTAGAAAGTGAGATCCTGGTCATCTATGGAGACTGTTTGTGAATAAGGCTGGACCTACTCAGAAACAGAATAAATACCAAAAGTACCTCTGTGAGGCTTGCTCATGACCCAGTCATATGACTCAGAGTCAGATGACCACTCCTAATTGCCTTAGGTCTGAAATGTGAAAGCAAAACCCAGGATCCTACTCCATCTTTTTAATGTGTACTTTGATCCTTTCAAAACCCACAATCTTCAAATTTCATTCAACTTATCAGCTGTTTTCACCTTCATGACAACAAAGGATCTGGTGCAAAGGAGCAGGATTTAGTAGGAGCACCATGGAAAATTACTGGGGTGCCTGAGTATGAGTCCTGGCAGCTAGGAATAAATGAACCTCCAGGAAATGATGGGGTTCTGTGACTTTTGCTACCACCTAAATTTATGTGAACTTTGTACAGTTTGTTTTTCAAATCCAGAAGTTTCATTCAGAAACTGTCTTGAGAATGTATAGTTGTAAACCAGATTTGCAGTTGTTGTGTGATGGTTTTCACAGCATACCATCCCTTTATTGATTTCCACCGAGTTTCCTTTGAAACCTTGGATATTATTCCAGAGTCTCCTTGAATCTTTGGCTGCTGGATATAACATCTGTGCTGGTCTGAATTGGTATGCAAAAGCTTAGGTGCATGTCAGTATATTAATTTATCCATGGAGACAATATATATCTTGCATTGCATTATCAGAGGGACTCTGACTCTCAAAAAAGGGTAAATAAGAAATATTACCCAGAGAACATTTACTGTCAAAAGTGTTGTGTCTAAATACAGAGATATGAGGCAAATAGAGGCCAGGATGGAAACCATGAGATAACATGGTGAAAGGTGTCTGGGATTTTTACTCCCTCTTATTCTCTTATTCTGCCAAAATTCCTTTGAGTGACAGCAGCCACTTTGGATGAGCCAGTGCTTCCCATAATGTTTGTTCATTAAGTCAGCTCTTTCCTACCTAGGGTAAAAGGTGGTTTAAAAAAGTCCTCACTATGAATTTGAGCTCATGATCAGGCCAAACAAAATTGTACCATGATCAGTCTTTAAGAACTCATAGTTTTTTTTACCAAAATTAAAGCCCACAAGGAAGGAACACAAAGATGACCCCCCAAATCCAGTTTTGAGCAGAAACTGGTTATAATAGAGATAGAGTTCGGATAACTTGAAGATAAATTGCTCAGAGAACTGTTTGAGGTGTTATTAACTTCTTTTCCCTTAACATTTGTTGTCATTCTTTAATTCTTAGCATATGGCATCCCCAGAGTGGTTTCTAGAATACCAGTGATCCATAAGACCATTTTTTTTTTTCCTGCTGTGACTAATCCTAATGGATCTGAGAAATGAAATAATACTGAGAATTGAAAAGCATATGAGGGATTTTCTGATTGGGGAAAAGTCAGTAAGGGGTTGGAGAGGATGAATAGAGCCAGCTCTTTCCACATCCCTGCCCAGATGTGGCAGACATTTTCTTGTGTTTTCACACACCACAGAGAACAAAGAACAAGTAAACAGAATTGAAGGTTTAGGTTCTGCAGGCAACTATACACAGTAAAGGTATCTCAGGGATCCTTAGAAGACACTTTTGGTCTCTGAGCCTCTGCACAGGACTCCCATGAGTAGCCCTGGAAGAGATGAACATAAAGTAATAATAATAAAACTCAGAAGCAGTAAATGCATCAGGCTGGGCTATCAGGCTATGGTGCTTTCCACATGGATGTGTCCATAGATGCTGGTCCACTCTGGACCGCATCTCATTCTGAACATACCAGCATTACAGCCAAGCAAAGTCTCACTAGGTGAAAAGGGCAGGTTAACAGTGTGCTTGGTTTGCTGCTTCCTTTTTTTAAATTTTATTTCATATTGTTGCAAGAATAAGACATTTTGAGCCTGGAGACTGGATGAGAACAGGCGAATAATGAGATGCATTGTTTGAATTTGTTTATTTTCAATTGTTTCATAAATGTCTAAATGAAGTACAATCCAGGTATAAAACTGTATTATTTTTAAAAGCTTGTTTTGAGCTTTAGTATATTGACTAAAACACTTATATGTTCTCACCAAAACAACTATTAGGAATTGAATTGGTTTCTCTTTTTAGCAAAAGGTTTAAAGCTATATTTTGTGTTTTTGTCTTTTTTTCCCCACTCTTTTGAATATCACCACTGCAAATGGTGAAGAAAAAAACCATAAACAGAGTTATTTGGAAGCAAAATAATTTATTTAATTCACTACTCATTCCTGACCTGTGAGGGAAAGATAATTAGCAATATATGTAGCATATATTTAGAGCACTACTTGCTACCTACTAATAAGTTCTGCTTTGTTAGAAATACCTACTGTATCCAGTATGGCAGACACAAGGCTCATGTGACTGTTGAACATCTGAAATAGGCTAGTGCAACACAATAAATGACTCTTTAATTGTATTTAATTTTAATTAATTTAAAGTCAAATTGTCCATCTAACTATGGCTGTTGCATTAGCCCAACTATGGAAGAAGTGGCAAATAGAATGTCAAGCCATGCCTGAAAAAAAAAAATCCACCAAAAATAAGCAATAAAAACTTGGCCAGGGTAGAAAATTTTGAATTACATAAGTTCATAGGTATATATTAAAAAATAGCATTGCTTGAAATTTATGGTTGCATTCTGCAGCTGAGACTCTGAGAAACTCAACAAGAAGTTTATGAAAAACATAATTTTCTAAAAGCAAGAAATAGCAGAATTATTACCATTGCTTAAAGTAAAATCACTACTTTTGAAAACCTTATATGGGGTATCTATGAAAAACGATAAAGTTAGTATAGTTTTTCCACAAAATTAGATTAAGCAAAGAAACAACAGATAGGATAACATGAATACAAGTTGATCTACAAAGAGTTTGTGATTGAGAGTAGTCCTGTGCTATGTGTGACATTCTTCTTTAAGTCAGCTAAGAATAGAAATAACTCAAGTGAAGACAGCGCCTGCTTTAGTTTTGCCAGAATGTTCCACTGATGTACCAGCCTGATGACTGATTGGGATCCTCTTGGAGGCTGCAGTGTCTTCAGCTGCCCCTTCATCATCTTATAAATCCATTCGGGTTTAAAGGAGCCCTTAATAAGAAGACACATCAAAGGAAATATGAAAAGCCTCGGCTCTGTCATTAAATTTTAAACACACATTTTTCTCTCTCTCTCTTTTTTTTGTGTCTTCCTTTTGTTCTCTTTTTCTTTTCAGATTTTGTATTTTGCTCCAAAGACCACAGCCCAGTAAACTACTAAATAATTCATTAGAAAATAGTGATGAGTAGGGAGTAGACTTTTAAAATTCAGTGAACAAAGTGAGGTAATCATGAAACTCAGCCCATAGTCTCTATACTACACTTCACAAATATAAGCTCAGTATGTTTACTGTTCCAGATACTCTAGATGTTGGTAGGCCTCATCTCCCCAAATGCCATTGTATGGCCAGTCTAAGAGCTCATCTCATTTTTTGTTAGTAAGAACACATGTTGTTTGATTTCAAAGTTTTAACAAATTTAAACACCTTCGGTAATAAATAAAAGGCTCAATATTGGATTTGTTCTCCAGCTGCAAAATAAACTCTCCAGATTATGGCATCTGCAGCATCAAAACAAATACAAGGTTTTTCTAGAGAATTTTGTGAAACCACAGACATCAGTATGCAGATTCTGATTGAGTTACGGATCAAAGCATGTGTGTATCTCATCGTGAATCTCATCAGTCCATAGAGTTCATTCTGTCTCTCTGCCCGATAATTCCAAGTCTTTCCTTGGAATTTAAAATTATAGAACAAGGAACACAGAATATAGGGATGCCATAAATAACTTACTCTGTGAGAATGTGGGTAAAATGGACAATTCTACACTTTCTTTAAGGATTTCAATCTGACCACACCATGTGCCATGTAAAACCTAATTATCACATCATTGACCCATGTGGACTTGGCCTGACATCGTGCAGTCATAGCCATAGATTGCTATGGATCTCAGGGCCCTCTGCTCATTATCCTTTGTTTGTTTCTTACCTACACAATATTTATGCAGATAAAACCTAAGCAATAATAAAAGCATTAGAGACACCAAATCACGTTAGAGAAGGAGAAAAACAAATAACACAATGGGTATCAGATAGGCATTTATTTCTTTTGCAGGAGGAAATGAAATAGATAATCCTTAGAATTTTATTTCGATGTATCTTTCTAATTATAAAACTGATGACTTCTGTACTGGATCTTTGAAGAAGCAATGTGCAGCATTCCAAGAAAAAAAAGTGGACTTTTAAAATATGTAACGAGAAGCAACAGCCAAATTGAGAGACGCATTCTAAGGAAATAAGGAAATTATGGAAAACAGTTACCTTTATAATCTAGCAATACTGTTTCTAATGAGTTTTCCGATTGAATTAATTATAATTTTTTCTGTTCTTCTCATGTTCCCTTTCATCATTATTGCCATACATTTAACTCATTGTGATCTGTTGCCACTGATGTTTATTTTTTTAACTCTTTTGTTTATGTATTTATTTGTTTGCTTCATTGGTCGGTTTTTTAAACCCAGATCCCACTGACCCAGTTGATTATTATCCTTTGCTTGATGACTTCCCCACCTCGGTCCCAGATGTCTCCACCCCCATGCTCCCACCAGTAGGTGTACAGGCTGTGGCTCTTACCCATGATGCCGTGAGGGTCAGCTGGGCAGACAACTCTGTCCCTAAGAACCAAAAAACGTCCGAAGTGCGACTTTACACTGTCCGGTGGAGGACCAGCTTTTCTGCGAACGCGAAATACAAGGTGACGTTCTAACCGATAGTATGAAGTTTAACTTGAACTGTCATTTGTTTAATCCATTGTTTTAAACACGTCCTGGACTGTCACGAGTTATGTTGCTGCAGTGACACAAAATGGAAAACAAAGCATTTTAAAACTCAGTGCTCTAAAACTGGCATGGGAATTATTGTGTCTTAGGAAACAGTCTAAGACGAGGTAGAAAAGCATCAAGAGCTGCGAAATGTTATTTGAATTCCACCAGATGTTGAGTTTGTATAAATAATGTAATTCTGTACAAGGGAATGCCATTTTCTTTTGAAAATAGCAGAACTCTGCATTAGTTTCTTGGATAGATTTTGGTGTTTTTCTTTTCGTGTGGAATCTAGGTTTATGCCGCAGTCACGCATATTAACATTGTATGTAGAGACCCATCTTATAGTGAGTATGAGAAGGAATACATGAAGATTTTTTTATACTATCCTTAGATGGTGAACACACCTCAAGTCATTAACATCTGTTTGCTCATTTAGCCTTGAAAGGCCCTCATGTGGTAAAGAAAATGCACAGTGTACCCTCCCCTTTAACTAATATGAATTAGGCCATCTCTCTTATCCCTGTCCTCTCATTGAGTCATCACACACACACACACACACGCACACACACACCCCAACCCAGGAGCTCCTTCAGTTCAGTTCAGCTCAGTCACTCAGTCATGTCCAACTCTTTGAGACCCCATGAATCGCAGCATGCCAGGCCACCCTGTCCATCACCATCTCCTGGAGTTCACTCAAATTCACGTCCATCGAGTTGGTGATGCCATCCAGCCATCTCATCCTCTGTCGTCCCCTTTTCCTCCTTTAGAGATACACATTTGAGGCATTGTCATCCATTCACATCTCTATCAGTCAGCCAGAACAACTCCAACAAATACTCATTTATATAATCAAACGCTACCTCCTAAGCCTACCACATTAGTAGTGTATATACCAACACACAAATGTAGAGTAAAAGGAGATCGAGTAATTGTTAAGCATCCACCATTAACTTAGGATTGTGCTAGATCAAAGAGGTCATTTAACGTCTTTTAGTTGTTACTCCAGTATTCTTGCCTGGACAATGCCATGGACAGAGGAGCCTGGCAGGTTATAGTCCATGGGGTCACAAATAGTTGGACATGAGTAAGTGACTAACACTTTCACTTTCACATATTTAACGTTGTTACTCACAATTTTGAAATGTATAATAAACTCAGATTCATGGAGTACTATATAGAATTCAGAATTTATTCAAGTGAAATAATATATGAAAACATATTTTAAAAATTCACAAAATGATTATTTAAGATGAAAAAGAGTTAGTTGTTCAGTTGTGTCCGACTCTGCAACCACATGGACTGTAGCCCACCAGGTTCCTCTGTCTGTGGAATTCTCCAGGCAAGAATACTGGAGTAGATTTTTCCAAAGAAGACCTACAGATGACTAATAAACATATGAAAAGATGCTCAACATCACTCGTATTTAGAGAAATGCAAACCAAAACCACAATAAGTTATCACCTCATGCCAGTCAGAATGGCTGCCATCAAAAAATCTACAAACAATAAATGCTGGAAAGGATGTGGAGAAAAGGGAACCTCTTACACTGTGGGTCAAACTGCAAACTGGTGCATCCACTGTGGAGAACAGTGTGGAGATTCCTTAAAAAACTGGAAATAGAACTGCCATTTGACCCAGGAATCCCACTGCTGGGCATACACACCGAGGAAACCAGAATTGAAAGAGACACATGTACCCCAATGTTCATCGCAGCACTGTTTACAATAATAGCTGGGACATGGACGCAACCTAGATGTCCATTGGCAGACAAATGGGTAGAGAGGTTGTGGTCCATATACACGATAGAATATTACTCAGCTGTAAAACAGAACACACTTGAGTCAGTTCTAATGAGGTGGATGAAACTGGAGCCTATTATACAGAGTGAAGTGAAGTCAGAAAGAGAAATGGCAATACAATATATTAACGCATATATATGGAATTTAGAAAGATGGTAACGATGACCTTATATGCAAGATAGCAAAAGAGACACAGATGTAAAAACAGACTTTTGCACTCTGTGGGAGAAGGCGAGGGTGGGATGACTTAAGAGAACAGCACTGAAACATGTACATTACCATATGTAAAACAGACGACCAGTTCGATGCCTGAAGCAGGGCACCCAAAGCCGCTGCTCTGGGACAACCCAGAGGGATGAGGTGGGGAGGGAAGTGGGAGGGGGGTTCAGGATGCGGGACACATGTGCACCCGTGGCCAGCTCATGTCAATGTGTGGCAAAAACTACCACAACAGTGTGATTATCCTCCAATTAAATAAATAATTCTTTTTTTATATAAAAGGAGACCCATCTTCCAAAGGGAAGTTTTGACCGCTCCAAAGGGAAAGGTCAGAGCTGAGTGTCAGAAGATCACATCAGTGTGAGGAGTGGGTTTCAAATGTGCTTTCACATCCATTCTTCTTCAGGCTGAGACAGAGAGCTCCTCCAAAGATCACCAGCATCAGAGGTGCACGATTCCAGCAGTATGCACATTTCCTGCCCTCGCCTGGACCATGATGGGTGCTTCTGTCATTTACTATGCCGTTGTAATAATGCCTTTCCTTTCTTCTAAACACTTTTTTTCTTTATAAAAAGGACATGTTCATTATTTTTAAATTTAGAAAATATAAAAATGGTCTTGGCTAAGTAAGAAATTGGACCAGTAACTCCAAAATCATTTTGTGATTCTCAGCAGAGAATTTAAAAAGAAAGAAAGAAAGAAAGAATATTGGAGTGGGTAGCCATTTCCTTCTCCAGGGAATCTTCCTGACCCAAGGATCAAACCCAGGTCTCCTGCATTTGCAGGCAGACTCTTTACCATGTCAGCCACAAGCAAAGCCCATTTAGGATGAAGAAGGTAGCTTTAAAAATAAGAGCATAAGCGGGGACGGGAGGGCAGTCAAAAGGAACAAACTTCCAGTTATAAGCACTAGGGATATAATGTACAACATTATAAATATAATTAACACTGCTTGGTGTTATATATGAAAGTTGATAGAATAAATCCTGAGAGTTCTAATCACAAGCAAACTATATTGTTTCTATTTATTTAATTTTGTATCTATAGGAGATGGTGGGTATTCACTAAACTTACTGTTTAGTGGTGACCACTTTCTGATGTATGTAAGTCAAATCATTAAGTTGTACATCTTAACCTTACACAGTGCAGTATGTTGATTATATCTCAATGAAACTAGAAGACAAACAAGGAGCCCAAATGTTACCAAGCAATGGAGGGAGCAGTAGTTTGAGCCCGGCACTCCAGAATCTTCATACGCCGCTGTATCCCTCCTCCGCACCACTTTACTGGGATAGCTTGCAAGGAGAATTTGGGTCTCTTGATACTTTATCCAATGTTCTTTCCACTAAACTGCCATTGTGCTTAATCCAGCCTCAAGCCAGTGTTGATCTGGGGGGGATTAAAATGTCCTTTGGAAATTTCTGACTCTAAAGACCCTGGAGTTAAAGCAAAATCCGCCAATGATTTTGTCAGTCTGCCTCTTTTTTTTCCGGTAGTCATGCTAGTTCTGCTTCTAGTTTCATTCAGCCTTTAAAGGGCGTAAAATTCACATTTCATAGTAAATCAGTTTTTAGTTGAAACCAGTTGAAAAGCAGTTTCCTTTGGTTCAGCCTCCCTGCGAGGTCAGGTACTTGGAGGAACTCTCCAGCCTAGTCCAAGTAGTATCATCAAAATAAGCGTCCTATCCATAATCCAAGGCAACGGCACCCCACTCCAATACTCTGGCCTGGAAAATCCCATGAACAGAGAAGCCTGGTGGGCTGCAGTCAATGGAGTCGCTAAGAGTCAGACACAACTGAGCGACTTCTCTTTCACTTTTCACTTTCATGCATTGGAGAAGGGGGTAGCAACCCACTCTAGTGTTCTTGCCTGGAGAATCCCAGGGGTGGGGGAGCCTGGTGGGCTGCCGTCTATGGGGTCGCACAGAGTCGGACACGACTGAAGTGACTTAGCAGCAGCAGCAGCCATCTTACGGTATCAGATTTAAGACACAGCAGAACCGTAAATAAAGATAACATTATCAGATAAGACAATAAATGAGACATAAGAGAATACTTTTTAAAAAATCTCTTTATATACCGATTACCCAATTCTACGTTTACTTTTAAAGGACTGCTTTAAAAATTGTATGCCCATGGTGCTGTGCTTTGTGGATACATTCATTTCTTTTTTTTTTTTTTTTAATTTTAAAATCTTTAATTCTTACATGCATTCCCAAACATGAACCCCCCTCCCACCTCCCTCCCCATAACATCTTTCTGGGTCATCCCCATGCACCAGCCCCAAGCATGCTGCATCCTGCGTCAGACATAGACTGGCGATTCAATTCACATGATAGTATACATGTTAGAATGGCATTCTCCCAAGTCATCCCACCCTCTCCCTCTCCCTCTGAGTCCAAAAGTCCGTTATACACATCTGTGTCTCTTTCCCTGTCTTGCATACAGGGTCGTCATTGCCATCTTCCTAAATTCCATATATATGTGTTAGTATACTGTATTGGTGTTTTTCTTTCTGGCTTACTTCACTCTGTATAATCGGCTCCAGTTTCATCCATCTCAACAGAACTGATTCAAATGAATTCTTTTTAACGGCTGAGTAATACTCCATTGTGTATATGTACCACAGCTTTCTTATCCATTCATCTGCTGATGGACATCTAGGTTGTTTCCATGTCCTGGCTATTATAAACAGTGCTGCGATGAACATTGGGGTACATGTGTCTCTTTCAATTCTGGTTTCCTCGGTGTGTATGCCCAGCAGTGGGATTGCTGGGTCATAAGGGAGTTCTATTTGCAATTTTTTAAGGAATCTCCACACTGTTCTCCATAGTGGCTGTACTAGTTTGCATTCCCACCAACAGTGTAGGAGGGTTCCCTTTTCTCCACACCCTCTCCAGCATTTATTGCTTGCAGATTTTTGGATCGCAGCCATTCTGACTGGTGTGTAGTGGTACCTCATTGTGGTTTTGATTTGCATTTCTCTAATAATGAGTGATGTTGAGCATCTTTTCATGTGTTTGTTAGCCATCATTTCATAGAATGGCCATGGGTACCTTGCCGATGTGTGAAATGTTCTAAGGGACAATGATCTCTGCAGAATGATTTGAGCTCCAAAATTTCCAAAAGCAGTATTTTTTTTTTTAGTTGAACTGTTAATAGGACAGAATTATTGAGTTTTGCTAAGAATGCCAACAGAAGAGATCCAACCAAAATTCATCCTCTGTAAGGAGAGACTGATTTCACTTATGGGTTGAGGTATGAGAATACAAATAATGTTGTTACTTTTTCTCTCCTCATCACCTTCTTTGACCTAATAAAGTGTTAATAAAGTACTAACATTTCATAACCTTTCTCACACATACACACTCTGTACCCACACCCTGAGAAGACGGGTTAGAGGGGGAGAGTTAGTTAAGTTGGAGAGCAAGGATAAATACAGACCATATCTGGTCAATCCAGAATGGACATACAATAAATTTAAATTTTATAAAGAATAGGAATAGAGTGTTTTGGTTTTGCATTTTGAACTTTTCACACCCACTATCATCTATGCTTCAGCTCACTCCCCACTATAGCTTTATAAGCTGGGCAGAGAATGCGCAGTATAAACAGGGGGAAATACACACAGAGAGGCAAATGACCACGGCTTACAAGCTGGCTTTGCTGTGTCCTGTCCTGTCACTTAATTTGTTGAATCTCATTTTTCTCATCTATGTGATTGGGGTGTTGACACCTACTATAAAAAGAATAAGTAAGATTCTTTACAGCTGTGTATGTATGTAGAGATCTTTATGGGTAGGTTGTACAACTTAACAAAATTCCCCATCAAACTAGAGCCTCAGATGACCTGATGGCATTATCCAGACCACTCCCCACAGGAATACTTTCTACTTCAGTTAGTCCCACATCAGGCCAGACATTCATATTTTGATTGCCCAAAACTTTATATTGACCTTCCTTATCAAATAGAGAATTTTTTATATAATTTATTTTCTACTAAAGTGATTGCTCATTAGATATTTTACATAAAATTCCTTTCAAAATGCATTCACTGACTACTGATTAGAGCATGGGTATTACAGGAGATATGGAGTTATGCGAGATTCAGTATCAGTCCTCAAAATTCTTACAGCTCCATGGAGAATTTGTCATGCACATAAAATCCCATATATATACATATGTGTATGTATGTGTATAGGTATATGTACTGTATATGACATATACAGTACCTATATTTCACACTAGACAATGCATGAAATATTGTAGCTAACATTTATTTAGTACTTACTCTGAGCCAGATAACATGTTTTACTTTCACACTTTAATTAGTACTGTAAGGTTAGTGCTACGGTTATTTCTGTGTTATAAATGAGGAAACCGAGGCTCAGAGAGGTAGTACCTATATATTCTGTGCTCTGTCTCTCTCATGGACACACACACACACACACACACACACACACGCACACACACACACAGCCATGACTTCCCAGAGTACTTCCAGGCTAATGATTTATGATGAGCAGTAACCTTCCATAAAGTTCCTGAGAAAATTCAATGAATTCATGCACTTAAATGATGCAGCTGTGTCATTTAGGAATGCAAGCAAGGACAATAGTGCTTGGTTATCTCCCAAATGCCAGTCGTGTCTATGTTCAAAGAGACAAGTTTTATTGAAGTGTGTCCTCCCTCCTAGCCAAACTCCCCAGCCTTCTACTTCTAAGACTTAGTGGCATCATGACAGGGAAGGAGGGCAAGATTGGAAGTTATATATCAATACGTCAGATAGTAGCTGCCCGTTTCATGTTTTTTTTGATGGGGTTCCATCTTTCTGAATCTATAAAGTATTTTTACATTTATTTAGGGCTCACATTTTTACTTTTTTTTTTAAGAGGAGCTTCTGATAAATGTTTATGAGGTCATCACTTTAATAGGATGGATGGGCACATCATCGAAATGTTATTAGTACAGTTAAATATTTATTTGGTTTTATAATGAAATGGAGGATTTTCATAGCTATAGTCTAAGAAGGATTCATAGTGAAATGAGAAAGATATACTGGAGTAGCTAGGGAGGAGATAGGCATGACATAGGTGGAAACAAAATGTTTTCCTTGATTGTTCTAGATGTAGAAATACAACAAATGTAATAAACTTAAAAGCAAATGTTTAACCTTGGAAGAAGATCAAGGACTAAATGGCAATCATAAATTGAAATGTGTAAGAGGCATAAGTAGTTTTAAATTTGCCTCATCATATGGAAAATACACATTAACCTGGGAGATTAACCTGTTTCATTATTATAACTTTGATCTATTGACTAAGTAATAGAGACAGATAATTTACTTTCTATTAAAATATCCTTAACCTGTTGTTTAAAAGACAAATAATGTATTCAGAAGATGAAAAATATTAACAGTTACGTAGTCATTTAAATTTTATCAAATATATTGTTCTCTTCCTGATTAACTGCTCCCGTGACCGTACTTCCGTCTGTGTTTAATATGATCTGTTCATAAAGAAAGAAGAACGCATGACACAATGTTGCTGCTGTCCATTTTCTTTATAATGGCAATCTAGATCCTACATCCATAAAAGTCTGTATCATAAGCCTTGTTTTAAAAAAATAATAAGCATTAGATTTCTAAAAAGTCATTTTATTATCTATAGAAAATAATCATAATAATTTATGTGAAATATATAAAACATGAAAGCCTCTGAAAAAAAAGTTTTCAATTATTAGAAATAAATTGAAGTTCAAATCAGTGCAGATAACCTTACAAATGGAACTGACAGAAGGAAGTGGAATTGGTCCTGTCTCTGTGGTTATTGCCTCACTTGGGAAAATTTATCAGCTATGTGCCCCTTTGAACAACATAACACCTGATTTTATCGATTATGTTTTAGATGTACAATCAGCCGGTGTGAACTGGGACAGAAAGGAAATAAAGTCAGTGCTTTGTCCTGGGTCTTCTGCTGTTTGGAAATAAATTCCTTTTTTGTTGCTTTGGATAGTCTTCCTTTGTGTCTTGATTTACCAAGTTGATAGAGTTCATTTTTTTTATCTCTTTTCTTATTTCCCACTTGTGTAGTCAGAAGACACAACGTCTCTGAGTTACACAGCAACGGGCCTCAAACCAAACACAATGTATGAGTTCTCAGTCATGGTCACGAAAAACAGAAGGTCCAGCACCTGGAGCATGACTGCACACGCCACCACATATGAGGCAGGTATGTAAAGAAATGTTTCCACTACATATTTGCCGCTGGTATTTTCCAGGTTCCGAGGAATCTGGAACATGTGGGTGCTATGATATCTAAATTACAATTAATCATGCATAAAATCATTCATAGTACTTTTATATCAAATACTATTCTTCCAGCTCTAAATAAGAAAATGAGTCCCCAGTGGAATAACTAATCTGGTTTTAATTTATACATTAATTGTGGATTTCTGAATATAAATCTGCTGTTCAATACACTGAAGTAAAGGCATTTTGCTCTCTGTCCAATGCATGTGTGTCTTTGATCAACAGACATTGTAGATGTTTACTTTTTTGGAAAAAAAATTAGATGCAAAATGAAGAATCGCATTACAGCTGTAGGCTTGTGGATGCTTACCTCATGGGCTTCCCTGGTGGCTCAGACAGTAAAAGAATCTGCCTGTAATGCAGGAGATGCCTGGGTCAGGAAGATCCCCTGGAGAAGGGAATGGCTACACATTCCAGTATTCTTGCCTGGAGAATTCCATGGACAGAGGAGCCTGGTGGGCTACAGTCCATGAGGCTGCAAAGAATCGACATGACTGAGCAACTAACACACATCACACACACACACACACACACACACACACACACACTTGGCTGGGAAGAAATTTCTAGGGAGTCATGTTCACTGTTTGGAAATAAGGTAACGCAATGGAAAACTTTCACGCATTTTGCAATAGTTCAAATCAAGAGTGAATGCAATTCACTGTAAATTTTTCCAGTCACATTTGCTATGGGTCATAAATGTTGAGTTTATAACCTTAGCAGACATGCAGCGCACTTCGCATTTATAGTTCACAGAGATCCAACATCTGAAGGAAATACGGTTTAACATACTTTTTAATAGCTTTCATGGTATTTCATCATATTTGGGGATAAACTATACCACACATTTCCAAATTCTAAAACGTATGGCAGTAAAACTTTTATCTGAATTTCTTTTTGCTTTTGAATTTGTCCCATAGCATGGCAGCTCTAATTTTAATTTCAAATTACTACCTTAACTCCGAGTTCACTAGGAATATTTTTATAATTCTGAGGGCACTTCTTTCTGTAAGAAGTTTTTTCTAGTCGTTTACTTTCAGCACTTTCTTCTTCTGTTTTACGTGTTTACATATATAAAATCATTCTAAACTATGCCCAGGATGCCAGTGTTCTTAGCTTCTTAGGGAAAGTTATACATTATGGGACTAATAAAAGTCATGCTGTTTCTTTTAAACTAAAAGGAGATGAAAGGAGTTAAATGTAAACCAGTAAGGTATTTGGTCCTCCCTGGCTGAAAGAAAAGGAGTAGTAATTTCCTTATTCATTTTTCCCCATCATAAACATAAACACACAACATCTGACTTGATAAATGAACCCTATATTTCTCCTGAACTGCCTAGCCTTGTAAGGACATCAGTGTTGAGACCCATAGCTGACAGAAAGATATTAACTTTTAGAGATGTGACTGGTAGAAAGGGTGATTGTCCAAACAGATAATGATCTGGACAAAGGTGTAAATAGCCTATGGATAAGATTCGTGGAGGATGATGAGAAGCGAGAAGTAATTTGCAAGTGTCTGCACATTTTAAAACCGTGAGAAGAAAATGAAGCGAATGAAATAACTCTGGAGTTTGCTTCTAATTCTGTAATAATGCAAAGACTCTATGGGGCCACATATGATGCACTTGTGCTAAAATTGCTCATAATAAGGATAATGGCAGCTGACAAATTCTTGAAATGAAACATACATTCTGTCCCGGTGTTAAATCTTTAATTCCACTCTAGTTAATTTAGGTAGACTCCACGTGTTCTCCTTTCTTCCATCAGCATTCAGTTTCCCAGAAGAGAGAATCACACAGCTACAGAGAGTGAGATGGAAGCCAGGAAATTCCTATTTGATGTTGCTCCCAGCTCACATGACAGAGAGGAGACCTTGTCCCCCAAAGGAAAAAGCCACGTGTTTCTCTAAATGAAGGAGAAGAGGGTAGCATCTGAGCAGTGCAAACACAAATGCCCAAGATGTTGGTGTGTGTTAATGTTGATGATGGGGAAAAATGAATGAGGACATTACTTCTGCTTCTTTTTAAGTGGTTAAGAATCCACCTTACAATGCAGGGGGTGGCTGTTCCATTACTGGTCAGGAACTAAGATCCTCCATGCCAGGAGCAACTAAGCCCCCCAACTACTGAGCCTGCTGCCCCCCACCCCCTGCAGAGAGTTCCTGCACCACAACGAAAGATCCCACGTGACGCAGTGAAGATCCTGCCAGCCGCAACTAAAACCCAGTGCAGCCAAATAAACTTAAATACATTTCTTAGCTTTAAATAAGTATGAGGGAACAGTGTGCAGGTCATATGATAATCCTAAACATCTAAGGCATTGATTCTAATACCAGAATCTAGTCACGTGGCTTGAGGAAAAAGAAAACTTTTCTCAGCACCTGAAATAGATTAGTCGTTATTTTTTTTTTGTTTTTTAATAACCAGCTCTTCAGTGTATTATTTTGCTAGTTTAAGCTGGAGTCATTTTATATTTTTTGAATATCAACCTAGATTCAGTGAAGCAATCTAATCATCACCATTTGTTTTCTAAATAAGCATTAATTTTAATTTTAACGCAGTTAAGAAAAAACAGGTTCGTTAGAAAAACAAGTGTTTTAATTAATTCCAAAATTGGAGAATGTCTTATGATATTTTGGTTTCAGTTAGTTCAATTGCTCAATCATGTTTGACTCTTAGTGATCCCATGGACTGCATCATGCCAGGCTTCCCTGTCCATCACCAACTCCCAGAGCTTGCTCGAACTCATGTCCATCAAGTCGGTGATGCCATTCAACCGTCTAATCTTCTGTCATCCCCTTCTCCTCCTGCCTTCAATCTTTCCCATCATCAGATGGTGATTGTAGCCACAAAATTAAAACACACTTGCTCCCTGGAAGAAAATCTGTGACAAACCTAGACAGCATATTAAAAAGCAGAGACATTAGTTTGCTGACGAAGGTCTGTCTAGTCAAAGCTATGGTTTTTCCTGTTGTCGCATACAAATGTGAGAGTTGGACCATAAAGCTGAGCACTGAAGAATTGAGGCTTTTGAACTGTGGTGTTGGAGAAGACTCTTGAGAGTCCATTGAGCAGCAAGGAGATCAAACCAGTCAATCCTAAAGGAAACCAGTCCTGAATATTCGTTAGAAGGACTGATGCTGAAGCTGAAGGTCTAATACTTTGGTCACATGTTTGGTATAATACTCTAATTTTTGGTTATCTATTACCTTCCTGGGCTTCCCTGTAGTTCAGCAATAAAGAATCTGCCTGCCAATGCAGGAGACATGAGTTTGATCCCTAGGTCAGGAAGACCCTCCTGGAGAAGGAAATGGCAACTGTCTCTAATATTCTTGCCTGGGAAATCCCATGGACAAAGGAGCCTGGTGGACTATAGACCATGCAGTTGCAAAACAGTTGGATACAACTGATCAAGTAAACCACAAATTACCTTTCTATCTGTGGCTCAGAAAATATCTTGAATGATCTCTTTATGTGACTAACCCTTCCCTAAGGTAGCCTTGCCTATTCAGTGTTTCACTATTACAAATCTTTTTTTTTTTCTTTTGCAAGAATGTTCTTTCTATTTCTTTCCATTAAAAGATATATATCAAACTTCCCCTGTGGCTCAGCTGTTAAAGACCACCTGCAATGCAGGAGACCCTGGTTTGAATCTTGGGTCAGGAAGATCCTCTGGAGAAGGGAAAGGCTACCCACTCCAGTATTTGGGCCTGGAGAATTCCATGAAGTGTATAGTCCATGGGGTCGGAAAGAGTCGGACACCTCTGAGCGACTTTCACTTCACTTTTACTCAAAGATCTTCTCTTCCTTGTGCTTCTTTCTTTTCCTCTTTCTTTTTCCAAAAAGAAAAAAAAAACTTTAAGTATAGTGAGTACTTTGTCAGGATATTACTGTTAGTAACTCTAGTTACTTTAACTCTAGTTAATTTAGAATCTTAGTGGCTTTGAGTGGAGAAGGAAATGGCAACCCATTCTTGCCTGGAGAATCCCATGGATGGAGGAGCCTGGGCTACAGTCCACAGGGTCGCAAAGAGTTGGACACAACTGAGCGACTTAACTAACTAACTAGTGGCTTTGAGAATCGGGGTATTGGAAATAAAATGGTACAGTAGATGGGAATGTTGGGTGTCCCTCTGTCTGGAATTCTTTTAGTAAGAGAGGCTGGAAATAGAGTGTCAGTAATGCTCAGATTCTATACTATACAGTCAATAGAAACACCGAAGAGAATTGCAAGTGTGGAGAGGCATTCAGACTTAGGACCAATTCGTAATACACAGCAGGTGAATGTAATACGCAAGCATTCCTGTGCGGAGATCAGGAAATTGCTCTGAACCCCAGTGTGGAAGTTAAGTACGTTCCTAAACTGCCTACGTCACATCCAGGGTAACTGAAAAAGACTATGGACAGTAGACTGGGGCACTGCAAGTTACCTGGAAGGAAACGGAACTGTGTTTCAAAGCATAACCAGTGAGAAAGCAGGTCAAAGGGAGTCTGAAAGATGCTGGCTGAGGTTGGCCAGTTTGCTGTTGCCTTTGAAGTGTATTTAAACTTCTGATGAGCAACATACAGGGGAAGGAAAGTCTTTTTATCCTTCCAGGCTTTTGGCTGAGAGTCCCTGTAATGAGACAGATGAACAGGAGGAAAACAAACAGATGTCTGATAATAAATATAGATGAGTGTACATGGAAGAGACCCAAGAAAACAGTAATCCCCTCAAATGGCCACCATCTTCAATACCATCTCCAGCTAAAGACAAAGATGCTGGGAGGTTAGGGAGCCAGTAACGGGAATTTTTCAGACAAATCGCAATAAACAAGGGTGTGGTCATACACATTGAAATGTCTGTCTCCTCGTCATTCTCCTCCAAAAGGGAAATGAAATGTTAGTCGCTCAGTCATGTCCAACTCTTTCTGATGCCATGGACTGTAGCCCCCGGGCTCTTCTGTCAGTGGAGTTCTCTAGGCAAGAATACTAGAGTGGGTTGCCATGCTCTTCTCCAGGGGATCTTCCTGACCCAGTGATTGAACCTGGGTCTCTCACATTGCAGACAGATTCTTTATCGTCTGAGCACCGGGGAAGCCCATGGCACATAAAGGGGGATACCTTATAAAACATAAATTTCTCTTTTATGAGAAGGCAACTTCTACTTGGTTTTCAGAACTTTTCTTCTGTCTGCTTTTTAAAAAAATAATCAACTTAAGATCATTCTTATGCCAAAGAGACAAAATATTTGGGGCTGGCGATTTCTGCTCCCCTCAAACAATATTGGGAAGAGTAGCTCTAAGCAAGACAGGGTTTCTTGACATCTTTACTTCCTTCCAGTTTGATCCTTCTACCAAGGCAGGAGATGCAAGAGAGGCAGGGCCGATCCCTGGGAAAGGAAGATCTCCTGAAGAAGGGAATGGCAACCCACTCCAGTATTCTTGCCTGGGAAATCCCATGGACAAAGGAGTCCGGTGGGCTATAGTCCACGGGGTCGCCAAGAGTCAGACATGATTAAGTGACTGAGCACACACATGCCAGTTGATACTAAGACCCTCATAGATTCCTTGTCTCCTCTATTTTCACATATTTCTTTTCCTTCTTGTTGGGAAATAACCAGATGTTACCTAAGCAAAATGTTGTGACCTGCATTTAAATTCATTTTTTAAGGAAAAAATAGCGTTAGGTGAACTTTCACTTACAAATCCTGCAGTCGTAACAGAATGTTTGTTTCTCGGAGACATGTAGCCATTGATCTTGCTAACTTTTATAATGGTTCTTGAATTTTAGTGAATCGCTCACTTGAAAATGCCAATTATACTTTTCTCTATAGTCATACATATTCCGTTTTCCTCTCTGTAGTCTCACCTTTGAAAGGCAGTTAACTTCCTGGAAAAATATTAATTCCTATGTCTTTGCTTAATTCGGATACTTAAATCATCCATGGTAAAATAAGCATGATATATGGCATGATAGATCCTGCGTGTCAGCATCGTGATTAGAAGCCCCATAAATGTCTGTTTTCTTTCACATCCAATGACAAGACCATGTTTCTGTTTCACCTCACAGCCCCGACCTCTGCTCCAAAGGATTTGACAGTCATTACTCGAGAAGGGAAGCCTCGCACTGTCATCGTGAGCTGGCAGCCTCCTTTGGAAGCCAATGGGAAAATTACTGGTAGGCATCTCAGCTTTATTTCCTGTGCTGCTCCGCGTGGCCTGCCGTGGCTTACCTCCCGCACGCCGCTCAAACCTCTTATGTATTAGGTTTCTGTCCCAGCATCTCAGTTGACTCCTGACCCTCTCTGATTGTCTCCTCTTACCGCTGCTGACCTTGAAATTCTTCTAACGGAGCCTACAAATACACACCCCAGCACATTTCCTTTGTGTTGCTTCCTGAAAGATGTGTATTCCAATTAGAGTAGACCTTCTCTGTTTCATTCTGTGTGGTGTTAGGATAACCTCTTAATGGAACTCCTTTGAGCCTAAATGACTAAAAAGAAGCCAGTTGTTGGGCAATTATAAAATACAAAAGACACTTAATGGCCGTGTATTTTCCTAGGAAACATAGGAAGGAGACTTGTCTGAGGGTTTTTAGTTTCTCACTTAGCTCTTAGCTTCTTACTTAAATCATAAGGTTCAGAAAACATTTGGTATTGATGGATGGAAATTGAACTTAATGAATATTTCACAGTGACAGATTTTATTTTGCCAAATATTACGGATAACATCGATGCCTAATTAAAGCATCCATTAGAAGCCTGTAATGTTAATTTAGTATGAAAAATATAATGGAGTTCTATTAGAGATTTTGCATTTAAATGATCACTTTAGGCTTTTAATAGATGTCTCCATAGCATATAATTATTATGAAAAATATTGTATAACTAAAAATGTGCACATTATAGTCTAATTAACTTGAACCATTGGGTTAGGCACATGTAAGAGTCACTCCTGTTTCTGCATTTTTGCATACCAAGAGTGGATAGCATTAGTATACATTAACAAAGGAATTCAGCCATTCTCTGGTACAGAGATAAGCATGGGAATTACAGTTCAGACAGCACACGCACTTGATGTGAGTTACTTTTTGAATTTTACAAAATGAAAAGGTAATGTGAAAATTCCAAATGTGGTTTAAATTTAAGCTGAAGACTTTTTTTCTCCAAGAAATTGCTCTTCCTACAATAGCAAACAGAATTTTAATTTGAGCTGACAAATATGGAAAAAAAAGAGGGACATACAATCTCCCCAGAATCTGATATACTCAGTTTTCACTGTGCCAGACCTTCTAAAACTGAGGCTGGCTCATTCTAATTTTGTTTTTCTCCACTCAGTGTTATGACCTCTTTCCATTGGTTCTATTTCAGTACTTTTGGAGATTCTGATTTGTTTACATGATGACTTCCATTATGTTATTAACAGTTGTTTATAAGCATATGGTAAATCAACAGATAATAAGTTTAAGAAGAAAACCATCCAGAGTAGGAATTTCTGAATAAAAATAAGTTCTAACAGAAAAAAATATACTTTGGGGTAAAGGATAAAACAAGTCATATATTACCCAGTTCTTCACTTTATTTAAATAAATCTCACCAAATGGTCTATGCGAAAAATAGAATGTGTTTTCAACTCTGAAAAAAAAAGCTTAATTTTGCTTTTCAGTTGGAACAAAAAATGGAAGTCGGCCCCTAATTAAGAAATGTAAATTAATCTGAGTGATAAAATTTTGTATGCTAATGTCACAGTGCATGTATAAGAAACTGTGTTCACATATTTTATTTAGAATTGTATGTTCAGTAATTCTCATTACTAAAAATCTATTCTTTCACAATTGCATAGTTTAAGTATGAAAAGAACTAATTTTCCCCTTTAAAGAATGGTTTATATGTTAAAGTCAGTTTATAATTATCATTCTAAGCTATTTTGACTCAATTCAACAGGGAGCAAACACTAAGAACCCTTAATACAACTTTAAACAACACTTAAAACAACTTCCGTTCCATGCCTATTTTGATACTTTCATTCAAATCAATTCCAAAAAATAGTATGATAAAATATTTAAAGCACCAGCTCTTTAGACTGAGGCCCAGATTTTCTGCACTCAGTTTCTTGTGAAAGTCCAAAGGAAGACATGAGTTCTCTTCCAGTGTGTCGGGGCACATGTTTACCTGTGTGGAGGAATATACTCCTGTCCTGCTTCCATATTTCTTTGTTTTCCTAAATCCCTCCATGCCCACAGTAGAACAGGATCATTAAGAACCCAGCCTTCTGATGGAGATGCCTGAGCAAGTTATTTCATCTCCCCGCATCTCCCTTTAGGACTCCTTCATGGAATTGTTATAATAAAGGACTGAGAACAGTCCCTGATACCCTGTGAGCATTGAAATAATTTAGTGATTATTCTTCCCAGTTGGAATTCATTCTAGAGCAGGTGTTCATCAACGTGCTCTGCTCAGAAGCCAGACCATCAACTTGTAAGTGTACGAGATGATGAACGTGTGTGTGGGTGTGCACACGCATGCACTCAGTTGCGTCTGACTCGGTGACCCCATGGACAGCAGCCTGACAGGTTCCTCGATCCGTGGGGTTTTTCAGCAAGGATAGTGGAGTGGGTTGTCATTTCCTCCTCCAGGGGATCTTCCCAACCCAGGGATCAAACCTATGTCTCCTGTGTCTCCTGCATTGCAGGCAGCTTCTTTACCACTGAGCCATATAGATATGTGTATATATGTGTACATAGATTTATATTTCAAAAAGGTGAAACAAAAAATGTTGACAAGGGAGATCCAGATTATTCCAGTGCCTCAGTTCCTTGATCATAAGCTGGCAGCTTGGGAATTTAGACTGATATTTTCAGAAGAAAATGGTTCCAAATGAATTAAACATTTAGTATAAGCTTGTCATTTTCCTCAGCACTTTTATATTATAAGTAGTCATATGTTCCCTATTCTTCTGTTTTGAAATAAAGAGTCAAGGGCCTTCTGGGGTAAATAATTCTCCTAAAGTCAAATAACCAAGAAATAGCAGAGCTAGGATATAAAACTCAGGTTCCTACTCATAACTATTACACTAAGCTTTGTTCTTCTTACTAGTACTGGCCCAGATCAGTGACAGTCAACTGATTTATGACTTAATTTGTCTGAGGCCGGATTGAGCATAGAACCTTTTTAAAACTCCCTGAGTGATTTTAATATATAATTAGAATTGTGAAACATTGATCTAAATAAATGCAGCATCCAACATTAAGATCAAACACCAATATAGATAGAAGAGAGCTTCAGAGGTTCTTTCCTTATCAATACCATCTAATTACTAAGGTTACACCGTCTTTTTCTGTGTATTTTGACACTCTAGTCCCATTCCTTTCCTTGAAATTCTCTTCTCACTTGACTTTTGTAAAACTGCCTAACCACTTTTCTTCCCAATTCCAGGCTGTAATTTCTCAGTCCCCTCGTCATCCTTTTTTTCCACCTGTTCCAAAAGTGCTATTTCCCAGAACACAGATCTTTTCTTTCTTTTTGTTGTTACTTTCTCTGAAAAAAGTTATCCACGCTATAGCCAGGACTTCAGTGAACTTGCAGTTAATGTCTCTGAAATCTGTATCTCCATCCAAGGAGTTCTAAATATACACATCCCATCTCATACTGTACATTTGCACTTCTCTGTCTTACTGGAAACTGGTTCTGCTCCCCAAGCCCTCTTTCCGCTGTTCTTCTCTTTTTAGTCTAACACCCACCACAAACAGCCAAGTGGTGCACTATTATATTCTGGAATAGGTTGTTAGCTCATTGACATTGTGAACTGAGCTGGATGCTCACACTGGAATCACATGTGTCTATTATTCTTACTTACATCTTTTCAGAAGCTTCCACCATTCACCCAACTGCAGAAAGTGGCAAGTTAGTCTCATCTTGACTTCTTCCTGTCCATCCCCTTTCCATATTATCATGTGAGAAAATCTAAATGCTTATAGTACAAGGCTGAAAGCTCTAGGAGAACAGAGTTCAGATTTTGTTTAATTCTTTCTCCCCAGTAACAATCTTTGACACTCAATAGGTAATTAATAAACATCTGTTGAGTGGAACGATCATCAAATTGATATTCAATATATTGTTTGATTTGACTCTGTAGTGCCAGCTTCCAAACAAGGTATTTATTAAGCCTTCTTAATATAAATAAATAAAAGCTTTAGCATTTACTAAATAGTTACTGTTTCCTGTGGTCATGTATGAATGTGAGAGTTGGACTGTGAAGAAGGCTGAGCGCTGAAGAATTGATGCTTTTGAACTGTGGTGTTGGAGAAAACTCTTGAGAGTCCCTTGGACTGCAAGGAGATCCAACCAGTCCATTCTGAAGGAGATCAGCCCTGGGATTTCTTTGGAAGGACTGATGCTAAAGCTGAAACTCCAGTACTTTGGCCACCTCATGCGAAGAGTTGACTGATTGGAAAAGACTCTGATGCTGGGAGGGATTGAGGGCAGGAGGAGATGGGGACGACAGAGGATGAGATGGCTGGATGGCATCAGGGACTCGATGGATGTGAGTCTGAGTGAACTCTGGGAGTTGGTGATGGACAGGGAGGCCTGGCGTGCTGCGATTCATGGGGTCGCAAAGAGTCGGACACGACTGAGTGACTGAACTGAACTGAAAGATAATTTAATAGAAATACCCGTATATTTTAAGTGTTTAAAGTGCATTGTCTCACAGCAACTTGTTTTCTCATAAGTTAATTAAGGCATAACTTGGATAAAACAAGTTGCTCAAGGTTGTAACAAAGCTAGTTAATATTAGCAGTATTACTTGAGGTCAAGCCTCCCTGAATCCATAACCCATAATTTTTGACCACAAAAAAATAGAAAATTGGTCCTCATTTTTAATATATCTACCTCTGTGTACATATATTTATTAGAATCAGTTCTTTAAAGATGAGAAGCCCCCTTTGGGCTGAGCTCCTTGCTGGGAGGGGCCAATTCTATATGGTTTTCCCGGTTCTTATCAGCCTTCCTGATCCGTAGAAAGAGATCAGCCATGAGTGGAAGTATGGAAAAGGACAGAAGAGAGATGAGAGGTGGAGGTGAATACTTTCTGACACTTTGCTTCTGGAATGACAACTACCTATTCATATACGTGCATGTGAGCTAAGTCGCTTCAGTTGTGTCCAGCTCTTTGCGCCCTAGGCACTGTAGCCCACCAGGCTCCTCTGTCCGTGGGATTCTCTACACAAAAATACTGGAGTGGGTTGCCATGCCCTCCTCCAGGGGATCTTCCTGACCCAGGGATCGAATCCATATCTCTTATGTCCCCTGCATTCGCAGGCTTTTTTTTTTTTTTTAACCACTAGCACCATCTGGGAAGCCCAGCTATTTGTATAAGTAGAGTCAAAATGAAGGATGCATAATGCTATGTTTTATATGTATTTAGACAAATGGTATTTCCATGGGAGAATGCCCAGGTAAATTAATAAACCCAAATGGTTTTGCAACCTGTGGTAGAATATAATACTCTTTCAGTCAGTGTGGTGGATAAGAGATAAAAATGAAGCAGAAAAAATATAAAATTAGACAGAGAGGAATGAACATATGGATACAGAAAGGTAGCGACAAACCTATGAATGCATCCCAGCCTGTGTGGCTATGTGGAAATCTCCAAGGTGAGACTTCAGTAGCGGACTTAATAGCCTCGAAACATATTAAACTCATTCACCAAATGAAGTTCTCTGGTTTCTCTAAGGCTAGATTTTAGAGTTCCGAGTAATGTAGTCTGTTTATGTTCTCCATCTCAGTGTTCAAATTTATAACCAATGATGGTTCCTTTTATTTTAATAAGTTTAAGAAAATTGCTTAAATACAAATTGGGGTCAGAACCTGATGTAGCACTTTTAGCTTTACTTATGTGATGCCAGAACTGTCATTTTTTTTTAACATTTTATTTATTATTGTTATTATTTTGGCCACACCGTGTGGTATGTGGGATCTTAGTTCCCCAACCAGGGATCTAACCCACACCCCCTGCAGTGGGAGCGTGATGCCTTAACCACTGGACTGGGAAGTCCAGGGAAGTCTTGGAACTGTCATTTTAAAATGCTTCAGTGAATACTCTTCACATAGAAAAACAATGAAGGCAAGTATTATATTCTTAATGGAGAAAATCAGGAATAATTGTAGCCGACATGGGATGGGAGCACAGTCATCCAGACTTTCAAGTTTGTCGTGCTCTTACGAGAGCCCATGAAAACTTGAACAATTTCATTAAATGTCATAAATTTAAAATTTAAATACTTACAGGCTAAGGGGATTTATTCAATAAGTGAGTTTCCCTACCTATTATCCAGAGACTATTTTATTAGTTTTTTTGAAGAATTTGAAGTAATATAAGACATGGCTCCTAAACTAAGGGAATGTTTTTATTCTTTTGAAGAGATAAGATATGCACGTAATAAGAGCTAGAAAAGTATTATTAGTGCCAGGCCCTTCTTTTCAATAGATGTGGTTTCTTTGGGCGCAAAAATGGAGACTCCTCTGGCTTGAAGAGTAGCAGGAGATTTTATTGATGTTGACCACAGGGGCTGAGTTCTCAGTGAATGGACACCTATGAATTAGAAACAACTCCTTTATCCAATGGTATTTTACAATCCATTTTGAATTGCAGTCTTCCAATTTTAATACCATCCAGAGGGAGGAGTCATATAACCTTTATAAATTTTGCAGACTTTTTTTTTTGTTAGGTCCTTTATCTTTCCCTGAGCTTTCCACATCTTAGACATTCATATTTGTAGCATCAACATCTCAACAAATATATTACAAAAATTACTGAATTAACACAATTAACTAAAGCAGTGATTCCTGACTATACTGGAAGACAGAAGTCACTGGGGTGCAGATTCCTGGGGTTACCAGAAATCTATTACACTTGTCACTGCAGTGTGATAACATCACCACAAATTTAGCAGCTTAAAAGCACACACACTTGCGATCTCACTATTTCTGTCAGTCAGGAATCCAATCTCAATTTAGCCGGGTAATCGGCTTTAAGGCCTCTTACAAAGTGGTAATCAAGGAGTTGGCTTCAGCTGATGTCTCACTTGAGGCTTACCTGGGGAAAAACTGGCATCTAAGCTTAAGTAGATGTTGGCAAGACTCAGTTGCTCACTGGCTGTTGATCAGTTGCAGACTCAGTTCCTTGACACGTGGTCTTCTCCATCTGGCAACCTATTTCATCAAAGCCAACAAGGGAGTCTGCTAGCAAGACAGAAGTTACAACTCATGCAACATCATCATGGAAGCAACAGTCCATCACATTTGCTTTATTCTCTTGGTTAAAAGCAAGCCTTAGGTCCTGTCTAAACTCAGCGAGAAAGGACTGCACAAAGATAAAAATAACTGCCAGGAGGCAGGCATAATTGGGGGTTATCAAAGACTTGTCTGCGGTCTCTCCAGTCAAAATGCCCTCAGCCCAGGAGAGGCTCAGTGGGACAAATTAAGAGAACAGCATTGACATAATGTGCTACCATGTGTAAATAGCTAGTGGGAACCTGATGTGTATGTAACACAGAGGGGGCTCAGCTTGGTGCTCTGTGATGACCTGGAGGAGTGGGAGGGAGGCTCGGGAGCGAAGGGATCTCTGTTTACATATGACTGATTTATATTGTTACACAGCAGAAACTAACACAGCATTGTTAGTTTTAATTTTAATTTTAAATTAAAATTTTTTTAAAACCAAAATACCCTTTCTTGAGCTCTGTGGTTTGTAACTTATACCAAGTCCCCAGGTAATTCTTATGATGAGGCAGATTTGAGAAACAACAAAGTCAAAAAAAGTGGAAGCCAAATTAAAATAGATGCAAGGTTTCAGCATTGACAAGAATTTAAGAGAAATGGACTTCCAGAAGAGGTAGTTTGTGGCATTGCTTAATCCTGAAGGATCACAAGGAAGAAGTATCCAGTTCACCGTCTAGAACACATCCCCTAAACTGAGATATAATTCTGTAAATTACTATAGGATTAAGTGAAAATGATGCAAAATCATATAAGTATTCTTCTATGTACTGGAATAGATTACAGAGTTCACAGAAAGGAGAGTTCACTATAGAGGAAGGGTTCATATGTTAGATGTAGCTGAAACTGGACCTTGATGGATGGGTAGAAATTGGATGAAGAAAGAAAGGAAAGGTGAAGTGGTGTGAAGAAGAAGAGGGAAGTAGGAGTGAGCACAGCATGGAAATCAGTCTTCCTGGAGTAAGGGTTGTGCTGAGATGTAAGAAGTGTGCGTGCTTGTTTTGGCAGGGAAGTGAATCTGAGTAAGAGAACCTTCTGACATGACCTCTGAAAGAACTATGTATGAAGGTCCCCGGTCAAATTGGGGCAAGTGGGACTGAAAAGGAAGGACTAGGGGAATCAAAAGAGGATAGCTATTTATTTTTTTTTTTAGAGCTTTCTTTTTTATCATAGTATAACTGCTTTACATTGTTGTGTTAGTTTCAGATGTACAACAGAGTGGATCATTTATATGCATATATATATCCTCTCCCTCTTGAGCCTCCCTCCAACCTCCCCCATCCCACCTCTCTAGGTCATCACAGACCACCAAGCTGACCTCCCTCTGCTATGGAGACAATTGGTTTTAAAAGTGTTACTTGCAAAGAAATGTATTCCATCCATAAGCTCAGACCTAGAGATAAAGTTGATGGCCTATCTAATGCAGATACCATTGCAGAATTTTAACAGAGATAGGGGCTGCACATTCATGTAGCAAAGGCACCTGCAATGAGTTGTTTTATAGTTTATATTGCACTAGTATCTGATATATATTATAATATAAAGTGATGAATTAGTGCTTTAAAATAAAAGCTACCTTAAATATTAGCCAAATAAAATGTTACAGTATAAATAGTTTACAAGGATAACTAGATCTGTTTGGGTGCATATTAGATTACCACCATTGAGAACACTACTGTTATTCAAGTAAGATATCCCTTAACACAGAGGATGAATGATACTATCAAATGATGAATTTATTAATGTTTGAAATATTAACTAGATAACCTACAGTAATCCAAAAATACTTCTTCTTTCCGTTTGTTTATTTTTGCTTAGGTGGGATGGGCTAGGGGAAAGAGTATTGGATTTTTAGTATGGTGATAGAGGATTTATCCTAGCCCTTTATCAGTTAGCTTGAGTTCTTCTCAGCTTTATCATCTATGAAAAGAGAGCAACAGTATCCCTGCCAACCTCACAGAGTTATTACAGTAATCAAATATGATCATTTATTTTTATGGCACTTTAAAATATTGGGCATTTTATACTTTTCAATGTATTTTTATTATTTAAACACTAGCCAAAATAAACATTACTTATTTTCATTATTGGATACAGTGAAAATGACAGACTTGTTATCTATCTTTTAAGTTTTTCCTCATTTGCATATTAGAGCAAACCAATAATCAGGATTTACAGACAGCAGAAACCTCACATTTTTAAATATGTCAGATAGCTTTATTTTAACAGCTTATTCCATTTTTTAGATCCTGTACACTGAAGTAATTCTTTTTCTAATCTTTGCAATAACCCCCAAAAAACTCATTACTTGCCAAACTGGATACTGCACTTTATAGCTTGTGGATATATAATAATCCTTGAAAATTGTATTTGGGAAACATGGATGTTTGGAAACAAGTAGTGCACGTAGTCAGTACACTAAACAAAGGTGTGTTCATTTATTTTTGCAGCTTACATCTTGTTTTACACCTTGGACAAGAACATTCCAATTGATGACTGGATTATGGAAACAATCAGTGGTGATCGGCTCACTCATCAAATCATGGATCTCAACCTGGACACTGTGTATTACTTTCGAATTCAAGCACGAAATGCCAAAGGAGTGGGGCCTCTCTCGGATCCCATCCTCTTCAGGACCCTGAAAGGTTGGAATCATTTCCTGTCATTTCCTTTTCTTTCTTTTTTTTTCCCCTATGGAGCAGTTATAAAATAGTTTTGAAGTCTGTTTAGGGAATTGCCTTAAACCATCTGTGTTGGCACCATGACTATAGTGGACATTCAAAAGAAGTTAAAATGCAAATTAAAACCAAAATGAGACATCACCTCAAGCCTGTTAGAATGAGTGTCATCCCAAAGACAAGAGACAACAAATGCTACCTTGGCTATGGAGAGGAGAGAACCCTAGTGCACTGATTGGGTGTGTAAATTGGTGCAGCCACTATGGAAAACAGTATGGAGGCTCCCCCAAAAATTACAAATAGAAATACCAGATGATCTAGCAATTCCACTTCTGGGAATATATTCAAAGAAGACAAAAACATTAACTCTCTAAGATACCTGCATCCTGATGTTCATAGAAGTATTATGTACAACAAGACATGGAAACAACATAATGTCCATTGATGGATGTAATGGAATATATATATGTAATGAAATATATATATAATGGAATATTACTCAGCCACACAAAAAAACATGGAAATCCTACCATTTGTGACAGTATGGATGGACCTTGCAGGTGTTATGCTAAATGAAATAAATCAGAGAGAAAGACAAATGCTGTATGATCTCACTTATATATGAGACCTAAACAAACAGATAAACACCAAACTCGGAAAAAAAGATCAGATTTGTGGTTATCAAACGTAGGAGGTGATGAAGGAAGAATTTGGAGGAAAGTAATTAAAAGGTACAAACTTTCAGTTATAAGAGATGTAGGTACTAGGGAGGTAATAAACACATGATAACTATAGTTAACACTGCTGTCTGATATACAGGAAAGTTGTTGAGAGTATATTCCAATAGTTATCATCAAGAAAAATTTTTCCTTTTTATTGTATTTATACAAGATAATGGTTATTAACTAAGGCTATTATGATAATCATTTCACAATATATGTAAATAAATCATCTTGCTACATATCTTATACAGTGATGTGGAGTTTCCCAGTTGGTGCTGGTGATAAAGAATCTGCCTGCCAGTGCAAGAGATGTGGGTTCAGTCCCTTGGTTGGGAAGATCCCCTGGAAGAAGTCATGGCAACCCACTCCAGTATCCTTGTCTGGAGAATCCTATGTACAGAGGAGTCTGGCAAGCTACAGTCCATAGCATTGCAAAGAGTTGGACACAACTGAAGTGACTTAGGACGCGTGTCAGTTATTTCTTAAATAATTGAAAAAAGATTAAACAAAGATTAAAATGGATTAAAGATGGAACAAATAAGATAAAAGATGATTAATTAAAAGTTACCTTTTTAGGCTGAAAGCCAGCATGTCAAAGAAATATATGTTATGTTATTACATTTTCTGTATCAGCACAAAGCAGACATATTTAACTTGACTTTTTTTCCATTACACTCCTTTTGGAATTTTGTATTGGCTTCATATATATGGGCTCTATTCAAAATATAATGAAACACTTTAACCATTGTATTTAAGGGACAAAAATTAAAAAGCATTTTATTACATGAACTGCATGCATACCATCTACTACCAAGTTTAAGTATTTCCTTTCGGGAACTAGTGTTCTTATTAAAAGAAATTTTGATATGGCAAGACAGAAAATCTCAAACAAAATTAATTTTTTTAAGGACACAGATTAGCAACATGAAAAAAATATCTTACATCATGATTACTAGAAGAAAACTCTACATACTTACAAGTATAGAAGTCACTGCTCAATTTTAGGATAGTTGTATGTTTATACAGAAAAGTAAAAGGCCTAAGATAGTGACTACCTCATAATGATCTTCATATAACTTCTTTCTATTTTAGAGCACAACATTATTATTATTTTTTTTTGGTGGATGAATGATTTCAAGAGCCTCTATTATTTAGCAATTGAAAATAATTCAGATGTTCCATAGATGATATTTAAAGATGTGTATTTAATGTATGATATGTGTTATTGTTGCTAAATCGTGTCCAGCTCTTTGCCACCCCATGGACTGCAGCCCACCAGGCTCCTCTGTCCATGGAATTTCCCAGGCAAGAATACTGGAGTGGGTTGCCATTTCCTTCTCCAGGGGATCTTTTAAACCCAGGAATTGAACTCATGTCTACTGCTTGGAAGACAGATTCCTTACCATCTGAGCCACCAGGGAAGCTTTTCAAGAAGGATACTTGGTTTTTAAATCCCTTACCACATTATGCCCATATATCTGTCTGAAACCTTAACAAAACATGATGGCAAGCAACTGACAAATTAGAAATAAATATCTGGGTTGACATTTTTACCCATTTACTTGAACAAACTCAAGAAGAGACTTAGAATAACTACACAGCCCATTTCTCAGTTCTCCTTGGAAAAATACTCTAATAAACAGTAGACTTTTGGATGCTGGTGATTGAGCTATTCAAAAGCTAGATTTGGTACCAACTAATCTGAAAGTTTGCCAAGAACATGCAAATAAGCATTCAGCCTAAGCCTACATGACTGCTCTTTAACGACAGAGTAGAAGTTGGAAGGAAGGCAAGAGGAAAATGAGCCAGTCTTCGCCTATCCAGGTTTTTAGGACTTCATGTCTAAATCAGATTTCACTCCAAATGAGCAACTGAAAGGAAACTGGTTATTCATTCTGTGGGAGCATGAAATGTAACTAGATAATATTTCACAAATGTTTCATCTTTATCTATAGACAAATGCCAAACTAATTTCATGCTTACAGTGTATGCCAACTAGAGATCTCACAGAGGGTTTAAGATAACTTAAGACATCCAAACGTATTAAGCAGCAGAGAGGTGAGTTATCTAGGATTTATAGGCTCACATTGATCACCATCCTGTGGATTATTTAATGAACTTCAGATCCCATTTGGTACTATTTACTCTAAGTGCCCTGCACTCATCCATGAGATGTTTAAGAGTAAGAACAAATTCAAGATAACGTTATATGTCACAATAGTCCATAAGGGTTATTTCTAATATCCTGATATCGATGTTTAAGATTATCTACCCCAAGTATATCATATTCAATTAATAGACAGTTAGATTTTTATGCTGTCTTGTGCTGTGCTTAGTCGCTCAGTCGTGTCCCATTCTTTGCAACCCCATGGACTATTGCCCCCCAGACTCCTCTGTCCATGGGGATTCACCAGGCAAGAATACTGCTGTGGGTTGCCATGTCCTCCTCCAGGGAATCTTCCCAACCCAGGGATCGAACCCAGGTCTCCCGCATTGCAGGCAGATTCTTTATCATCTGAGCCATGAGGGAAGCCCATGGTCTTACAGTAAACTAAGTTTCAGATGTCTTAAATGTGTTTTAAATGATTCAGACACTGATGTTGCCTATCTTTATCAACAATTGATATTGCATAGGCTCGAACCTTATATGTATGTCACATGACAGATAGTCTAAGGTAAACAAATTGCTCATCATAAGAGATTTGAAGCCACAGTGAATCACATCTACACTAAAGATAAAATGCTCTCTGATTTAAGATTTTCCGTTTCCAAAGCTGCTTCAAAATATAAGGCCTCTGTTCATCAGAATGTAATGTCTGACAGACAGAAAGGCTTCCTTGTTGTCCTGAAGCTGAGGGAACTCTCAGTGGTCTATGCAAGTTGCAAATTATGCATTAGTCAGTCGTTAGCAACATCATTTTCTCATGCCCAGTCTTTGTCAAGATAGAAGCATTTTCTACTAGAGAGTAAGGTTTTTCTTTTTTTTTTGTTTTGGCCACCAGTCAGAGAAGTACAGGCAGTTCAGTCTGTAATCATTGGTTAAATAAAAGGATGCTTATAACTTAAAAGGGATTAAATTATCATTGCCTTTTTAAATTTTTTGTACATGCATTGTGCAACATTGTACATATATGCAGTAGATCTGATTCTTTCTTTGGAATGTTAATTGGAAGAACGTTGAACTTCATTCTCTGACCCCAGAGGACTCTCCTGTCTCCAGATTCCATATTGTGATACCTGCACAGTAGAGAAACCTTGGAAGATGTCTGAAATGTATGTTTATTTCTGCCCATCACATGAGTCATTCCTTCTAGTAAAGTAAGCTTCTCCATGTTGGACTGTCAGGTAATAAGGAGAAAGTACATTCCTGAAGGATTAAACCAAACAGGGCATCTGTGGAGACATGAAGTCGTCTCCCACAAGAGAAGCAGAGTCATCAGCAGTGGAAGAGCACTAGAGTATGGTCTCTTTTCTGGGCATCCTTAATTGCCATTCTGAAATGTACATCTCTCTCATGCAAGGATATGGAACTGAAGCTGTGCTCCAGAATACAAAAAAGTTTTATTTATTTTTAAATAATTTTGTGACAAAGTACATGATATTCGTGATAGGTGACAGGAGAAATTAAAAATTCAAGGCATAAAATTATAATGCTTTGGTATTTGTTTTTAATTTTTAAAAGTCATTATTTTCTTTAATAGAAAGTACTTATTAGGACATGTTTAGTCCCTGTTGGGAATTCTTTAGTATTATTCACCATACCAAATATTTATTTGTTACTTGTCAAAAATTTCTTGGACTAGAGGTAGTGCATTATGTAATTAAAGACAAAGGGAGAGATGAAGAATGGCAATAAGATGAGACAGGTTTTCTTCTCTTATTTTTAATATCATTCCAAAAAGTCCTCACCTAAATATGAGATGCTGATTCAAAGAGTTTCTCAAGTGTGCTCTGGTCTGACTACCAAACTTTGCCTTCCTGGCTTGTTTGGTCATATAGACCCTAACATGCCCTTCCTCATTCTTACGGAACACTTCCGATGGCATTTCTTAGAGCAAAGTGTTCTTCCTTAAAAGCTACATTAGGATCCTTTCTCTGTATGAAAACAATAGATAATGCATTTGCCTCTCAAAAGCACCTCTCATCAACAGTTCCCTAATACCATAATAAAATATATTTTGAGACATCATTAGTGTTGATTGGGAAATGGGAGAGAAAAATTAAGATATACATTAAACTGTAATGATTATATTTGAAAAAACTGGATTAGATGACCTGGTGAGTTGAAAATTCTTAAATCTTGAGGAGATACAAGTTCAGTTCAGTTCAGTCGCTCAGTTGTGTCCGACTTTTTGTGACCCCATGAATCGCAGCATGCCAGGCCTCCCTGTCCATCACCAACTCCCGGAGTTTACTCACATCCATCGAGTTGGTGATGCCATCTAGCCATCTCGTCCTCTGTCTTCCCCGTCTCCTCCTGCCCCCAGTCCCTCCTAGCATCAAAGTCTTTTCCAATGAGTCAACTCTTCGCATGAGGTGGCCAGAGTTCTGGAGTTTCAGCTTTAGCATCAGTCCTTCCAAAGAAATCCCAGGGCAGATCTCCTTCAGAATGGATTGGTTGGAGAAGATACAAAGACAGTTATAAAACTTAATTAAAGCTTGTTGAATCTTAATCCAAGAAGCATGCTTTTATATACCATTTTCCAAAAAGTGATTCATAATTCAATCTTCTAGTTAGTAAGATATCTTTCCTGGTTTATCTTTTTCATAGATCATGCCTCTGTATTATTTGAAAATGAAAGAAATTGCAAATGATCTCTGGTTTAGGAGTTTGTCCTTCTGTAATACAACATATATAAACCCTGTATTTGAAAGTGGTTTTTACTAACAGCATTATTTAAGTATTTTGATTTTATATATTATTTTGGACAAGATTTATATTCTTTCAATTAAAAGACAAAGGAAGGACTGCCACCTACAAGATATTTGCTGTAAGTATTTTTCAAGCAGTGATGATGGGTTTGCTATGAGACCACTACATATAATGAGAAAACTGAATAGATTATAGGTTCCTGCCCATTGGAATCTACTATATTTTTCTCTGTCTGACTTTGAGACATATACAAAAAGCAAACCAGCAAATTTGGTAGCCCAAGTGTTTGACTGTAATTAATTGAGTTAAATCCTGGAAGATGATGCTGTGAAAGTGTTGCACTCAATATGCCAGCAAATTTGGAAAACTCAGCAGTGGCCACAGGACTGGAAAAGGTCAGTTTTCATTCCAATCCCAAAGAAAGGCAATGCCAAAGAATGCTCAAACTACTGCACAATTGCACTCTTCTCACACGCTAGTGAAGTAATGCTCAAAATTCTCCAAGCCAGGCTTCAGCAATACGTGAACCGTGAACTTCCTGATGTTCAAGCTGGTTTTAGAAAAGGCAGAGGAACCAGAGACCAAATTGCCAACATCTGCTGGATCATGGAAAAAGGCAGAGAGTTCCAGAAAAACATCTATTTCTGCTTTATTGACTATGCCAAAGCCTTTGACTGTGTGGATCATAATCAACTGTGGAAAATTCTGAAAGAGATGGACATACCAGACCACCTGACCTGCCTCTTGAGAAACCTATATGCAGGTCAGGAAGCAACAGTTAGAACTGGACATGGAACAACAGACTGGTTTCAAATAGGAAAAGGAGTGCGTCAAGGCTGTATATTGTCACCCTGCTTATTTAACTTCTGTGCAGAGTACATCATGAGAAACGCTGGGCTGGAAGAAGCACAAGCTGAAATCAAGTTTGCCAGGAGAAGTATCAATCACCTCAGATATGCAGATGACACCACCCTTATGGCAGAAAGTGAAGAGGAACTAAAAAGCCTCTTGATGAAAGTGAAAGAGGAGAGTGAAAAAGTTGGCTTAAAGCTCAACATTCAGAAAACGAAGATCATGGCATCTGGTCCCATCACTTCATGGGAAATCAATGGGGAAACAGTGACAGCAGTGTCAGACTTTATTTTTGGGGGCTCCAAAATCACTGCAGATGGTGACTGCAGCCATGAAATTAAAAGACACTTGCTCCTTAGAAGGAAAGTTATGACCAACCTAGACAGCATAATAAAAAGCAGAGACATTGCTTTGCCAACAAAGGTCCATCTAGTCAAGGCTATGGTTTTTCCAGTGGTCATGTATGAATGTGAAAGTTGGACTGTGAAGAAAGCTGAGCACCGAAAAACTGATGCTTTTGAAGTGTGGTATTGGAGAAGACTCTTGAGAGTCCCTTGCACTGCAAGGAGATCCAACCAGTCCATTCTAAAGGAGATCAACCCTGGGTGTTCTTTGGAAGGACTGATGCTGAAGCTGAAACTCTAGTACTTTGGCCACCTCATGTGAAGAGTTGACTCATTGGAAAAGACTCTGATGCTGGGAGGGATTGGAGGCACAGGAGGAAAAGGGGACAACAGAGGATGAGATGGCTGGATCGCATCACCGACTTGATGGACATGAGTTTGGGTGAACTCCAGTAGCTGGTGATGGACAGGGAAGCCTGGTGTGCTACAATTCATGGGGTCACAAAAAGTCGGACACTACTGAGCGACTGAACTGACTGACTGACTGACTGAAGTGAGTTAAATCAACCCAGAAGACTCAAAGATCAAAGAAAATCAAGTACAAGTATAGTTGAAATAAGTCTAACTGATGGAAACTTACAGAGATCTGTGTTAGTCAAAATATCATTTCACAATTTCTAGGAAAGCACTGTTTCACAGAGATTTACGTCATGTATAGTTACCTTGGTTAACAGAAGCCACTTTTCAAAAATTCACAGATATCTTAAAATCTAACAAATTATTTTCAAGAATAGTATACATAATTCTGTATATGACCAACCTAGATAGCATAGTAAAAAAAGCGGACAGATTACTTTGCCAACAAAGGTCCATCTTGTCAAAGCTGTGGTTTTTCCAGTGGTCATGTATGGATGTGAGAGTTGGACTGTGAAGAAAGCTGAGCGCCAAAGAATTGATGCTTTTAAACTATGGTGCTGGAGAAGACTCTTGAGAGTCCCTTGGACTGCAAGGAGATCCAACCAGTGCATCCTAAAGGAAATCAGTCCTGAATATTTCTTGGAAGGACTGATGCTGAAGCTGAAGCTCCAATACTTTGGCCACCTGATGTGAAGAACAGAATCATTTGAAAAGACCCTGATGCTGGGAAAGTTTGAAGGTGGGAGGAGAAGGGGATGACAGAGCATGAGATGGTTGGATGGCATCACTGACTCAATGGACATGAGTTTGAGTAAACTCCGGGAGTTGGTGATGGACAGGGAGGCCCGGCGTGTTGTGGTCCCTGGGGTAGCAGTGTCGGGTATGACTGAGCGACTAAACTAACTGACTGACTGATACATAAATTTTTTTTAAATAGTCAACAATTCAAGACCTTGCCTCATAAGGTTTAAAATCAAGCCATTTAGATTAAACTTTATGATATTTTATTACTTTACCCTGTTCTTGTGAAAATTGGTTAGTTCTCTTGTTGAAAAATTAAAAATGAATACAAGAAAATAGCTTCCTTAACTTATTTAAAATATATGGATGATAATTACTTGGTAATAGTATGCATTTATTACTGTTAATTATATTATTAAACTTGTATGAAAATAATTTTGAGTTTGTGTTTAGAGGACTGTTACAAATAACATTTTTTTACAACACATTTACACAGCAAAATATTACTTTCAAATTCTTTAGTTTAATTGAAATAATCACAGTAACCGACTCCTTATCAATTTTATTTCAATAGGGCATTGGCCTTGATATGAGAACTCACTAATAAAACCGTTGACTGGAAATGTCACCTTTCTTGATGGAAACTGCCAAAATCTAATAATATTGTTTCTCTTTCCTCCACAGTGGAACACCCTGACAAAATGGCTAATGACCAAGGTATGGTGGTTTTCATCTGTCATTGTTCCCTCCTTGAGTCAATGCTGTCTTTTAGAAATGTCCGTCATTATTCCGTTTTCTTCTTTCTACCTGGGCCATACACCTGATGAAGCAGGCACTAGTGTGATAATTAATCTTGTTAATGAAGTTCTGCTTGGCTGAGGTTTCGGCTCTGATAGGGAGGATGTAAATTTTCTTGAGAGGAAATTGTTTTGTCTCCATTCTGAAGGACCAATTAAAATGTCAAGCTTCTTTGTATGAAATAAATTTTTAGTCTCTGTCTGCACTTTTGAATAATTCACATTAAGTGTAATTAAGCTCAGCATAATTTTCAAGCTGCTCTTGCACCCTTTCATGAGCTCTGGATTAAAGCTCTGTAGCTCGACAGAGAAGACCCACAAATCATGCGTGCATTTCCTCTACTATGAGCTTCTTTTCATACAGAAAAACAAAGTTAGGTCAACTTTTTTTAGGGCACTACTTTTGTTCATTTTGAAGCCAGAAAATTTTCATTTTAAGAAGAAGGTGCCAATTTGACTTGCAGTATTTTGTCCTCCTTCCATTCATTTGCTAAAAGCTGATTTGTGTAGAGAAACAGAGATTGTTTTACACAAAGGAAAATGGAGATAAATCCATCAACTCTCAGGTAGATAGGAATTTATTACTGTGATTTGTAGACTGATATATTAAGATTCCACTTTTTTTTTGCATGAAGGATAATTAGTAGAATGCCACAGGGAAAAAAAAAAGAATAGTTTATGCATCTGACTTTTATAGGATGTTATAGTCTTCAAAAAGTGAGCGTTTAGAAATGCTCATAACTGGTGACCATTGGTGTTGTGAGTATTGGTTCAGAGCTCACAGCTTGTATAATTGTTTTCTGTGTGAGTCACTGTCAACCTCCCTACCATCATCATGTCTCATAAGGTATCGTGGTGTAGACTGTGGGAAAATATGCTTTTCACCAAAAATACTTTTCAACTGTTGACAAATACTAAGAATCTGAATGTTGTTTCACTAACAGTAGCAGATTGTCTACATGAGCAGTATTTTATTTAATAATCCTGTATTCAGGTTTATCTCTGGGTCCTTATATCATCCCTCTGCTTAAGAGAACATGGCCAACACTTCATACAGGCAGTAACTGAAATGATGCAATGCACAAAAATGTCCACCCAGGGTTAAAGTCTCCATTCAGCATTCCCTGATAGCTCAGTTGGTAAAGAATCTGCCTGCAATGGAGGAGACCCCGGTTTGATTCTTGGGTTGGGAAGATCCTGGAGAAGGGATAGGCTACCGACTCCAGTATTCTTGAGGTTCCCTGGTGGCTCAACTGGTAAAGAATCAGCCTGCAATGTGGGAGACCTGGGTTTAATCCCTGAGTTGGGAAGATACCCTGGAGAAGGGAAAGGCTACCCATTCCAGTATTCTGACCTGAAGAATTCCATTGACTGTACAGTTCATGGGGTCGCAAAGAGTTGGACACAACTGAGCGACTTTCACTTCACTTAATCACCTGTATGTTCCTGCCTGCTTACACTTAAAATATTTTTGTAAGATCAACATCTACTAATCAGTAATATTTGTAAAGCCACTAATGATAAGTAAGTGGCAGCTAGCATGTATTTTATTAGGTAAATTAAACATTAGTGATATCTAAATTCAAGCTGGAATAGTTAATTAGCAGAATTTATAATTTCAATAAAAAATAATTAAAACAACTTTGCATAGCTTTCTTAAACGAATTTGGAGCTTTCATAGGCAGGCAACTCCAAAGTTTTGAAATTATGTTTAGAAAAAGTATATATAGAGAGAAAGGAAATATGAAAGCATTTTTTAAATAACTGAACCAGATGAAAAGTTACATTATTAGCCATTTGAGTGACAGTATGCTCAAGCCTTTCAATGTAGTGGATTTCCAATTGTTTCTGTATCCCTTTTAATTTTTTTTTTTTTGCTGTTATTTGTTCCTTGTTTTGGTAATAATATTTTCAGCTACCAAGAAATATATTTTGTACAATCTCTTTGGTCACACACTCTCCATGGATTTTACTCAGATCCTCACATTGACAGTGAAATCAGATCAATTACTGGAAACAAAAGGAATTTCCAAGAATTATTGCCAGTGGCTGTGTTCATATATTCGGGCAATTGTTCTTTTTCTTCATCTAACATTACTTCAATTCTGTCACATGTTAAACTACTTGGTCCCTTACTCAAGCACAAGTGGTATACGGTTGGTCAAGTTGACAGGTTCTAAATTTTACATCAAAGTCTAATTACTTGTAAAATTGAGAAGGAGTGACAGCATGTAATTTAGTGGTTATAAGCCAGATCTTTAAATTCTTACAAAGAAAGCATATAAAATTTGTTGGCCATCCAAAATTCTTTGAAAACAAAATCAGACTTAGTACTCGAAAAATAACCGAGTTTAAAGATTCCTCTAAGATTGATGGGAATAATAGGAAAAGGCTGCTTTGAAGATCCCCACTCTCGGCACACAGCAAATCAGCTGGATATGCATTATTGTGCTCTCTGTTAGACCAATTTGTCCCCTTCCCATGGTGAAATGATCCCACAGTTATGTTTACGACAAGCACTGCATTTCTGTTGAGAGAAAATTTGCTCAGAGAGAAAATTTAGCTCCCTGGGTCAGAGTTAACCTTGCAAAGATGAATCCTAAATAGAAAAGCAGGAGGTCGAGTTTGACTCATATGAGAAAAAGTGAGAAAAGTTTTGATTGTTTTTAAAAAGTGTCACTGTAATCTCTTGTCACAATTACCTTTTCTTGCAATTTAATATCTGCCCTGAAGAATGTAAATGTGAAAACAAAAAGTCAGTTATGTTTAAGTCGCTTCTGATTGGGGGAAAATGTTTTCTTCTGAATAATAGCAATGCTAGTGTGAAAATGATGGATAATTTACATAGAACTCCTTTTCCCCTTCATGTAAGTGTAAATTGATCAGCTCTAGTGTTTTCACATCTCTTGTTCCACATCTTAATTATTTCTCTAGTCTCTTGTAGGCACAAGCAGCCAATAAGCTTTAAAGTAATCATGGGATTTTAGAGGTTAATTGCAGATTTACTGTTTTGGACGGTCAGTTGGAGAAGGGAAAGTGAGTGGAAAAGATACAGACTGTATTCCTTTTTTATTTTTCATATTTTGGTAAAAACCCTGTCAATTTGTCTGTGTCTAGGTGGGGGTGTATAATAGTAACATTAATCCTTGTGAAGCTTTCACCACCAATTGCTGTTCTAAGAGCTTAACATATATTGACTCATTTAATCCACATAATAATGTGTGTGTGTGTACTAAGTCACCACAGACATGTCTGACCCTTTGCCACCCTATGAACCGTAGCTCACCAGGCTCCTCTGTCCATTGGGTTCTCCAGGCAAAAATACTGGAGTGAGTTGCCATGTCCTCTTCCAAGGGATCTTCTTGACCCAAAGATCAAAGCCACATCTCTTTCATCTCTTGCCCTGGCAGGCAGGTTCTTTACCACTAGCACCACCTGGAAATACTGTGGGAGATACACTGTCATTTTTCCCAGTTTACTGATAAAGAAGCTGAATCTTACAGAGTTCAAGTGATTTGCCTATAGACACACAGCTGGTAAGCAGCACAACCATATTTCAAACCCAGCCAGCCATCTTCCAAAGCCCCTATTTTGAACCACCAAGTATATCCATGACTACATGCTACACATACATATACACAACCACACACACAGCACTTTTGACGTGTATCTGTAAGGTCCCTGCATCTAAAGTGGGCATGTGGATACTTTTCTAATATCAGCCTTTCTTTCCCCAATTCAGTGAATATTCTAGAGAACAAAGCAGTTATAATCTGAGATCATCCTGTAAGTAGGGAGCTGTAGCACTGCATATATGATCCTGACAGTCCTTTATCTCAGGAAACACAAGCGTGGTGCTATCTGTACTGCCTTGGTCAGCTCTAGCGGCCAATACAAAACACCACAGTCTGGGTGGGTTAGGTAACAAGTGTATTTTCTCATAGTTCTGGAGGCTGGAAGTCTCAGATCAGGGTTTGGCAGGGTTGGTTTCTGGTCAGAGCTCTCTTCCTGGCTTGCAGACTGCTGCTTTCTTGCTGAACTGTCCTCACAGGGTGGAGAGAGTGAGAGTGAACTCATGACCCTGCTTATAAGGATGCTAATCTTATTGGATCAGGGCCCCACCCTTATGACCTCATTTAACTTCAAGCACTTCTATAAAGACCTGTATCTCCTTCCTAATACAGTCATACTGGGTGTCACAAATTCAACATATGAATTTGGGGATGGGGAGGACATAATTCAGTACATACCATCTACTTTCAAAACCAAAACTGTTCTTTCACTGATTCTCTTTCCAGATTTTCAAATGAGGAAACAGAAAAAATTGTTGTGCAGGACACTCAGATATAGTGTCAGGCAGAGTTGGGACTCAAACATGTTTATCTCTGACTCCCAGAGTATGTTGTCTTTCCTTTGTAGACTGTTGCTCTATTTATGAAAAAATTGGCTTTTTGTTTTTCTACAATCAGCTTAAACCTTTTAGATCTTCAAACAGAAGCATTTATTAAAGCCTCTGCTTGGGGATCACAGTGGAGGATAGCCATAACTATAAAGTATGACCAATTCTTGAAAGTAATTATTAGATCAAACTTTTAATCATAAATGATTGCTTTTGCACCCTTGAGCAAGTGAAAGGAAATCGTGTCCGATTCTTTGTGACCCCATGGACTGCAGTCTGCCTGGCTCCTCTGTCTGTGGAATTCTCCAGGAAAGAATACTGGGCTGGGTTGCCATTTCCTTCTCCAGGTGATCTTTCTGACCCAGGGTTCAAATCCGGGTCTCCTGCATTGCAGGCATATTCTTTACCAACTGAGCCACTAGGGAAGCATTTAACCCCAAAATGTTATCCTCTGTGTTGAGGTGTCGATAATGTAAAAACTGGTAATTCTTAGCATGAAGACAAATGCTAAGTTTCATATATGTTTCCGTGCTTGCCCACTGGGGCAATAGTACAGGTGCTGTGGCCATGGCATAACCATAAAGAGGAATCCTCAGACATGATCTGTATCACTGATGATAAGAATTATAGGGGAAAACGGCTTGCTTCAAGCACTGTCAAGTATCTTTAATTCACCGTGGTCTACAGAGGGGTGATGTAAAACAGGAGACCTGGAAAAGAGGCATAAATTCACAGGCCAGTTTTTAGTTCCAGATATTGCCCTCCCACTGCCGAGAGAGAATTACACTCCTCTGAATGGTGGTAATGGCTGGTAATGCTCCGGGCTTTTCCTTCAGCTCAGTGTGTGATGGAAGAGAATCAGAATGCAGTCGGATGCCCGGGATGCTAGCGCCATGCTGAGACTGTGAGCGCCTATGTGGATTTGGGCATGGGACTGAACTCCTCTCAGCATCCTCACCTGTAAAATGATGATTTAGCCCAGATGATCTTTGATTTCTTTTAAGTTTAAGATGATCAAATTTTAGAATTGGTATTAGAAAACTAAAGCCCAGGCACAGCATCTCCACGCCGGGTACCACTTCGCATGTCAGCACTCCCACTGCACACCTGCCACTCTTCTGTGCATTGAGCATGTTCTATCACAGTTAGCTCTCACAACATCCCTACAGATGCAGAAGGTAAAACTCTTCAGAGGTTAAATCTTGCCTGAAGACTCACAGTATGTAAGGAGTTAGGCTGAAATATATACCCAGGCTAAGTAGCTTGAGAATCTCTGCTCAGAACCAATGTATAATTTCTGGGAATGCAGTAAGTTAATAAACTCCTACTTTGTTATCAAGAAAGTGAAACTTACACACCCTTCCCATAAATTCACCCAGTTTAAAGGTCTTTGTCTTTCCTCAATAGGGTATTCAGGCCAAGTACTTGACATTACACTGGCCATTTTCCACCTCAACAAGTTTAATCTCATGAATAAACAGAATGTTAATTGTTTCTAGTTTTAGGGAAATAAGCTTTTCAAGGCAGTCTAGTCAAGCTTGGAATTTAGTTAATGTAATTCAGATTTTGCAGGATTTGGATCACAGGAGCCAGGCTGCTGTTTGAGAAATTGACACCTTTAGCACCTTTTGATGGGAGTCATTTAATTGAAAATGAAAACCTCTTTTTACCCTGTTATCCTGTGTAATTTCAAGTCACTTTATTAGTCAACTGCTTGATACACTCCCTTGAAAAAAACCTACTCTCACATATGTTTTTCTCAGCTCCAGAATTTTGCAATTCTGGAAATTATAATGTTAAAAAAAAACAACTAGAGGCCCAAAATGAGTAATGTGCTTTTGATAAAATATCCTGTCCCCAGCAAGCAACCAAGAAACTGTCTAGTCAACCTCTCAGAAGCTATTATGTTTTAATAGGTAACTTTGAAAGAAAAAAAAATGTACCTAGTGCTCACAGAGGTTAGCATGATTCATGGGATAGTTTTAATCTTCTCAGACCTGAAAGCTAGACATTTTCATTAATAAGCCCTCAAAAAGATATCTTAAGCAAGTCCTTGTCAAGCCTACTGTGATGCCAAAGGTCCTTGTTTGTCATAGATATCAGCCAAATATTAAGTTCCTAGCTTTATTTTCTGCCTGCTTTATCAGTCCTGGATTCTGCCTCCTCAGTTTTCTTTCTGAAACACAGATGGTTCACTGTTACTTGCAGAATGAAGTCAGTTCTTTGACATCAAGGTCCTCAAATTTCCCATTCTAGACTCAAAACCTCCATGTATGTCGCAGTCTATTAGCAAAGATTCACAAATCACTCTGGAAAAAAAGTATCTTTAGAACTCCATGCTCTTAGCCTTAGCAGTGCACTCTCCCTTTCTCTATTGAGCCTTATCTTTGAAGGCTTCTTCTCAATTTTCTTTTGTCTAAGAAGTCTTTGTTACCTTTCTGGTCATTTATTCTTCTGTATGTCCATAACACCCAGTTTAGTCTCTGCTATGCTATTTGTTTCTTATAGTTCATCTATATACATATCCCCAAAGTCTTGGCCAGGTTGTAAATTCTTTTGGTGGCAAAGGGCTAGTCTCATTCACATTGTCATCTCTGCCTCCCTACACCCCCAATCTCAAATTTTGAACCTACCATATTATAGTTGACTGATAAGAGTTTGTTGTTGAATTATGACACAGATATTTGAAAAACAGAGTAATCTGGAAAGACAGCCTTTACCATCTCACCCAAAGTATCGTTTACAAAACCCAAAAGTAATAGTGCATATGCCTGTGGTATACTGTGCAGTCAGCCCTCCCTATCTTCCTTTTCCAAACCTGCAGATTCAGCCAGTGTTGGATCCTGTCCTGTGTTTACCTATTATATTTGAGCATCCATAGATTTTGGCCTCTGAGGCAAGTCCTGGACTGGATCCCTGCAAATATCGAGGGATGACTGTATAGGCGATTGATCTTGGGGGAGATGAAAAAGATATGAAAATATTTTTTTTTCCAGTAGGGAAAATGTATCTTCAATATTCATCTATTAAATTAAAGCTGAACAGAAAGAGAAGTTCTTTCTGATCCAGGAAAAGGTGGTCACGTTGTAGATGATTTTGATCCACTGTGTCCTTTTCTTAACCTTTACCTTTCTCTGTGAAGGTTCTTCACCCTTTTCACCTTTCTTGATCTTCTCTGTCATTTACTGTCAGAGAAAATGTATACACTTGCTGTTCACCGGCTGCTCATGATTCTGAGTATGTAAAGAACAAAATCAAAAGTAGTGGGTGCAGATGAGTTTTTGAAATTCCAAATGTGCGATATGAAAACAGTTGGACTCACTTTTGACAACCTGTTTAAAACTGTTTGCCTAGCACTGCTCTGGATGTGATGAAACATAAGAAAGAAGTTATGTTCCATGGGTTCATTTTCAAAAAGATACAGTATAGTTAGGATGTAAAGACTCACAGCCCGATATGAAAAGTATGAAATGCTAAAGCAGGTGGTACTATCTGCATATGTATGTTACAGGGTTTCAGATAGGAATCACTGTGAGTAGTAGTAAAAAAGACTTTAAGATCCAGTAGTTTAAATATATGAGTAAAACTTGAGTCAGCACAAATATCCATAGAGGGAAAATGACTTGAACTTTTATTCAGAAAAATCCTGGAATGGGAAAAGCAAGAAGTTGCTCAAAGAATGAGGATTGCAAAATGTGCTCAGGGATAATTAGGGCACCGCTGTACAGACTAGGGCACTGTGGTTGAGATAAATTGGTAACCGGGCTTTTGTTGTTTTTCTCTGCTCCAACACAGCAGTTCTCAGGGCTTTTTGCTCTGAAATACATGAAGTGCCTACTGTTTACACTGACTCCTGAAGACCAGCAGTGTTCCCCTGCATCCAAAATCCTGCAAACCTCATTCACTCTTGACCGCTGATACTGATCAAACGTTTGAGCGGAACAGCATCCGTGAGAGTGAGGGTCAGGGAGAGGAAAGGAAAATTTGGGATAGGAACAGGGCCTCACTTTCCATCATCAACTCTTTAAAGATTTTCCTAGCTCTTGGTCCACTTCTGTTATGCCTTTTCTGAAAGGACACTTTCACTTGTCCCAGTCCTTTGCATGGTGACAAAGATAACTATTTCGTTTCTTTTCCAAAGTCTGTTGTGTTTTGTCAGCCTTACTGAGAATGGAGCTGCCATCTTAAGTCAAACCCACACAGCGAAGTCCTCCCATTCATACACCCTGATCAACTCTAGGAGATGCTCTAATTTCTGCCGAAACTCACTCTTTCATTTATTAATTGCTCAATAATGGTAAAACCATCTTCATCAAAGTCAGACATCAAAGTCAGATAGATTCAACCACTTAAAATGAGTATGTTAGTTAGTCTTTCTGAGCCACAGTTTGCTCATCTACAAAACAGAGCTAATAATGTCTACATCATCAATTTGTAATTAATAGCATCCTCATCCTATTTATTATAGAAGTCTTTCCTGTTGTATTTAATTTGCTGTTCACACTCAGCTAGAATCATCACTCTAGAATGCATATTTGATTGAGTCATTTTTCTACTTAAAAATACCTTCAGTGGATCTGTTCCCTATAAGAAAAACTCTAGATTCTTTTGTAAAGCATATAATGAGTTTTATGATTTCATCTCGGCCTCTTTCTCTAAGCTTACCCAGTTCATTCTTCTCTGGTACTTTTACACTCATCTTTTAATTCCCAGCTGTCACCCCTGAAAACTCAGGGGTCACCCTGAGTGATGTCACCTCAGCTGTCAACCCTGGAACACTTTCCATCATTTTTCTGGGTGGAATTAGTCAATAATCCTGTTTTTCCATGTTCACCTACTTAAAATTTTTTTTTTAACTTTTGAATTTGACAATGTAGTTATCATTCACTTAACGTATTTTCTCTCACTAGATTATGAACCTCTGCAATAGTCCTTTTGTATTACTAATGCTTAGAGCCGTGGGTGGTCCACTCAACACATTTGTGGACTAGATGGATGGACCATGGACAGATACACGAATGAAGAAGTTCTGTGCTACAACCGCGTTATTATTTACACATCCTAACAGTGCAGCAGCAGGAGCTCCCATTCTAGTGTTTCATACTGCAGTTGCAATTTCCCTATACACAGTCACTTGGAGAAGAAAGAACATCCATGCTCTTCTGTTTTTTCTTGCTGTGCTACTTGGCAACTTCACTAACACAAAAACATTTCTAACACTGCCTTTTGGAGAGACTTGTGGACCATCCAGGTGGGGAAGCTCCCATAGGCCCTCATAGCGTTTGGGAATGGTTGCTCCCTTATAATCCACGTAAGACCATGCCTCATCTCCATATTGCTGTCTGGTCAGTGGACAGGCTCTTAGGAAGTCATCCAGGGAAGTGTCCATGTTTAAGGAATCAGGATTGTTTGAATCAGATTGTTTGGAAATTTTCATAAAAACTAGGCTGCCTCTAAAAGTGATTTCCTAGACCTGTATGCTGGTCATTATTCCAGATGCATTATCAGAAGGAATGTATTCAAAGGCATTCTTGTGAGAGGAGATGATTTAGAGACCATTCGGCTATACCATATCAGTAATATTATTAAGCATCACTATGTGATGGCACCTTACGCCAGTACTCTTGCCTGGAAAATCCCATGGATGGAGGAGCCTGGTGGGCTGCAGTCCATGGGGTCGCTAAGAGCTGGACACGACTGAGCGACTTCACTTTCACATTTCACTTTCATGCCTTGGAGAAGGAAATGGCAACCCACTCCAGTGTTCTTGCCTGGAGAATCCCAGGGACAGGGGAGCCTGGTGGCCTGCTGCCTATGGGATCACACAGAGTCAGACACAAATGAAGTGACTTAGCAGCAGCAGCGACATGAACAAAGCTAGTGGAGGTGATGGAATTCCAGTTGAGCTATTTCAAATCCTGAAAGATGATGCTGTGAAAGTGTTGCACTCAATATGCCAGCAAATTTGGAAAACTCAGCAGTGGCCACAGGACTGGAAAAGGTCAGTTTTCATTCCAGTCCCAAAGAAAGGCAATGCCAAAGAATACTCAAAATACCGCACAGTTGCACTCATCTCACATGCTAGTAAAGTAATGCTCAAAATTCTCCAAGCCAGGCTTCAGAAATACGTGAACCATGAACTTCCTAATGTTCAAGCTGGTTTTAGAAAAGGCAGAGGAATCAGAGACCAAATTGCCAACATCCGCTGGATCATGGAAAAAGCAAGAGAGTTCCAGAAAAACATCTATTTCTGCTTTCTTGACTATGCCAAAGCCTTTGACTGTGTGGATCACAATAAACTGTGGAAAATTCTGGGAGAGATGGGAATACCAGACCGCCTGACCTGCCTCTTGAGAAACCTGTATGCAGGTCAGGAAGCAACAGTTAGAACTGGACATGGAACAACAGACTGGTTCCAAATGGAAAAGGAGTGCGTCAAGGCTGTATATTGTCACCCTGCTTATTTAACTTCTATGCAGAGTACATCATGAGAAATGCTGGACTGGAAGAAGCACAGGCTGGAATCAAGATTGCCAGGAGAAATATCAATCACCTCATATATTTAGATGACACCTCCCTTATGTCAGAAAGTGAAGAGGAACTCAAAAGCCTCTTGATGAAAGTGAAAGGGAGTGAAAAAGTTGGCTTAAAGCTCAACATTCAGAAAACAAAGATCATGGCATCTGGTCCCATCACTTCATGGGAAATAGATGGGGAAACAATGGACACAGTATCAGACTTTATTTTTTGGGGCTCCAAAATCACTGCAGATGGTGACTGCAGCCATGAAATTAAATGACGCTTACTCCTTGGAAGAAAAGTTAAGACCAACCTAGATAGCATATTCAAAAGCAGAGACATTACTTTGCTGACTAAGGTTCAGCTAGTCAAGGCTATGGTTTTCCTGTGGTCATGTATGGATGTGAGAGTTGGACTGTGAAGAGGGCTGAGCGCCGAAGAACTGATGCTTTTGAATTGTGGTGTTGGAGAAGACTCTTGAGAGTCCCTTGGACTGTGAGGAGATCCTACCAGTCCATTCTGAAGGAGATCAGCCCTGGGATTTCTTTGGAAGGAAGGGTGCTAAAGCTGGAACTCCAGTACTTTGGCCACCTCATGCGAAGAGTTGACTCATTGGGAAAGACTCTGATGCTGGGAGGGATTGGGGGCAGGAGGAAAAGGGGATGGTAGAGAATGAGATGGCTGGATGGCATCAGTGACTCGATGGATGTGAGTCTGAGTGAACTCCGGGAGTTGGTGATGGACAGGGAGGCCTGGCATGCTGTGATTCATGGGGTTGCAAAGAGTTGGACATGACTGAGCGACTGAACTGAACTGAGAGTTCATAACAGTAACCAATGTTCTTCTGAAATAGATATGCACATATATATGTTTTTATTTTATAATACTTAGCAGTTCAGTTCAGTCGTTCAGTCGTCTCCGACTCTTTGTGACTCCATGAACTGAAGCACACCAAGCTTCCCTGTCCATCACCAACTCTCAGAGTTTACTCAAACTCTTGTCCACTGAGTCAGTGATGCCAATCAACCATCTCATCCTCCGTCATCCCCTTCTTCTCCTGCCTTCAATCTTTCCCAGCATCAGGGTCTTTTCTAAGGAAAATACTTTTCCTAGCATCATACATGCATACATATTTCACAGATACAAGAATTTTTTCATCTCTTCTTTGATTGACATCTGCCACATGCTTAGAAATCCGGCCATGTGTTGGTCTGGACTAGTGCTGCTTTTTATCTGTATTTGCAAAAGATGAAAAGTGAAATATTTGGAAACTTTTTTCCTAGTTTAGAACATCACTTGCACAACTTTCTTTACACATCATTTGCCATGTTCCACAAAAGATTATGCATGTGCTACAGGGAATCAGGACCCAGAATCAAACTGCAGTGTCAACCAAGAGCTAGGGATTAAGAGTTTATTTGTTTAAATTGTTCATATCTAGAATAAAATTTTCTGTTTTGTCTAGAACTTTCCTGATTGACACTTGGGTCTAGGCAAAATTGATAATAGCAGGTTTTTTCACCCTAATCTTCATAATAACTATATGTTCACTCTTCATGACATTTATATATGAAATTATAATGTTATATTTTATACTGACTTCTAAGGATTTTTAGAGAGCTTCCCTGATAGCTTAGTTGGTAAATAATCCACCTACAATGCAGAAGACCCCAGTTTGATTCCTGGGTCAGGAAGATCCGCTGGAGAAGGGATAGGCTACTTAGTCCAGTATGCTTGGACTTCCTTTGTGGCTCAGCTGGTAAAGAATCCACCTGCAACATGGGAGACCTGGGTTCAGAAAATGAATTTACTTCTTGTCAGAGTCTATTTATATTTTATGGCATAAAGACAGAAATCGGAACCCCTAAATAAATGACCCTCATGGTCAAGGAAAAGATGGACAATGGCTTATTTGGTTCTCTTGCACTGGGTCTGACTAGAGTAGGTCACCAAATGCATTCCCGTTCCTGTCAATTACTGTTCATAGACTTGCCACAGGATCCTTGAGCATAAAACCTCAATATCCCCTTCATGGATCACAGCCTTGTCATGGCAAAGGGGCTTGCATAACTCAATGGAGCTGTGAACCATGCTGCACAGAGCTACCCAAGACAGACAGATCATAGTGAAGAGTTCTGATAAAACATGCTTCACTAGAGGAGGGAATGGCAACTTACTCTTCTTGCCAGGAGAACCTCATGAACAGTACAAAAAGGCAAAAAATATGACACCAGAAGATGAGCCCACCCACTCCCCACCAACCCACCAGGTTGGAAGGCATCCAGTATGCTACTGGGGAAGAGCAGAAGGCAATTACTATAATAGCTCCACAAGTAATGAAGAGGCTAGGCCAAAGTGGAAATGGTGCTCAGATGTGGATGTGTCTGGCGATGAAAGGAAAGTCTGATGCTATCAGGAACAATATTGCATAGGAACCTGGAATGTTGGATCCATGAATCAAGGTAAATAATTGGACATGGCCAAGCAGGAGATGGCAAGAGTGGACATCAACATCTTAGAAATCAGTGAACTAAAGTGGATGGGAATGGGTGAATTTAATTCAGATGCCCATTATATCTACTACTGTGGGAAAGAACCCCTTACAAGAAAGAGAGGAGCCCTCCAAGTTAACAAAAGTCCAAAATGCAGTACTTGGGTGCAATCTCAAAAATGACAGAATGATCTTAGTTCATTTCCAAGGCAAGCCATACAAATCACAGTAATATAAGTCTGTGCCCAAACAGTGATGCCAAAGAGCTGAAGTTGACTGGTTCTATGAAGACCTACAAGACCTCCTAGAATTAGCAGAAAAAAAAAAAAAAGATCTCCTTTTCATCATGCAGGATTAGAATACAAAAATAGGCAGTCAAGAGACACCTGGAATAACAGACAAGTTTGGCCTTGGAGTACAAAATGAAGCAGGCAAAGGCTAACAGAGTTTGTTAAGAGAACACATTGATCATAGCAAGTACACTTTTTCCAACAAGAGAAGACTCTACACATGGACATTACCAGATGGTAGTACCAAAATCAGACTGATATGTTCGTTGCAGCCAAAGATGGAGAAGCTCTATATAGTCAGCAAAAACAAGACCTGGAGCTGACTGTGGCTCAGATCATCAGCTCCGTATTGCAAAATTCAGGCTTAAATTGAAGAAAGTAGGTAAAACACTAGACCATTTGGGCATAACCTAAATCAAATCCCTTATGATTACACAGTAGAGGTGATTAATAGAATCAAGGGATTAGATCTGGTAGACAGAGTGCTTGAAGAACTATGAATAACATTGTACAGGAGGTGGTAACCAAAACCATCCCAAAGAAAAAGAAATGCAGGAAGGCAAAGTGTTTATCTGAGGGAGCTTTATAAATAGCTGAGGAAAGAAGAGAAGCCAAAGTTAAGGGAAGAACTGAAAGATATACCCAACTTCAGAGTTCCAGAGAATAGCAAGGAGAGATAAGATCTTCTTAAATGAATAGGACAGAGAAATAGAGAAAAACAATGTGATGGGGAAAACTAGAGATTGCTTCAAGAAAATTGGAGATAGCAAGGGAACATTTCATGCAAGGATGAGCATGATAAAGGACAGAAATAGCAAGGATCTAACAGAAGAAGAGGCTAAGAAGACATGGCAAGAATACACAGAAGAACTATACAAAAATAGTCTTAATGACTCAGATAACCATGGTGCTTTGGTTACTCACCTAGATGTGGATATCCTGGAGTGTGAGGTCAGTCGGGCCTTAGGAAGCATTGCTGTGAGCAAAGTTATTAGAAGTGATGGAATTTTAGCTGAGCTATTTAAAATCATAAAAGATTATGCTGTTAAAGTGCCAAACTCAATACGCCAGAAAATTCGGAAAACACACCAATGGCGACAGGACTCGAAAAGGTCAGTTTTTCTTTCCAATCCCAAAGAGTGGCAATGCCAAGAATGTTCAAACTACTGCACAGTTGCACTCATTTCACATGATAGCAAGTTCAGTTCAGTCACTCAGTCGTGTCTGACTCTTTGCGACCCCATGGACTGCAGCACACCAGGCCTCCCTGTCCATCACCAACTCCTAAAGTTTACTCAAACTCGTGTCCATTGAGTCAGTGATGCCATCCAACCATCTCATCCTCTGTAGTCCCCTAATCCTCCTGCCTTCAATCTTTCCCAGCATCAGGGTCTTTTCAAATGAGTTCTTCACATCAGGTGGCCAAAGTATTGGAGTTGCAGCTTCAGCATCAGTCCTTCCAAGGAATATTCAGGACTGATTTCCTTTAGGATGCACTGGTTGGATCTGCTTTCAGTCCAAGGGACTCTCAAGAGTCTTCTCCAACACCACAGTTCAAAAGCATCAATTCTTTGGTGCTCAGCTTTCTTTATAGTCCAACTCTCACATCCATACATGACTACTGGAAAAACCATAGCTTTGACTAGATGGACCTTTGTTGGCAAAGTAATGTCTTTGCTTTTTAATATGCTGTCTAGGTTGGTCATAACTTTTCTTCCAAGGAGTAAGCGTCTTTTAACTTCATGACTGCAATCACCATCTGCAGTGACATGATAGCAAGGTTATGTTCATAATCCGTCAAGCCAGACTTCAGCAGTACATGAACCAAGAATTTCCAGGTGTACAAGCCGTGTTTCAAAGAGACAGAGGAACCAGAGATCAGATTTCCAACATTTACTGGATCATGGAAAAAGCAAGGACATTTGAGAAAAACATCTACTTCAATCCATTGACTATGCTAAGGCTTTTGATTGTGTGGGTTACAGAAAACTGTGGAAAATTCTTAAAGAGATGGGAATACCAAACCATCTTACCTGTCTCCTGAGAAACCTGTATATGGGTCAAGAAGCAACAGTTAGAACTGGACATGGAACACAGACTGTTTCGAAACTGTGAAAGGAGTACATCAAGGCTGTATATTGTCACCCTGCTTATTTAACTTATATGCAGATTACATGATTCAAAATGCTTGAATGGATGAATCACAAGCTGGAATCAAGATGGCTGGGAGAAATATCAACAGCCTCAGATATACAGATGACACAACTTTTCTGGTAGAAAGTTAAGAGACTATTGGTGAAGGTGAAACAGCAGAGTGAAAAAGCTGGCTTGAAACTCAGCATTCCAAAAACTAAGATCATGACATCCAGTCCCATCACTTTGTGGCAAATAAAAGGAGAAAAAGCAAAAGCAGTGACATATTTTTTTGTGTCCAAAATCACTGCAGTAGTGACTTCAGTCATGAAGGAAAACTATGACAAACGTAGAGAGCATATTTAAAAACAGAGACATCACTTTGCTGACAAAGGTCCATATTGTTAAAGCTATGGTTTCTCCAGTAGTCATGTACAGATATGAGAGTGGGACCATAAAGAAGTTTGAGCCCCAAACTTTCTAACTGTGGTGTTGGATAAGACTGTTGAGAATCCCTTGGACTGCAGGGAGAGCCAATCAGTCCATCCCAAAGGAAATCAGTCCTGAATATTCATTGGAAGGACTGATGCTGAAGCTGAAGCTCTGATAGTTTGGCCACCTGATATGAAGAACTGACTCATTTGAAAAGACCCTGATGCTAGGAAAGATTGAAGGCAAGAGAAGCAAGTGACAGAGGTTGAGATGGTTAGCATCACCAACTCAGTGGAGATGAATCTGAACAAACTCCGGGTGATAGTGGAGGACAGAGGAGCCTGATGTGCTGCAGTTCATGAGGTCACAAAGATTAGGACATGGCTTAGCAACTGAATAAAAACAATACAGCCTCAGTACATGCTAGTTGCCCTTGTATATGAAGTAGTAATATTATACTTTTTTTTAATGAGTGAACTTTCTTTCATGTTAACTTGAAAACAATGTGTTGAACCTGAGGAAAGGATGAAAAGAGCTCATTCATTTTTATATTAATATATGTTTGAAATATTCTAGGCATAGGCTATGATTTTGCTTCCTAGTTTTCATACCTTTTTTCAAAGTCAGCAGGGTTATGAACACTTAGCCACATTTTTCAGCCTCTGGAAAAGCATCTGCTTTAAATATATCTCAATATGATCTGTGTACTGAGCAGTAAAATTATATTCACATGGCATCAATGCATTATCTTTACCCAATGGTATACAAGACAGAAAATCAATGCACTTCTCTTCATTATCACCAGAATTATCTTCAAAGAAACCATTTCTAAGATCAAGATGATATCTCAGTGCTCTGTATCCTTGGGAGGATATATATTGAATGAATGTTAGACAACCAGTCTGTTCATTTAATTTAGATTATGGCCCATATCTTGGGATTGATTGTGTGAGTTCCATTCTGAAGGACCCTCTGTTAACTTCAGTCAGGAAGAATGGATTAAAAATAGATTAGAACTACCACATTCAGCTTTTTCTATGTCCTCTGCAGAATAATTTTCCATTCACTCCTTTCTGAACTTATAAACATCCACTCAGAAAAACCACTCTAGAACTAAATTCCAGTGGAATTAATCTTTTCTACAGACTTTGTTTATTTATTTTTTGGCTCCACAATCACTGCAGATAGTGACTGCAGCCATGAAATTAAAAGACACTTGCTCCTTGGAAGAAAAGCTATGACCAACATAGACATCATATTAACATTACTTTGTCAGCAAAGGTCTGTCTAGTCAAAGCTATGGTTTTTCCAGTAGTCATGTATGGATGTGAGAGTTGGACTATCAAGAAAGCTGAACACCAAAGAATTGAGGCTTTTAAACTCTGGTGTTGGAGAAGACTCTTGAGAGTCCCTTGGACTGCAAGCAGATCCAACCAGTGCATCCTAAAGGAAATCAGTCCTGTATATTCCTTGAAAGGACTGATGCTAAAGCTGAAACTCCAATACTTTGGCCACCTGGTGTGAAGAACTGACTCATTGGAAGAGACCTTGGTGCTGGGAAAGATTGAAGGCAGGAGGAGAAGGGGATGACAGAGGATGAGATGGTTGGATGGCATCACCAACAGGATGGACATGAGTTTGAGTAAACTTCAGGAGCTGGTAATGGACAGGGAGGCCTGGTGTGCTGCAGTCCATGGGGTTGCAGAGTCAGACACAACTGAGCAACTGAACTGAACTGAGGTGCTAAACAATTTTACCACAGGGAATATTCTTCATCTGCCCATATGTACTAAAACTTCGTGTCTGATGTAAACATTACACTGCTTAAGTTTACACACATACACACACTTCAGTACAAATATAGAAGCAATATTTTAAGTAATAATGTAAGAATAGGAACATAAACGTTAACATGTGTAATAGTAAGAACTTAAAGTATGTTTGTTATTAACACATTACAAAGTGTTCCCAGTTTAGTCACTTATCAAGTGTTGAGAATATGGTATAAATGTTACTTTGGTAAGCACCAAGAAATATAATAATGAGCACACATCCCGAAGGAATTCATGTTACCTCTGCTCATTTTTCTCTCAATCCAGAGAGTAACTAGTAGGAAAATCATGGAGACTAACTTTTATCTAAGGGAGTATGTTTCTCTTGCCAAGATAAAATGATCTATCCTTTAAATAAAGCATAGAAAATAACTCTTTAAGTGCCTTTAGCATTTATACTATTTAAAGAGTATAAACCAAGTGGAGGAGCATAAATTTTTTGGTTTGGGCCTCCCTTAGAGGTACATAAATACAATAAAGTTAAGCCTGTATAAACTATTTTTAAATAACTTGAAAAAAGCCCCCGTCTTCCTCTTTTCAAGTCAAATATGGGATCATTTCTTTTTCTTTTTTTCTTTCTTCTTTCTGAAACCAGAGAAAGGTGGTTTGCTTCAGTTATCAAAACTTTCTGAAAGAAACGGATTTTTGGATGAAATCCATGGTTGGTTAGGAGATTCAGTACTCTCATCTTAATTCTGTTCCTCACCCTAATTTCTATTAGGAAATTTGGGTACGGAGTAACACAAGAGTTCTTCTTTATATTCTTGAGAATATAATACTATATTTTTATAGTACATTTTCATTCCTGTTGTTCCTGTAAAACCATATTATTAATTCCTTAATGAAAAAAGAAACTACATATCTCTAGTTTTTTTAACTATATGGAGCTTTATTTGAATAATTTTTAAAAATTTATATACATTGAAATATATTACTTCCACAAATGTTATGTTTAAATATCCATATATTCATTTATTATTTGTAATTTTTAATTTTGAAAAATGTGAGAGATTTAGTACCATAAGCAAAAAAAGGAGTTGATGATTTAAGATAAATTTAATTGTGATATGTATGAGGCTGAAAAGAATACATTATCTTTTATTTGCATGTACTTCTTTTAAAAATACTAGATAAATGAAAAATATTTTCACTGAAACATAATAGTGATTTATAGTAATAGTAAATCAATTTAGTAATGGTTATTTTATAGTAGGAATTAACTTATTCTTAGATCTTTAAAGTCAGAATAAGTTAAAAACGATATGATATTAGCTAATATTAACCATAAATAGTCCTGTATAGCATTTGGATTCAATGAGCCAATGCTGTCTGTCTTGGCAGGTTCTATATCTAATAAATCTTTTTATGCTACCCCTCCCATGAGCATCTAGGACTATGCCTTGCCTATAGTAGGCACTTAGTATATTTTGAGTTGAATTATTATCAGTTTTATGCTCCATTAAAAAATTAAGACCTCTGGGATTGAATAGTAGTTTATATCTTTGCCTTTAAGTGACTTTTCATCTTCCAGAGTCTAATTAGGTTGCTCTTTCCCTTAATCAGTGCTTATGAAATTCACCAAGTTTACTAAATGCGTCTAATGTTTCAACTACAGCAAAAAGCCCTTTTGGCATGAGAAACAGTAATAGTCCAGTGTTTCATCTGACAGTTTTGTGATTGCTGCCTTAAGATAGCAGGAGAATCTTATGTTTTTAACTTGTTATTTGTGGTGAATAATCTGCCTGCTAGTGCAGGAGATGTAGATTCCATCCCTGTATTGGGATAATCCCTAGGATGAGGAAATGGCAACCCACTCCAGTATTCTTGCCTGGAAAATTCAGGGCAGAGGAGCCCGACAGGCTACAGCCCAGTGTTGCAAAGAGTCTGACATGACTGAGTGACCGAACATGCACACACACATTTACCCAATTTACCCATAAAAAGACTTCTTGAGATTTAAAAGACATGTTGTAGAGGACAAAAACATAGAAGCACACAAAGTGATATTTGATTCCCACATCTTTAAATAAAGAGATCTCAGACTCCAATATCCCGGAAATGAGTTTTGTGTCTCTTTACTGAAGAGGTGCCAGAAGTCTTAAATCACCATGAATCTAATCTTGCTTGTTGATGATATCAAGTTTCTTTAAAGCATTTCCTGTTGGATTTGTTAAGAGTTACTTAATTTTCTTTCATGATATCCATCTAATTATAACCAACAAAATATTGACTGATGTCAGTATCCTAGATTATGTGAGTAGAATGCTCAAGTTTTCAGCTGCTCCGTTGCTTCAAAAGTATTTTGAGTTCCTTTATCTTACACAGAGCTCTAACCATATGACATCTGATATTCTTCAGCATATTGAAATTCACCATGTAATCAATAGCCTCGCTGAGTCTAAAGGGTGCTATACCCATAGAGATTTATGTTTAAGTAATATATGGATGTGCTCAGGGGCTTGTTTCTGCATCTTCCCACAAACTAGCTGGGAGAGTTAGAAACTTCATTAAAAAGACATTTGTCAGGATGCTAGAGAATAGGAAAAATCCTCCACAGGCTATGTACCTAATTTCCAGCCAATACAGAATGACTCCCAACAGGAATCATTTATTGCTTTAGTGGCTTAAGTGATGGGGCTGTTAGCTTCTCTTTTGGCTGACTGCTTTGCAATCTAGTTGCTTTCAGATGTGTGAAAAGGCATCTTAATATTCATAGAGAACTTCTGTCTCACTTCATTTCTTCCAACCTTGATCTATCAGTGTCCTGTGGGCAAAGCTTATTGAAACCCCAGATGTGTCAGAGTTAACACAAACCAGGTACTTGGGGAAAGGGTTAGGCTTATCTGTGTTTCAGTCATCGCCCCCCAAGATGTTTTCACAATTGCTGCTTATTTCATACTTTTTTAAGTCACTCAGTCAGGATCAACTGTTTATGACCCCATGGACTGTAGCCCATCAGGCTCCTCTGTCCATAGGATTTCCCAGGCAAGTATATTGGGGTGGGTAGCCATCCCCTTCTCCAGGGGATGTTCGTTACCCAGGAATCGAACCTATGTCTTCTACATTGCAGGTGGATTCTTCACCATCCAAGCCACCAGGGAAGCCCAGTCACCACCATTCCTCCCTGCCTCACACACAGGAGCCTCCATCCTAATTCCCAATTGTTTATATAGAGTCATTGACCAGCAGATTTTAAACATTCAGATTTATCCTGGAAACAGAATATAATGTCATTGGATTAATTTATCAGTGCTTATTGGAAACTTAACACCCTCATTTCAGCTCTGACTTGACACTGAAAGAATTATTTTTTAAATTATGAATGCTTGGTCTGGTAACAAGACTTGTTTCTTCATAGTTCTTTTGCAAATAAAATGATAAGCTCTTAGAAAAGCTGTAGTTAAAAGTGCTAATTACAGAAAATTTGGTATGCACAGGAATGTCACAGGAGCAGGACTTGGAAGTCTTCAAAAAAAAAAACAAAACAAAACACAAAACTGTACATCTGACAAAAACAACGAATGTTATCCTAGCTGGCTTCCTCAATATCACCCTCTGATGATAACCACTTTCAGAAATCACACTCCAAAGTGAATAAAGAATTATCTGCACTCTTGTGTTTACGTAGAGATTGAACTCCCAAATTTTTTTTTTTTTCCCTAATAGATATTCTGGAACTCAAAATCTAATCAAATAATTACAGTTCTACAAACATACCAATAGAAAAGGGAATTACCTGTAGTGAAAAACTATTAATTACATGTGAATGATAGTGTAATTACTTCTGGTTAATGTCTGGCTCAGTTCTCTTAAAGACTACTTTTCTAATTGTTGAACACCTGTTAGAAGGCAGTGTTTCCAATGAGGTGATGCTCAAGAAACCTTGTTTCTTAGTGTGTTTGTAAGAAATAGTCAGACCATGTGGATTATGACACACCCCCTATTCTTTATTCCATATTCAATAGTTCATTCTCAGGCACCTACTTGTCATGTAATACAAAGACAACTTAAAGCCCACTTACAAGGCAAAAAGTGCTGTCCCCTTGTAAAGTAGTAATGCTAATTTGCCACAAAATCATGTCCAGTGGGCAACAGTGTAGACTAGACCCCGTGAAGCAAGGAGTAGGCGGGCTCTGTCTCTCTAGGAGCCAACACCCCCATTCCTCCTGTTCAGAGATGTTCAAGACAGAAACATTTAGGCTAACACTGATGTTGTTACCTGTTGGTAGCCTGTTAACAAGGATACTGGAGGGGAAAAAAAAAGAGGAAGTGATGGGTCAGCTTTTCAGTGTGGAACTGAATTTAGCTTGTTTAGAAGAATATTTTCATGACAGATTTTTCTCACACATAGAAAATAGCATTTTCTTGCAAAGTATAACGGTATCACTATTTTCAGGCTGTCTCTGAGGTAGATGAATTAATCTTACTCCATTGTTTGTATATTTTTAAATACTATTGTTGTTTGCTTTGTTCCACTTGTGTTTCCATGTTATAGGTCCACTAACATTCTGATATATTTTTCCAATGAACAGGTCGCCATGGAGATGGAAGTTATTGGCCAGTTGATACGAATTTGATTGATAGAAGCACTCTGAATGGTAAGTATATAAATTAGGTTCTATTGGATTAGTCATATTAATTAAAATGGTTAATTCTAGCATGTCTGAGGCAAATTTTCTGTTGACTGCAAGTGCCAATATCCTCAAACTTAGGGTTTTAGTGGGGATAATAGAAGCATGAAATTATTAATAAACCTGGAGTTTATTTCACCAGGAGACAATGGCAATGAGAGCTGACAAGTACACAAAACAGTCAGTTTGAAAAGCCTAGACATAGAGAATTTTATAAATGATGCAGGGCTGTTAACTATCTCTGAAAGTACTCTGTATATTTGAAATATTTCCAAAAATGAAATTTTATTAAAGAGAGGTGACGTCAAAAGTACAGCAAGCTGAAACCCTTTCAGTTTCATAAACTGAAGTTACTAGGACTTTTTAAAGAGTCAGAGTGCCAGGAAATTAAGAGGCAATCTGTACAGACAATAGAGAAGGAACAATTATTTCCTCACCGTTTCCATCACTGCTGAACAATGGTTATATATGTTACATTGAAGCAAATATAAGCCATGAACACAAAACAATATATTTCTTAAACGGTGTGTCCTAAAGAACATTTGACTTCACATTCCAGGATGTCTGGCTCTAGATCTAGTTGTCACACCATCATGATTATCTGGGTCATGAAGATCTTTTTTGTACAGTTCTTCTGTGTATTCTTGCCACATCTTCTTAATATCGTCTGCTTCTGTTAGGTCCAGACCAGTTCTGTCCTTTATCGAGCCCATCTTTGCATGTAATGTTCCCTTGGTATCTCTAATTTTCTTGAAGAGATCTCTAGTCTTTCCCATTCTGTTCTTTTCCTCTATTTCTTTGCATTGATCGCTAAAGAAGGCTTTCTTATCTCTTCTTGCTATTCTCTGGAACTCTGCATTCAGATGCTTATATCTTTCCTTTTCCCCTTTGCTTTTCACCTCTCTTCTTTTCACAGCTATTTGTAAGGCCTCCCCAGGCAGCCATTTTGCTTTTTTGCATTTCTTTTCCATGGGGATGGTCTTGATCCCTGTCTCCTGTACAGTGTCACGAACCTCAGTCCATAATTCATCAGGCACTCTATTTATCATATCTCGGCCCTTAAATCTATTTCTCACTTCCACTGTATAATCATAAGGGATATGATTTAGGTCATACCTGAATGGTCTAGCATTTTTCCCTACTTTCTTCAATTTGAGTCTGAATTTGGTAATAAGGAGTTCGTGATCTGAGCCACAGTCAGCTCCTGGTCTTGTTTTGGTTGACTGTATAGAGCTTCTCCATCTTTGGCTGCAAAGAATATAATCAATCTGGTTTCAGTGTTGACGATCTGGTGATGTCCATGTGTAGAGTCTTCTCTTGTGTTGTTGGAAGAGGGTGTTTGCTATGACCAGTGCATTTTCTTGGCAAAACTCTATTAGTCTTTGCCCTGCTTCATTCCGTATTCCAAGGCCAAATTTGCCTGTTACTCCAGGTGTTTCTTGACTTCCTACTTTTGCATTCCAGTCCCCTATAATGAAAAGGACATCTCTTTTGGGTGTTAGTTCTAAAAGGTCTTGTAGGTCTTCATAGAACCATTCAACTTCAGCTTCTTCAGCATTACTGGTTGGGGCATAGACTTGGTCCAGTCAAGGCTATGGTTTTTCCTGTGGTCATGTATGGATGTGAGAGTTGGGCTGTGAAGAAGGCTGAGCGCCAAAGAATTGATGGTTTTGAACTGTGGTGTTGGAGAAGACTCTTGAGAGTCCCTTGGACTGCAAGGAGATCCAACCAGTCCATTCTGAAGGAGATCAGCTCTGGGATTTCTTTGGAAGGAATGATGCTAAAGCTGAAACTCCAGTACTTTGGCCACCTCACATGAAGAGTTGACTCATTGGAAAAGACTCTGATGCTGGGAGGGATTGGGGGCAGGAGGAGAAGGGGACGACAGAGGATGAGATGGCTGGATGGCATCACTGACTCGATGGACGTGAGTCTGAGTGAACTCTGGGAGTTGGTGATGGACAGGGAGGCCTGGCGTGCTGTGATTCATGGGGTCACAAAGAGTCAGACACGACTTAGTGACTGAACTGAACTGAAAGAACACTAATCTTGAACAGAAATGCCCAATGGAACAACTAAAAATACTGCAAGTGAAGTCGCTCAGTTGTGTCCGACTCTGTGACCCCATGGACTGTAGCCCACCATGCTTCTCTGTCCATGTGATTTTCCGGGCAAGAGTACCGGAGTGGGTTGCGATTTCCTTCTCCAGAGGATCTTTTCAACCCAGGGATCGAACCCAGGTCTTCTGCATTGTAAGCAAGATGCTTTACCATCTGAGCCACTAGGGAAGTACCCAGTAAAATTTGAATTATTTCTAATTGCCTAAGAGCTGAGTCAAAGAAAATATTGCAAGGGATTACCATCTCAATATATGCAGACATCTCAATGTACATATCCATAGGTAACTAGAAATAATTCAAACTTAACTGAATCTCCTGTATTTTTAATTATTAAATCTGGCAAACCTAATTTTGGATCAGTACCAAGTTTAAAAGTTTGGTACTAACTATTTGAATTTGCCCTTCAAAAGAGAATGAATTCCCTAATGAGAAAGAAACCTTAGCCCAAATTTGACATGAACAGATAAGTCAACAGATAAGAACTTTTCTTTTCATAGGAGTCAGACTTCAGATGAAGAGAATGACAGTAACTTAGAGAAATGCATGCCATTGTATTTTTGTTTTTACTATTTAAGATTCCTAGTGAGAGATATAATTGTATTTCAATTTGATCTGATATACATTATCTCACAGGAGAGAGTCATGAAGATAAAATAGATAAATGACATCCAATGACTTTGAGCCATTTTACATAGATTATTCAGAGAAGGCAATGGCACCCCACTCCAGTACTCTTGCCTGGAAAATCCCATGGATGGAGGAGCCTGGTGGGCTACAGTCTATGGGGTCGCTAAGAGTCAGATACGACTGAGCGACTTCACTTTCACTTTTCACTTTCATGCATTGGAGAAGGAAATGGCAACCCACTCCAGTGTTCTTGCCTGGAGAATCCCAGGGACGGTGGAGCCTGGTGGGCTGCCATCTATGGGGTCTCACATAGTCGGATACGACTGAAGCGACTTAGCAGCAGCAGACAGATTATTGGCATTATCCCTTCTCAGATTTCTGCCTCACTTAATGATGTTTTAGGCATTTCCTATTAAATGAATGGTATGAACAAAGTACCTGAAACATTTCTAGAAACCCTACTGAAGTAACTAATTATTACAGGCTACATGATTCATTAAGGTGATTTGATAACCTCAGAGAATAGATGGTAGAGGGCATGCTTAATCTATTTCCTATTCTTTTTGCTAGCCAGTGGATGATGAAAAATATTAGTATGTAATTTGCCTTTAGCTTGTGCTCTTATATGCAAGTCAGCAAAGGCATTTGAAAACTCTACCTTCCTAATTAAAATTCTGCCAACATCTTATACCATAAAAAGAGGGTATATTTTCAAATTATATATACAAATGACACCTTAACTGATAAAACTCTAACACCCACCCCTCAACCTACTGATGCAAAGTAGGCTGCATCAACAAGAACACTGTAAAATCTTGAGTTTTTGAACCTCACATACAATGAAAGTTTCATACATCTCTTTATGTAGTGACAGAATTATAGACATTTCCTCTCTCTCCTTTTACTTGCTGGATTCATCCTTCAAAGGATTGTAATAGAATAATGGTTTACTGTCAGAATACTCAAGCCGGTTGCAAATAAATTTAGAGCTTGCTAATCATTTACTTTCCCTTATGTGTCTCTCTTTTAAAAGCAGCTCTCTTGGAACTCAAATAAAGAAAAACAAAGCTATAGTTCATGTTTATTCTTGAAGTTGGAAGCCCTTAATTAAATTGAGGAAACTGAAGAGGCTTCCTAAATTATGTTCTAATGACAGGTAGAATCAAAGCTAATATGTGGTGATATGATAGTATTTTACTTTTATGATGCATTCAATTTTATGGTTCACCTTCTTACAGCAGGAGAATCTTCAACTTCTGAGAATGTGATTTTGTAGTTTATATTTGTCTGAAGGAAAACAACAGTGAAAATTACTTCAGTTCAATTGTTTTCTTGTGGGGGAAGATAAATCACCAATTATGTTGGTAGCTTTTTCCATAGTTTTCAAAATTAATAATATTGGTAAAGAAATCTACAAACCCTACAAGAATGTTGTTATATTGATTTCAACCTTTGAAAACTTAATTAATTTGACAGATGTGATACTTTGGTGAAACATTATTTTAAAATTAATGTTATTGATTAAATTTTTAGTATTTAGAATCATATTTCGTATTCTGCAAAACATGACTTAAATGCTGTGGTTAGGAGAAAAAAACCATGATTTGCCCTCCAGTTTTGAAAACCTTTGTTTATTTAACTCAATAGCATTTTAACTAATCTAAGTAGAGTATATAGAGAAGCTCTTTCCATACTTGCATGAGATGGTCATTCTGAGGTTGGTAAAGTATTATAGGGCACCCAACAGATACCTTAATGCCAAAAGAAAGGTCCAGAAATAAAATTTTACACTCAATTCCATGATGTAAAGATTATTGGAGCATCTCAGGGGTCTCAAGTTCTAGTCTACAAGAGGCTCTGCCCACCTACTATCTCAGCTCAGTTCAGTTCAGTCGCTCAGTCATGTCCAACTCTTTGCGACCCCATGAATTGCAGCATGCCAGGCCTCCCTGTCCATCACCAACTCCCAGAGTTCACCCAAATTCATGTGCATCGAGTCGGTGATGCCGTCCAGCCATCTCATCCTCTGTCATCCCCTTCACCTCCTGCCCCCAGTCCCTCCCAGCATCAGGGTCTTTTCCAATGAGTCAGCTCTTTGCATGAGGTGGCCAAAGTATTGGAGTTTAATGTTAAGGACCTCAGACTAATCCCAAACTCCAGGTACTAGAAGTGACTCTGTCATGGTTTAGAAATGTGTGAATCCAGCCACTTAAATTTTTGGATCTCAGATCTCATGAGAACATAGGCAGTGTTCAGCTCGATCAGGATTTCTCAACCACAGAACTATTGCCATTTGGGACTGAATAACTTGTTTGTCGTTGGGCTTCTCCTATGCACCGTAGGATGTTTTGCAGCATCCCTGGCCATTATCCACCAGGTGCCAGTAGTGATTCCTTCCACTCTGCTGGAACAACCCAAACTGGCTCTAGACATTGCCAAATATCCTCTTGTGGGGTAAAATCGCCCCAGTTTAAAAACCACTCATCTTGATTAGCAACCTCCAGAAGTAGTTACAAGGTACATGGGTCCCTTGAGAAGCTCTGCAAAAAAAGTTTTCTGTTGTCAATAAGCATTGGGAAACGCATTTGGTATTGACTTCTCTTTGGCCAGGTCCCCTCCTTCCACCTGAACACTTAGAGCACTAGTTTTGAGACGGTGTCTCTGCTCACTCTTTACCCTTGATTCGGTGATCCCCATTCCCAGGCTTCAGATTCCATCTCTAGGCCAGCTCCCACAGTTACATCTCTAACACAGACCTTCCAGCTGCCTCTTCATGATTCATCGTGAGACCTCAATTCGAGACTGAACCTCTCTTCTTGCCCCACTGAGTCTGCCTGCACTTTCACCCTCTCCCCAACCCTAGACATCAGGACCGTTGCTGAGGCCTGAGCCTTCCTTTCTATCCTCCCCCATGTGCAATCCACCTTGTTCATTTCCTTGCCAGTTCTACCGCACGGTGTACCTGTCCTCTCTGCTTGACTGAAATTGCCACCATCTCAGTTTAAGGGATCGTCTCCTCTTAACCTGGCAAACTCAGTATCCTCTTAGCTGGTCTATGTTTTTCCACCACCAAGCCCTCTCCATGCAGAGGGAAGAGATGTCTTCTTAGAACAAATGAAGCCTGTCACTTTGCTGAAAACTCTTAAACCATTTGTAGCTTTACCGAGGATGATTGACTTGGATCTACAAGGCTCAAATGAGCAGGGTCTTGTTTATCTTTCCTGCCTCATTTTGTGCCATTTCCTGTTTGTTCCCCACATTCCACACACACACACGGTCTGCCGTTAGTTCCCTCGTAACGGAACAAGAACTAACTCCTAGCAATACTTTAAAATTCAGCTTAAATGTCACTTTTATAATGAGGTTTTTCATGACCTCCATCTTCTGTCAGTGACCTCATATCTTCATGTTACATCTTTTTACATGAATTCTTCTTTAAAGTACCAACTATACAGGTAATTATGTATATATATATATGTGTGTGTATATATATATATATATATATATATATAAAACAGTGAATTGAATGCAACGATTATGCCTCTATTTTTGGGGGGGTGGGGATGAGCAATCATTATTCTAATTTGGGAATTATTCTCAGACCACATAATATATAAGACTATGGCATAAAAGGAGATCCGTCCTGAGTGTTCTTTGGAAGGAATGATGCTAAAGCTGAAACTCCAGTACTTTGGCCACTTCATGGGAAGGGTTGACTCATTGGAAAAGACTCCGATGCTGGGAGGGATTGGGGGCAGGAGGAGAAGAGGACGACAGAGGATGAGATGGCTGGATGACATCACGGACTCGATGGACGTGAGTCTGAGTGAACTCTGGGAGTTGGTGATGGACAGGGAGGCCTGGCATGCTGCGATTCATGGAGTAGCAAGAAGTCGGACATGACTGAGTGACTGAACTGATGGCATAAAAATTATTATGAAATCATATGTGTATATGTGGCCCCATAAATAGCTTTTAGTGGTTTCATAATCTGGCTGTTGTTCCTTCTCTCCTCTTCCAGAAATATATCTCAGAAATGGAGCTTTTGCATCTCTCTGCTATTAGCTATGCCTTGATCCCAAGAAGAAATCTGACATTCTGTTCATATCACCATGACACGCACATAGGGTACATGTTTCAGAAATGGAAGACAGAACATTTAGCACATAGGAATTTTTTTTTTCCTTCTCTGGTCCAAGCAATTCCAATTTACATGGTCTTAAAAAATATTCACCCAGTGTTACTGCCATGTATGACTCAAACTAAGATTGTCAGAAATGGTGAACTGTTAAATTTAAAGTAATAAAATCCATGAGCTCCCCAAATGCCTCCATTGTATGCTGTCATATAAAAGGTTAATTTATACCAATCAGTTAATTTATTAAGAACAGAAAGGGCATATTGAGGTACAACTGCAACATGATTTTTTCAGTTGTAAGTAAAACTAACAAAGTTCTGACCTTTCATTACTTGCCTCACTCCTTTGTCATAAAGGAAAAAGTTGCTTCAAGGAAACCTTATTTCTTTCATTTATAATCAGAATCTTTTAACAGAAAGTACTATGTAAAGACTTGATGAATTACCCGCCCCTGAGATTCAAGTTATATTGGTAGCATTTATTTTTTTCTGATAATATTGAGTCAACAATAATTTATTTAAAATTAGGTGACTGTCTTTAAAAAAAACCCCAATGATTCCTAGATAAGTTATCAAAAGATAGTATTTCACTTTTGAGGCAAGTGCTGGGTTATTATATTCACTTGTGAAAACAAGTTACTATATCTTTCACTTTGAATATTATCTACAAGCTTTCTAGAAAATTTAAGAGTTTAGAAGTCCATACCAAAAGTATACCAAATGGTATGGTATATTATTAAGTTAGGCAAAATTTTCTTTAATATTTCAGCAGCATAGTGATATTATAAGCAATTAGTCTGTGTAGGGCACTTAGAGAGTTGTTTTGCATGTATTTTTTCTAATTGTAACACTAACTACATAAGTAAATGTTATTATTTCCATTTTACAGATAAAGGCACAAAAAAGCCATTTAAAGGCTCATTAGTCACGCTTGTTTATATAAGCAAATTATCATTCTGCTATTTTCACTTAACTGTTGTGTGCCATGAGGTACAGTTGCAAAACAGGAAAAAAATAGATTAGAGCTTTATGGCACTCTTTCCAAGCCTGTGGCTGCTTTTAAGTAGGACTCATGCACCCTTGACAGGTTGAAAATTAAATGTGCTTTATAGATAACTGCCTTAAAGGAACGGAAAGTGTGAGTGATGGGTGTGAAACAGTTTGTGTTTCATGGCATCAAACAAATAATGGTTTCTCAGCCTGTTCTGATTCGTGTCATGGTGGAATTCTTATCACCCAAAGCAGCATGCTTCCCATCCTCCCCACTTTCTGTTCCCTATGAAAGCTGAATTATATTTTTTCATTGAGATATAATTCGCATACCATAAATTCACCCTTTGAAAGCACACAACTCAGTGGTTTTTAGCATTTTCACAAGGTTCTACCGCCATCACCACTGTCTAGTTCTAGAACATCTTCATTACTCCCAAGCGAAACCCTGTACCTTTAAGCAGTCTCTCGCCAGTCGCTTTTCCTCACATCCACTGGCGAACACTTTCTGTCCCTATACACTTGCCTCTTCTGGATATTTCACATAAATTGGTGTTTAGTCGCTGAGTTGTACCCGACTCTTTTGCAACCCCATGGACTGTAGCCCACCAGGCTCCTCTGTCCATGGGATTTTCCAGGCAAGAATACTGGAGTGGGTTGCCATTTCCTTCTCCAGAAGATCTTCCCAACCCAGGGAATGAACCTGAATCTCTTGCACTGGCAGGTAGACTCTTTACTACTGAGTCACCAGGGAAACCCACAGTTTCATGTAAGTAGAATCATATGTGGGCTTTTGTGTCCGGCTGCTTTCACTTAGCAGAACAACTTCAAGGTACATGAATTTTGTATCATGTATTAGTATTTCCTTTCTTTTTATGACTGGATAGTATTCTATTGTATGGATATATCTCATTTCTTCATCCATTCATCAGTCAATGGCTCTGGGGTTTCCCACTTGTGGCAATTTTGGCTAAGGTAGCTATGAATATTCCTCTGTAAGTTTCTCTGCGGACTTGCTTTCATTTATCATGGGTAGATAATTTAGATCTTTCCTGTCATTTTTTCATTGCTTTCCCCACCCCTCCAGCTTCAGGAATGCCCAGAACAATAGGAACTCTGAATCCTTAGCCAAGCGTGATATGCCATCGGCTGCCACATGTCCTGAAACTGATCTCCATTTGCCTGTCTTTCCCCAGAACCGCCCATTGGCAAGATGCACCCCCCACATGGCAGCGTCACTCCTCAGAAGAACAGCAACCTGCTGGTGATCATCGTGGTCGCCGTTGGCATCATCACAGTGCTCGTGGTGGTGGCGGTGGCCGTGATTTGCACCCAGCGTTCTTCAGCCCAGCAGAGAAAGTAGGTAACAGCGGATTGCCAGAGAAAAGTCACTGTTTGACCTGAATGCCATTTTTTTTTTAATGTTTAAATTTTTGGCTGCCACTGGTCTTAGTTGCTACATGCAGGATCTTTACTTGCAGCATATGGGATCTTAGTTCCCTGACCAGGGGTCGAACATGTATTCCCTGCAGTGGAAGCATGGAGTCCTAACTGCTGGACTGCTAGGGAAGTCCTGAATGCCATCTTTCTGAGTTAGATTTTTGATGGCTCTCTTCCTGTGCACGTTCATGACTCACCATGCATTCTTTATCTCCTCTCCTGACCTGGGCAAAAATCCTGCCTTTTGTCCATTCTAGGCCCATAAAATAAGTGGGTGAGGTAAAGGCTTGCAGACGTAATAGCAGAATCCACCTGGACGAACGCTTTGCATGTCTCTTTGATTTTACTTCTTTTTTTTTTTTTTTTAATTTTGACTACAATGGGTCTTCACTGAGTGTGCTCCTCCCTGTTGGTAGTGTGCAGGAGCCCAGCAGTTGTGGCACACGGGCTCTCTACTTGTGGCGCATGGGTTTCTCTCGTTGCGGCATGCCAACTTAATTGACCTCTGTGGCATGTGGGATCCTAGTTGGCCAACTAAGATGCAGGGCTCAAACCTGTGTCCCCTGCAGTGGAAGATGGGTTCCTAACTGCTGGGCTAGCAGGGAAGGCCCTGATTTTAATCCTTGAGACCAGATTCTTATGTTCAAGTGAGGGTAGCTATTCCTTAAGTAACACTTAGAGAATGAACTTCACCATGTCCCTACTTATGATTCTCTGCAATTATGGATGAAAGGATGGAGATGTGTGTTCGTCTAAAAGTATTGATTTATCCCTTTTGACGTGGAGGTTCATAGGCATTTAGTCAGTGCCTATCACATGAATGATTAAGTGTAGAATAGTTACAAAGTCAGCATAGTTACAATGCTATGGTGTGTGTATTTTGGAGGCAGTAGTTAGGGTGGAAGAGAGATTCCAGAAATTCAAAATGATTCAGATTGCCTGGCTCTGGTTGACTTTCAGAAACTAAAAATTTTGAGAGTCTTAAAAATATTTTCATATCATGCATCTCTAGGTAATAATATATACGAGAATGATACATCAAAGTACAAAGTTTGAAATGGAAAAGAAGTTTGATTCAGCTTATCGCCTCCCAGCAATACTGTCTAACCAGCATATTTACCCTTGTACCAGCCAGTTGTGGGAACTAGCAATAATCTTCTGGTTGTTTTATGCCTCTTTGCCTGCCTAGCACTTTTCAAATTCAGCCTGATACGGTTTTTCTCACCTGTGCTTTTCTCACTGGATTGTCTATAGTAGGCTCTTCCCTTAATTTTTGTTTGTTTTTGGCCTGAGGCATGGTGCTCTGCATGCCTGAGGCATGGGCTCACAGGTGGCTGGTGTGACAACTACATACAACACACATTGCTAGAGAAAGATTCTCTAGCAAATAATTTTCTGTCTTTCCTGGCAAATACCTCAGCTTTTCTCTCTTTTAAAAAAATCCTATGATTCCTGTTTGTTGATTTCTACTGTATTTTCTAGCATTTTTAAGTAAAGTATTTAGTAACAATATACAGGAGGATTTCCATAGTGTAGAAAGTAAAATAAAGATATAGAAGCAGTCGTTGCATTTCATTTATTTAGATGGCATGTCAAATTTTATATCCAGCTGCATTCATTTGACTAGACTGTCTTGAAGCTGATGATAGCTGGTGTGCAGGTCCATTGTTCCCCAATAGGAAACCAGACAGAGTGAGATTTACAGGGTAGGTCTCCCGTGTAAGCTTTCAGGGAAGTCTTAAGGCTTCCCAGGTGGTTCAGATGGTAAGGAATCTGCCTGCAATGCAGGAGACCCAGATTCAGTCCCTGGGTTGGGATGATCCCCTGGAGAAGAGAAGGGCCACCCACTTCAGTATTCTTGTCTGGAGAATTCCATGCACAGATGAGCCTGGTGGGCTACAGCCCATGGAGTCACAGAGAGTCAGACAAGATTGAGCAACTAACACACACAATCACAACACACACAATCACACACTGAGCTTCTAGAGTGCTGGGCACTTAGTAAGCTTCTGGGGGAAAATCACTGCGATTGAGTAAGTCATTGAACAATCTCTTGGTCCAGCAATCCCAGGAAAGGGCTTTTGTAAACAAATCACAGTGGAAAATCAAAGCCTCAGGTCTCTGAGGCAGAGCTAAGATTCACTGAAATGGACGCAAGGAGGGTGGTGGTTTCAGACCTTACTTCATGCCAGTTTTAAAAACACGGAGGCATTCACTAAAACTAACTGAATGAACTCAGTCATCTGTAGTGTGGTATTTTGTCTTCATCATGTTTATCACTGTAAGAAGAATGTCTGAGGGTCTTACTGATTCGATGAACTGGATTCCTGAGCCTATCTTGTTTCTCCACAGAGAAGAATGCTAGTCTTCTCCACATTACAAATGTGAGATTTGATGCTATTTTGAGAAACTCTCAAATTGTCCTAAACCGCACCCTAAGCACTTAGTTAGGAGCTTAAAGGATTTTTTTTTTTTTTTAGGAAGAGAAGAGGCTGAACCCTGGAGTGGCTTGTTTATATTTTAATTTACTTTTTGAATTAATTAATTAATTTGGCTGTATCAGGTCTTAGTTGCGCTACGGGGAATCTTTGTTGCATCCTGCACGGGCTCAGGAGTTGCAGTACACGGGCTCCAGAGGACAGGGGCTCAGTGGTTGGTGCACGCAAGCTTAGTTGTTCCTGATCATGTGGGATTGTTTTTTAAAAAGTTAATTAATCTGTTTATTTATGGCTGCACTGGGGTCTTCGTTGGTGCCCTTGGGCTTTCTCTAGTTGCGGACAGCGGGCTACTGTCTGGTTGCAGAGCCCAGGCTCTTCAATGTGGCTTCTCTTACTGCAGAGCATGGGGTCTAGGCACACAGGCTTCAGTAGCTGTAGCATGAGAGCTCAGTACTTGTGGCCTGCCGGCCCTAGAACATGCAGGCTTCAGTGAGTCCAGCATGTGGGCTCAGTAGCAGTGGAGCTCTGTGACATGTGGAATCTTCCTGGACCAGGGATCAAACCCATATCTCCTACACTGGCAGGCAGATTCTTATCGACTGTACCACCAGGGAGGCTGAGCATGTGGAATCGTAGTTTCCCAACCAGGGATCAAACATATGTCCTCTGTGTGGCAAGGTGGGTTCTTAGCCACTGGGCTACCAGGAAAGTCCCTGGCTTGTTTTTAAAATTAGGAAATGAATGTAAGAATAAATCACTCCATGAATGATTGAAAGTCTGAAGAAAGTTAATCTATGGTTCCTATGCTACTGCGCCTTAGGTTTTTCCTCATCCTATCTCCAACGTCTCTTAATATTTACTTGGCATCTTGGTCTCTTTGTTTGTATGTGTTAACAAAGAAAAAATACTTCTCCTTTAAGATATTTTTGAGTTTTAATTTAGCTTTTTTTGATTTTGCTGAGAACCTCTCCCCATACCACCACCATTGAACTTCATAGAACAAATCAAATAATGCAGATGAAAGCAAAATCAATTCTAATTTGAAACAGAAATAATGTCCATTACAGGCCTCTCAGAAATGGGAGTTTAATGTGATTAATAAGGTGACGTGGGAAACATCCATGGGCTTCTTCAATATTTCTTTATCTAGAACTGCTGGAGGATGTAAATTGTCTTTGTGTTTTATTGGAGGACTTGAATTATATCCAAATGGATTTGGAGCATATTTTTGTGTACTATCAGTAATACTTCATGCACGTTAGTGTCTACACATTTTGTTCTGTGATTTATATAATGATGAGGTAATGAGCTAGCTTGTTTGGCTCATATTCTAGTTGGTAAGGTTTTATGTTATAAAATAGCTAACAGAAGTTAGAACCCAAGTTCTAGTTCTGATTAGATCACCTCTTTAATTAATGGTATTTAATTAAACCTAAATGAAGACCTAATCTCTGAATGTCAGTTTCCTCAAATAAAGTGAAACTGAAAGTCACTCAGTCATGTTTGACTCTTTGTGACCCCATGGACTATACAGTCCATGGAATTCCCCAGGCCAGAATACTGGAGTGGGTAGCCTCTCCCTTCTCCAGGGGTTCGATCGAACCCAGGTCTCCCACATTGCAGGTAGATCCTTTATCAGCTGAGCCAGAGGGAAGCCCTTCCTCAAAGAAGTGGGAATAAATACTTTCTATCAACTCTCTACCACCAAAATTCCACAAGGACTACTACTGAATTATAGAATCTCATGGTAGCATTTAGATTCAAATTTCCATGTAATAAAAATTACTTTACATTTCCTTTTTGGTTATGAACTTAAATTTATACTACTTTGAAGAGACTTCCCTTGCACATCTTGAATTAGTGAGATTATAGTAGAATATCATAGTATGAAAATGTTATGTGTGTGTGTGTGTTTCCCTCAGTTTTTTAAAAATTATTTTAATTGGAGGATACTTATAATATTGTAATGGTTTTTGCCCTGTATCAACCTAGATGTCCATCGGCAGATAAATGGATAAGGAAGCTGTGGTACATATATACAATGGAATACTACTCAGCTATAAAAAGGAACACATTTGAGTCAGTTCTAATGAAGTAGAAAATTTGTGTTTTCAGGCTTAAATTGATAGGGAATTTCAGGGCTTTTTTAATGAAGTAATACTATTTCCCTGGCTAAAATGTAGAATATTTATTATAAATTAGAATGTATCTATAGATACTAAAGGCAAAATATTTGACAAAGAGACTATCCTGGAAATTCTGGACACATGACTACCACATGGACACATGGGTAGAGTTGTCTGAATACATTAAATTTGAATGTGTACTACAGTCTGGAGTGAAATGGGTGCCCAACCGATTTGGTTCTTACCTGTTCGCATCCCCAGCAGACCAATTAAAAATGAAGAAAGAAACTCTTCTTAGAGTTACAGATTATTTGCAAAGTAAGGAACAGATAGCAAATAAGGAGTCAGTAAAGAAACCTTGAAATATTTCCAGGTCAATAATAACAAATTTTTATTATTGTAATCAAGTGATTACTATGCTTAGTGTGTGATCTACAAAGTAACAAATCTGCTTACTGTTAACTCTTGAGATAAAAACGTTTCTGCAATTTCCCAGGGACTTCCTGGTGTTTTACCTGTATCTGTTACCATTTAGTCCTTTCTACTTTTTCAGTTTTCTTATGTGCCATGCCCCAGGGCATGCTCCTTGCTCCGGTGATGCAAAAGCCATGTCATTTTTTTTCATTCATTTTTAAATTCCTAGTATCTCTTTGATCTTCACATTTCTAGTCCTTAGTTCTTTTTTTTGGCACATTTACCATCCGTAAATGTTCACTGAATAAACAAAGGGATACATGTTGTGAAACAATGGATGATGTTGGAGAAGGGGAGTAAAGAGAGTTTTTGCTCCTGTATCAGTGGAGGAAACCAGTTCACACACAGGGAGCATCTGGTCAGCTCAGTTAGACAGACAGTGATCAATGCAAGGTGAGTGGTGTTGAGAAAGAGGAGCGGGCGTGATTTAGCTATTTTAAGATTATACTGACCTAAAGTGGTCAGGAGGGTTTCCTCAAGAAGATAGACTTGAAGGGATCTTTAGTAGTTTGTAAGTAAATAGCACTGTGAAGGCATTGTGGGCAGAAGATTGGATGGATGGATGGATGGATGGATGGATGGATGGATGACTACTAGCTATCTAGACTGATAGAGAAATCCATAGATAGGACAAATAAGACCTCATCAGAATTTGATCATGCTGTGGAAGCTTTGCCATAGTATGAGAAAGAGCAGGCAGAGCCTTGAAGATTCCTTGCTCTGCCTTTATTCAAGAACACATGGATGGGAAGAGACCCTGCAGCTATTTTTGGAAGCCAAGATTACTGGTACCTAGAAAAAAAGGTGTGTGTGTGTGCGTTGGGGCAGGAAGGATGGCATAACAAATGCTCCTGCAGGGCAGGAGACATGGGTTCAATCCCTGGGTGGGGAAGATCCCCTGGAGGAGGGCATGGCAACCCACTCCAGTGTTCTTGCCTGGAGAATCCCATGGACAGAGGACGCCTGGTGGCTACAGTCCACGGGGTCACAAAGAGTCAGACACGACTGAAGTGACAGCACACATGAGCACGCACGCCTTCTGCATCTAATATGAAAACCTAGCTTGATACAAAACTAAGAAAATCTGGTTTTCTTTCACTGAAGACAGTGCTTCTCAAAGTTTTGGTGCATCAGATTTCCCTCGAGGGCTGTTAAAACACAGCCTGCTGGGTCTCAACACCATTTGCAAGTTTCTGATGGGGCAGGAATTGCAAATGTGCATTTCTGACAATTTCCAAGGTAATGCCAGTTCTGCTGGTCCAAGGACCAGACATCAGGAACCAGTGCACTGGGCTCATCTCCGTACAGAATTCCAGTGGTGAGATAGAGGACCTGGGGACAAAAAAGGCGACAGTTATTTAGTCAGGGAACTAGCAGATAGAGAAAAGGTTCACGTGACAGTTGTTCCTACAGATTTTAGGACAAACTCCACACAGTTTAGCTTTGAGCCGATGCCAGTTTTATTCTAGCCCTGCTACATGGACCACTGGGTTACTACCAGCAGGGGAGGGGCCCCTCTCCACGGCCAGAGATTTCTCTCTTGAGAAGAGACATTATAGAAAACAGAAGAGGTTAGATGGTCTGTCAGAACATATACAAAAAGGAAATAAAGTCTGCTTAGAAGTCTTTAGGTTGTTGACAACTGTCAGCTGAGTGGATGAGCAGCTTCTCGGAAGTGGATCATGATCTGATTAAAATCCATCAGAAAAATACTTACGCATTTTATCAGGAATAATAATTTGTTTCCAAGTGGAGGTTATAAATCATAACATACTAAAAAGGTTCTGCCTTGAACAGATTTAGAACTTTTTAAAAATAGGATATGCCTGGAGATGCTTGGTACTGAAGTCGTGGGGACTGTAAATGAATGAATGAATTAGGCATGGACGTAAGCAAGGGAGCCAGAATTCATCATTTCCTTCCAGTTTCATAACTTATTTGACAAACATCTTTACCACAAGCTATTTAAATATTGAGTTATCATGGCCATTCTGACGATTTTGTCCTAGATTTGGGAACTGGTGTGCCTCTGTATGAAGTCATGGGCACCAGGGTTTAACTTATTTAGCATTGTGATATGTTAGAAAGATACTCGGGTGAAATCTCCCAGTTTGAAAACGGCATGAAGTTCTTCTAAATGACCAGAGATGGATTACACAAAGAGTTATGTGTGAACTGCAAACTCATTTCCTGTGGGCCGGTGAAGTGTACGGAAATGAGTTCAGGGAATAAATGGTTAGCAAGAGAGTTATCTTAAAAACAAGAAAATGATCTAGGGGCTATTATAAACCATTGTCTAGAGTCAGTGTGAGGCTACTGCCAGGAAATCAGCAAATTTTAGATACTTGGGAAAATATTAGAGCAGAAAACCCTACATATTTTTTCCCACTAAATAGATATGAGGAGAAGGCAATGGCACCCCACTCCAGTACTCTTGCCTGGACAATCCCATGGACAGAGGAGCCTGGTAGGCTGCCGTCTATGGGGTCACACAGAGTTGGACATGACTGAAGTGACTTAGCAGCAGCAGCAGCAAATAGATATGAAGTCTGGATTTCTTTCTTTATATCCTCATCAGCCTAGCTGAAGAAAGACAAAAAACATTAAGAAATATGAACAGATCACAGCAAATCATAGAACAAACATTTACTAATGGCCTAATATGTACAACGCATCTTATCCAGCAATTGGGGAACCAAAGCCATTCTCAGTGGCCTTGAATAGGATACAGAGTCTCCACTGAGAGCAGTTTGTTTGAACCATTTAGCTCACAGGAAAGCAGTTATGCTCGTAAGCCATTCATTTCACGTGAGGAAACAAAGAGGTACTTCTCTGGGCTTCTGCCAAAGGTTAGCTTTTAACTGTCTGAATTCTGCCTTATGAAGCAATGTTATTATTTTAAGAGAAACAGAAGCTACAAGCAGAGATTTAAAAATTTATAAAACTATAGTGCAGAGGTTGAAAACCATTTCTAAAAAAGGCCCAGGAGTAAATATTTTAGCCTTTGTGGGCCATATGGTATTTGTTGTAACTCTTCAACAATGCAATGCAAATGAATGAGCTTGGCAGGTTTCCAATAAAACTTTATTTACAAAAACAGGCACTGCAGGCTTCTGCTACGGGCCGGAGAAGATGCTGAGTTCGGTATGGTGGTGGCTGTGTTGCCTCCTGCTGGGCTTGCTGGAGGCCCTGAGCCCCAGCCCTGGGGAGCCCGCTGAGTAGAGCCGGTGAATGCGGTGCTGTGTGGGCAGAACCTGGTGTTGATGGGAGCCATTTTCAACCTTCTGCTGGTGACCGTGATCCTTATGGCATTTTGTGTCTACAAGTCCATCTGGCGCCAGGGATAGCTGAGCAAATAAGTCCTTCCATGAGCATTTGGAAACAGAATAAGTTGAGCTGCACAGGGGTCAGTGGAGAAGTTGAAATCAGAACTTTCCTGCTTGGAAATAATCTTTGGTCTGGATAGTTGGTAAATTCTGAATGATTTGAGAGGGAAAAAATCTAGCTGTTATCTCATCATAATGCTGGAATGCAAGCATTGGGCATTGATTCTGCTTCTCATTGTTTCTTTTTATACTTCCCTGGTAAGGGCTTTCCACGTTACACTAGTGGTAAAGAACCTGTCTGCCAATGCAGGAGATGTAAGAGACGTGGGTTCGATCCCTGGGTCAGGAAGATCCTCTGCAGGAGATCATGGCAACCCACTCTAATATTCTTGCCTGGAGAATCCCATGGAGCCTGGTGGGCTAGTACATAGGGTCTCAAAGAGTCGGACATGACTGATGCGACTTAGCATGTACTTGTTTAAAGTAAGACCTGAAGCTGCAGGGTTCAGTGTGAAGATGGAGAGCTTAAGAGAAAGAAAATATCACTTTGTGAGTGATGTAAAAACCACACTGGAAAGGACTAATCATTAGTGTTTGAAAATATTAAGAAGGGAAACACCTAACACCCTCATTCCCTACTTTAGAACCAACTGGTCACAGTGGGTTAAGAATCACAGGTGTTTGTAGATATCCCGAGTTGGCCAAAATGCTCCATTTTCAAAGCAGCATCAGCTGTGGGTAACGTAGGCTGCCACTCCTCTCACTGCACAGAGCTCTGAGCTCAGACGCCCTCTCTGAAGTTGGGGTCACACAGGTAGGCAGGGGCACCCTTGGGCTGGGAGGTTCTGGTGGGGAGAAGGGGGCTGGAAGTGTTAGTAGTTGGCCCGTCTGTAAAAGAACTTATCTCGCTTGAACACATTGATCTCCTTGCCCTACACCAAAATCTTCCCAGCCCATAGCCTGGAAGCCAGAGCAGTTTCTGTGATTTGGAAAAAGAGACTTCCCAGGAGATCTTTTCAGCCCTGAGTGGGGAGGGCACAGCAGAAGTGCGTATTCCACATAGCAGGCAGAGTGGTGGTGGGTGTGTGTTTACACAGACTTAATTCCAGCTTTGAAAAGGCTGCTTTTCCTTTGCACTGTTGGTGCACTGGAATTCTCCTCCACAGAAATGATACTTTTGTACTTACAGTATTTATTATATTTTAAAGGTGCTAGGTTTAACTTTGTTATGAAATTAAAATGCTTACCTTGTTTGTGCTCCCTTTAAGCACAGCACTTTATTTTTTTTAAACCACCTGCTCTTAATGTGAAATAACTGATATGGGATACTGTAACTGTTTACCTAAGGATTTTGTTTGTAACTATCATGGAGCCACCAAATCATTCACTGTTCTGTGCTTTTGAGCAAGATGCCAATTAAAACAAAAGTAAAAACTTGAAAAAAAATAAAGAAAACTACAAGAAAAACCACACAAAAGTAAACAGTGGAGGATGTGGCCTTCAGGTCGTGGTTTACCGACCCCCTGCTCTAGAGATGGGCTAACCTAAGCATCGGGTTCTTGACTCAGTCTGCAGGGAACATTGCAATCTCACTGGCCCCAAGAGGAGACTGCTGCTGAAAAACAAATTAAGGATTGCTAAATGCTTACTGAGGAAAATAAGAGATGTTTACAGCACACTTCCAAATGGCTTCTTCTTTTGTCAAAGGATAGGTCTTTAAAAAAAAAGATGGGTCTTATTGTGTTCAAATCCAGATACTTAGTGACTCCAAGAAGAAAGCATTTTATTCTCCTGAGAATGTGTTTCTGCAGCCTTTTTGTCTTCAAAGGGCCACCTCCCCAGTTGCACAGGAAATTGGACAGCTGAGGTACAGACTTTCTTCTAAGCCCCAGTCTTGGCTGTTGGCACAAATCCTGGCCGTTTCATTTCCATTTGCCCTTTGGAAGCAACTCTGTCATTTAGCTGCTAGACAGATGTTGCCGTCGGGTACCTTATGCCTGGCTCCGAAGAACGGCATATGGCTCCATCTAACCCACCGTCACCTCGCGCTGAAGCCTGCCGCGGGGACGCTGGCGTGAGGCGCTCCCTGGCAGGCCGCTGGGCCCCGGGGAGGCCGCGCCGCGTCTCCGGAAGGCGGCGAGGCTCCAGGGAAGGAGAGGAAAGGCCGCCGGGCCAGGCTGCCAGCGCCTGGATTTCACGGGGTTCCTCCTGGGAGCACTTTTGTTTCCTCTCTCTCGCTTCTGACTTGAATTGACTGAGAAGAAAAAAAAGAGAGAGAGAGGAAAAGCCATCGAATAAAGTACTCACATCTGCCTCCTGATTTTGCTCCGTAGGAAACGGGCCACCCACAGCGTTGGCAAAAGGAAGGGCAGCCAGAAGGACCTCCGGCCCCCGGACCTGTGGATCCATCATGAAGAGATGGAGATGAAAAACATCGAGAAGCCGCCAGGCACCGACCCGACGGCAAGAGACTCCCCCATCCAGAGCTGCCAAGACCTCACGCCCGTCAGCCACAGTCAGTCAGAGACGCAGCTGGGGAGCAAAAGCACCTCTCATTCAGGTAACTGGCCTCACTGGCGGCAGGAAAAACATCGCACGCTGAACCCCGCCCAGAGGGAGCTCTCGAAGCCCTCTTTGTGTGTGCGAGCCCGTGGTGAAATCATGGCTTTTTGTTTATTGATACTTTGTAACTTACATATGTATGTTATACATAACACGACTTTTTATATCCACACATTATATTTGAAGGGCTTTCCCAGTGGCTCAGCAGTAAAGAATCTGCCTGCCAGTATAGGAGCCGTGTGTGTTCAATCCCTACGTCAGGAGGATCCCCTGCAGGAGGCCATGGCAACCCATGCCAGTCTTCTTGCCTGGAGGGCTACAGTCCATGGGGTCGCGAAGAGTTAGACATGACTGAAGCAGCTCAGCATGCGCACATGCATTATATTTAAAACATAATAAAGGAATAATGGGCCTTCCCAGGTGGCTCAGATGGTAAAGAATCTTCCTGCAATGCGGGAGACCTGGGTTTGATCCCTCGGTGGGGAAGATACCCTGGAGGAGGCCTTGGCAGTCAACTCCAGTGTTCTTGCCCAGAGAATCCCATAGACAGAGGAGCCTGGAAGGCTACAGCCCATGGGGCCGCAAATGAAGTCAGACATGACTGAGTGACTAGGCACACATGGGAATAATTATCACCACAATTGGACACATATTAAATGGTCATCTTTACAGAAATATATCCTGCAAATTGTACATATCCTAGAGAATGGTACAATAAAAAAGCAGGAACAGTGAAACAAAATATAAGTAAAATTAGCAGGTTATTGATAAATAAGGAATTTTTCGAAGTTAATCTGAAGTACATAAAATTACTAAGTAATACCATCCCAAATAGAAGAAGGCAATGGCAACCCACTCCAGTACTCTTGCCTGGAAGCTCCCATGGACAGAGGAGCCTAGTAGGCTGCAGTCCATGCTGTCGCTAAGAGTTGGACATGACTGAGCGACTTCACTTTCACTTTTCACTTTCATGCATTGGAGAAGGAAATGGCAACCCATTCCACTATTTTTGCCTGGAGAATCCCAGGGATGGCAGAGCCTGGTGGGCTGCTGTCTATGGGGTCACACAAAGTTGGACACAACTGAAGTGACTTAGACTTGCCAGTCATTCTTAGGTCATTTACCAATAGTTAAAGTAACCTGATGTAAATTTGGTTGATTCACTGGGTTTACTTTTTATTCTGTCATCTTGTCAACTGCCTTGTATAATTGTGATGCTTCCTGAAACTTCTAAGAGACAGGAGGCAATCCAGTTAGGACATACAGAAATGTGGAGGTTAAATGAACCAAACGCATTTTGTTACATCTTGAACAGAAGTTTTGTCAAGGCAAAATTTGAAGGCATTTGTACATATTTTACTTCCCTGTGTCTTTGAAAAGTTGATTTTAAATTTTGTGTCAATCCCTTGCTTTAAAAAAAAGTCACTTCAGGGACACTCGAAGTATGAAAACATCAACTATTCTGTTACTTTGCCTTGAATACCATGGAGATCAACTGTCATCCCCACACAATCACATTATATGATCACTCAGTGCAGTTCAGTCACTCAGTCTTGTCTGACTCTGCGACCCCATGGACTGCAGCACGCCAGGCTTCCCTGTCTATCACCAACTCCCGGAGCTTGCTCAAACTCACTAACCTAGTCAAATGGAGTCTCCCTGAAGGCTCTGTTGGTGTACAAAGTGATCTAAAGGAAAAAAAAAAGAGCCTGCTGTTTAATGATTTGGTGCAGAACAATCCATGTCCAGGAATAACTTAGAAATAAATGAATCGTCAGTCTAGGTTCGATGCAGGATACAGGATGCTTGGGGCTGGTGCACTGGGATGACCCAGAGAGATGGTATGGGGAGGGAGGTGGGAGGGGGGTTCAGGATTGGGAACACATGTACACCCGTGGTGGATTCATAGTGATGTATGGCAAAGCCAGTACAGTATTGTAAAGTAAAATTTAAAAAAAATTTTAAAAAAGAAATAAACAGAAAATGGTTATTAGGATATTTCACTTTCTATAGGCCCTTATAGTTTCAAAATGCTTATGGGAAGCTGCATAATCAACCCAATACCCTCATCAAGAAATGACTTGGTCAATTCATTGGGTATTTTCAGAATCAATAGCTGGGGTGGAGGGAGGGAAAGATGGCGGAGGAATAGGATGGGAAGACCACTTTCTCCCTCACAAATTCCTCAAAAGAACATTCCAACGCTGAGCAAACTTCACAAAACAACTTCTGTAGGCTGGCAGAGGACATCAGGCAACCAGAAAAGCAGACCATTGTCTTCAAAAACAGGTAGGATAAAATATAAAAGACGAAAAAGGAGACAAAGGAGGTGGGGAGGGAGCTCCGTCCCGGGAAGGGAAGCCCGTCCCGGGAAGGGAATTTTAAGAAGAGAGGTTTCCAAACACCAGGAAACACTCTCCCTGCCGAGTCTGTGGCGAGCCTTGGAAACACAGGGCAACATAACAGGAAGGAAAGATAGATAAATAATTAAAACCAACAGATTACAAGCCCAACAGTAACTCCCCCAGCGGAAAAGCAGCACAGACGCCTGCATCCGCCATTGGGAAGTGGGGGCAGGGTAGGGATGCGCGGGAGCCGCGGGCTGCAGAGCTTTGCAAGAATCGGGCAGGAACGCCCCACGCGCAACCAGAACAATCTAACTTGGGCTAGCAAATCAGACTGTGGGATAGCTACCACGCGAAAAGCTCCAACATAAGACACCACCAGGACCGAGCACAGAACAAAGGACGGAACGGAAAAAGCCTGCTGCAGACCATCCCCCGCCGGGGACAGGCAGCCAGAGCCGTAAGGTCTGGAAAGGGGCAATTGCAGACCTGGAGAGACTTTACTTACCTAACTGCAAGCAGGCTCCTTTGCTAAGACTTCTGGGGGTGCTGGACAGTCACAATCTGCCTCACGGGGTGCGCCAGCGGTCCACCCAGAGAGCTGAGCGGCAGCGGCAGAAAAGGTGACAAGCCGTGGCGATCGCGCTCGCCAAACTCCTGAGCTACTCGGACCTGGGAAGGGCACAAAGCGCAGTCCCAGCCGAATTTGTGCCTCTGAGGGCTGCCTGAGCACCGAACCTGAGCGGCTTGGACCGGGAAAGTGCACGCAGCCTAGGGCCGGCCCCAGACAGTTCCCGGCTGAGCATCCTAGAACTGGAGCGGTTTGTGCGCCGCAAGAAAGGACAGGTCAAGTGGGGCAGAGATACTGTGTGCACACGACAGTGCTATTTGTTTGCAGCATCCCCCCTCCCCACAGCACGACTGAACTAGTGAGCCTAAAAAACCAGCAAACAGAAGAAGTTAAACAGAGGGAACCACCTTGGAAGTGATCCCACACGGCCCATAACACCAGAAAAAGCCAGATATTTTTAATATTTTTAAAATCATTCCTTTTTTTTTTTTGCTTTTTTTCTCTAACTTTTTATTAATTGTTAAGTCTTCTATTTCTCCTCTAATTTTTATTTCTATAACCTATTATTACTATTTTTTTTTAAAGACTTTTTTTTTTTTTTTTAGGCAAACACCATATATAGTCTTTGGATGGTTGTTGATTTTTTTTTTTGATTGTTTGTCTGTTTGTTTGTTTTTTAATAATTCTTTTTCTTTCTTTCTTTTTTTTTTTTTTTTTTGCTTTCTTCCTTTTTCCTTCTGCTTCTCTTTAATATTGTATCTTTGAAAATCCAACCTCTACTCTAGATTTTTAACCTTTGCTCTTAGGTGTTTGTTGCCAATTTTGTACATTTAAAAACCCAAACTTCACTACCTCAGTTTACCTGAGAGCGAGATTACTGGCGTGACCACTCTCTCCTCCTCTGGACTCTCCTTTTTCTCCTCCAGGTGGCCTCTGTCTCTTTTCTCCCCCATCTCTCCTCTATCCAACTCTGTGAATCTCTGTGTGTTCCAGATGGTGGGGAACACCTAAGGAACAGGTTACTGGCAGGATTTGTCTCTCTCCTACTGATTCCTCTCTCTGATCCTCCTGGTCACCTCTGTCTACTTCCTCCCTCTCCTCTTCCCCGTATAACTCTGTAAATACCTCTGAGCGGTCCAGACTACAGAGCGCACATAAGGAAGTGACTACTGGCTAGCTTGCTCTCTTCTCTTTTGATCTCACCGCATCTCATTCCAGTTACCTCTAACTACCCCCTCCATCTTCTCTTCTCCTTGTAACTCAGTGAACCTCTCTGAGTGTCCCTCAATGTGGAGAAACTTTTCATCTCTAACCTAGATGTTTTATCTTCGGTGCTGTATAGATGGAGAAGTCTAGAGGCTACTGTAAAAATAAAACTGAAAACCAGAAGCAGGAGGCTTAAATCCAAAGCCTGAAAACATTAGAGAACTCTTGAATTCAGGGAACATTAAGCAATAGGAGCCCATCTAATGCCTTCATACCTACACCGAAACCAAGCTCCACCCAAGGGCCAACAAGTTCCAAAACAAGACATACCATGCAAATTCTCCAGCAACACAGGAACACTCCCCTGAGCTTCAATATACAGGCAGCTCAAAATTATCCCAAAACCTTTGATGTCTCATAACCCATTACGGGTTACTCCACTGCACTCCAGAGAGAAGAAACCCAGCTCCACCCACCAAAACTCCAACACAACCCTCCCTAACCAGGAAACCTTGACAAGCCACTGATAGAACCCCACCCACAGTGAGGAAGCTCCATAATAAAGAGAACTCCACAAATTACCAGAATATAAAAAGGCCACCCCAAACGCAGCAATATAACCAAGATGAAGAGACAGAGGAATACTCAGCAGGTAAAGGAACAGGAGAGTTGCCCACCAAACCAAACAAAAGAGGAAGAAGTAGGGAATCTACCAGAGAAGGAATTCCGAATATTGATAGTGAAAATGATCCAAAATCTTGAAATCAAAATGGAATCACAGATAAATAGGCTAGAGACAAAGATTGAGAAGATGCAAGAAAGGTTTAACAAGGACCTAGAAGAAATAAAAAAGAGTCAAAATATAATGAATAACGCAATAAATGAGATCAGAAACACTCTGGAGGCAACAATTAGTAGAATAACGGAGGCAGAAGATAGGATTAGTGAAATAGAAGATAGAATGGTAGAAATAAATGAATCAGAGAGGAAACAAGAAAAATGAATTAAAAGAAATGAGGACAATCTCAGAGACCTCCAGGACAATATGAAATGCTCCAACATTCGAATTATAGGAGTCCCAGAAGAAGAAGACAGAAAGAAAGATCATGAGAAAATCCTTGAGGAGATAATAGTTGAAAACTTCCCTAAAATGGGGAAGGAAATAATCACACAAGTCCAAGAAACACAGAGAGTTCCAAATAGGATAAACCCAAGGCGAAACACCCCAAGACACATATTAATCAAATTAACAAAGATCAAACACAAAGAACAAATATTAAAAGCAGCAAGGGAAAAACAACAAATAACACACAAGGGGATTCCCATAAGGATAACAGCTGATCTTTCAACAGAAACTCTTCAGGCCAGGAGGGAATAGCAAGACATACTTAAAGTGATGAAAGAAAATAACCTACAGCCCAGATTACTATACCCAGCAAGGATCTCATTCAAATACGAAGGAGAAATCAAAAGCTTTACAGACAAGCAAAAGCTGAGAGAATTCAGCACCACCAAACCAGCTCTCCAACAAATTCTAAAGGATATTCTCTAGACAGGAAACACAAAAAGGGTGTATAAACCCGAACCCAAAACAATAAAGTAAATGGTAACGGGATCATACTTATCAATAATTACCTTAAACGTAAATGGGTTGAACGCCCCAACCAAAAGACAAAGACTGGCCGAATGGATACAAAAACAAGACCCCTCTATATGCTGCTTACAAGAGACCCACCTCAAAACAAGGGACACATACAGATTGAAAGTGAAGGGCTGGAAAAAGATATACCACGCAAATAGAGACCAAAAGAAAGCAGGAGTGGCAATACTCATATCCGATAAAATAGACTTTAAAACAAAGGCTGTGAAAAGAGACAAAGAAGGCCACTACATAATGATCAAAGGAACAATCCAAGAAGAAGATATAACAATTATAAATATATATGCACCCAATATAGGAGCACCGCAATATGTAAGACAAATGCTAACAAGTATGAAAGGGGAAATCAACAATAACACAATAATAGTGGGAGACTTTAATGCCCCACTCACACCTATGGACAGATCAACTAAACAGAAAATTAACAAAGAAACGCAAACTTTAAACGATACATTAGATCAGTTAGACCTAATTGATATCTATAGGACATTTCATCCCAAAACAATGAATTTCACCTTTTTTTCAAGTGCTCATGGAACCTTCTCCAGGATAGATCACATCCTGGGCCATAAATCTAAACTTGATAAATTCAAAAAAATCGAAATCATTCCAAGCATCTTTTCTGACCATAATGCAGTAAGATTAGATCTCAATTACAGGAGAAAAACTAATAAAAATTCCAACATATGGAGGTTGAACAACACACTTCTGAATAACCAACAAATCACAGAAGAAATCAAAAAAGAAATCAAAATATGCATAGAAACTAATGAAAATGAAAACACAACAACCCAAAACCTGTGGGACACTATAAAAGCAGTGCTAAGAGGAAAGTTCATAGCAATACAGGCATACCTCAAGAAACAAGAAAAAAGTCAAATAAATAACCTAACTCTGCAACTAAAGCAACTAGAAAAGGAAGAGTTGGAGAATCCCAGAGTTAGTAGAAGGAAAGAAATCTTAAAAATTAGGGCAGAAATAAATGCAAAAGAAACAAAAGAGACCATAGCAAAAATCAACAAAGCCAAAAGCTGGTTCTTTGAAAGGATAAATAAAATTGACAAACCATTAGCCAGACTCATCAAGAAGCAAAGAGAGAAAAATCAAATCAATAAAATTAGAAATGAAAATGGAGCGATCACAACAGACAACACAGAAATACAAAGGATCATAAGAGACTACTATCAGCAGTTGTATGCCAATAAAATGGATAACGTGGAAGAAATGGACAAATTCTTAGAAAAGTACAATTTTCCAAAACTGAACCAGGAAGAAATAGAAAATTTTAACAGACCCATCACAAGCACGGAAATTGAAACGGTAATCAGAAATCTTCCAGCAAACAAAAGCCCAGGTCCAGACGGCTTCACAGCTGAATTCTACCAAAAATTTCGAGAAGAGCTAACACCTATCCTCCTCAAACTCTTCCAGAAAATTGCAGAGGAAGGTAAACTTCCAAACTCATTCTATGAGGCCACCATCACCCTAATACCAAAACCTGACAAAGATGTCACAAAAAAAGAAAACTACAGGCCAATATCACTGATGAACATAGATGCAAAAATCCTCAACAAAATTCTAGCAATCAGGATCCAACAACACATTAAAAAGATCATACACCATGACCAAGTGGGCTTTATCCCAGGGATGCAAGGATTCTTCAATATCTGCAAATCAATCAATGTAATTCACCACATTAACAAATTGAAAAATAAAAACCATATGATTATCTCAATAGATGCAGAGAAGGCCTTTGACAAAATTCAACATCCATTTATGATAAAAACTCTCCAGAAAGCAGAAATAGAAGGAACATACCTCAACATAATAAAAGCTATCTATGACAAACCCACAGGAAACATTATCCTCAATGGTGAAAAATTGAAAGCATTTCCCCTAAAGTCAGGAACAAGACAAGGGTGTCCACTTTCACCGCTACTATTCAACATAGTTCTGGAAGTTTGGGCCACAGCAATCAGAACAGAAAAAGAAATAAAAGGAATCCAAATTGGAAAAGAAGAAGTAAAACTCTCACTCTTTGCAGATGACATGATCCTCTACATGGAAAACCCTAAAGACTCCACCAGAAAATTACTAGAGCTAATCAATGAATATAGTAAAGTTGCAGGATATAAAATCAACACACAGAAATCCCTTGCATTCCTATACACGAATGAGAAAGTAGAAAAAGAAATTAAGGAAACAATTCCATTCACCATTGCAACGAAAAGAATAAAATACTTAGGAATATATCTACCTAAAGAAACTAAAGACCTATATATAGAAAACTATAAAACACTGATGAAAGAAATCAAAGAGGACACTAATAGATGGAGAAATATACCATGTTCATGGATCGGAAGAATCAATATAGTGAAAATGAGTATACTACCCAAAGCAATTTACAAATTCAATGCAATCCCTGTCAAGCTACCAGCCACATTTTTCACAGAACTAGAACAAATAATTTCAAGATTTGTATGGAAATACAAAAAACCTCGAATAGCCAAAGCAATCTTGAGAAAGAAGAATGGAACTGGAGGAATCAACTTGCCTGACTTCAGGCTCTACTACAAAGCCACAGTCATCAAGACAGTATGGTACTGGCACAAAGACAGACACATAGATCAATGGAACAAAATAGAAAGCCCAGAGATAAATCCACACACATATGGACACCTTATCTTTGACAAAGGAGGCAAGAATATACAATGGAGTAAAGACAATCTCTTTAACAAGTGGTGCTGGGAAAACTGGTCAACCACTTGTAAAAGAATGAAACTAGATCACTTTCTAACACCGCACACAAAAATAAACTCAAAATGGATTAAAGATCTAAATGTAAGATCAGAAACTATAAAACTCCTAGAGGAGAACATAGGCAAAACACTCTCAGACATAAATCACAGCAGGATCCTCTATGATCCACCTCCCAGAACTCTGGAAATAAAAGCAAAAATTAACAAATGGGATCTAATTAAAATTAAAAGCTTCTGCACAACAAAGGAAAATATAAGCAAGGTGAAAAGACAGCCTTCTGAATGGGAGAAAATAATAGCAAATGAAGCAACTGACAAATAACTAATCTCAAAAATATACAAGCAACTTCTGCAGCTCAATTCCAGAAAAATAAACGACCCAATCAAAAAATGGGCCAAAGAACTAAATAGACATTTCTCCAAAGAAGACATACGGATGGCTAACAAACACATGAAAAGATGCTCAACATCACTCATTATTAGAGAAATGCAAATCAAAACCACAATGAGGTACCACTTCACACCAGTCAGAATGGCTGCGATCCAAAAATCTGTAAGCAATAAAATGCTGGAGGGATGTGGAGAAAAGGGAACCCTCCTACACTGTTGGTGGGAATGCAAACTAGTACAGCCACTATGGAGAACAGTGTGGAGATTCCTTAAAAAATTGCAAATAGAACTACCTTATGACCCAGCAATCCCACTTCTGGGCATACACCCCGAGGAAACCAGAATTGAAAGAGACACATGTACCCCAATGTTCATCGCAGCACTGTTTATAATAGCCAGGACATGGAAACAACCTAGATGTCCATCAGCAGATGAATGGATAAGAAAGCAGTGGTACATATACACAATGGAGTATTACTCAGCCGTTAAAAAGAATTCATATGATTCAGTTCTGATGAGATGGATGAAACTGGAGCCAATTATACAGAGTGAAGTAAGCCAGAAAGGAAAACACCAATACAGTATACTAACACATATATATGGAATTTAGGAAGATGGCAATGACGACCCTGTATGCAAGACAGGAAAAAAGACACAGATGTGTATAATGGACTTTTGGACTCAGAGGGAGAGGGAGAGGGTGGGATGATATGGGAGAATGGGAATTCTAACATGTAGACTATCATGTAAGAATTGAATCGCCAGTCTATGTCTGACGTAGGGGGCAGCATGCTTGGGGCTGGTGCATGGGGATGACCCAGAGAGATGTTGTGGGGAGGGAGGTGGGAGGGGGGGTCATGTTTGGGAATGCATGTAAGAATTAAAGATTTTTTTAAATTAAAAAAAAAAGAATCAGTAGCTGGTTTTATTTTGGTTGGGTTTTTTGTGTAGGAAATTAGAAGTGTATTATACCACTGCTAAATATATTAATAATCCAAATAGACTTTGGAAAACACAACTGTATGAGTAATCCTTATGAATCAGTTGTCTATGGAAAAAATTAGATTCAATAAAAAATGATCATTCATTTATCTGGATTAGTTTTCTCCAGACAATTTAGCTTTTTTTTTTTTTTATTTTATTGGAGTATAGTTGCTTTACAATGTTGTTATTTTCTGTTGTACAGCCAAGTGAATCAGCTATCTATATACACATATCTCCTTCCTTTTTGGACTTCCTTCCCATTTAGGTCACATTGAGCACTGAGTAGAGTTCCCTGTGCTTGACAGCAGGTTCTCGTTAGTTGTCTGTTTTATACATCGTATCAATAGTGTGTGTGTATCTATACATACACATACATGTCAGCCCATCTCCCAGTACATCCCTTACCCATTCCTTTCTCCTTGGCAGCCATATGTTTGTTCTGTATGCCTGTTTCTCTGTTTCTACTTTGTAAATGACATAATCTATACCAATTTTTTCAAATTCCACATACATGCATTAATATACCATATTGTTTTTCTCTTTCTGACTTAACCTCACTCTATATGCCATTCTTTAGGGCCATCCACATCTCTATAAGTGACCCAGTGTTGTTCCTTTTTATGGCCGAGTAATACTCCGTTTTATATATGTACCACATTCTCCTTATCCTGGACGTTTAGGCTGTCTCCATGTCCTGGCTATTGTAAGGTTCAGCTGCTGCATCTTGAAGGTCCCCTGGAGAAGGAAGTGGCAACCCACTCCAGTATTCTTGCCTGGGAAATCCATGGACAGAGGAACCTGGGGGGCTACAGTCCATGGGGTTGCAGAGAGTCAGACAGGACTTGGTGACTGAACCACATGCATACAAGGAACCTCCATCCTGTTCTCCATAGTAGCTGTATCAGTCTCCATTCCCACCAACAGTATAAGAGGGTTCCCCTTTCTTCACACCCTCTCTAGTATTTATTGTGTGTAGATTTTGTGATGGTCATTTTGACCAGTGTGAGGTGATATCTCCCCAGCCCCCCTTGTAGTTCTGGTTTTTTGTTTCTCTAAGAATGAATGATGTTGAGCATCTTTTCATGTGTTTGTTAGCCATCTATATGTCTTCTTTGGAGAAATGTCTATTTAGGTCTAAAAAGGACTCCCACCCATATTTTTTGGTTGGGTTGTTTGTTTTTTGGAGCTGCATGAACTATTTCTATATTTTGGAGATTAATCCTTTGTCAGTTGCTATATTTGCAGATATTTCCTCCCATTCTGAGGGTTGTCTTTTCATCTTACTTACGGTTTCCTTTGCTGCACAAAAGCTTTGAAGTTTTAGGTCTTTAATCCATTTTGAGTTAATTTTTGTGTTTGGCGTTAGGGAGTGTTCTAATTTCATTCCTTTGCATGTTGCTGTCCAGTTTTCCCAGCACCGTTTATCAAAGAGGCTGTCTTTGCTCCATTGTATATTCTGGCCTCCTTTGCCATAGATTAGCTGACCATAGCTGTATGGGTTTATCTCTGGGCATTCTATCTTATCCCATTGATCTATATTTCTACTTTTGTGCCAGTATCATTCTGTCTGAATTGGCGTTTTAAACCAAATTAAAATATTGTAACTGATTAAAAGTGTAGCTGGTTGACTAGGCTTTCTCACAGTGTCATTCAAACAAAGATTCTAATTGCTGATTTTTTTTTTTTATCGTAAGTATTCCTTTTCTAGACCTTAAGTGATATCTCAAGCAGAGTCCCTAACTTTTCTGTCACTTTCTGTCATTAAACCACAGTCCAGTTCCATTAGAAATTAAAATCTGAAATTTAAATTAAAGATTCTTTTTCTCCTATGGCCAGACTTTTGGCTCTGAGGACTGGGGGCGGTCACAGTTTGTTTCCTGAATGCTCCAGCACCTTGGAATAAATGGAGCAGTGGGGGTGGGACAGAAGCAGGGAGCTTACTCCATTTCAGAAACGTCTTTAGCCATTCTTCTTACCTCCCTGCTCTTCCTGGTTTTTGAGGGGGTGCAGCCATTGGAGATAAATAAAAGATGAAAGGAGAAAGTCAAGGTGGGAGGGAAGAAAGCACAGTTTGAAGATCTTCACTGATTTTCTGGGAACGTGGGCTGACCTCAGGTGGCACCCAGATTCTCAGCCTCTTATAAAACATGATATGAATTATTTATGGGAACCTGTGGGATGCTTCCTCTGGCCAATTCCATGATCTGAGATACCTCGTCAGGACTTAACCCTCTCCCCCCAGAAGCAGATATACCTGCCCACCTCACTGGTTTCTAGAGGGTCAGCTGCTCTCAAGCCTGACCAACTTTCCAGCTGCCCATGTGACCCACAGGAAGCTCCTCTGTCTTTGACAGGCCACGTGATGAGAGTGCTCGTAATCCACACTGGCTCATCTCTCAGATGTGTTTTGTTCAGTTACCTCTTGTCTGTTTGAATAGACACAGGGTAGACCAGCAAGCCTGCTGCCTCAATAAGCTTCTACCCAGGGAATAAATGAAAGGCAGATCTCTTTGGCAGTAACCTCAAGAGTCTGTAGATGTCTTTTATTCTAGCTTCATTTTATCCTAGCCATCAGGAGAGGAAAAGCACCTCTGTCTCTCACTGGAGGGAATAAAATTGTCTCTCAGGTCTTAGAAGGTTTTGCTAATGATTTCTAGGATACCTCCTTCTTGATTTTCCTTCTCATTATATATATAAATGCTCTGATGACATTTCAGGTCAGTGAGACAGATTTTGATGTCTCTTACCAAGTCTTGGGAAATGTTTAACTCCAAAGGAGAGCCATTTTATTCAGAGTGAGAAAATAGTTTTGCCCATTTGTCTTTAATTTGAGGACCTTCTCGCCAACTCTGTAGTGATAGGGAAAGCAGTACTTGAGATCCTGTTTGTTAAACTTGACAGTACATGAAGTGTTCTTGGTGATGTCCTGGTTAAAAGGACAAAACTATGATTGGAAGAATTAATATCATCAAAATGCCCAAATCACCCAAAGCAATCTATAAATTTAATGCAATCCCTGTCAAAATATCCATGACATTTTTCATAGAATACAACAAATATTCCTAAAATTTATATGGAACCACAAAAGACCTTGAACTATTAAAACAATCTTGAAAAATAGAACAGAGTTGAAGGTATCAGACTCTCCAACTTAAGACTATACTACAGAACTACGGCAATCAATACAGCATGGTACTGGCCCCCAAACAGACATATAGATCAGTGGACCAGAATAAATAACCCGAAAATAAACCCACACCCGTGGTCAGTTATACTATGGTCCTGACAAGGGAAGCAAGAATACACAAGGAAGAAGAGTCTCTTCAATAAGTGGTCCTGGAATAACTTTACAGTTCCATGTAAAGTAATGATATTACAACATTTCCTCACACTGTATACAAAAATACAATGGATTAAAGACCTAATAAGATCTGAAAGTATATAACTCCTGGAAGAGAACATAGGCAGAACACTTTTTGACATAGATCGCAGCAATAACTTTTGGACCTGTCCTCTAAGGTAGGTCTTCCCAGGTGGGATTCAGGAGACTGGCAATGCAGTAGACGTAAGAGATGTGAGTTCAATCTCTGGGTCAGGAAAATCCCACTGGAAGAGGCATAGCAACCCACTCCAGTGTTATTGCCTGGAGAATGCCATGGACAGAGCAAACTGGCAGATTCCAGTCCATAGCGTCACAAAGAGTCAGACAGGACTGAAGCGGCTTAGCATACACACACACGCACGCTCCTAAGGCAAAAGATATAAAAGCAAAAATAAACAAGACCTAATTAAACTTAAAAACTTTTACACAGCAAGGCAAACCATTGACAAAATGAAATGGCAACCTGCTAAATGAGAGAATATATTTGCAAATGATATTACCAACAAGGGTAATATCCAAAGGAGCAAATGATATTACCAACAAGGGTAATATCCAACAAGGGGCTAATATCCAAAATATATAAACAGCTCATACAACTCAATATAAAAAAAAAAAAGCCAACCCAATTAAAAAATGGGCGGAAGAGCTGAATAGACATTTTTTTCCATAGAAGATATACAGATGGCCAATAGGCACATGAAAGATGCTCAACATTTCTAATTAATAGAAAGGCAAATCAAAACCACAACTAGACATCACCTTACGCTTGTCAGAATGGCTGTTATCAAAAAGTTTACAAAAAACAAATGTAGGCAAGAATGTGGAGAAAAGGTAATCCTTGTACACTGTGGGTAGGTGTGTAAGTCGATTCATCTGCTATGGAAAACAGTATGGAGGTTCCTGAAAAAAACTAAAACTAGAACTACCATGTGATCCAGCAATTCTATGCTTGAGTATTTATCTAGAAAAAACAAAAACACTAATTTGTAAAGATACATGCACCCAGTGCTCATAGCAGGTTTGATCCCTGTGTCAGGAAGATCCCCTAGAGTAGGAAATGGCAGCCCACTCCAGTAACCTTGCCTGGAAAATCCCATGGACAGAGAAGCCTAGTGGGCTGCAATCCATGGGGTCGCAGAGAGTCAGACACAGACTGAACACACACACAATGTTTATAGCAGCACTGTTTACAATAGCCAAGGTATGGACGCAACCCACGTGACCATCAACAGACAAATGGATAAAGAAGCTATGGTATTCATATACAATGCAATATTCCTCAGCCATTAAAACGAATTAAATTCTGTCATTTGTAGCAATGTGAAATGCTTAGTGAAATGGATCAAAGACAAATAGTGTATGATACCACTAATTTGTGAAATCTAAAAAAGTAAAATGAATGTATACAGAAAAACAAACAAGCTCACAGATATAGAAAACAAACTAGTGGTTTTCAGTGGAAAGAGGAAAGGGAAGAGGGGCAAAAATAGGGTATGAGGTGAAGACACAGAAATTACTATATATAGAATATATATATATATATATATATATATATAGAAGTGACAAGGATATACTGAAGAGCACAGGGTATTATAATCATTATTTTGAATAACTTAATGGAGTATTATCTATATGCCTAAAACTAATATAATATTATAAATCAACTATACTTCATTTAAGAAAAAAACAGACGAAACTTCATGTCAATGAATCATATACTTTTAACTGATATATAGTATTCAGAATTTCAGTATTACTTTTCAACATATATTTTTATTCAATTTTCAAATCTGCATGTATCATTCTTATTATTTTTGTGACTTTTTAATGTGACATTTTATAGAATTATAATAAATTTGTATCGAGAGAGCTAACCATATTTTTGCAGAACGTAGTTTATTTCCCATGTTTTCATAGTAAGATTTAATGTCTTTGGGGCTTAAGTATAAATGGCCAAGATTGTGGTTAATTCATACAGTTGCATATTATGGAGCTGTTAAAAATTACACTGGTGACTTATTTATTGACAGAAAGATTTTTCTGTTACTTTTTAAAGAAGACTACAAAATAGTATGTATGGTATAATGCCATTTTTGAAAAATAAATATATTAGTATATATTCTCTTGCTTTTACATATATATATATGCATGTGTGGAAATTATAAATAAATAATAATAGTTCTTTTTGGTTAATGAGGTTCTGGTAAATTTTATTAACGTTTCTACAATGAGAGCATATTGATAAACAAAAAAGCAGATATTATTATTTAAAGCATCAGTGAAATGAAAAAGGCATGGGCTTCCTGGCTAGAAATTAAGTGTTGCATCATTAATACTCAAGGGTATTGCTTTCCTTTTAGGTCAAGACACAGAAGAAGCAGGGAGCTCCATGTCCACTCTGGAGAGGTCACTGGCTGCACGCCGAGCCACCCGGGCCAAGCTCATGATTCCCATGGATTCCCAGTCCAGCAATCCTGGTGAGTAACAGTTGGTGCCACAGTGGAGAAGGGAACAATATCGCGTTAATATGAGGCATGCATGCCTAGTTGCTCAGTTGTGTCCAACTCTTTGCAACCCTTTTGCCTGTAGCCCGCCAGGCTCCTCTGTCCATGGGATTTTTCAGGCAAGAATACTCCAGTGGGTGGGCATTTCCTCCTTGATTTGCAGTATTATATTAGCTTCAGTTTGTATATTATATTATACAACTTTGTATATCTTTTCTCTATCAACTGTCAAAACCCAATTAGAGTTTTCTCTGAACTTTCTGGGCAAATGGACATAATGAAGAACTATTAAAATCATATCATTTTTATTTAGAAGTTAGAATTTTCACTCTGTTGTTTGTTATGCTTGCCTTACACAACCACGTGATTTATCTATGGGCAATCAGTTGATACATATTTAAGAAGTTGTATAGAAAATGAATCGATCTAAAAAGAATGGAAGTTTTGTCATTATTGATCTTATTCTAACAACCACCTTCATAGATTTTTAAAAATAAGTCTAATTTTCAGACTTAAATAATCTAGCTCTCTTGAAACAAATATTGAAATAATCACTTCCTACCCCCTTCATGTTGAAGTTTTGTCTTACTCCCATTTTCACTGAAGATATTAGTATCTGTGAATCACTTTCCAATTACCTCTATGATCAATCTTGGTAATTACAGTATCCATACACATAATCCATCTGATGTTACTTCCTGATGTTCCCTACAATATTAGCTCTTTCCCACCTCAATTCATCAATTCCATGTCACACAGGAAACCAATAATTGTACCTGTTACAGAATGTCAGTTTCTGTCATCTCTTTTTCTAGCACAGTATTATTTTTCTCATTTAGAGGCCCCTTGCTAACAAATTTTTAATCCCACTAGGACCTCCAGTCCATTAACTCTGCAACCTTCCCATTATCCCTGGCCTTCCTCATGTCTTTATTTCCATTTAAACTCAACTTCCAATCTAGCATTAATTACTACCTTTCATCCCTTGTGGCTCATCCCTTGACTTCTCTGGTGGCTCAGACGGTAAAGCGTCTGTCTACAATGTGGGAGACCTGGGTTCGATCCTTGGGCCGGGAAGATCCCCTGGAGAAGGAAATGGCAATCCACTTCAGTACTATTGCCTGGAAAATCCCATGGACAGAGGAGCCTGGTAGGCTACAGTCCATGGGGTCGCAAAGAGTCGGACATGACTGAGCGACTTCACTTCACTCCATCCCTTGTAAACAGCCTCATCTCCCTTGGTTCTTCTTCCCTATCATAGTTACTACCCAAAAAACTCAACCCTGGTAAATTAGCTCCTCACCAACATTAACCATGAACCCTGACAGCTGACTTCATTTGAAGAAAGATATGTAGCCTATTTGGGCTTCCCTGGTGGCTCAGCTGGTAAAAAATATCCACCTGCAATGCGGGAGACCTGGGTCCAATCCCTTGGTTGGGAAGCTCCCCTGAAGAAGGAAACTGCTACCCACCCCAGTATTCTGGACTGGAGAATTCCATGAACTGTATAGTCCACGAGGTCCCAAAGAGTCGGACATGACTGAGTAACTTTCACTTTCATATAGCCTATTCACTGGGTATTTATGACAACAAATTCAAGGTGAACTGTCATTTATTTGGAAATGCCAGTCATTTCTCTCACTTTGAGAGAAATCATTCATTATCATTCATTGAGACATCATTCACTGTCTCACTTTATAAGATGAATATCTTGTATCTATTCTTTCCTTTCTGACCCAATACCTCTCTCCTTTCCCCAGTCCCTGCTAATAAGCCTGCTTCTTTTATCACCAAGAGAAGCATTTAGAAATGGTATCCTTATCTACCCTTCAAATCTAGTGATCTGTTTTTGTTTCTCTGTAAGACCAGCTCTCTCCCTTGAGGACAACCTTTCATTCCCACTTATGGACTCTTCTGTAATTATCCCTTTCCTTTCTTGCATCATCAGTTTTCCTTCCTACTGATAACTCCAATATGCATATGAGCATTATCTCCTAACTCCCTTGTTAAAGCATCTTCCCTGGAACCACTAGCCCATTCCTCCCCTTTCCTGGGAAACTCTCTTAAAAGTTGTCTGTAATTACTTTTTGCTGTTTTAATCTTCTTTATTAGTTTTAAGAGCATTTCCACAGTCCCTCTACTAAAACCATGGTTGCCAAGATTTCAGTAATCTCCACGTCTTCTTACCAAATGCTCAGTTGTCCAGTTCTCAGCAAAATTGGACATAGCTTCTGTTTTTTCCTGGAATGCTTTCTTCACTTGGCTGTTGTATTCTAAATGTGCCCAGTTTTCTTCCGGCCCCACTGCCTGCTCATTTTTAGTCCTTTACTTACTCCTCCTTTCTCCCCATCTCCCAACAGACAGAGAGTACCCTAGCCTTCAGTCTACAAACTGCTGTCTACTATCCACACTCGCTTCTTAGAAGGTGTCATCTAATACCGATGGCTTTAATGCCATTTGCATGCTGATGAATCACAAAATTTAATCCCTAGATTAATCCCTTCCTGAAACCCACATCAATTTCCATATACAATATTGACTCACCTTCAGATGGCTAATAGGCAAGCCAGGTGAGCTCAACATGGAAATCTTGGTCTTCCATAATTCCCTCTCCCCAGCTCCAAACTTGATCCTCCTATTATTTTTCCCAATACACGGTACCACTATTTAACCATCTATTCTTGTTTAAAAAAAATAATAATAAATAAAACAAAAACTCCAGTTTCATACTTCTTTATTGTGATTTCCTCACATCCCAAATTCAGTCTTTCACCAAATCTGATAGTCCTTGCTTTCAAAACCTGTCCCGAATCTGACCATTCTTTCCCATCTCCACTCTTCTGCCCTTATCCAAGCTATACCATCTCTAGATGGCAAATATAATCTATAGATTTTAGACTATAGCTGTAAACTTGTAACTGTTCTCTTTTCTTGAGCTCTTGATCTTATAGTAAGTCGTCTACGCCAAAGCTTTTCAATGTGAATTAGATCATGTTATTCCTCTTGACTTCCCATCACATGTGGCACAAAATCCACCGATTTCATCCTGCCCAAGAGGTGCCATGTGGTCCAGCCTCTGGCATGCCTCTCACACTGTCACTTGTTGTTCCTCTCTATAATCTCTTTCAGCCACATAGCTCTCCTCTCTGTACTTTGGCAATAACACACATTCCAATTCAGCGACGTGTAACTGTCCTCTTTGCCTGGCATTTCTTTCCATAGATATTTAGTAGACTTTTCCCTCATTTATTCGGGTCTGTGTTCAACTGCCACCACTGTGAAGGAACATAGGTCTTCTCTGACCATTCCTAGGAGCATCCTTGGTCTCTATCCACCCTCTTCACTCTGCTTTGTGTTTCTTAATGTGTATAACTATCTTACTTCCTTTATTGTGTTTGTTTACTTATTAAGTGTTTTCCCTATGTAGTACAGGCTCTGTGAGAGCAGGAATTTTGCCTACTTTCATCACGTCATATCCTCAGTACCCCAAATGGAGATTGGCCCATGGTAGGCACTCAGTTGATACTATTCAGCCAAATGAATGAACTAATGGCTGTTTCTTTCTACCTACTGTATGTGCTGTTCCAACATAGCTTGCAATTTTACTATAATAAATGTAATGGAATTTATAACAGATGCCAGTTGTTCAACTCATGGGATATATACTGTTCTTATGCCTGTTTTACTAATAAAAGAACTGAGGCTTACAGAGTTTAAGTACGTAGCTTACAATCATACAGCAAGTAAGTGACAGGGCCAGAATTTGGACTCAGGACTGGCTTCAGCCTCTGTGCTCTTAATCATTATGCTCCCAGCTGCAGTCCTCTGTGAAGCTACTGTCCTTTTTCTTTCTTTCCTTTCACCACATAGAGGGACACTGTACACTTAGCCGCTTCTATTTATTTTTTCCTTCCAGCCACTTTCCTCTTTTAACTAAGTTCTGTCTGTGGCAACCTTCTATAGCTTTCTTATGAAAAATCAATGTGTTTCAGAATCTTCATGGGACTTTCTCTCCCATATATAACTTCTTCATCTAAGAAGTTCCCATATCCCATTGACTTTTTTGTTCTTCCACAGTATCTTTTGAATCCCTGGCTGCATTCCCATTTCCAAGAGTCGTGTTTTTATTCTTTTCTTATGGCCTCACCCCTGAACAGTCAAAGTAGCTTTATAATTAATCTTCCTCCTCTCTGTAGTGCCTTCTAAATATCTTTGTATCCTGCTTGCCAAATTTCTTCCTGAAACAACTTAAATATGGCGTTCTACTCCATAAATTTTCCCAATGGCTCCTCACTGTCTTCCAAGAAAAAAAACAACAAACCCCCGTGCATACCAGATGTAAGTCCATATTTCTAGTCTCCTATTTCTGTGTTAGACACCCTTGCCAAGCCAGACCAGTCACCAGTTCACAAACATGCATTGTTCTTTATTTGATTTTCCTTCTGAACACTTTATTTTCCCCTCATGGAATGACTTGGTAGCCATCTCTAACTAACAGAGTTCTGTGAATCTTTCAAAGACCAGAGAGGTATTAATGCTCTCATGAATTCTTTCCTCTCTGATTACTACACCCAGAAATGAGGGCTTCTTTTCTCATGTTTGAATAGCCTCTCTTTTTAACACTTTTATGGAATTAATTCCTGAGTACTGCCTCATATACTTAGGTATTCAAGTCCAAATCCCTCCTCTAACAGATTGTGTATTACGTGATAGGGAGGGAATGCATCTAATTCTTCTTCATATTCACACATTGTTTAACTCAATATCTAGCATAAAATTGGTACTTGCTAAGTATCTTTCAAATAAAGGACTAGATGAAAAAATAAATGTATTATAAGAAGGCTTGTGTTCATAACACATCAGGGTTTAAGGCTTTTTATTTTTTTAGCAGTTCTAGTAGAATATCTTCGAATAAAAACTTGATATATTAAAGGCAGTTAAAATTGTTTTCATTCAACAAGAACTAACGAGCTTGGAAAGAAAGAAATGTAATGAAATCTAAGAAGTGTTGAGAACTTCTAAATATTATTCACTAGCTAAAGTGAAAGTGAAAGTGAAGTCGCTCAGTCGTGTCCGACTCTTTGCGACCCAGTGGACTGTAGCCTATCAGGCTCCTCTGTCCATGGGATTTTCCAGGCAAGAGTGCTGGAGTGGATTGCCATTTCCTTCTCCAGGGGATCTTCCTGACCCAGAAATCGAACCCGGGTCTCCCGCATTGCAGGCAGATGCCTTACCGTCTAAGCCACCAGGGAAGCGAAATACCTTGCTAATTCGTTATTTCATTTACTCCTCATAATACTCTCATGTGTTGAGATTACGCTGATTTTACAGATGGGAAATAGTCTCAGCTTAAGAAACTTCCTTCAGGACACAGCTGAGCAGCTTATGAGTCTCTATGGTGTGCTGCTTTTCTAAGGACAAAGATGCCTTATATTATTTGTATTCATTTTTTAAAGAATCTGTTTGACTCTAGCATCTCCAGTTTACAAATGTGGAAACCAAAGTTCTGAGAGTCTGAAGCCCAAACTTGGGCTCAGTCTGTCGGCTTCACCCTACCCCTCACGCTGCCATCTCAAGCCCTGACTCGCTCAATGACTAAAGTACCACTTCTCTTACTCCTAGTGTCTTACGTGAATGCAGGCCCTAAAATGACAAGTAATTTATTACTTTAATTAGTTTAAAATTAGTAAAGTAGTAGTTAGAAATGTATTCGTTTTATTAACTTAAAAACTGTTCTATAAAGCATGCATATATGTGATTTTCAGCAGTTAAATACATTTATAAAATGCATAGGGACACTCTGACTCAACAGTTCCATACCTAGATTTGTTCTGTTCTTGGCTGTATATCTAGCAGAAATGCCTAACATGCTCCCCAAAAGACATGTATAAGAATACTTTGGGGAATACTGCTTATCATGACTTTGTAATGTATATGACATACTCACACAATGGACTGCCATGTAGCAATGAAAATGAATGAGCTAAAAGGATACAGACAACATGGAGAGTCTCACAGATGTACTCTTGCAAAACAGAAATGTAATACATCTGTATGATTCAATTTATGTAAATTTAAACAGGCAAAATAACCTATGGGGTTAGAATTCAAAAGAGTAGTTACTCTTAATGAGAGGTGGTTAGTTACCAGAAGGGACCATGGAGCAGCTTCTGATAATGTTCCGTTTCATGGCCTGGCTGATGGTGAGAAGACATTTCACCCTGAAAAGTCACTGAGCAGTACTGATGATATTTAGTTTTCAATATGTATTACTGTTGTTCAGTTGCAAAGTTGTGTCCAACTCTTTTTGACCCCAAGGACTGCAGCACACCAGGACTCCCTGTCCCTCACTGTCTCCCAGAGTTTGCCCCAGTTCATATCCATTGAATAGGTGATGTCATCCAACCTTCTCATCCTCTGCCGCCCTTTCTCCTTCTGCCCTCAGTCTTTCCCAGCATCAGGGCCTTTTCCAGTGAGCCAACTATTGGCCAAACTGTTGGAGCTTCAGCATCAGTCCTTTCAGTGAGTATTAAGGATTGATTTCCATTAAGATTGACTGGTTTGGTCTCCTTGCTGTCCAAGGGACTATAAATATACATATTTATATTTAAGTAAAACTTCAATTAGAAATGAAGAGTCAGTAGAATATAGACCTTTTGAAATCTTTGTCACATTACATTCTTTGTTGGCTCCAAACTCAGTTGGTTAGACTCTATCTAACAAGAGAAAATTTACTTCAGCATATAATCCAAGTTGATTTTAAAATTAATTCTTAGACTTTCTGATAAATAGATTCTTTGCAACTGACATGATTGATGGGCCTTAGCTAGCTAGGCCGAAAAACTTGTAGATTTGTATCTTGACAGAGTTATGATTTCATTCAGAATGGTAGATGCATTTACTGATGGCCCACTTGCAATTATTTGGATTTACTCATGTATCAAGTCTTGTATAAACCACATCATAGCACAGTTTGGATTTCCAGTCACATGTATAAAGATGCTTGCTGTTCCGCTTAATAATCTCTATTTTTGTAAGATTATTCCTCCCTTCTTCCTTGACATTTCTCACCATGTTCTACAAAATGTTAATTACCAGATAAAATATAAACTATCTGAAGTGTTTTTTAGTTCTTAAACTTCACAGGAAATGGCATTTAATTTCATTAAAGTACAAAATCTGTTTGTCTGAGATTATACTTCTTGGTTGAAAACATTAGGTGGCATATGTTACTTCTTACCCCAGAACACACTTCACAGCTAAGCAAGCTGATGCCTGTGAGAAGCATAGTAGCTGATAGCAAAGACAGGAGAAGAATCCAGATATTCTGATTTCCCCAGTCCAGTGCTCTTTCTTATAAAACTGTGGTAAAAGTGAATATTTTTACAATGGCCAAAAATAATTTTATATGATTTTCTTACTATAAATTAGTCCCCTGGAGAAGACTCTTAAGAGTCCCTTGGACTGTAAGGAGATCCAACCAGTCCATCCTAAAGGAAATCAGTACTGAATATTCATTGGAAGGACTGATGCTGAAGCTGCAACTCCAATACTTTGGCCACCTGATGTGAAGAACTGACTCATTGGAAAAGACCCTGATGCTGGGAAAGATTGAAGGTGGGAGAAGGGGACAACAGAGGATGAGATGGTTGGATGGCATCACCGACTCAATGGACATGAGTTTGAGCAAACTCCAGGAATTGGCGATGGACAGGGAGGCCTGGCGTGCTGCAGTCCATGGGGTCGCAAAGAGTTGGACACGATTGAGTGACTGAACTTAACTGAAGGAAAGTCATATGCTGGGTTTCCAGGGATCAGACTCTGAAAAAAGATTGGGAAACAGGAGATTTATTAGCAAGCTCCTTTAGTAATAACACCTGTGAGGGTAAAGGGTACAGGATTGCTGAGAGGGGGATAGTAAACTAATCAGGTATTGTTATCATCATTCACTTTGTAAACCGTGTCCGACTCTTTGAGACCCCCATGGAGTATAGCACACCAAGCTTCCTGTCCTTCACTATCTCCTGGAGTTTGCTCAAATTTGTGTCCATTGAATCGATGATGCCATCCAACCATCTCATTCTCTGTCACCCTCTTCTCCTCCTGCCTTCAGTCTTTCCCAGCATCAGGGTCTTTTCCAATGAGTTGATTCTTTACATCAGATGGCCAAAGTATTGGAGCTTCAGCATCAGTCCTTCCAGTGAATATTTAGGGTTGATTTCCTGTTGGATTGACTGGTTTGATCTCCTTGCTGGTTGGCATATGGAAAAACCTGGACAAACTTTTTGGCCAACCCAAAATAGATGGAGGCCTCAACTGACAGTACAGATTGCTCTGGTGCTGGCATTATCCTTCTAGGTTGTCCCAGATGAGGTAGGAGTGGAGGGTGGGGGCGGTTCTGAAGTCTTTGATACAGACTGCTCCTAGGAGGTAAGGTGCAACCTTGATGAGCAGCTTCTTTGGCTGAGAGCAGTTCCTGAAGCGATGGCAGATTTTCTTACACTTTCAGTGTTTTATTATTCCATGCATCCTAATTATTTGGCCTTGGAAAGATTCCTTTTCCATTCTCATATTGTGTTTCCTCCTGCTGTAAAATGCCACAGGAGAGGTGAAGAATAGATCTAGGTAAAATAGAAATGGAAGCAGATACTCTGTAGGACCACATCAGCTGTACAATTTTAATAATTCACTGTATGAGTTTGTTGAGTAAAAATCTCTTGAATTTATTTTTTTCAGTTTTTTATTTCCTTGTAAAGATTTGAAGGAAAAAATGTAAGATCAGCCTCTAAAGAAGCTAGAAGTTTCAAAAACTTAAATTAGATGGTATTTTAAAAGACTGAGGCAGAAGAAAGCATACAGTTTTGTTTTCAGGATAGCTTGGATGCTGCTATGGTTACTGGTTGGGGGCCTTTCTAGAACGTTCACTATGAGAGCCAATGTTTTCTTCCACACCCTCACTATCTGCTTTAGTCACTTGAGTGCAGAACTCAGTTTTCAGTATCTTTGGAAAATTTTGACTTCTATTTTAAGTGGCCATAATATTTTAAGTGGTCATAATATTTCAAGTGGTCATATTTTTTAAAATTTTATTTATCATTGAACAGTTTTATTTAGATATAATTTATGTGTGTATCTGTACATATTTAATGTACATAGTCTAGTAAGTTTAGACATGCATTCACCCGTGATACCATCACCACAAAGTCATAGATAAGAAGGTTGTTTTAAACAGTTTTTTTTTTTAATTAAATGTTATTCAGCTCAATCTTGGGGCAGATCTTCTGGGACTCAGGAGAAATTAATGTCAGTAACCAACATTTCCACCCTGATGCACTTATAGGTGGGTGCTCTGTTTAATCCTCAGAACCACATCCTAAAGTTGATACCACTATGATCTCCACTTTACTGAAGAAAAAACCAGGAAATAGATTGCATACCCTCTCATGTGAATGTATGCTGCTGCTGCTAAGTCACTTCAGTCATGTCCAACTCTGTGCGACCCCATAGACAGCAGCCCACCAGGCTCCTCTGTCCCTGGGATTCTCCAGGCAAGAACACTGGAGTGGGTTGCCATTTCCTTCTCCAATGCATGAAAGTGAAAAGTGAAAGTGAAGTCGCTCAGTCGTGTCCAACCCTTAGCAATCCCATGGACTGCAGCCCACCAAGCTCCTCCATCCATGGGATTTTCCAGGCAAGAGTGCTGGAGTGGGGTGCCCATTGCCTTCTCCGTGTGAATGTATAGTTACCTACTACTACCTAACAAATTACCTCAAAATGTAGCAACAGAAAACAACCATTTATTTTTTCAGTAGCTTCTGAGCATCAGGAATCCAGGAATGATTTAGCCAGGCAGTTCAAGCTCAGGGTCCTCATGACATATGACTCCTGGCCTCCTCCAGAGTGAACCATCAGAGAGAGTGAGAGGGGAAAAGAGAATGAGAAAGAATCTCATTTAACCTGTTTTTGGAAGTGACATACCATCACTTCCATTGCACTCGCTGGTCACCAGAACAACGTGGATGAACTGTGGCAGGGAACTCCAACAAGGATGCGAATACAAGAAGAGAGAATCAATGGGCACTGTCTTAGATGTTGGCTATGACATTTATTCCCTACCAAGTAGCAGAACTAGATAATGAACCCAGGCAGTCTGACCTAGTGTGTGGGCCCTTTACCACTATTTTAAGAATAGCGGCAGAAAATGTCATTGTGAATGTTCACTATTTCCCTAAAGTAGGAATTTGTGGATACTTGTGGCTGGCATCCAGTGACAATTGCTTGTCAAAGGACACCTGAAAATGGGAAGGAGATTAGAGTATTTATCAAGGGTGACGGAAACTACAGTTCTGAATAGTCCAGATTATATGTAGGCCATTGCCAAAAAGAAATGCTAAAGAGAGGCAGAGTGAGAAATCATTTCACTTAAGCTCTTTGCACTTTCAAATATTATCTTTACTCTTCTGTTTGTTCACCTCTCCTCCTCAACAAATCTCTCAAATTGCCAAGTATCATGGGGACAAGTACCTATAGAGAGCTTTATTTCTTAAAATTGTAACTTTAAAAATAAAATCTGTATTTTAGATTTCCTATAGGTCGTGTTTAACACTGACATTTTTGTAATTGTTGTTTAAAGTTTTTGAATATCAATGTGTCCAGTTCAGGAAACTAAGTAATTTGGTGGTGAGGGAGTTTCTACTTGAAAAATCTTGATGCATCAGTATGAGAGATAAATCCAGTTGTCAGCAAGCTGTGTCAGAACAGATTTCTTGTCATAGTTGGCCGCAAGGCAGAGATTTATTGAAAATGTTTGATGATATCACTGTTCGAGCTGTTTTACATAAACAGAGCAGGGCAGTGAATGCCTTGAATTGTACTGTGAGGATGTGTGTGTGCGTGCGTGTGTTTCTGGCTCTCAAAACTGACATGCAGGGGAAAATACAAAAATGCACTTCAATACACGGTGTTAGGTCCAACTTATTTCAGAATGATTAGTTTAGCAACAACCGTTTTATAAGTAAGGGTAGGTGTCTGTTCTGTTTTAGAAATGAATCATGGATCAGAAAACTTCAAAACCAAGGCTTTGGAATACTGACTATTCTATTCATGTGAGGGAAATAGAACAATGCAAATTTCTGAGCTGCTGAGACATACAACAGATTTATCGTTTTTTAAAAGAACTTTTATTATTTGCAAACCTTTTGTACTCAGGTCAGTAGTCAAAATGCAAAACCCATAGAAAGTAAAATTTCTTTTCTTAAGTAATGAAAGACTTGGAACTGGAATATGAATTTAGTCTCTTGGGTTCTCTCCACTCTCTAACTTACACAGAATCTGTGGCTTGCCAAATTATTTTCTGTTTCTCTATTCAAATTTATTCAGCACCAACTGGAAGATATTTATGACATTCTTTTTCTAACTGCATTCTAAAATATTGGTTAAATTCAGATAACAATATTGATTAGAATGTGCAGTTTGTCAAGTGGGTGCCTTCTGTGTTTAAGGGAGACTTATTGTCACATTTATTTATGAGTAAAAATTGTCAACACAGGAAAAGCTTTGCAATTTGGCAGTCAACCTTAATGACTGTATATAGTAATCTCATTTTGATTGGTTAGATGTATGAATTCAATTAACTGCTTCAGAGTGAAATTTTGAGTTATAGGAATACAGACTTTGTTATTATAAGACTTTTATTTGCAAAGGTATTCAAGTCTATTACTCTTATTATCATTGTAGTAACGTAGTAAGTATACACACCAGAAAACAAAATAATACATACATGAGATCATGTAAAAAATCTCCAGTGGGTTAAAATGACACATTTATAAATATTTCTTCTAGAAAATCTTTCTTGTTAACTCACTTGAAAAATATGAAGTGTCTCCAGCACTGTACTATGACAGACACAAAGACTACAAAATTATAACCTTTTCCTCTAGGGAATTTATCATTATTTTGGCTGGTATCTGGTTTGAATATCTGATTCTTTTCAAAAGTTCCCTTCTCATTTTATTTCTTTTCCTTTTTCTAAAGTCTGTTCATGTGTTTAGATAGCCACAATCTACTTTTATAAAATATCTTATCAATTAAATTATAACATCTTTATTTATGATGTTACATATCAGTCTGAATTTTTCATTGAAGTGCTCCCAAAAATAATTTAGAAAAGCTTTGTATCACCACACACATTTTTAATTCAGTATTTAAAGTTAAATATTATAGGTTAAATATCTGCAAAATACATAATTTTTCTGGTATTCTACTCTTTTAAATAAAGCCAAAAGTATAAAAATACCATAGCAATTTGATACCCACCATCATCTATTTACAAAGTATCAATATGTAAGGAAGTTTCCCTTTTACAGAGAAAAGTTTGTATCACTCATTTTCTTCCTTTAACTAATACCTACAATTCACTTCCCCACAGAATAACATACAATTGTCAGCTCTATGAACTCTGACAGAAAGTTAAATAGTATTTCAGTTAGCAACTAGATAATGTCCTCTAATTTTTTCTGGAAGTAAAGTTATATTCAAGTATTGATTAATCATTCAAGTTATCTGCTTTCTAATTTTCTAGGAGGTACAACTGTAAAAAGCTTTATCAAGACTTATACATCTACAGGTTTCATTCACTTAGAGGTACTTCGTATAATACAATATACTAAGACAAGATTGAAAACATTGAAATATCACTTACATCTTTACTAACATAAGTTTTGAAAAAATATTTATCCCATTAAATAATTAATATACGTTCTTATTTGATTCAGATAAAGCACCCATTACTTAACCTCCTTAAAAAAGAGTTAGTCCTCATTACCAAAACAGTCAGTCAAAACTTTCTATGCATTAATATATGATATTTGTTTTTCAGTTTCTGATTTACTTCACTGTATAGCAGGCTCTAGGTTCATCCACCTCACTACAACTGATTTAAATTCATTCCTCTTCATGGCTAAGTAATATTCCATTGTATATAGGTACCATATCTTCTTTATCCATTCATCTGTTGATGGACATCTAGATTGCCTCCATGTCCTGGCTAGTGCTGCAGTGAACACATTGGGGTACATGTGTCATTTTGAAGGAACCCTTTTAATTTAAAGTGCTATGTATTTCATGTAATTAATCTGCATTTTTAAGTCAAAATATTTAAAAAATCTGTTTCTAACCAACAATAATGCAATGTAATTTGTATCTTGATGATGAAATTACTAGGTAAAAGGAAAGTGATTAAAAAATTTTTTTTTACTTTGGTAAATGTACACTGCTGTGCATGTGGAACTTCAGCAACTGGCCTTAGGGTATAACTAAATTAAAAAATCATAATATAAATAATTCATTAATTTTTCAGATAAGAATATGCTGTTGAAATTGATCATTCCAGTAGCTAGCTTAATTTTTACTTTTTGTTAATAAGAGGTAGAGTGTGCTAAACATTTTATAAGATGAAGATTGACTTACACTGAGAGTAAGTATTTCATAATATGATACAGTTCAGTCCAATTGCTCAGTCGGGTTTGACTCTTTGTGACCCCATGGACTTCAGTACGCCAGGCCTCCCTGTCCATCACCAACTCCCAGAGTTTACTCTGGGAGTTACTCTGTCCATGGAGTTGGTGATGCCATCCAGCCATCTCATCCTCTGTCATCCCCTTCTCCTCCTGCCTTCAATCTTTCCCAGCATCGGGGTCTTTTCAAATGAGTCAGCTCTTCGCATTAGGTGGCCAAAGTATTAGAGTTGCAGCTTCAACATCAGCCCTTCCAATGAATATTTAGGACTGATCTCCTTTAGAATGGACTGGTTGGATCGCCTTGCAATCCAAAGGACTCTCAAGAGTCTTCTCCAACACCACAGTTCAAAAGCATCAATTCTTCAGAGCTCAGTTTTCTTTATAGTCCGACTCTTACATCGATACATGACTACTGGAAAAACTATAGCCTTGACTAGATGGATCTTTGTTGGCAAAGTAATCTCTCTGCTTTTTAATATGCTGTCTAGGTTGGTCATAACTTTTCTTCCAAGGAGTAAGCATCTTTTAATTTCATGGCTGCAGTCATCATCTGCAGTGATTTTAGAGCCCCCCAAAATAAAGTCTGCCCCTGTTTCCACTGTTTCTTTATCTATTTGCCATGAAGTGATGGCACCAAAACAGACTGATTATATTCTTTGCAGCCAAAGATGGAGAAGCTCTATACAGTCAGCAAAAACAAGACCGGGAGCTGACTATGGCTCAGATCATGAACTCCTTATTACCAAATTCAGACTTAAATTGAAGAAAGTAGGGAAAACCACTAGACCATTCAGGTATGACCTAAATCAAACACCTAATTCATAATGTGATACAGGTGAACAGGTATTTGAAGAATGGAATCGACAGTGCTCACTAAACCTGGAAAAAATTGTGTAAGATATTATCTGTAGGTTTAGACCAATGTAGCTTCAAACATGTTTTGGTATTTCAGAAAACATTCAGTTGCATTTAAATTAATGTGTCACAAAGTTGTACTACTTCAGCTGCTTGAAAGTATTTTCTATTAAATATAAATCCTTGGTTTGAGTATTTAGAGTATACTTTCATATTCTCTCTCCAGACTATAGATCTCCAAAGCATTACTTTCCTTCACAGAATTAATAGAAAATCCCCACTTTTTTAGCCCGCTGTATATAATGTATTCCATTTTGGAATAATCTAATGTTCGTAACATCATTATTTTTGCCCAGAAGAAAGAATAAGATGAAAACCAAACCAAACCAAATAAAAACCAGGGAGCCTTAAGGTGGCCTATGAATCACTTCTTTGTTTGAAACCATGAAAAGTTTTAAACCTCAGGGTAATTCTTGCTAGTGAGATTCTTGAAGAGTGAGTTGTCTTTTCTGAAGTGAGAAAGGGACTTTCTAGAAAGAGAGGTAAGTAAAGGAAGCGACATGAAACTATGAGGAGCATCCATGGATTTGAAGATGTGAAAATGTAACCGTTTCCTTTTTGCTTGTTAGGTGGATGCATGGGATTGAAAATATTAATGACAACACCTTTGTTTTGCAGCTGTCGTGAGCGCCATCCCTGTGCCAACCCTAGAAAGTGCCCAGTACCCAGGAATCCTTCCGTCACCCACGTGTGGATACCCCCACCCACAGTTCACCCTCCGGCCTGTGCCGTTCCCAGCACTCTCAGTGGACCGCGGTTTTGGAGCAGGAAAAAGTTAGTGCATTGCATTTTCCTTTATTTTTACTGAGAACAAACAAATAAGATCAATAACGTCTTGTCAAGTGTGTAGCATTCTGATGCTCTTATCCTTTGTAAAGAGGGATTCAGCTGTGACCTGAGTACTAGAATTTTCTTTTTCAGCATGGTCAGTTTTTTGGACCCTAAACGTGTATTGGGACTGATTTTCTAGGAGTCTTTCCACAGTCTGTTGCACTGACAATATGAAGTGTTGTGAGAAAACAAAGCTGAACGGGTTCAGTAAAACAGTGACGTGATGGGTGCTGGAAATTAGTATGTTCTGATAAGTGGGAAGTGAATAAGCAAGTGACTGAACTCCAACATATTCTCACTTAAGTGTCTGTTTGTAATAATTGAAGATGTCTTTTTGATTTTCCTTATGAACCAATACCTGTATGAAAGCTTTAGCTTTCTTTATTTAAATCAGCCATTTGCAACACCATGGATAGACCTTTTTCATTTTTCATTTTTAAGAAATAGCTATTGGAAATAAAAAATTTTCCAGACTAATATTTCACCTGTTTTATGTATTTATTTTTCCAGCTTTAATGGGAATAGTTGACATTGAACAGTGTGTTCTGCCATGTGTTGATTTGATATACTTCTCTATTACAAAATGATAATCTCCATAACCTTAGCCAACACCTCCATCCATGGCACGTAATAAGCATTTCTTTTTTGTGGTAAAAACATTTAAGAGTTACTCTCTTAGCAACTTCTGAGGGTTTAATACAGTATCATTAACTATAATCACTCCTCTGTCCATGGGATTCTCCAGGCAAGAATACTGAAGTGGTTGCCATCTCCTTCCCCCGGAGCTCTTCCTGACCCGGGTCTCCTGCTTGCCAGCAGATTCTTTACTAACTGAGCTATGAGGGAAGCCCATTCTATACGTTATAGCCCCAGAATTTATTCATCTTCTAACTATAAGTCTGACCAAATATGTCCTTTCTTCTGTCCTCTCCCAGTCTCTGGTAAACATTATTCTAGTTTCTATGTCTATGAGTCTGGCTTTTTTCGATTCACATATAATGTTTGTCTTTCTCCATCTGACTTATTTCACTCAGCATAATGCCTTTAAGGTCTATCCATGTTGTTGCAAATGTAAATGTCCTTCTTTCTCATGGCTAAATAGTATATGTGTGTATGTGTGTATACATTTTATATGTATCTCACATCTTCTTTGCCCATTCATCCTTGATGAAAACTTAGCTGTTTCCATGTATTGGCTATTGTGAATTATGCTGCAAAAAGCATGGGAATCTCAGCCATAAAAAGGGACAAAATGGGGTCATTTGTAATGATATGAATGAATCTGGTGTCTGTCATAAAAAGTGAAGTAAGTCAAAAAAAGGAAAACAAATATTGTATGTTAACACATATATATATGGAATCCAGAAAAGTAGTACTAATGACTCTATTTGCAGGGCAGGAATAGAGACACAGATGTGGAGAATGGACTTGCAGACACAGCGGGGGAAGGAGAGGATGGGATGAGTTGAGAGAGTAGCTTTGATATACATATATATATATGAAAAGTGAAAGTGAAGTCGCTCAGTCGTGTCCGACTCTTTGCAATCCCGTGGACCTATGTAGCCTACCAGAACTCTCCGTCCATGGGATTCTCTAGGCAAGAATACTGGAGTGGGTTACCATTTCCTTCTCCAGGGGATCTTCCCAACCCAGGGATCGAACCCAGGTCTCCCACATCAGAGGCGGACACTTTAACCTCTGAGCCACCAGGGAAGCCCTATATATATATATATATATATATATATATATATAATCATATGTAAAATAGATAGCTCGCGGGAAGCTGCTGTATAGCACAGAGAGCTCAGCTTGGTACTCTATGATGTCCTGATGTTAAGTCGCGTCAGTCGTGTCCGACTCTGTGCGACCCCATAGATGGCAGCCCACCAGGCTTCCCCGTCCCTGGGATTCTCCAGGCAAGAACGCTGGAGTGGGTTGCCACTTCCTTCTCCAATGCATGAAAGTGAAAAGTGAAAGAGAAGTCGCTCAGTCGTGTCTGACTCTTAGTGACCCCATGGACTGCAGCCTACCAGGCTCCTCCATCCATGGGATTTTCCAGGCAAGAGTACTGGAGTGGGGTGTCATTGCCTTCTCCCTGTGATGTCCTAGAGGGGTGGAATTGGGGCTGTGTGGGAGGGAGGTTCAATAGTGAGATGGTATAATATACTTAACAGCTGATTCACACTGTTGTACCACAGAAACTAACACAACATTGTAAAGCAGGTGTGTGTTAGTTGCTAAGTTGTATCCGACTCTTTGCAACCCCATGGACTATAGCCTGCCAGGCTCCTCTGTCCACAGGATTTCCCAGGCGAGAACACTGGAGTGGGATGCATTTCCTTCTCCAGGGGATCTTCCCAATCCAGGGATTGAACTTGCATCTCTTGCATTGGCAGGCAGATTCTTTACCACTGAGCCACCTGGGAAGCACCTGTAAAGCAATTATCCTCCAAATTAAAGAAATAATATTAAAAATAGTTGGCAAAAAAAATGCATGGGAGTGCAGAATCTCTTTGATATCCTGTTTTCATTGCCTTTGCCATACGCAGAAGTGGGATGGCTAGATTATATGATTGTACAATTTTTAATTTCCTAAGGTACTTACACACTGTTTTCTACAGTGGCTATATCATTTTATATTTCCACCAACAGTGCAAAAGTGTTTTCCTTCCTCCTCCACATCCTCGCAAACACTTATCTCTTATCTTTTTTATTTTAGCCATGGTAACAGAGGTGAGGTGATATCTCATTGTCGTTTGATTTGCATTTCCCTAGTGATTAGTAATCTTGAGCACCTTTTCATGTATCTGTTGGTCTTTTGTATATCTTCTTTGGAACAGTGTCCATTCAATTCCTCTGTGCATTTTTTTAATCACAGTGTTTATGTTTTTTGTTTCTGAGTTGTATGAGTTTTTGTATATTTTGGGTATTAACCAATTAATCAGATATTTGATTTGTAAGAATTTCCTTCCCTTACATTTTCATTTTCTTTCTTTGTAGCCACTTTTTAAGTGGATATAGTTCCATTTACTTATTGTTGCTGTTGTTGCCTTTGCTTTTGGTGTCAAACCAAAAATAAAATCATTGCCAAGATCAGTGTCTGTTTTCTTCCAGGAGTTCTACAGTTCTTGGTCTTATGTTCAAGTCTTTAATCTAGTTTGTTTTTGCATATGGTACAAGATAAGTAATTTCTCTCTTTGATAGTCTGTTGTTAGGATATCAAAATGCAACTGATTTCTGTATATTGATTTTGTGTCCTGAGAGTAGTATTTGTTTCAAAGAATGTACAAATGGAGAGAGATTCTCAAGCTATTATATGCACCCTGGTGAGTTTTCCTGTGCTATTTAGCTTTTTTTCCCTTCAAGCACAGCATTTTAAAATCGATTTTATGGCATTCTTCTCTTAGTTACGAACAGGTGACTCAGCATCTCCTGTGAGATAGGATATTTCGTAATAGATAAGATGGTAACAGCAATAAAATATATTTGTGGAGTAGCTATATTTTTTCCAAGCCAACAGGGACAGCTCTAAGAAATCATAATCTGTCTAGATGTAGCAAGGTTAGAATTAAAAGGCATCAAAAATCTGCCAAGAGAGAATTAGATTTATTTTTCTTCTTCTCACTGCACATCATGTCTAGAGAATAGAGTTGTGTGCAGAAACTCAAAGAAAAAAAGTCCTCCAGACCACACTGAAGGGATTTAAATAAAGGTGTAAGAAGTCCAACACCTCCAAATTTCTGAATCCCAAGACAACTAGGACGATAATTCTAGTCAAAGGATTCAGAACACACAAGTCCCTCCTTCAATTTCTGAACTGCACTATCCCTGAGAGAAAAGAGGTTTATAGTTTTAGTTTAGTTTTCTTCTCATTGCTTCATTGTTCATTTATATTCTCTGACTGTAAAAGGAAGTGTCAGAATGGCCTTTATCTGTTCATTCCAGCAAGACAGAGATAGCCAAAGTTCACTACTTTGTCCGAAATTGGAAATTAACTATTTCATTCGCGGGTGTTCCTGTAAATTCTTTTCCATTTTTAAAAGCATCATCTCCTTCTGAAAATCCAACATCTCATTGATTCCTTCCTTTCTCTCCTGATCTGGTACAGCATGCAAAACTGTCTCATTAAACCATGGGGAAAATGATTCTAGAAGTTACATTTCAATGAAAAGGAAAACAACGGAACTAGTATAGAATTTAGTTTCATCTGTGGTTAAGGATCACAGATTTGTTTATGCCTTTGTTTAGTCTCATACCACTGTGGTGCAGGATTTTGACAGTGGATGAGGCTATGCATACCTGGGGTCAGAGTGTAAATCTCTGTATCTTTATTCGATTTTGTTATGACTCTGAAAACTGCTCTAAAAATCAAGGTCTGTTACAATGAAAAGGTGTGGGGGTGAGGAGCAGGGAGTGAGAAAGAGGAAGGAAGGAAGGAGGGTGAGCAGGAAAAAAGGGAGAAAATGCAGTCTCCATAGTTGATTTTTATTTTAATTTGCTTAAAAGTAATACTATTAAATACATTTAAAATTCTATTACTATTACATAACATATAATGTGAACATAAAATAGATAATGTATTGTATAAAGTTATGCAAATTAAGGATTCTTAACAGAATCCTTTGTTTAATAATTCGTGAACCTCATCTAAAATCAAAAGGCATTGACAGTCTACTCCTGGTCAAGATACCATAGATTTTTAAAAAATATAAGATATACTCAGTCCTTCTTCAAGTATTTTTTTGACCAAAGCTATGTGCAATGCAAAAGGCATGGGAACTGATATGTGTTTCCAAGTAATTGCTTTGAGAAGAAATACAGAAAACAAGCATCCTCTTTTCTAGGAAACTAAGTATTCTCTAAATCACTGTCAGAAACAGTTAACTTCCGACCATTCAGTATCGGTTTCTAAATGCCTTGGAGAACACTAAACATCCCAGTTCTCTCTCAAGCAGAAAACATTCCATGTCTCTGGCTGGAGATGTCTTATTAGTCACCTTGAAAAACAGCAAAAGGCACACGTAGGAAAAGAAACATTTTGACTGTGGGAAATGGAGCAACTCTCCTTTCTCAAAAGTTATCAGATGGACCTTTGAGTTTGAGAGATGACTCACTAAATCCCTGCCCACAGAGAAGGCTGCTTTCTGAGGACACTAATAAAGCTGAATTTCTCCCCTCCCATAATGAATGGAAAGATATAGGATACAGTTCATTTGCATAACACACATTCGGTGATCCACACAGAAAGGTTTATACAGTTGTGATGGACAAATATTTCTTCTTCCTATTAATAGCTTCAGTTTTGCCCTTCACACCCGTGGGCAAAGGAACTGGCCATGGGGGAACAAGAAAAGGAGATGTATTTTGAAAACTTCAAACAATCATCTGTAGATCTCACTTCTGTAAGTCAGTATAAAATTGGGGCCTCCATTTCCTCCCCTTTGAAACAGGTGCTAGAGGCGATGATGCCCACTCTCGTCTTCAGTGTTGACATTGTCTCAGTGAGAACACCAGTCACCTTTCTCCAGGTTATCGTTCTCCCGCACCTCTCTCCCAAATTGGAAATAAGTTAACAGATGGAACTTGCCATCAATAAAACCAGAACAGTGGAGTTCATGGAGCTTTCTCTAGGGTCTTAAAAAAAAACTAGCTGTAAGGAATTGGGGTTACTGAGGATTGCTGCATGATGTTGTTCTTCTGAGATTAATGAGTGAATTTGGTTCATGTCTTGAAGTGTCTTTGCTTAGTTATTCGTTTGCTATATTTCTTTCAATGCAATCTGAGATAGAAAATTCTCATTTCCGTTTTTACAATACTTTTGCCAGTTATTTTTTAGCAATTATTTATGTGTTGGCATTAATTATTATAAATTGCCTTGAGATTTGACTCTGCTGTATAACTGTATGCTATTTGCACCATGAATTCCTACTATCTCATCATTTGAAAATGAGTGCCTTGCCAGGACCTATTTGATTCTCACTTTAGTCTGTGAATTGCAGGGATGCTGCACTTTGTGAGCGAAAGGAGGTTTTCTTTGCTTTTGGAGCTCTTAGCACCGCTAAATGTCATGTCAGAAAGCCAGTCTGTTTCACTTAGGTGTCCTGAAGCTGGCACCTGAACTGGCCAAACAGGCTCAGATGAAATGAGAGCTTTTCTCCAGTGGAGCAGTTGCTCTTGTGTTTGCTGGAGAGTTTTGTCAGTGCCTTAAATGTCAGCCAATTCTAAAAGGCACTTTTTTTTTTCTCCATACAACATATAACTATTATGAATCACCTATGGAAAACCTATACCTTGCCATTGTATTAGGTATTAAGCAAAATTAACATTTTGAACAAAACAAAAACAATCCTTTGTGCATTACTGATACATTCAGTCTCAAGTCTGGACCCTCTCATTCCCACCTAGCATATGAGGTTAGGCACTTTCCTCTTCACTCTGTGGCACAAAATATTGATTTTGCTAAAGAGCTGGTCCAGTGATATCAAGCCATTATTTCTTCCCTTGGTGTCAAGAACAACACTGTGATGGTCCTAGTGGGAATCATGGTAGCCAACTGAAAACTTGGGAATGGAGGACTCGGAGTGCTCAGCATTTTTATTTTCAAATATGTTAAAGAGAAGAGGAATGGTAGTGCCCACCCCCAAAATTCAATGAAGTCAGCAGAATTCATGAGAAACGTGAAGTTTTTAAGTAAATTTTAGAAGACTAAAAAAATGCCAAGTTTTATCAAACCTATGATCATAATAATATTTTAATATAGCTCTCTTTCATTTCAAAAATATAGAAGAAATAGAAAAGAAAAAATATGAAGGAAGGAATGAAGAAAAGAAAGATATCACAAAATGTTACTACCTCTGTAAAGACTAAAGCGGTTTTTAAAAATATGATACAGATTTATTGCAATCCAGCTTCCATAGAAAGAATTATAGCAGATTTCTGAGAAAAATTGTGAAATTTCTTCTCATGGAGAGGCATTTTTAATATGATGTGCATGCATGCTAGTTGTGTCTGACTGTGACCCCATGGACTGTAGCACACCAGGCTCCTCTATCCATGCAGTTCTCCAGGTCAGAATCCTAGAGTGAGTTACCATTTCCTCCTCCAAGGGATCATCCTGAACCAGAGACTGAACCCTCATCTCCTGTGCCTCCTGCATTGCAGGGGGACTATTTACCCACTGAGCCATTGGGGAAGCCCCTAATATGATGATAAGGACCCTTTAATAAAAACTAGCCCTTTGGGAATAAAAGAAAGACCTCATTGTTGGTTCCTGCAGCTGCTTCTCTCAATCTAACAGATACTGTATTTTTATTTGGGCAATTGACCATTTATTCCTTTAGATTAAATATGAGTCCAGAGTAAAACCTGCATAATTCTGTTTCTAAAACTATACTCTTGGTCACCTAATTATACCATCCTGATGGAACACAAGTTACACACATATTCCTCTTTCCCTTTACATTCTTGAAAGCAGTTTAGCTCCTTTTAGCATCTACCTGAAGGTCCCTTTCCCTTTTGTCTTTGAGAACCAACATCACCGAAGACTCATCTTAATGTTTTCCTTACAGCCCCACACTTTAACCTTGAGATTATATATGCACATACATACATGTCCATATTTGATAAGACATCCTGGCATAGAGATAAGGTACCACTCTTCAGACTCTGCTTGCCATCAGAGTTCTATCTAGTTTGCTTGATTACATTTTCCTTATTTGAAGAAATATTTTATCAAGTCTTTGCCCATTTTCTGGTTCCGAGTGCTATGTGGCTACACCTGTCCTTGGCCAACCCTGTGTCTTTCCACCTCCATCTTTGAATGGGGTAAGCCTGAAGCCTGCTCAGTGACCTAGAGGACCTCTAATCCTTTTTGAATATAGAAAAAATGAGCTTTAATATCAAATGCCTTCTACAGGCACATTTCACTGTTGCATATCTTTTATATCTTTAATCTCCACCCCCTTCAGCATTATCAGATGTTCCGTCTCCTCTGCCCTTTGCTGACCTCACTGAGCCTTCTAGAGAGGTGTCTCAGAATTATCTCACAAACTAATTATCTTGAGATATTACCTGCTTAGAAATTCTCTTTCAAAGGAAAGAGATTATCTTCTATCACTGCATTTTTTTCCACCTTTACCCAACAGTACTTTCTTAAGAAATAATCAGAACTATTATTCTTTGATCCACACTTATACCTACTATGCATCTCTGTTCATTTTCAATTTAACTTGGATCTGTTGAGTCTGAAGATGAATGAATAAAGTCAAATCACAGTGTTCTTAGCATGAAAAACTGCCTGGCCAATATTTTAGTACAACTCAACCGTGTTCTTTGGAGCAAAAGGTGTGTTTCTACACACAAAATTGTCCAAATAGCCAAAGGCTGTCACAAACAACTATTGTGAAGCCTCTTCAACCATAGTAATCTGAATGAAAATTTCAAGGTTTTCTACCAAAGGGGAAAAACTGCAATTCTGCATTCAGGCAACTTGTTTCAGCAAAGTCATCTCTCATGTAACTTCTTAGATTGATGTGTATCTATTTTGTTTCAGAAGATAACGACAGTGGTTATTATTTGCATCATTTTATTAGCAATGCCTTGAGCACCCGGTAACTCTGATGTGTTTGATAGCTGACATGGCATGTTTAAATCACAGAAAAATTGGCATATTGGCTAGTAGATAATAATGCAGCTGTAGCCTGGCTTGGTACATTGAATTTCACTGACATTGCTACTTATGAAAGGAGAAATAACTCTCTCTTCTCGCTCTATCACTTATGATTGCAGGGCCCAGACAATTCAGGCAATACAGTCAGTGCTGTGTATCTTTTACTATTCTTCCTAGAAGATACAGCCCTCCCCTACTAGGTCTGTTTCTACTGTTTAAAGGGGCAGTGCTAACACGTCCCATAAACGCAAGAGGATAGTGGGATGCAGATGTTCCTAAACGTGAAGGATTGGCCACATCATGGTACAACTCTCTGAACTGTTCCAGCGACTTAGAGAAAGCCCACTTTGTTGTGGAATAATGAATGGCTTCTACTGTGTTTATTGCAGCGGTGAGTGAAGGACCAACCACCCAACAGCCACCCATGTTGCCCCCAGCACAGCCTGAGCATCCAAGCAGTGAGGAGGCACCCAGCAGAACCATCCCCACGGCCTGTGTTCGCCCAACTCACCCCCTCCGCAGCTTCGCCAACCCTTTGCTACCTCCGCCGATGAGTGCAATAGAACCGAAAGTCCCTTATACGCCACTTCTGTCTCAGTCAGGTAAGTGCCCATTTGTCTGCATTCAGAAGCTTTGTTGCCCTTGGTGGCTCTGCGTTAAGTGCCCGAGGCTTCCTGAGAAGGCTCGGAGGTGATGTATCTGTTGGATGCTGATCACGTGCCCAGTGCACTCGTGTCTTTGGCTGATTTTTGTGGTGCAGCTTTTAAGTATTTACCTCGTAAACAGCTGGCTGATTTGGTGCCTTTCATTCCTTTGGAAAGTTGATGCTGAATGTCAGTTCAGTACTTATAATAGTGCTGTGCTATGCTATGCTATGCCAAGTCACTTCAGTCGTGTCCGACTCTGTGCGACCCCATAGACGGCAGCCCACCAGGCTCCCCCGTCCCTGGGATTCTCCAGGCAAGAACACTGGAGTGGGTTGCCATTGCCTTCTCCAATGCATGAAAGTGAAAAGTGAAAGTGAAGTCCTTCAGTCAGGTCCGACCCTCAGCGACCCCATGGACTGCAGCCTACCAGGGTCCTCTGTCCATGAGATTTTCCAGGCAAGAGTACTGGAGTGGGGTGTCATTACCTTCTCCGAATATGTGCTATAGATATGCCCAATAGAGAATACTGGACTTTCTGCTACATGGGTTGTCAGATTTAAAGCCAGACTGCAAAATTAGAGTTCAAGGTACAGAAGTCTGTGAAAATCACTTTTTTAGAGAAATGCATGTAAATCTCATAATTCTGTTTTTCTCCTTTCAACTGTTGTCTCCCAGGGGTTCTTATTTTAGAGTTCCAAGGCCAGAAAGGAGCATCAGACCAGCATAGAGTCTAATCTCCTAATTTTAGAAATAAAGAAATAGAAATAAATAAATATAGAAATAATCTTAAATAAGTATTATGAGTATATAAGAAATAACAATAAAGAAATAGAAAGAAACCCAAACTTAGATAGGAAGCGGTATCTGCTTTCCTTTCTAAGAAATGCAGATGCAGAGAGGAGAACCTGAGTCCCTAACTCCCAAGGCAGTGCTCATTCCGTTGCCTTAGCTGGCATCCACTGGCTCCATTGAACCGGAGCTCCTTTTAGTTTCTGTTGTGGATTAGGGAGAATCCGGGGGCGCAGAGAGCAGGAGAGGAGGAGGAGGGAGGAAGGTGGACAAGGAAAAAAAAAGATGAGGAAGAGGAGGAGGGGAGCAGGAGAGGAGGAATAAATAGATAAGATGAAAGAGAGGTCAGTGGCTAGATAAGTAAATACGTAAAGAACTACATAGGGCTTAAAATTATTTGGGATATTGGCATCATTTTTGACAACCCCAGCATATTAGGCACAAGACAATCAAGTTCAATAATTCCGTGTAAAGAGGGATGCCCCCCTTAATAGACACAGGTAGCTGCATGGACCAATCAGCCATTGTACAGATACCTTTGAGTTAGTTTCTGTTTTCAGCTATATACCCAGAGCAGTGTTAGTCACTACATTAGTGCGTAAACCTGCTGACACTAGCAAAAATAAGGCTGCCGTTATGAATCTTAAATTGATACTTAACATTTAGACTCTATCTTGTTCCTGGCATCACGCCGGTCGAGTATCCGGTTTCTCACCATTCGTGTGGTGTCTAGTATACCTGCTCAGCTACCCAACCCCTTGAGGTGGAGTAGAACCCAGGAGGGCTGCGGATCTCCATCCCTTGAGATGCGAGCTGCATGTCGCCCCTGGGCAGAATGGGATCTTCTCTGACACACAGGTTCACTGCAGGTCATGGTTTCATTTCACCGGAGATGGCTCTTCTAGCCCCAAAGAAGGCCACACTAGGATCCGAAGCAAGTCAGTATTGTCCAATCTCTTCTGCTAGCCACACATCTATCCCACATACACCTGATTCAGCAAATCCACTACTTGGTATTGCCCCAAAGCTGTGAGGTCTTTGCTATTTGAGACAGGAACAATTTGAAGCAAGAAAATTTATTTCAGGAAATTCCTGTGTCAAGAACATGCTGCCTGGTGGTTTCTGGCTATACTCACTTTCCCACTGAAAAGCCAACTAAGGGAAATGATCTTGGAGGACACTGGTATTCAGGATAGATGGCAGGTTAATTGCAACTACTAATAATAACTAACCTTTATTGAACAAGTGCTGTGTCATCTATATGCTTCTGAAGCCTTGTAGTATGGTATGTGATCCTCAAAACTTTGTGAGGTTGTGCCTTTTTTAAACCTATTTCAAGGATAAGGAAATTGTAATAAAGACCATTTAAGTAGTATATTTAAATCTACACAGCTAGGGAGCAAGGCTTTTCCCACTCTTTTTGATTTAGAAAGCAGGGGTTCTGGACTTTTAGGAACTCATTTGTAACTCTTAGTTTGTGTCTAACTCATTTAATGACAAAAGCAAAGATAATTTTAAAGCCTGTTGAATTAAATCAGTCTAAAGCTGATAAAAAGAAAAAATGGGAAACATCTGAAATAATTCTGAGTTGGGAAATACCAACTTTTCTCACAAGGTTTCTTCCCTCACATTTTAATGAGTGAGAGAAGATGAGAATTTTATCAGAAGCTTTTTCTATACCTATTGAAATGATTGCATGGTTTTTATTCTTCAATTTCTTACTCTGGTGTATCATATTGATTAAATAGTGGATATTGAAAAATCCTTGCATCCCTAGGATAAATCCCATTTGATCATGGTATATGGTCCTTTTAATGTATTGTTGGATTCTGTTTTCCAGTATTTTGTTGAGAATTTTCACATCTGTCTTTATCAGTGATATTGGCCTATAATTTTCCTTTTTTGTGTGATATCTTTGGTTTTTGTTTCACAATGATGCTGGCCTCATAGAGTGAGTTCAGAAGTATTCATTTTTCTGCAGTTCTTTTGGATAGCTTCTGAATGATAGGTGTTAACTCTTCTCTAAATGTTTGGTAGAATTCACTTGTGAAGCCATCTAGTCCTGAACTTTTACTTGTTGAGAATTTTTAAATTACTGATTAAATTTCAGTGCTTGGAATGGGTCTGTTCATATTTTCTGTTTCTTCCTGGTTCAGTCTTGAGAGATTATACCTTTCTGAGAATTCGTCCATTTCTTCTAGAGATGTTTAACTATTTTATCCTGCTGCTGCTGCTGCAGCTAAGTCACCTCAGTTGTGTCTGACTCTGTGTGACCCCAGAGACGGCAGCCCACCAGGCTCCCCCATCCCTGGGATTCTCCAGGCAAGAACACTAGAGTGAGTTGCCATTTAATACCAATTTTATAACACCAAGAAACTAAAGTGCTGCAGTCTTTATATTGTTGATATTCTATTTTGAAGTTTTTTTATTTTTTAGGAACTGTGTTATGCAGAGAAAAAAAGATGGAAATTATATTCAGAAGTCCATTTTAAATGAAAATTCTGCAGTGGCAGTAATAGTGGGTTTGGAACACAAAATCTGGAAATAAACCCATGTTCCAGGTGATCCATAGTAACAAAAAATGACCCCCAAGTGACCCAGTAGAACACCCGATAAGAGGCAGAACAAAGCACTTAGCATGGTCATTTACTAATTATCATTATTTTTTTTTATTCTAGTTACAGTGAAACCAAAGCTGTCTAAAACAAAATATACTCAATTCAGCATGAATGAGTGTATTATGTCTTTAAAAGATGGCTCAAAGAGGTTTTTCTTTGTCTCTACACCTATTCTCTCAAATACTGAGTGCATTTGAAGAGCCTTTCTGTTCTAATGTCATGTGGGCAAGATCTCATTTTCCTTTATTTCCCCTGCATATTTATAAGTCTACATTTATTTTAATATTGTTCTTATTTTAGTGGAATGATTTCTTATAAACTACCTTTTCTTTAAAATTTTCCAGCGTGTTTGACTTGCTGAGGGATTGATTTTATATAAAACCATAATTCCCCTTTAAATGCCATCCACCCCCACTCACCTGAGGTCCACCCCCACCGTCACTGGGACATTATTAAATGCCTTTCCCTTTTTTGTTTCTCCATTATCTCCCTGTGACTCCTGTGCATTTCATAAAGTCTTACCGCATGATTTTCAAATAAGTTCCCCCTGCATTGCTCCTGACACATGGTAAGTAGTATGCTTTTAAGAAAGGGCTGATGTTTACTTATTCTAATAGAAACAGAAAATTAGCAGACAGACAAATGTATTAGCTGTGACATTAACTACATGCTTCTTATTCTAAAAGATGAAATCCTTAGAGCTTTCGACAAATTTTAATTCTCAGAAAATCATTGCTTGAGTCAAACTGATGGGTGATGTCAAGTCTTTCTCTTTTTGGGTTAAAAACAATACCTCAAGTAGTTTTACTCTGAGTTTCATAATAAAAGACTGCATAATTACTAATGAACTTATCTTTACTTACCACAAGTAGTTACTTTAGATATGGTAATGTGAGTAATTTTGAAATATCATACCCAATGAGAAGCCCCTTCTGGTTTGAAATCATTTAAATTAGGATCGGGGAAGAAGTTCTTTTTCTTCTCAGATTCCTGTGTATGATTTTTCTTGGGCAGTATTATCGATCTGTGCCTCAGCTTGCCTCCCAAAAAGACACGCGAAGCTGTGTTTGCAGTTTTATATGATTTATTTGTTGTTTAGTCACTCAGTCAAGTCCAACCCTGCAACCTCATGGACTACAGCCCACCAAGCTTCCTTGTCCTTCACCATCTCCCAAAGTTTCCTCAAACTCATGTCCATTGAGTCAGTGATGTCATCCAACCATCTCACCCTCTGTCGTCCCCTTCTCTGCATAATGTGCAGTAATGATATCCCTGCAGCTGCACAGAGATTTGCAGTATTTCCATAATAAATGGTAACTAGAAAATCATCCTATTATCATAATGGCTGACATTCTACCTCTACCTACCTGAAAACACAGATTCATTCCATCATTTATGTTTTCCTTCCACGATCAGAAATTTAGCTTACTAGACTCTAGGGTGTTTTATGGTATTTCTTACAATTTGATCATCACCTCATGATAAAGCAGTTCCATTTCTTAATGCTTCACCTATAGACGTGAATAACTGTGTGGTCTTTGCACGTATCAGGGAGGTTGCAAATACTACAGTTTGCAAATCACAGATGTGGCCATAGAAGTGATTTGGCTTAGTCTCCTTTCAGATTAAATAGAAAATGCTTGATGGAGCATTGGGCTTATGGCCTTATAGATCTGACATAAATTCTACAAAGGGCCAAGATAGGCTATTTTTTTTTTCCTTCACTAGTGAAAATTCCTTTTAGCTGTGAACTGATCAGCTGCACTTTAAATGAACCTAGATTAGGGGACCATTTGTCTTGCAAGGCTGTAATTCTAAAGGGAAAGAAAATGTGACCTCTTAAATAGTGACTTTTATATTGTAGTGCTGTTTTACACTAGTCTCCTGGAGTTCTTGCATCTTTGTAAAGCTGTATGCATGCTTCATTGTCATCCATTTACACACTGCATCTCTACATGTTTTTATTCATAAAGGGAAAACCCAGGACATCCTGATCTGTTCAGTCTTCTAGGGATCAATATGTCAGTGGACATGACAAGACCAAAACTCACTCCATTGTACTGCGAAATTGAGTTTGATTTTCCCTCTGCAAATTGTGGCATGTGCTTCAATTTATCTGAGGGTTGGGGACAAGGAGTGGGTGGAGGTGGCTGACAGCGGGTAGAAAAGGCATTTGATTTGTATTTTATGGCTGGCTGGGAAATCATGTGTTCCTGCTATAACCTGATCTTTTTGGCAGACCTCATTTCTGTAAATACTCTGTCACACAGAACTGCCGATAAATTACTATAATACATTAGTTCAATTCCTTTCCCTGAGCCACGTGTATGCCACCGTTGTGGGTATTCATCAGGATTCCACCTGACTGTTCCATTTTGCTGAAATCAGCCATGGGCAAAGGTCTTGGGGGGTCAGACATTCTTCAGCAGGTAGAACAAGAGGGTCACTTTCCAGGCCAGTTAGAGCAAATAAATCATTGGCACAGTTAAGTAGGAGAGATGTGTTGATTTGATGTTATTGGAGCCGATACCATCAATCAGTTTCAGAGGAGAAAATTACACTGCCCCCTAGTATGCTGTATCGCATGTGTAAGCTCAGCTCTCTGTATGTTTTTGTTTGTTTGGGCAGGGGGGTTGCTTTCTTGGTAGTTACCTTCTAAATCGTCCTGTCCTCATGTCTAACAGATCATTTTTTTAATAGGTGAAATTTGATTTGATTTGATTTGGTCTAGTCATTCTAAACTACTCCTTGGTAAAATGTAATTGGCTCTTCCCTGGTGGCTAAGACAGTAAAGAATCTGACTGCAATGCAGAAGACCCAGGTTCAATCCCTGGGTCAGGATGGTGCTAGGAGTAAAGAACCTGACTACCAATGCAGGAGACATAAGTGACCTGTGTTTGATCTCTGGGTCAGGAAGATCCCCTGGAGAGGGCATGGCAACCCATTCCAGTATTATTGCCTGCAGAATCCCATGGACAGAGGAGCCTGGCGGACTACAGTCCAAAGGGCGCAGAGTCAGACATGACTGAAGCAACTTAACATGCACACAAAATACAATTAAGTCAAATTTGCTTTATATGTCACCAATATTCGTAACACTGAAACCTACTTGATGTTTTAATAAAATACTGGTTCCCTTAGCATGGTGTTCGAGGATTTAGGGAAAACCTCTGCTAACTGCCTCAAAGAGAGGGATTTCTAGAAGCAACTTTAGGAAACTTTATAAGTAAGCCATGTGACTGGTACCTCACTTATAAATGACAAAACTAAATGACAAGCCTAAAAGGTTAAGCGGCTCGTCCAAGGTCAAGAGTTGAGCTATTGGTCAAGTTTACAGAATTCAGAGAAATAGAACACTGAAGAAAAAGAAAGTATGTTAGCCAGTGTGTAGTGATGCAAGTAGCTATTTTAGATTGACTTTTTTTTGTACAGTTGGGTTTCTAGGATGATTCTAGTTATTCCCTCAGAAAGAATTGTTTGATAGCAGGCAGGTTGAATTATTTAGCTTAGTGTCTGAGTAAATGTTTTCTTCTTTTATGTAGACTAGATGGACAAAGGGAGATACTAAGCCAAGAACTCTGAAATAGCTCCTGTTAAACTCACCTGTCCAGCCTGCCAGATGCCTTGACGGAAGGGCAAGGGGCCAGAGAGCTGGCATCTGGTGCTTTCAGCACCACACACTGTGGAGAACCATGGCTTTGGAGTCCAGTCATAAAATTCAAATGCACAGAAGGGAGTGTAAAGCAAAGATAAAAGTTAACACACGTGAGAATATTACTCAGATTGTGGGTCAGAACATGTGAAGGTCAATGAGAGTGAAAAACGGAATGGCTGGTACTTTCTAGAATTTCAAAAAGCTTTTGGTAAGAGGGGGAGAATGAGCACCATTGAGTCAAAATTGCACCCTTTTGATGAAACTTTGGCACAATTTAAAAAAATAAGAGAAAATATTGTACCAAGAATTGTTCAGTTCAGTCGCTCAGTCATGTCCGACTCTTTGTGACCCCATGAACCACAGCACGCCAGGCCTCCTTGTCCATCACCAGCTCCCAGAGTTTACCCAAACTCATGTCCATTGAGTCGATGATGCCATCCAGCCATCTCATCCTCTGTCATCCCCTTCTCCTCCTACCTCAATCTTTCCAGGCATCAGGGGCTTTTCAAATGAATCAGCTCTTTGCATCAGGTGGCCAAAGTATTGGAGTTTCAGCTTCAACATCAGTCCTTCCAATGAACACCCAGGACTGGTCTCCTTTAGGATGGACTGGTTGGATCTCCTTGCGGTCCAAGGGACTTTCAAGAGTCTTCTCCAACACCACAGTTCAAAGGCATCAATTCTTCTGCATTCAGCTTTCTTTATAGTCCAACTCTCACATCCATACATGACTACTGGAAAAAAACATAGCCTTGACTACACGGACCTTTGTTGACAAAGTAATGTCTCTGCTTTTTAGAGACAAGAATTGTTAGATCACAAATAAATTGAAGCTAATTATCAGCATTATGCAATCTGACTCTAGTGTTAAATCATTGCATTGCCAGCTAAATAATCGTGCGTCTGTGTGCTCAATCGCGTCTAACTTCTTGTGACCCCATAAACTGTAACTTGCCAGGCTCCTCTGTCCAAGGACTTGTCCAGGCAAGAATATTGGAGTGGGGTGCCATTTTCTTCTCCAAGGGATCTTCCCAACCCAGGAGATCAAACTATAGAGAAAATAAAAACAAATCTATTACATAGTAGACAATCTGGTTTGAAGCATATACTCTAGGAAGACTGTCCTTTGATTATACTGGGGAGTGGTGGCCTTGTGAGTGATAGAAAATGATGAGAGAAAGGGTGAAGAACAGGTTGTTTTCAAGGCAGCAATTTTCCTTTCCTGTCACCTAAGAACCTGATCGGTCACATGATTAACTACCGCTATAGAAATTTTGTTATTTACAAAATATTCTTGAGGGTCAAAGTGCCTTTTAAAAATCAGCTTAGGGGAAACTAGTAGGGTTAACACTTTACATTTTGTCAACATTTACAATTTTTAAAGGATATTCTCAAGTGAATTCCTGCCTACCTACAAAGTAACTATTATCACCATTATTGATACAAAGAGGTTGAATAATTTGTCCTGTTTCAGGCTCATAAGTGTTTGTTCTTTGACCTTTATACAAACTCTTATACATAACGGACACTCAATAAATATTTGTAGAGTTTGTCAGAATAGAATAACAAAGTAAGAGCCAGAAATTAAATTCAGGTCTTCAGTTTCAAGTCTAATGATGATTACAGGTGAAGCAAGGCAATTTGGGAGTTGGTAAAAGAGTTAGATATTGATAATAAAGGCAGATAAGATGAAACAATTTAAAATTCATGACCATTTGATCATAAAATGCTAAATGGCCTGAACTATGAATAACACTTCCTAGTCAAGTTGAATTAAGTTACATAAAGTGGGAAAAAGTAATACTAAGCCACCACCTCTGGAACTTCTAGTCAGTAATTTAACTTCGTGAAAATAAATACACATAGTACATGAAGAACCATGTCCCCTTTAAATTACTAAAGAAAAAAAAAAAAAGGAGTGAAGCTCATTGCAAATAAAATCCTGAGGACTAGTCTTCTCTCCATTTTGCTGTAATATTATGGAATTATGCTTCCCTGAATTCTGCTCATTCTCATCTGTGATATTAGATCAGCATTCCTCTTCAAAGAAAAATGAAACCTGAAACCCTAGCAATCTCAATCACTACAGTAAAAAGGTAAGCATTCTTTCTGTGTTTCTTCTTTGCATTGTTAAAGAGTATCAGTAAGAGAAAGACTTGCCTTGAATAACGATTCTGACCTACACACTGTGCATCTTAAGTCTTCTAAGCATTTGACAGAGTTCCCTGTAGTTCATCAATTTGTGTCAGATTCCACTTGCTTTCTTTGGGAGCAGGGAAACATTTTGAAACAAAAAGTATTCATGTAAACCTCTGTGTTAACAGATTATTGAAAATGTGTTGTGAAAAATCTAACACAATGAAAACAAAATCTCTGTGAATAAGTGAAAATTTAGCCACGGGCAAGCTATTTCTAAAGATATGACCTGTAATATCTGAAAGAATGTGTAAAAACCACTTAAAAATCCTACTTCTTCTGAATGTTTATAACGTTTCCTGGCAGGGACTTGATGGGAGATTTAAGTGCCGTGTTAAACATCTTGTATGCTTCATAGCATAAACTTTCATCTCAGGTTTGCAAGAGGATTGATGTTCTTATTGCCAGAATCTCTTATTTACCGGGATATCAAAGCTCTCAGAGGAGAATGCCTTTATCTTTTGTGGTAAAGGGATTCCAACAAACTTTTTTTTTTTTTAAGTTGGTGCAAAACAGTGATCAGTAAGCCCAATTCACTTGATGGTACTTAAAACAACTACTCTTTTCATATCTACTCCAAATTGCCCTTGAATATTCTTTTATATTTCCCATCCTCTTGCTGTTGTTGTTCCATCACTAAGTCATGTCCGACTCTTTGCGACCCCATGGACTGCGGCACGCCAGGCTTCCCTGTCCTCCACTGTCTCCTGGAGTTTGCCCAAGGTCATGTCCATTGAATAAGTGATGCCATCCAAACCTCTCATCCTCTGTCGCCCTCTTCTCCTTCTGCCTTCAGTCTTTCCCAGCACCAGGGTTTTTCCAATGAGTCGGCTGTTTGTATCCCATCCTCTTACCCAGTTTATATCTTTCTACTTCTGTGGTCATCTGAGCCATGATTTTTTAAATAGAAAACAGCATATTTCAAGCTACAATAATGTGTTCACTTACTATACCTTTAAAGTCTGAGATTGCTGATTTAACCTTTTGGCTCAGGAGGTGTTGCATTTAAATTATAGTTATCTGTTCTTCTCTTGGCTCCTCTCTGGAATGGTACCACAGTAAGTTAATAGAAACAGAGTGCTTTGGACCCACAAGTGTGAGCTGATGCTTGCCATGGTGCAGGACTAAGGGCAGAAAGGCTTCATGTGATGAGAATTCAGCCAGCCTTTGGCAAGAGCAGACTGTGACTGAAAGAGAACTTCAGGAAGAAAATAATCAAACTCCACTAGGACCCAGCTTGCGTGGAGAATCCCAGGGACGGGGGAGCCTGGTGGGCTGCCGTCTATGGGGTCGCACAGAGTCGGACACGACTGACGCGACTTGGCAGCAGGACCCAGCTCCCCTGCTCACTGGCTAGGTTGTCCTTATATAAGTTATTTAATCTCTGTGCTTCCACTTTCCACAACGATAAATGCAGAGAATAAAATCTAGCCTGGAAAGAGTTTCATCTTCCCAAGGGAGTCAGAGCCTGTAAACATGAATGATGCTAGTTAGAAATGTTAGCACTGAATCCAAGAGCTTCTGATTCTATATAATCTGGAGACCACATTGCCTTATAAATTGGGCCCAGTGAATTTTCCAGTGCCTTATAGTAAGAAGCAGTAGGGTCATGTGAAAGGGTTACAAGTACATTTTACTGATTCAGTGGCTACACAAGATCCAACTTCTGCGGGTTGAATTTCACCACAAGAATATGCACCACAGAAGGAGCAGTCAGTGAAAGGGGCCCTTCCTGGCTTGGAACACAGAATGGCCTTGAGAATTTCACAACAGCTGCCCAGAGCAGTCTGAAGGTCATTTCTTACGTCTAGAGAGCAGCATAACCTCTTTCAGTTAAGCAGGCCCTGCTCTTCAATCGTAAGTCCATCCAACAGCCAGAAAGCTGTTTCCTAACAGCCCCTGTAAATGACCAAACTGCATTAAATAGCATTCCCCCTGCAATTTCTTAATCTGTCTCTCCACCTATTGTTATGAATGTCTGTTCCTCAAGCCCACTAAGGATTTATGTCCAGCAGGTGTTCAGATTTGATGGTAACGTGCCTGACTTCCTCTCACTTGTAAACCCTGCATCTCCTGAATTGCTTCTCATCATGAACCAATTTAATGTGACTAAAGCCTCTGGAACTTCCTAAGTCCCAGCTCTCCCTTCCAGCTTAGCTATTCCAGGCCCTAACCTTCTGCAAAGACAATTGCAGGGCAAAGAGTGAGAAATGGGGACCGAAAAGTAGGACATTTTTCATCAACACATATAAAATATTAAGCCTTTGTCTTCCCACTTACATCTAATATACATGTCCTTTTCAAAAGTTTTTCCTAATTGAAGTATAGTTGATTTATAATATTGTTGATTCCTGTACAGTAAATTAATAAATACTTCAGTAAAATGACATATCTGTATATCAGTTCAGTTCAGTCGCTCAGTCGTGTCCGACTCTTTGCGACCCCATGAATCACAGTACGCCAGGCCTCCCTGTCCATCACCAACTCCCAGAGTTCACTCAGATTCACGTCCATCGAGTCAGTGATGCCATCCAGCCATCTCATCCTCTGTTGTCCCCTTCTCCTCCTGCCCCCAATTCCTCCCAGCATCAGAGTCTTTTCCAATGAGTCAACTCTTCGCATGAGGTGGCCAAAGTACTGGAGTTTCAGCTTTAGTATCATTCCTTCCAAAGAAATCCCAGGGCTGATCTCCTTCAGAATGGACTGGTTGGATCTCCTTGCAGTCCAAGGGACTTGCAAGAGTCTTCTCCAACACCACAGTTCAAAAGCATCAATTCTTCGGCGCTCAGCCTTCTTCACAGTCCAGCTCTCACATCCGTACATGACTACTGAAAAAACCATAGCCTTAACTAGATGGACCTTAGTCAGCAAAGTAATGTCTCTGCTTTTGAATATGGTGTCTAGGTTGGTCATAACTTTTCTTCCAAGGAGTAAGCGTATGTTAATCTCATGGCTGCAGTAACCATTTGCAGTGATTTGGGAGCCCCAAAAAATAAAGTCTGACACTGTTTCCACTGTTTCCCCATCTATTTCCCATGAAGTGATGGGACCAGATGCCATGATCTTCCTTTTCTGAATGTTGAGCTTTAAGCCGACTTTTTCACTCTCCTCTTTCACTTTCATCAAGAGGCTTTTTAGTTCCTCTTCACTTTCTGCACTAAGGGTGGTGTCATCTGCATATCTGAGGTGATTGATATTTCTCCCGGCAATCTTGATTCCAGCTTGTGTTTCTTCCATCCGAGCGTTTCTCACGATGTATTCTGCATATAAGTTAAATAAGCAGGGTGACAATATACAGCCTTCATGCATTCCTTTTCCTATTTGGAACCAATCTGTTGTTCCATGTCTAGTTCTAACTGTTGCTTCCTGACCTGCATACAGATTTCTCAAGAGGCAGGTCAGGTGGTCCAGTATTCCCATCTTTCAGAATTTTCATAGTTTATCACAGTTTATTGTGATCCACACAGTCAAAGGCTTTGGCATAGTCAATAAAGCAGAAATAGATGTTTTTCTGGAACTCTCTTGCTTTTTCCATGATCCAGCAGATGTTGGCAATTTGATCTCTGGTTCCTCTGCCTTTTCTAAAACCAGCTTGAACATCAGGGAGTTCATGGTTCACATATTGCTGAAGCCTGGCTTGGAGAATTTGGAGCATTACTTTACTAGCATGTGAGATGAGTACAATTGTGCAGTAGTTTGATATACATATATATATATGATATACATACATATATTTATATACATTTTCTTTATTATATTCTGATCCATCATGTTTTATCTCAGGATATTGAATATAGTTCCCTGAGCTATACAGTAGGACCTTGTGGTTTATCCATTTACAAATAAGATATATGTTCTATTAAGAATATTATAGTATGAGTCATTTTCAAATGTGATTTGAGATAGACATTTTTAATTCTAAACTCTTCCTGAACATGACTCTAAGTTCTGCAAAGTCATGTTCAAATAGCTTCAAATCATAGGTGCCCAGGAATCACCTTCAGAGCCTCCTAAAATTCAGGTTCTGATTCAGTAGATCCAGAAGAGGGCCTGAGATTCCAGGAAGATATCCAGGCGATGCTGATTTTGCCCTTCTGTAGATCACATTTAGAGTAGTGAACTCTAAAACTGATCACATGTTCTTCCACTGGAGTTCAGGGGAGAAATTGTGGGTTTAATAATTGATTTGAAATTAAATTCACATTTCTCTGTGTGTGTGTATTTTTCTATTGAGTAGGTTCACAGCTTTCATTAAAGTTTCACATGGTTAATTATTTGTACATAAGTTAAGGACCACTTAAGCTGCCATTTTGTCATCCACTTGCATTTAGTCTCTGTGGAAAATAAATTCCAAAGTCCTTTTCTGTTTTGTCTTGGTTCTTTTTTTTTTTTTTTTAAACAAGACCAATTCCAAGATGTCTTTTGCTGAGGTAACCTTCTATGATCTAAGGCCAAAAGCAGAACACTTTTGCCCTGCTCAATGAAATTCTAAAAAATTAAGTTGTTCATTTTCTTGTAGAAACATCAGGGTCTTTGTGTACATTTTTCATTGCGTGAGTTGGATTAGTATTTATAAATGTCTTAAAAGAGGTCCCGCTTCTGAAACTCATTTTTGTTGCCTAAATGAAAACTGATAGAGAAGATCCGTAACTCTCTAGGAAAAACTTTCTCCAAAACCCCCCTGTGGGAAACAGAGATGTGTTGTCATTTGACAGAGGTCATCCTAACCCATCATTGGTACCTCATGTTCTTGGGATCATCATAACCCGCCATTGGCACCCCGTGTTCTGAGGGTCATCATAACCCGCCATCGGCACCCCGTGTTCTGAGGGTCATCATAACCCGTCATCGACACCTCGCCTTCTGGCATGCAATAGAAAGCACTGCCAAAAGAGGCGCACACATTTCCCCAGACAGCAACTCACCATCCCGTGTACATTTCTGATTCGGCCAGTGTTGTACCAGGATGAACAGCATTTAGAATCTGCAAAACATATTCTAAAAATTGCTTCTTGTGATCATGAAGGTAGGTGAACCTCTGAACAGCAGTTGTGTAGGTCACAGATAATTTTTAATGGGAAATAAATGAAAGTTTATTTGAAGAGTGAAGAAGTCATATAATATCCTGAAAGATCTAATCCTAAATCATTTATTGGGTATAAAATAATTCTAAGGAGTAAATATGTGCCTGAGGATGCTTGGTTGTGGTAAAAAAGGGTGGTAGGAGGGAGGAAGATTTTTAAAGAAAAAGGACCTGTTTCTCCAGTCAGTGTTGGAGCAATTAAAATCATTCTTTCTCTCCCCCTGTATCCTGCTGTGTCTCTCTTTTTCTTTTTGGTTTTTTGTTTGTTTGTGTTTTGGATCAGAGCTTCTGAACTTAACTGGAAACAAGTGCTACCCAAGCACTTAACCAGGGCATGAGTGTTTGCATCTGAGAAATACCATACCAGAGAGAGAAACAATGATGTAACATTGGAAAATACCTTGGAGAAAAGTGTATTAAAATGTATTTTCCTGGGTCTCTTGATGTTTTGAATGTTTTGCAGATTGGGGGCTGAGAGGCCGCTCCTTAACGCTCCCCTTCAGTTCCCAAGGTTCACAGACAGGGCCGGAGCCAGGTCCTGAAGGCTGACTCGGGGCCTCCTCTGCCATGTGGAGGCCATCCCACCTCTCAGGTGCCGCCCTCTCTTCTTCCAGCTTCATCGTCTCCCAGATGCCACACAATCAGTACTGTCTCTAATTCTTTCCTGGGTTAAATCTCAGAAAGCTCATAAAATTCCTCTATTATGTAGTACGATTCTAATTAAATAGTTCACACTTACGTGACTGATCTTCACACACCAACATATAGTAGGATAGACACTCATTTTCAAAATGCTTTAATATAACAGTAAAGCTTCTTTAATGTATTGATTCTCTTTGGCTGTGCTGGATCTTTGTTGCTGTGCAGGCTTGTCTCTACTTGTGAGCGGGGACTACTCTTCGTTGCGATGTGCAGGCTTCTCCTTGCGGAGCACAGGCTCTTGGGTGGGCGGGCTTCAGAAGTGGTGGCGTTCGGGTTTAGTTGCTTTGTAGCACGTGGGATCATCCCAGACTAGGGATCTAGCCTGTGCCTCCTGCATTGGCAGGCAGATTCTTTACTACTGAACCACCAGGAAAGCCCTCTAACAGTAAAATGTAATATGTGCTGCTGCTGCTGCTAAGTCGCTTCAGTCGTGTCCGACTCTGTGCGATCCCATAGACGGCAGCCCACTAGGCTCCCCCGTCCCTGGCATTCTCCAGGCAAGAACACTGGAGTGGGTTGCCATTTCCTTCTCCAAGGCATGAAAGTGAAAAGTGAAAGTGAAGTCGCTTAGTCGTGTGCGACTCTTAGCGACTCCATGGGCTGCAGCCTACCAGGCTTCTCCATCCGTGGGATTTTCTAGGCAACAGTACTGGAGTAGGGTGCCATTGCCTTCTCCAAAAATTTAATATGTAGTGGGTCCCAGTAGATGCTCATGAAAAAGTGAACTGCTTGAACCATGATGATGATGTTTGCAAAGTTCGTTAGTGATGATTACCAATAAGCACTTAACTATCACTTTACTGCCTCATTTAATCTTGACAAAAACACAGAGAGTGAAGTATTATTTCTCCCCATTTATTCATGAGAAATTAAGGGGTCAGAAAGGATAAAATAATTCATTCAAAGTCACATTGTATTTAAGTGGCAGGACAAGAATTTGAACCTAGGACTTTCTGAAACCAAAGCCTACTTTTCTGAACAACTGTATTATGATTCATATACATAAAGGGTCAATGATTATGTGAGTAGCAGTATCACAAATAAGAGACATTCAACCTTTATACATGTACAGTTATTTTTCCAGAATTTTTCAAGTGTTTTTCTATTATCTTTATACCCATGACACAATAACACATACTTTCACAGAGAGAAAGAAGAAATAGACTTTGTTTATTTCCAGGTTCTTTATATAATATTTACATTTCTTTTGAGTTTTATTTTGTCACATTTTCAGTTTCCTTTCCAAAGAGTTATTGGTTGCATTTTTTTCCATACTTGACTTATCCCAACACATCCAACTGGAAAAGTTTTATTTTTCACTGGAAGACTAAAATAAATACCTATATAGTTTTCAGAAACCCAAGATAATATGGGCTTATTTCTAAGCCCAGTACAAGATATCCTATCACCTATTTTTCAGAAGTAGGTTCTAATCATTTTATAGACATGAAATATTCAGAAACCATGCTGCAGAATATGCTGAATATGGAAGAATTTATAAAACATTGCACAGAAACATTTTGTCATAAATAATTCCCCACATATGTTCTTAAAGAGAACCTGTTTTTGGCCCAGCATGACTAGGATTAGTCAGAAATTTTTCATTGACATTTAGTTCCACTGCAAATAAAGAATAAAATCTCAATTAACTAGTATCTTTGGGGAATGGACCATTCTTAGGAAATTGCATTTCTGGATGGCTCAGGGTAAAATAGAAATCATTTTATAACATAAATGTTTATCAGTTGCCATTTCTATATTAGCTCTAAACTTATGGCTGAGGAGAATGCCATTTTGCACATGCTTTGTCCTTAAATCCCATACCATCTTTCTAAAGTAGACCATGTCAATTTATATGGGATGAACCCAGAGTACAGAATAATTGAATAACATCTCCAAGGTCACAGTTAATAAAGGGCAAGGAAAGGATATAAGTCAGTTTCTGCGTGACTGTAATACTTATTCTCTTTCACCAATTGCAAAAGTATAGCAGAAGAAAGATGAGAGTAAGTAAAGGCCCAGAGATAGAAAAGTACAAGACATTTTCAGAGTCTTCAGGTCAAGCATTCTGGCTGCAGAAGATGATTCAGAGTGCAGTTATGAGATAATAAGCTGGAAAAGGGCAGGGTATTGTGAGTGAAAATAGAGCAGAGCTTTGGGGAGGATCAAACAATAAACTGAGATGGAGACAGAAAGCATGTGATGGAGATTGACAGCCGTGAGGATGGATGGAAGAGACGGTTGCAAGAGTGATCTGCCCAAAGAAGAGACAGGTAACTGGGTGGATAACTGGATGTGGAGGAGGAGGCAGGAGGTGAGGTCCAGAGGACTCTGTCGTTGGAATCCTTTGTCTTGGGGAACATGGTGAGAAACAGAGGGAAGTGAACCGAGAGATTCCTCCTCGAAAGTAGTAGCGGGGGACTAGGAAGGAGTGAGGTTGGCTCAGTTTGGGGTTAGCAGGTGCAAACTATTATATGTAAGATAGATGAACAGGGTCCTACTGTATAGCCCTGGGAACTGTATTCAAAACCCCATGATAAGCCATAATGGAAAACAATATAAAAATGTATACTGTTGTATAACTGAATCACTTTGGTGTACAGCAGAAACTAACACAGCATTGTAAATCAACTATACCTTGATTTAAAAAGAAAAAAAAAAAGCAAAGTATGTTGAGCATAAAGAGGCAGTGGGACATCCAAGTGGAAATATGTAGTGTGTGGATATGGCAGAGTGCTAAGAATTCAAGAGGGAAGTCATGCTGAAGAACAGGCTGGGGAATCATTCTCTGGCAGGTAGGAGTTTCAGCATACAGTAGACAGAATTAGATGACTACTCCCTGGGAAAGAATTTGAAAAAAGAAAAAAAAAAAACTGTGAAAGTTGTACCATGAGGTAAATCTACATTTTATGAAGGAATAAAGAAGAGGTCCTAGAAATATTTTTCAGAAGCCAGGAAGGGAGTGTATTTCAAGGAAAATATAGTTTTAAGTACAATAGTTCTTTGCTTCAAAGTTACCATAGAGTTATGTTTCCTCTAAATGCTTTTGTTTGCTTTTTTAAACTAACTTTTATTGAAGAATAGTTGCTTTACAGTGTTTCGTTATTTTCTACTGTACAGCAACATGAATCACCATGCATCTTTTGGACTTTCTTCCCATTCAGGTCAGGGCAGTGCATTAACTGGAGTTCCTTGTGGCATCCAGTGGTCTCAATAGTCATCTGTTTTATACACAGTATCAATAATGTATATGTGTCAATTCCAATCTCCCTGTTCTTCCTGCCCCGACCATTTCCCCTTTGGTATCCATATATCTGTTCTCTCCATCTGTGTCTCTATTTCTGCTTTGCACATAAGAGCATCTATTTTCCTAGATTCCACATGTATGTGTTAATATGATATTTGTTTTGTTATAAAAATATCAAATGCCCAGAAAAGCTGTGAACTCCCATCTACCCACCACCAAGATTCTACAGTTAACTTTTTGCTTATTTTCTTTGCCACATATTTATTTCTCTAGCCATCCACATTACTTTTTTTTATTTTTTGCATTTCAAGAAATCGCAGACATTAGGTCACTATAACCCACAACAGTTCAGCAGATATTTAAGATACCATTGCCTAGAGAGTGTGCCACTGATTTAGATGTATACTTTTAGAGGGGAAAATAAAAACTATAATAATTGTACAGAATCACTTGGAAGAAGCATTCTGATTTCAGGGAACTTGCTGTGAGCCTTAGAACTGAGGAAATGGAATACTAACAAATCCCATGGTAACATTTAGAGGACACATGCTCATTAGACTGAGACATTATGAGGGTGTTTATGACCTTGATAGCTGACATTTCTGTAAATTAGTGAGGGCGAAAGCCAGGTGACCAGAGAGCCATGGGGAATAGGTAAACAGATGATGTGCAAGGGTAGACAAGCCCTGCAAGTATGATCCGCAAATGCAGGAGAGCAGTCAGTCCGTGGGGAAAATGGTAATATTCACTCAAGGTGCTGTCCTCAGTGGCAGACGGGGTGGACGTGGTGATGTAAGCTAACTCTTAAGACACATGGAAAGGTTTTTAAAATGTGTGGCCATGCTCCATTGACTAATTTTCTTTGAGCCTTTTCTTTTCTTTTTAAATATTCTACTTGAGTATAGTTGCTTTACAATATGTTAGTTTTTGCTGTACAGCAGAGGGAGTCAGCTATACATATACATATACGTGTGTGCTCAGTCAGGACCAACTCTATGTGACCCCATGGACTGTAGCCCGCCAGGTTCCTCATTCCATGGAATTTTCCAGGCAAGAATACTGGAGTGGGTTGCTATTTCCTCCTCCAAAGGGACCTTCCCAACCCAGGGATTGAACCCAGGTCTCCCGCATTGCAGGCAGATTCTTTACCCTCTGAGCCACCAGGGAAGCCCAGATTCTCATTAATTAGCTATTTTATACAAGTACAAAACAAATATATCAATACCAAGGGGGAGGGGAGTGGGCAGAAGTGGGAGATTGAGATGGACCTATAGACGTTATTGATTCTATGTATAAAGTAGATCTAATGAGAATCTTCTATATTTTACACATTAGCTTACTCATTAGTTATCTATTTTATACATAGAATCAATTCTATCTGTCCATCTCAATCTCCCACTTCCACCCACTCCCCTCCCCCTTGGTATCCATATGTTCACTCTCGATGTCTATGCCTCTATTTCTGCTTTGTTAATAAGATTGTCAATGGTAATTTTTTCAGATTCCAAATATATGCATTAATATATGATATTTGTATTTCCCTTTCTGATTTAATTTACTCTGTAGGACAGTCTCTAGGTCCATCCATATCTCTATGCAATTTTATTGACTCAGTTTGATTCCTTTTTATGACTGAGTAATACTCCATTGTGTATAGGTACCACACCCTCTTTATCCACCCCCCTGCTGATGGATGTTTAGGTTGCTTCCATGTCTTAGCTATTGTAAATAGTGCTGCACTGAATGTTGGGGTGTATGTGTCCTTTTCAATTATAGTTTTCTCTGGTATATGCCCAGAGGTGGGATTGCTGGGTCATGTGACAGTCTTATTTTTAGATTTTTAAGGCGCCTCCATAGTGTTCTCCATAGTGGCTGTGTCAATTTGCATTCCCACCAGTAGAGCAAGCGGGGCCCCTTTTCTCCACGCCCTCTCCAGAATGTATTGCTTGTAGACTTTTTGATGGTCATTCTGACCAGTGTGAGGTGGTATCTAATTGTTTTGATTTTCCTTTCTCTACTGATGAGTGATGTTGAGCATCTTTTCATATATGTTTCTTGGCCATCTATATGTCTTCTTTGGAGACATGTCTGCTTAGGTCTTCCACTCATTTTTAACTGGGCTTTTTTTTATATTGAGTTCTTGAAGCTTTTATAATATTCTTGTGCCTTGAAAATACTAATCATGTTGCATTCTGGTCAGTCTGAGAGACATACATGTAATAGTTGGAAAATATTGGGTTACAATAGTTGTGTACTAAATCTCAAATATAATCTGAAAGTTATATTTGTGGCCATAATTATATCCATAAGGGTGTATGTATATTTTCAGTATGTAATTTGATGACTTCTATTAAAGATGAAGTCAGATTAAAAAATCAATTATTTCAGGGTATTAATATGTCTGTTTTAGAGTAATAAGATTTTACTATAACAACAGAATCCTCTGTGGCAATCAAATCGTTTTCACAAAGAGAAATATTTTCAATATTTGCAAAGTAAACTGATTTTTGAAAAGTGAAAATTATTACACTTATACATCATATGAAATATTTACCAGGATTGTAATTGCTGCATACTAGTGTGGATGAATTTGGACTGTGATGACATTCTACACAAAGTACATAATTACAGATGTTGTGCGAGACTGATGCTGGATTTCTGTAGCATTTCTCCTTTTTTGTGATGTTTTCATGAAATATGAGAACAGTACGCAGTGTCATTTGTTTCCTTATGAATTGAGAGTTGTTTCTCTGAAGTTTGATCACTAGGATATCATCAAAAATGAGATAATAAAGGAGGGATTTTTAAATCTATTTTTCATGAAAAACAGAATTGACAGTTTTCTTCCTTGGAGCATAAAACAGCTGAATTGCAGTAACTATAAATAAAACAGGTCAAACTTGTTGCTTCTTGAGGCAATCTAGGTAAGAAAATTTAGAAAATTAGATTATAGATTTGGACAGAGGATACAAAGTTCCAGGCTATTTAGAAATGATCTGGAATAGCCATGAGATTAACTGAGAAGCCTCTTGACTTTGATATTGTGTGCAAAAGGACACAGGAAATCAAAGTAGACCTTTTAAAGTGAGTGATGGAAGCAATATTGAATCAGCATTTTTGCCTTCAATTGTGGGATCCTGCCAGTAAATAACACAGAGGTGTAAAGTTGGTCGTTTTCAGTTTATTCTGGTATTTTATGACTTTATGGTCTAGGAACCTCGGAGAAGGATCAGGAGAAGAGAGGCAGAGCTGCTCTGGTAAATTCATTTCTCATGATCACTGATGACTTTCCTAGAACCTATTTCACAGAGTTTCTAAATCGAGAGGCAAGGAACAAGTAGAATCATAAGTTCAGCATCTTTGCTTCCTCATTTGCCTGTTGTTGCTTTGGTCTGCCTCAGTCTTGTTTTCAGGAATGAATTCCACAAAGTATGATGTCAGCTCTATTCTGCATAAATCAGGCATTGATGTTAAGTCCTAAGACAAAAGGACATATTGGATGGGGTTTTTGTCCCTCAGGGCTTCTTAGCCATGCTATGCTTAGTCATTATTTCCCAACATAGACTTTATCGAATGACTCATTCTCAGTTCCAGCTCCTTTAAATCCTCTGTAAGGCTCTGCCTTATCCATTATAAAGTGCAAAATAAACACCTCTCTTGTATAAAGGATTTTTATGGATTCTAAGCTATCTGGGACAATATTTAATTCATCTTTCCAACACAGGTTGTCACTCTCTCCCCTCCAGTATTTTGGAAACTTGAATATTTTCTTCAATTATTGTTGGGTAGGTTCTGATGTGCCCAAAACCTTTAGGACTTAAGATTCCAGCTTGCAAAGGCATGAAGGTACAATAGACCAGAAATAGGTAGAACTAGGAAAGGGTTATCTTTATAATCGAAGCAACTAGAACTTGGTATTTCCTCAAGGGAAGAATTGAACTACTTTTGGATTATTATGTAGTTGTTCAAAGGGACCCCAACCTCTGGAATCTAATGCCTAATGGTCTGAAGCAGAGCTGCTGTAATAATAAAAGACAGTGCACAATAAATGTAATGTGCTCGAATCATCCCCAAACCATCCCCCCCAACCCCCGTCTGCGGAAAAATTCTCTTCCACGAAGCTGGTCCCTGGTGCCAAAAATGTTGGTCTAGAGGAAAAAGGGAGATGGAAAAAATATCAATGTCAGATTTGAGAAGTATCTCAGAAACCACAAACATCTCCCAGGTTGCCGCTGCTAAGTTGCTGCAGTCGTGTCTGACTCTGTGCGACTCCATGGACAGCAGCGTACCAGGCTCCTCCATCCCTGGGATTCTCCAGGCAAGAGTAGTGGAGCGGGTTGCCATGTCCTTCTCCAACATCTCCCCTACTCAGTTGCAATGATGACAGAAAACTTATTAGTAGAAAAAAATCCCTTAGATGGTTCTTTCTATGATTTGCCTTTAAAATGTAATCAAGCCCAAGAGAGAGACAGTAGTGTTAATACTTTGTCACTGGTTGAATTATTGGGTCCTTCTCTATGATGTGTCAGGATGCAAGGCTGTATGATGGCTCTTGGTATTTCATATTGGATGGGCACAGAAAGAAGAGTATGGGGGCCATGTGTGGGGAGAAGTATCCGGAAAGGAAGTACAAAAGAGAAAAGAAATTTGAAGACACTCTAGACCCTCAGCGTTACTCAAACAAAGACAAACCATACCAACCATGTACTATATTTTTCCTTTAATTTTATTGTATTAAATAGTTATTTAAAATCTTGTGTTTCCAGTGCATAGCCAAGTGATTCAGATTATATAATTTTATATATATATATATATATAATATACACAAACATATAATACTTCAGATTTTTAACCTTACACATTACAAAATATTGAGTATTTTCATAGCATTGTCATAGGTCCTGTTGCTTATCTCTTATGTGTATAGAACTGTGTATTTGTGAATCCCATACTCCTCCTTTGTCTCTCCAACCCATCTTTCCCCTTTGGTTAATTTGTTTTCTGTGTCTGTGGGTGTATTTCTGTTTTATCTATAAGTTCATTTGTATTTATTTTTACTTTCCACATAGAAATGATATCAGATGGTATCTTTCTCTGCTGCCTTACTTCGCTTAGGATGAAAATCTCTAGGTCTGTGTTGCTGCAAATGGCATTAATCCATTCTTTTTTGGGGCTGAGTAATACTCCATTGTGTGCACCACATCCTTAACCACTCCTCTCAATGGATGTGTAGGTTGTCTGCATGCCTTGGCTGTTGTAAATAGTGCTGCTATGAATATTGGGGTACGTGTATCTTTTTGAATTATGGTTTTCTCCAAACATATACCAAGGAGTGGGATTGCTGGATAATATGGTAGCTCTATTTTTAACTTTTTAAGCAAACTCAGATATGCAGATGACACCACCCTTATGGCAGAAAGTGAAGAGGAGCTAAAAAGCCTCTTGAAAGTGAAAGAGGAGAGTGAAAAAGTTGGCTTAGAGCGCAACATTCAGAAAACGAAGATCATGGCATCCAGTCCCATCACTTCATGGGAAATAGATGGGGAAACAGTGGAAACAGTGTCAGACTTTATTTTGGGGGGCTCCCAAATCACTGCAGATGGTGACTGCAGCCATGAGATTAAAATACACTTACTCCTTGGAAGAAAAGTTATGACCAACCTAGATAGTATATTCAAAAGTGGAGACATTACTTTGCTGACTAAGGTCCAGCTAGTCAAGGCTATGGTTTTTCCAGTGGTCATGTATGGATGTGAGAGTTGGACTGTGAAGAAGGCTGAGGGCCGAAGAATTGATGCTTTTGAACTGTGGTGTTGGAGAAGACTCTTGCAAGTCCCTTGGACTGCAAGGAGATCCAACCAGTCCATTCTGAAGGAGATCAACCCTGCGATTTCTTTGGAAGGAATGATGCTGAAGCTGAAACTCCAGTACTTTGGCCACCTCATGTGAAGAGTTGACTCATTGGAAAAGACTCTGATGCTGGGAGGGATTGGGGGCAGGAGGAGAAGGGGACAACCCAGGATGAGATGGCTGGATGGCATCACGGACTCGATGGACGTGAGTCTGAGTGAACTCCGGGAGTTGGTGATGGACAGGGAGGCCTGGCGTGCTGGGATTCATGGAGTCGCAAAGAGTCGGACACGACTGAGCAACTGAACTGAACTGAACTGAACTGAAGCAAACTCCATACTATTCTCCATACTGACTGTTTCAATTTACATTCCTGTCAACAATGTTGAACAGTTCCTTTTTGTCACACCCTTTCCGGCATTTATCATTTGTAGACTTTTTGATGATGGCCATTCTGAGGTAAGATGGCCATTCTATCTGAGATTAAATGATACCTCATTATAGTTTTGATATGAATTTCTCTAATAATTAACAATATGGAGCTTCTTTTCCTGTTCCTTTGGCCCTCTGTATATCTTCTGTGGAGAAATGTCTATTTAAACCTTCTGCTCATTTTTTTGACTGGCTTGTTTTTTTTATATTGAGTTGTTTAGATATTTTGGAGTTTAGTTCTTTGACAGTCACATTGTTTGCAATAATTTTCTCAGATTCTGGGTTGTTGTTTTGTATATGGTTTTCTTTGCTATGCATACGTTTTAAAGGTTACTTGGGTGTCATTTGTTTATTTTTAATTTTGTTTTCATTACTCTAGAAGACAGATCCAAAATGATATTGCTGCAATTTATGTCTAAGAATATTCTGCCTATGTTTTCCTCTAGGAGTTTAATGGTGTATAATCTTACATTTAGGTATTTGATCCATTTTGAGTTTCTTTTTGGACATGGCATTAGAGACTGTTCTCATTTCATTCTTTTACATGTAGCTGTCCTGTTTTCTCAGCACCACTTATTGAAGAGACTTTTTTTTTCTCCATTGTATATTTTTGCCTCCTTTGAGTAGACAAATTGACTGTGTGTGAATTTATTTCTGGGCTTTCTAAACTGTTCCACTTACCTATGTGTCTGTTTTTGTGCCAGCATCATACTGTTTTGATGACTAGCTTTCTAATATAGTCTGAAGTTTGGGGGAAAGTCCTCCAGTACTATTTATCTTTAGTGAGATTGTTTTGGCTGTTTAGAGTCTGCTGTATTTTCATACAAATTTTAAAATTATTTGTTCTAGATCTTTGAAAAATTCCATTGATAATTTGATAAGGATTGCATTGACTCTGTTGGAGAAGGCGATGGCACCCCACTGCAGAACTCTTGCCTGGAAAATCCCATGGATGGAGGAGCTTGGTAGGCTGCAGTCCATGGGGTCGCAAAGAGTCGGACACGACTGAGCGACTTCACTTTCACTTTTCACTTTGATGCATTGGAGAAGGAAATGGCAACCCACTCCAGTGTTCTTGCCTGGAGAATCCCAGGGACAGCGGAGCCTGGTGGGCTGCCATCTATGGGGTCGCACAGGGTCGGACATGACTGAAGCGACTTAGCAGCAGCAGCAGCAGCAATGACTGTAGATGGCCTTGCGTTTTCTGGTTCTTTTAACAAAATCGATTCCTCTACTCCAGAAAAATGGTATATCTTAGCATCTGATTTTGTCATCTTTAATTTCCTTGATTAATGTCTCATAGTTTTCTAAGTATAGCTTTTTGCCTCCTCAGGCAGGATTGCTAGCTATTGTAGTCTTTTTGATTCAATGGTGAATGGGATTGTTTCCTTAATTTCTCTTTCTCATCTTTTGTTCTTAGTGTTTAGAAATGCACCAGACTTGTGTGTATTAATTTTGTATCCTGCAAGTTTACCACATTCACTGATGAGCTCTGGCAGTTTTCTAGTAGAATCTTTAGGATTTTTTATATGTAGTATCATGTCATTTGCAAACAATGACTGTTCTCTTTACTTTTCCTATTTGGATTATGTTTTTTCCCCTCTGTTTCCTCTAGGACTTCCAAAACTACGTTAATGAAGGTGGCGAAAGTGCACATCCTTGTGTTGTTTCTGATCTTAGAGAAAATGCTTTCAAGCTTTTCACTGCTGACTACGATCTTAGCTGTATATGGCCTTTATTATGTTGAATTAGGTTCCCTCTATGCCCAATTTCTGGAGAGTCTTTATCACAGATATTAAATTTTATCAAAGGCTTTTTCTGTATCTATTGATATGGTCATATGGTTCTTCCTCAATTTGTTAATGTGGTGTATCACACAGATTAATTTGCAGATTCATTTGCATATAACTTCTTGGGTGAATCCTAGATGGGGCTCTGTACTTCCTGGACTTGGCTGATTGTTTTTCTTTCCCATGTTAGCTTTCAGCTATTAATTTGTTCAAATATTTTCTCAGGCCCCTTTTCTCTCTCTTCTTCTGGGACTTCTATAATGCAAGTGTTGGTGTCTTTGATATTGTCCCAGACATTTCTTAAACTGTCCTCATTTCTTTGCATTCTTTTATTTCTGTTCCTTAGCAGTGATTTCCACCACTCTGTCCTCCAGCTCATTGATCCATTTTTATGCATCCTTTATTCTATAATTGATTCTTTCCAGTGTATTTTTCGTTTCAGTTATTGTATTCTTTAACTGCATTAGGCTGCCTTTTATGTTTTCTAACTCTTGATTAAAATTTTTTTGTAACTTCCCACTCTGTGCACTCATACTTTCCCCAAGACTTTGGATCATGTTTACAGTCATTACTCTGAATTATTTATCAGGTAGATTGCCTATCTCCATGTCACTCAGCAGTGCTTCTGGAGTTTTATCTTGTTCCTTCATCTAGAATATATTTCTCTACCATCTCATTTTATCTAAATTTCTATTTGTATGTATATGTATGAAGGTAAGTTATGTTACTTAACCTTGGAGAAGTGGCCCTCTGCAGTGGATGTCCTGTATGCCCCAGCAGTACACTCATCTCTCATCACCCAAGGGCCACAGACCAGCTGGCCCCAGGGTAGGTTCTGACCTGCAAGCTTGTGCAGGGTTCCTGGCAGGAGGGACCGTGCTTGCCCACTGGTGGGTGGAGCCAGTTCTTATCCCTCTGATAGGCAGCCATGTCAAGGGGCATGCCTAGAAGTGGGTGTGGGCTTAGTAAATCTTTAGGTAGCCTGTTGATGCATAGGGATATGTTTCTACCCTGATGCTTGTTTGGATTGTGGTATCCCAATGCTACAGCCTGTGGCCTTTTGGGTGGGGCCAGGTCCTGGCACTACTTACTCAAGCAAGATGTCTGCTACCAGCAGGAGTTCAGGTAAATAAACACTCCATGGTATTTCCATCACTAGCTTTTATGACCTCAGAGAGAGCCACAGCCACCCCTGCCTCCCCAGGAGATCCCCCAAAGGTGAGCAGGTAGGTCTTGCCCTGGCTCCTATAAAGTCACTGCTTTTGCCTTGGGTCTTGGTGAATATGAGACCTTGTGTGTGCCCTCCAAGAATGGAGTTTCTCTTTCCCAAAGTCTGGTAGAGCTGCTGCAATCAAGCCCTGCTGCCCTTCAAAGTCAAATGCTCTGGGGCCCTCCTCCCATTACCAGAACCTCCACCTGGGGCGGGAGGCTGGGGGTGGTCTGTGCTGAGGCCGAGAACTCTCACTATTGTGAGAGAGTTTCTGTTAATTGTTCTCTGGTTTGTGGCTCACCCACCCAGGTAGGATTTGATTATATTGCTAGTGTGCCTCTCTTACTGTTTTGTTGGGTTTCTTCATTATGTCTTTGGATGCAGAATATCTTCTTTGTTGAAGTGAAGTGTTAGTTGCTCAGTCATGTCTGACTCTTTGCAGCAACCCCATGGACTGTAGCTCGCCAGGCTCCTCTGTCCATGGAATTCTCCAGGCAAGAATACTGGAGTGGGTTGCCATTCCCTTCTCCAGGGGGATCTTCCCAACCCAGGGATCAAACATGGGTCTCCCACACTGCATGCGGATTCTTTATAACCCCATGGGCTATACAGTCCATGGAATTCTCCAGGCCAGAATACTGGAGTGGGTAGCCTTTCCCTTCTCCAGGGATCTTCCCAACCCAGGGATGGAACCCAGGTCTCCCACATGGCAGGCGAATTATTTACCAGCTAAGCCACAAGGGAAACCCATCTTCTTTGTTAGGTTCGTCTTTTTTATAGATGGTTGTTTAGCTGTTAGTCGTGATTTTGGTGTTCTCAAGAGGAAGTGAACTCAAGGTCCTTCTACTGTGTGTCTATTCATCCCATGTACTAAACTTACTATTTCCTAAGACGTACGTTTTCATTTCTATGATGCTATGAGCTTTGTGTGTCTTGGTTCACCACTTGGATGGTGACAAGTCTAGCCAGGACGAAGGAAGGAAGAGCAAGAACTTGTTAATGTGCTCTCTCTTCTGTCGCCCACTACCACCGTCCACACAGTCACTGCTGTTTTTTCTCATTTTCCTCCACTCTCACGCTCCTTTCCAAAGCTAAGAATGTCTTGCTTTCCATCAAAGCCTACTTGGTAGAATTATATTTGTTTTTGTTGTTGTTGTTGTTTAAAAAAGAACACATACTTTAAAAAATAGTAGTCAAACCCCATTTGCCAGCTGAATAGCTTTGAGCTGATTCCTTATCTTCTTTGAACTTTGACTTTTCTATCTTCATGACGTGAGCAGTAAGATGTTTTGAAGGGTTTATTTTAAAGAGCATATTATACAATTTAGGCAAAAAAAAAAGTTTTCTTGTAAGTTATGTGCCTTTGGGAGAGAAAATACCTAGGTTTTGTTCTTTTCCTCTTTGGGTTCCAGTTCATGGAAATAAAAGAGGAAAAAAATGCTGATAACCAAATGAGAATCAAGTATCCCAAAGAATCATGACTCTCTGGAATACGTGGGTGAAAGTAGCTGGGAGGCTTCTTCTTCCTTGACTGCAGGACTATTGGGATCACCAGCAGTGAACTAGAACAGAGAGACAGCTGTCTACCCTGCTAGAGGCTGATACCCTGCTAGAGGCTGACTGTGTCTTATTTGCTTAACAAATGTAGTCTCTGGAAAATTCAGGGAGAGAAAGTTCAGGGTCCTACATGCCAGGGGTCCCCAACCTCCAGGATCTAAAATCTGATGATCTGAGGTGAAGCTGATGTAATAATAATATTAATAGAAATAAAGCACATGATAAATGTACATGAAGAAAATAAAGAAAATCTCTGAGTCTTGTCCAACTCTTTGCGATCCCATGGACTGTAGCTTACCAGGCTCCTCCATCCATGGGATTCCCCAGGCAAGAGTACTGGAGTGGGTTGCCATTGCCTTCTCCAGAGGATCTTCTCGACACAGGGATCAAACCCAGGTCTCCTGCATTGTAGGCAGATTCTTTGCTGTCTGAGCTACCAGGGAAGTCCTAATGTCTGTGAGTCATCCCCAAACCATCCCCTCCCCACCCCAGGCTGTGGAAAAATTATTTTCCATGAAACCAGTCCCTGGTGCCAGAAAGGGTGGGGACTGCCTGTGTCCCAGCATAGACAGGTCTAAAAACTTGAATAGTGACCATTAGTTCATTAATTGTACCTTCCCACATTTCACAGAGTGGCGCCCCAATGAAAGTCAGCTTGCTTGTCCCTAGAGTAGTTCCCCTTACTTCTTAATGGGAAGGAGTAAAGAACGGTAGTCAGGTTGGCAGAAGCCCTCATTAACACACGTCAATGTTTCATTTATCTTCGAGGAGGAACAGATAGGTTAGAACAACACAAAGCTTCTATTCCCAGAAGCGGTACTTAAATGTTTCAGTTCAGTTCAGTTCAGTCGCTCAGTCACGTCTGACTCTTTGTGACCCCATGAATCGCAGCACGCCAGGCCTCCCTGTCCATCACCAACTCCCAGAGTTCACTCAGACTCATGTCCGTTGAGTCAGTGATGCCATCCAGCCATCTCATCCTCCATTGTCCCCTTCTCCTCCTGCCCCCAATCCCTCCCAGCATCAAAGTCTTTTCCAATGAGTCAACTCTTCGTGTGAGGTGGCCAAAGTACTGGAGTTTCAGCTTTAGCATCATTCTTTCCAAAGAAATCCCAGGGCTGATCTCCTTCAGAATGGACTGGTTGGATCTCCTTATCTTCCTTTAAATGTAATGCACATAGTAAACCAAATGTTTAAGGTTGATGCCAAAATTTCACGTTTGAAATTTTACCCCTTCTGAAGAATGCCTGATGCTATTGCATCTAGGTAAATATAGTTACTCTCTTTTCAATATTTTGTGAACATGAAAAGGTAGGGAGTATTACACAAAGTGTTCAATTTACGTATGTCGTATTTCTTTTATAACCTCAAAAACTCCTTGCATGTGAGAAGTGTGTATGTCTCTATGATGCTTTTATATTCCCCCAAACAACCTGTGCACAGGGCAGTTACTTTTTAATAAGCACATGTTAGAATAACATTATGGTTCGTGTGGAAACTAGACCAAGAGAAGCTCCTTTGTGTGTCTGATATCACAGAAGAGGTGAGGCAAAGTAGAGAGAACTCAGGCCTCCGCAAAGCTACCCATTTTAACCTTACTCTTAAGGGTGAAGGAGTGGAAAATGAGACAGGAAATAGGAGAATGTAAATAAGGATGTAAAAATTAATATTGAAATCAGAATCATGCTACACATCGGCCTCTGACTTGACCCAGCTGAGTCTGTACAATTCATTCCTGCTGCAGCTTAATCTAATATTTCTCACCAGGAACTATGTTACCCAGGAGAGCCCTCTGCAGGGAGGTGCTAACAGGAGTCTGTACCTGGCAGTCATACATTATGTACCTAATGAGCAAATGAAATGTTTAATAACTGCACTGTGAAAATAAAACTTAAAACAGTGAATTCCTGCTGAGGCGGCTCATCTCCACCTGATGCGCAGGCCCATCTCAAAACGCCAGCATCCTCTGTATTTCCCCCAACTCACTGGGTCGCCCTGGGGAGAGCAGTATTAAAACCAAAGCCGCGCTCACTTAATTAGCTGTGTATCAGTGTCAGTTCATTTATTTATCATATCAGCATCATGTGTTTCACCTAAGGGTCGCCTGAAACACTTCTCCAACAGGCACCCTGGGGAAGGGGAAATCTACAGCTATTGCACACTAAGTATCTATAAATTTTAATTTTTCAATTAATCACGGATCATTTAAACACATAGTAATTTGATAGTGCTTATTTTAGGTTGAACTGTCTGATGTTAGTCTGAAATTAAAAAAGCAAAACAACCATAATTATTGTTAGGGTTTTTCATTAATAACTTTAAGAGAAAATGATGGAACATTTTTTTATAGAGAGAACCAATTTAAAATCCAATTATCATAACTCATGAGTTAAGGATTCACTTGCTAGATATTTCTTTAGATTCATTTTTACCAGAGAATTAGCTACACTTCCTAAATCTGAACAGCTAAAACATCCCGAAAAATGAAGTATATGGGTAGAATACTTATAATATCTAGTAAAGTTAAGTAATATGTAGAATACCTTCCCTGGTGGTTCAGACAGTAAAGAATCTGCCTGCAACACAGGAGACCTAGGTTCGATCCCTGGGTGAGGAAGATGCCCTGGAGAGGGAATGGCTACCCACTCCTATATTCCTGCCTGGAGAATTCCATGAATAGAGGAGCCTGGTGGGCTAAGCCCATGGGGTCGCAGAGAGTCAGACATGACTGAGTGACTAACACTTTCACTTCACAGAATAGCTATATTCTTTTTCTCATATAATTTTTACAGCTAATAGCTGAAAGATGAAATTGTTTAAACTTTGTAGAAATTAAAATGATCAAGACCAAAGAAATTAGGCTATGGGGTAAAAGTCACAAAACTACAAAGAATGGTTCTCCTAAGCCCCAGGCTGGGATCCTCCATCGGTGTTTGGCTGTGTACTTGAGCACTCTTTCTGTGCTTGGAATTCCTTTTGTGGTTAACACACATTTTACTATCACAGGGGAGAAATAATACAGGAAATCAGAAACCTTTTGTTCTGTTCTCCCTCCTCAGCTTTGCTCACCACCAGCTCTGAAACAAACGTGGGTTTTCTTTATTGCATTCTCAAAGCATTCTTCATTTTGGGGAGTGATCACAGAGCATCTTGACTGCCAGGCTAAAATTATATGAAATTAGCATCTGGGAGCCATGAAGAGAGTTCTTTGATTTTTCTTTATTATTTTTTAAAAAATTTATAAAATTGTTATATGATATTTAAAGGTTACTTTCCATTTACAGTTATTTTAGAATATTGGCAATATTCCCTATATTATAAAATACATCCTTGAGCCTGTCTTATACCCAGTGGATGGTAGCTCCCATAGCTCCACCCCTATACTGCCCCTCCCCACCTCCCCCCACCGGTAACCACCACTGTGCTCTTTGTATCTGGGTCTGCTGCTTTTCTGTTGCACTCTCTAGTGTGGTGACATTTTTATATTATATAGGTGATGTCAAACAGTATTTGTCTACGACTTATTTCGCTTAGCATATTGCCCTCCAAGTTTATCCATGTAGCTGCAAATTTTATTCTTGTTTATGGCTGAGTAGTAATGTGTGTCTGTGTATCTTCATCCATTCATCTGTGGATGAATTCCTTGGCACTTGTAAATAATGCCGCTATGAACACTGGGGTGTACACATCTTTCTGAATTAGTCTTTTTTTCTGATATATATACCCAGAAATGTAATGGAATTTGTGGGTTATACAGTGGTTCAATTTTTAGTTTTTTGAGGAACCTTTCATAGTGTTTTCCACAGTGGCTGCACTGCCCTACATGCCCACCAACAAAGTACATGAGTTCCTTCTCCATGCCCTCACCAACATTTGTTACATGTATTATTTTTGATGATAGCCATACTGACAAGTTTGAGGTGTCATTTTATTGTGGTTTTAACTGCATTTCACTGATTATTAGCAATGTCAAACAACTTTTCATGTGGTTGTGGCCATCTGCATATCCTTTTTGGAAAAAATGTCTATTCAGTTTTACTGACCATTTTTTAATCAAGTTGCTTTTATGCTATTGAGTTTTATGAACTGTTCATATATGTTGGATATTGATCTATTATTGGTCATATCACTTACAAATATTTTCTCTCATTCGGTACATTGCCTTTTCATTTTGTGGATGGTGTCCTTTGCTGTGCAAAAGCTTGTAAGTTTGATTAGGTCCCATTTGTTTATTTTTGCTTTTATATCATTTTATTTTATATCATTTGATTTAGGAGATAAAAAATGTGGATTTAGGTCAAAGAATGTTCTGCTTATGTTTTCCTCTAGGGGCTTTCTGGTATACAGTTGTACATTTAGGTATTTAATCCAGTCTATTTTTGTATGTGGTGTTAGAGAATGTCTAATTTCATTCTTTTACATGTAGCTGTCCTGTTCTAAAACCACTTATTGAAGAGACTGTATTTTCTCCATTGTATATTCTACTTTGTTGTAGATTAATTGACCATAAGTGAGTGACTTTGTTTCCAGGCTCTCTGTCCTGTTCCATTGATCTATGTGTCTGTGTCTGTATGTGTGTGTGTGTGCATGCATGCCAGTACCATACTGTTTTGATGACTGTGGCTTTTTAGTATAGTCTGAAGTCAGAAATATAATTCCTCCAGCACTGTTCTTCTTTCTCAAAATTGTTCTGGCCGTTCAGAGTCTTTTGTGTTTCCATACAAATTTTAAAATTACTTGTTCCATTTTTGTGAAAAATACTGTTGGTAATTTGATAGGGATTGTATTGAATCTGTAGACTGCTTTAGGTAAAATGGTCATTTAATAGTTTTGATTCTTCTAATCCAAGAAAACAATATATCTTTGATTGTGTTGTCTTCCATTTCTTTTTCATCAAAGTCTTACAGTTTTCAGAGCACAGGCTTTTAGTGTTCTGAGGTAGGTTTACTCCTCGGTATTTTACGCTTTTAAATGCAATATTAAGTGTCACTGTTTCTTTTATTTCTATTTCTGAGACTTCATTGTTGGTGTATAGAAATGCAACAGATGTTTGTTTGCACACTAATTTTGTATCCTTCAGGTTTACTGAATTCATGGATGAGCTCTAGCAGTTTTTTGGTGATATCTTTAGGAGTGTCTGTGTACAGTAGTACCATGTCATCTCCAAACAGTGATGGTTTTACATCTTGGTTTGCAACTTGGGTTCCTTTTATTTCTTTGTGTTCTCTGATTGCTCTGCTTGGACTTCCAGAACTACATTGAATACAAATGGCAAAAGTGGGCATCCTTGTTGTTTTTGATCACAGAGGAAATACTTTCAGTGTTTCAATACTGAGTATGATTTTAGCTATGTGTTTACCATATATAATCTTTATTATGGTGAGGTGTTCCCTCTGTGCCCTTTTTTATGGAGAGTTTATTATAAATGGATGTTGAACTTTTTGCAAAAGTTTTTTTTCTACATCTGCTGAGATGATCATATGATTTTTATTCTTCAATTTGTTAATGCAGTGTATCACACTGATTTACAGGTATTGAAAAATCATTGCAATCCTGAGATAAGTCCCACTTTGATCATAGTATATGAGTCTTTTGGTAGAAAAGGAAAAGCCCAAATGAACTTTTTGGCCAGCACAATATATCGTTCAATTCTCATATTTTATTGAGGATTTTTGCATCTGTGTTCGTCAGTGATACTGGTCTATAACTTTCTCTTTGTTTATACAGTTCCTGGTTTTGGTATCATAGTGATGCTAGTCTTACAGAAAAAGTTCAGAAGTATTGCTTCCTCTGTAAATTTTTGAAATCGTTTCAGAAGGATGTGGTAACTTTTATCTAAACATTTGGTAGAGTTCACCTGTGAAGCCATCTGGTCCTGGACTTCAGTTTATCGGGAGTTTTAAATTACTACTTGGATTTTAGTTCTTATATTTGCTCTGTTCATGTTTTCTATTTCTTTCTCATTCACTCTTGTGAGATTGTACCTAAGAATTTGTTCATTTTATTGGCATTTAGTTGTTTGTACTAGTCTCTTAAGATCTTTGTACTTCTGTGGTGTCAGTTGCAACTTCTTTTTCATTTCCAATTTTATTGACCTGGGTCATCTCCATTTTCTCTTGATATGTCTAGCTTATCAAGTTTATTCTTTCAAAGAACCAACTCATTATTTTCACTGATTTTTTTTCCTACTGTATTTTAAAGCCTATTTTATTTATTTCTGCTCTGATTTTTATGACGTTTCCCTCTACTAACTTTGGATTTTGTTTGTTCTTCTTCACCTAGTTCTTTTAGGTGTAAGGTTAGGTTCTTTATCTGAGACTTGTTTCCTGAGGTATTCTTGTATCAGCATAAACTTCCCTCTTAGAACTACATTTGCTGCATTTCATAGGGTTTGGATTGTTGTTTTCATTTCTCTCTAGTCATTTTCATTTCCTCTGATTTCTTCAGTGGTCCATGGGTTTTCTAGTAGCATATTATTTTAGCCTCCATGTGTTTGTATTTTTGGCATTTTTCCTTGTAGTTGATCTCTAGTCTTATTATACTTGTAAAAGACATTTGATAGAACAATTCAACTTTGTTAAATTTACTGAGGTTTGTTTTGTATCCTGGCATGTGATTTATCCTGAATAATGTGTATTCTTCAGCTTCTGTATAGAATGCTCTATAAATATTAGTTAAGCCCATTTGGTTTAATGTGTTCAACTGTGTTTCCATATTGATTTTCTGTGTGAATGATCAATCTGCCCATTGATATGATATTAAAGTCTCCTACTATTCTTGTTACTATTAATCTTCTTCTGTCTATTAATATTTGCCTCATATATTTTGGTGCTCCAGTATTGGGTATACATATATTTATAACTGTTATATCACCTTCTTATACCAATTCCTTGATTATTATGTAGTGTATATTTTTGTCTCTTGTAGCAGTCTTTAAAATCTATTTTATCTGATATAAATATTGCTACTTTTTCTTCTGATTTCCATTTGTGTGGAATACCTTTTTCCATCCCCCCAGTATGAATATGTCTCTGGATCTGAAGTGAGTGTCTTGTAGGCAGCATATATATGGGTCTTGTTTTCATATCCATTCAGCCAGTCTGTGTCTTTTGGTTGGAACATTCAGACCATTTAAGGTAACTATCAATATGTACGTTCTTATTGCCATTTTGTTATTTCAGATTTGTTTTTGTAGGTCTTTTTTTATTACCTTTCTTATTTTGCCCTCGATTATATGACTATCTTTAGCATTGTGTTTGGATTCCATTTTGCATGTAGTTCTAAATTTTTGGTTTGTGGTTACTATGAGGTTTTTGTGTAGCAGTCTATGTGTGTATATATATATAAGTATATACATACATATATATGTATGCATATATATACATACATATATACATATATATGTCCATGGGATCACAAAGAGTGGTACATGATTTAGCTACTGAACAACAATGTGTATATGTATATATGTGTATATTATGTGTGTGGTCTTCCCTGGTGGCTCAACAGTAAAGAATCTGCCTACAATACAAGAGATGTGGGTTTGACCCCTGGGTTGGGAAGATCCCCTGGAGAAAGACATGGCAGCCCGCTCCAGTATTCTTGCCTGGAGAATCCCATAGGCAGAGGAGCCTGGCAGGCTATAGTCCATGGGGTCGCAGAGTCAGACACGACTTACTGACTAAACAACAACAACAGTGTATAAGTATAGTTGCTTGATCCCTTCATTTCAAATGTATTTTAAAACACCCTGCTTAGGTATTCTCCTTCCCAGATAATTAATTTTTGATATCATCTTTTACTTCAAATTGTTTTCTGTATCCCTTAACCTCTTATTGTGGATATAGATGCTATCTTTGTCTTTTAATCTTCCTAGTAACTTTGTATGTGGATGATTTCCTATCTTTACTGTATGTTTATCTTTTACCAGTGAGCTTTTCCATTTCATAATTTTCTTATTTCTAGTTGTGGGCTTTTCTTTTTTCACCTAGAGAAGTTCCTTTAAAATTTGTTGTAAAGTTGACTTAGTGGTACTGAACTCTTGGTTGCAGGCTTTTGCTTTTCATTTGCTGCTTTTAATAGTCTCCTTTTGTCATTTAAAGTAGTATGTCTTGGTGTGTTCCTCTGAGTTACACACCAAAGTTGCTATGTGGGACTTTGTGCTTCCTGGACTTGAGTGACTCTTTCTTTTTCCACGCTTGGGGATTTTTTTCAGCTTGCATTGGCCTCGATCCACAGGATCATAGTTTTCAGGGTAGGTCTGATGGAGCATGTCTAGAAGCTAGTGCAGGCCTTCTGGAGGGCAGACCTGGTACCTGCCCACGGAGAGCAGAGCTGGGTCTTGGCCCTCTGTTGTGCACAGTCACGTCTAGGGCTTGTCGAGAGATGGCTAAGGGCTCAGGAAGATTTTAGACATTCTGTCTGCTGGTGAGTGGGGCTGTGTCCCCAGCCAGTTACTTGTTTGGCATGGGATGTCTCAGCACTGGCATCTTCTGCTTTTGGGTGGGGCTAAGTCTTGGGGCCAATGAGCCAAGATGCCAGGAGCAGTGTTCACATCATAGACTTTTCCCAAGTGTGGCTGTCAGCAGTATCTACATATCCAGGGTGAGTGGCAGCCACCTCCTCAGACTTTCCAAGACCAGTAGTTAGGTCTGGCCCAGGTTCCTATGAAAGCCACTGCTTTGCCCTGGGTTCTGGTGTGTGTCAGATTCTGCATGTGCCCAGTAAGAGTGAAGTCTCTCTTTCCCCTGGCCCTGTGGTGCTTCTGAAATTAAGCCTTCCTGGCCTTCAAAGTCACATGCTTTGGGTGCTCATCTTCCTGATACAGGACTTCCAGGCTGGGGAGACCAACCAGGGGCTCAGAATTCTCACTGTTGTGGGAGAACTCTGCAGCACTGTTCTCCAGTTTGAGGGTTGCCTGCCAAGGGTATGGGATTTGATTATATCATGACTCTACCCCTCCTACCTGTCTCATTGTGGTTCTTTCTTTATATCCAGTTCTAAAAAAATCTTTTCTGGTAAGTTCTTTCTCATCAGTGGTTGTTCTGCAGATAGTTGTGACTTTGGTGTGCTCATGAGAGGAGGTGAGCTCAGGGTCTTTCTATTTGACCTCTTGGCTTCTGGCCCATTTTCTTTTCCTTTGATATATTACTCTGATAAGACTCAGAAAAACTTCACTGAAATTAAGAGAAATGTTATTAAATTTATGTTAAACTAATTATCAGCATAATTGCAGTTCTCCAAAGTGAATAAATAAGTAAGTATGAAGCAAAGTCTTCTCCCTAGATGTACGATAGGAAAATCTGTCAAAAATCCTATCATTTCTTGACATCGAAGAACAGGAGTTTAATACCCTGAAGTAAATGCTTTTTCTAATTGCTACTGTTTTCTCTAGTTCTCTGGGAGGGTATGATTGTCTTCCAGTGTGTCAGAACACCATCAGGCAAGGCAAAGGCTATCATGACTTAAAATAATTCATCATATAGAAGGAGTACTGAAAAATGGGGGATCAGGCAGGACTGCAAGAATATAGTTGGCTTTTAAACTGGCGTATAAGCACAGTGTACAGAAACCCAGATAGCAACAGAGGAAGTGTGGCAAAGCCCATCTGCAGTTGAAATCCAGGAAGGTTTAAATGACTATGTTGAAAATACAGAAGGAAATAAGGATGAATAGACTTAGGATAAATCACCGAGCAACAACCGCAGTCCATCAGCAGGGGAGAGGCTGCAAGATGGTTCCTAGAGTCCTCTTCAGATTGGACTGAGCTCTCAGACATCACTTACTAATCCAAGTGCCAGGTGCCACTACTCCCACACTGGAACATAGTCTGTGCCACAAGACTGCTTGTTTTATAGGAAGATGTTTGCTTGGTTTGAGTGGTATAGAAAATAGATTCAGAATGTAGCCTTTGGAAGAGCCACAGGTAAGGTCTCAAGCATGAAGTGATAAAGGCATGTCTTATAGTTCTTCAGAAGAATAAAGATGCAGGCAGAGCCAGGAATACACAGTGAGGGAATAAGAGAAGAAAAGTTTCCAAGCTAAAAACTTTGAGATTCAGAGTATAAAAAACTGAATCTACCCCAATACAAATGTATACAGCCCAGGGACAGAGTTAATGCACATCGAAAAGCAAGTGTGTCCGCTATCCATGGAAATCTATTCGTGGAAATCTTTGCTTTAAAACGTTTGTTCCCCTTTACTAAAGGGCACTCAAGACCAAAGTTGCCTTATTGGCTGTTGATAAATCTCTCCTGGAAAATTTCTCTCATACTCTTTAATTCCCCATTCAGGAAAAAGAAAAAAAAATTTGGCCATATAATATGACAGATAAAGTGCTAATACTGAACTCTAGAGACCCTTTAAATTCTTCTCTTGTACTGGAATGTTATTGAAATTAAATTCTACCTTGACCTCTTGATCTTCAGGGACCTCAGTGTTGTCTTCAGCAAAATAATGGGAAGGGCACTAGTTGAACTCCAAGAGCCGCCGAGGTTCCAGCGTTCTAAACTTCTTTGCATCTGTGAATATTGCTTGAGAAAACAGTGTCATATGAGGTTTAAACACTAGGCAATCTCTTTGATTCCTTCTGTAAAATGCACAGTGTCTTGCCTGTTATTCAACACTCAGCAGGTTTAAAACTGTTGCCTGGACACTAGAGATAATCAATTATTATAATTATCTTCTTACTAATGGGTTTGAGCTAGGCATGTCTGCATCTTATTATAATAATATAAATGCTTCAGCTACACTATAATACATTGTAGACCTGCCCAAATCATTAGGATCCCAGGCAGAAAATACTCCATTATAAGGTATTTTAATAGTGAAAACTATAATTTCTCTGTGTAAAACTACCATAAAAGTAGTTAAATAATTTTTATTCTTAAATATATTTCCCAGTATACAACAGGGCCAGGCCTGATTCAATATTCTGCAAAATAGGCTAAGCCCATACTATTTACTTCTTTCGTGTGTTACTCTCTTTGTATATATCTCTGTGCTAAAGTGAATTAATTTGTGTTAATTCATGAATATATGTCGCACGTATTAGGGGTTAAAATGTAAACTTTTCAAAAAAAAAGACAAATTACTTAAAAACTGAAATTTAGGCAGAGATCAGTATGGGAGACTAGGATGTAGAGCTCACCTCTTCCTACAAATCCTTCAGAAATACATCTATATTGGAACAATTCTAACAGGATACTTACTAGATGTTGGCAGAAGATCTCATACAACCAGGGCTACAAGAAAGAGATGACCATGTAACTGGATAGGATGAAGTGGGGAAAAAACAAGAGTTGAAATGGGACCCCATACCTGGCAGGGAGTTATGAAATGAGAAACATCCCCTCACGCTGGAAATCTCCTCCTCTGGCTGGGAAGTCAGCTGGGACAGATTGGGAGGATCAGAGGGAAGGGCAGTAGGCAGGATAGAGAGCGAGCAGCACAAAAGGTCCTTGCCACCTCACTGACTTCCCAGCCCCAGGCACATGTCTGCTGGGTGCCCAGTGCCTGGGTTCTGAAACTCAGATTTGAGTAGCCGGACCCAGGGAAAGGACTTGGTTTGGCTGCAGAGAGACAGCCTGAAGGTCCTGGAGTGTGGTCTAGGCCACAGCTGGGAATGCACATAGGATGGAGGCTGCATCCTCTGTAAGAGCCACATTGTCAACACGTGCCCAGTGGGAGGGTTGTGAACCCATCATAGCAGCCTCACTTCAGTGTGCTCACAGTGGGTGCTACTCCGCTGCTACAAGCTCTGGGAACACGCAAGCACAGGCAGGTTGCCATCAAGTGAATGAGTACAGGGCAGAAATCTAAGGTGATTCCACAGGGGGAGCTGGTGCACTACGCCAGCAACTCGCACTGGCAGCTCTGTGAGCATAGCGCTTGGGGGGACATCTGAGCTGATTACTTACTGTTGCTCCCCAGGCGGAGGTTGATCCGAGGGTGGCTTCCCAGTGGAGTGCTCTAGTCCTACCTACTGATACCACTGGTTGAAACTGGGCCTGTGAGCTTTTATTCCAACAACTGGGGAGCAGACCCTGCCACTGAAAGGGCTGTGACAACCACAGAGCAAAGGGAAGGCCTCACCCCACATCCGCTGAAGGCTCTGGTCACAGCAACACACACTTTATCAAGGGCCAGCACAACCTAAGGAAAGAAATGGCAAGCATCCATACCAAAAACAGCCCTTTGGAGCCAAAAATATTGGACTCAGGCTATACAAGGGCACTCCCACATAAAAACAGCCCTTCAAAACCACAGTAGAAAACTGTTTATCCTAAATCAATAGAGTCAGAGAAATATAAAATGAAAAAGCAGAGGATCCATGCCAATTAAAAAAAAAAAAAACACACAAGACAAATCCCCTATTTTAAAATATGAAATAGACCTCTCCAGTCTACCAGACTCTGAGTTCAAAAAGGAGGTAATAAAAATACTGAAGGAATTAAGAAGGACTATCAATAGAAATGCTGATCACTGTAACAAGGATCTAGAAATGATAATGAGCCATTCAAAATTAGACAAGTCAATTACTGACGTGAAAACCAAGTCACAGGCAAAAAATAGCAAATTCAATAATGCAGAAGAATGAATAAGTGATTTTGAGGACAGAATAACAAATTATACAATCACAGTAGCAGACAGAAAGACAAATAAAAAACAATGACATTAACACATGAGATCTATGGGACAATACAAAGGGTGCCAATCTATGCTTAAGTAGGGACTGCAGGAGGAAAGGAGATCAAAATGTATTTAAAGAAATTATGGCTGAAGATTTCCCAAACCTTAAGGAAAAAAAGATGCCCAGTTACAGAAAGAACAGAGGGTTCAAAATAAGATGAGCTTGAAGAGAGACCCACACTAAGACATCTAATTGAAATGGAAAAAGTTAAAGCAAGAATCCTAAAGGCAGCAAGAGAAAAACAAATTGCAGGTGAACTCCCCCCTATAAATATATCATCTGATTTATCCATACCAAGTTTATAGGCCAGAAAAAAGTGGCTAGATATACTCAAAGTCCTGAATGGGAAAAACCTGCAACGTAAAATACTTACCCAGCAAGATTAGCATTTAGAATAAAAGGAAGGAGAGAGAGAAAATTTCTCAGACAAGCAAAAACCAAAGAATACATCAATACTGAGCCTATTCTAAAATAGTGAAAGGTATTCTCTAAATAGACAAAAAGCAGGAGTCTATAAGGAAGGGGAAGATCGCAATAGGAAAAGTAAGCATAAAGGATTATAGACACTTAAATGAAGCCAGTACGTATATTTTAAAAGAAATTTTTCAAAAAAAAATTGTGAAAGTGATTTTAACTATGTGTGTGCATGCTAATTCATTTCTATCATGTCCGACTTTGTGCAACCCTATGGACTATAGCCCTCCAGGCCCCTCTGTCCATGGGGATTCTCCAGGCAAGAATACTGAAGTGGCTTGCCATGGGATATTCCTCACCCAAGGATCGAAACTGCATCTCTTATGTCTCCTTCACTGGCAGGCAGGTTCTTTACCACTAACACCATGTGGAAAGCCTGGTTTTAACTACAATGAACAGCAAAAGGATATGCATAAAGATGTAAAATAGGAAATCAAAATTACAAGATGTTGGCGAGGGGAGTAAGAAAATGTTATTTTTAGAATGCATTTGAACTTACATTACTACCAGTTTAAAGCAAGTAGATATAATAATGGGTTAACATGCTTGAAATGGCTCCTCTGTCCATGGAATCCTCCAGGCAGGAATACTGGAGTGGGTTGCCATTTCCTTCTCCAGGGGATCTTCCCAACCCAGGGATCGAACATGGGTCTCCTGCATTGCAGACAGATGCTTTACCATCTGATCCACCAGGGAAACCCACTTGAAATCCAGGGTAACCACAAATCAAAAACATAACGTAGGTTCACAAGAACCAAAAAGAACTCAAGCAATAATACAAAAGAAGACAAGCAAACCACAAAAGGAAAATCCAAAAGAAAAAGAAAGGAACAAAGAAAAGAAAATAAAAATCTTGGTAAATAAGATTTAAAGTGGCAACAAATACATTCCCATAAATAATTACTTTAAATGCCACAGTCAAAAGATACAGAAGGGAAGATTGGACAATAAAACAAGAACCTACAATATGCTGCCTACAAGAGGCCCACCTTGAAGGTGAAGGACATACCTATATGGAAAGTGAGGGGAGGGAAAAAGACATTTCATTCAAATAGAAATGACAAGAAACCAGGAGTAGGAAGACTCAAATAGGACAAAATGGACCTTAAAAACAAAGCCCATAAAGGTAAAGAAGGACATTATATACTGTTAAAATGATCAATATATGCACCCAGTATCAGTTTAGTCAGTCACTTCAGTTGCTTAGTCATGTCCGACTCTTTGCGACCCCATGAATTGCAGCACACCAGGCCTCCCTGTCCATCACCAACTCCTGGAGTTCACTCAGACTCACGTCCATCGAGTCAGTGATGCCATCCAGCCATCTCATCCTCCGTTGTCCCCTTCTCCTCCTGCCCCCAATCCCTCCCAGCATCACAGTCTTTTCCAGTGAGTCAACTCTTCGCATGAGGTGGCCAAAGTACTGGAGTTTCAGCTTCAGCATCCAGTATAGGAGCACCTAAATATGTAAAACAAAGGAGAAACTGATGGGAATACAATAAAAGTAGAAGACTTTAATGCCCCACTGACATCAATGGACAGGATTCCAGGAAGAACATCTGTAAAGCAACAGAGATCCTATACAACAAAACAGTTATGCATAACTGGTAATTTTAAAACAGTAAGAGAGTGAAAGTCACTCAGCCGTGTCCGACTCTTGTGACCCCATGGACTATATAGTCTATGGAATTCTCCAGGCCAGAATACTGGAGTGGGTAGCCTTTCCCTTCTCCAGGGGATCTTCCCAACCTAGGGATTGAACCCAGGTCTCCCGCACTGCAGGCAGATTTTTTTACCAGCTCAGCCACAAGGAAGGCCCAAGAATACTAGAGTGGGTAGCCTATCCCTTCTCCAGTGGATCTTCCTGACACAGGAATCAAACCAGGGTCTCCTGCATTGCAGGCAGATTCTTTACCAACTGAGCTATGAGGGAAGCCCTTAGAACAGGAAATCCCTCCATAAAAGAAAACACATTCTTCTCAAACACCCATGGAATATTCTCTAGGATAGACCACATAGGACACAAAACAAGTCTCAACAGATTTTAAGAGGACGGATATTATTTCAAGCATCTTCTCTGACCACTGTGGCATGAAATTAGAAATGAGAAACAAGAATATATGGAGACCAACAACATGCACTAAGAAACCAATGAGCCAAGGATGAAATCAAAGGGAAAATTTTACAAATACCTCAAGAAAAATGACAATAAAAACACAACCATACAAAAATCTATGGGATATAGCAAATTCAGTCTTAAGAGTACAGTTTATAGCAAATAGAGCTTCCTCAAAAAACAGCCCTGACCTACCACCTCACAGAATTAGAACAACCACAAAACCTAAAGTCGACAGATGGAAGGAAATAATAAATATCATAGAGGAACTTGAGATTTAAAAACAGAAAAGTTAATGAAACCAAAAGCTGGTTTTGTTGAAAGAATAAACAAAATTAACCTTTGGCCACGCTTATCAAAAATAAACAAGAGAAGACCAAATAAACGAAATAAGAAATGAAAAGGGAGACATAAAAAGTTATACCATATAAATAAAAATTAATCATTAGGGGATACTATAAACAATTCTGCACCACCAAACTGGACAACCTAGAAGAGACAGTAACATTTCTAGAAACATACAGCCCACTAAAACTGAATCAAGAAGAAATAGATAATTTGAACAGACTGATCACTAGAAGTGAAACAACCTATAATTTTAAAAACTCCATGTAAACAGAAGCCCAGGCCTAGATGGTTTCACTGGGGAATTCTGCTAAATAAACATTTAAAAAAGAACTTACACTGGTCTCTCTCAAACTCTTCTAAGGGTCTGAAGAAAAAGGGACATTCCCAAAATCATTCTATGCAGCTACCATCATCCTGATACCAAAACCAGACAAAGAAACTACCAAAAAATAAAATTGCAGGCCAGTATCTTTGATCAATATAGATGCAAAAATCCTAATAAAATATTACCAAACTGAATTCAACAACACATAAAATGAACCACACATCATAGTCATGCTGGATTCATGCTAGGATCACAAGGTAGTCAAACATATGAAATCAGTCAGATACATCAGTCACAAACCAAAGAAAGATGAAAACCACATGATCAGCTCAGTAGATGCAGAAAAAAGCATTTGATAAAATGCAGCATCCATTCATGATAAAAACTCTCACCAAAGTGGGAATGGAAGGGATATATCTCGACGTAATGAAAGCTATTTATAACAAACTCATAGCTAACGTAATACTTAATGGTGAAAACCTGAACGCTTTCTCACTAAAACATGGAACAAGACAAGAATGCCCACTTACCACTTGTATTCAATGTAGTATTTGAAGTTCTAGCTACAGAAACCATACAAGAACTAAATATATCCAAATTGTAAGGGAAGAAGTAAAATTGTAATTATATGCAGATGACATGATATTATATGTAGTAAACCCTAAAAACTCCACACAAAAACAAGTAATAAGTTTAGCAAGGTAGCAGGATTCAAGATTAGCATACATAAATCAGTTGCATTTCTTTACACAGTGAAAGAGCAGAAAGAGAATTTTTTTTAATTACCTTTTAAAATTGCATCAGAGAAATAAAATATTTAGGAATAAACCTGACCAAGGATGTAAAAGACTTATACACTGAGAACCATAAAATATTCATAAAAGAAATGGAAGGTTATTTAAAGGAATGGAAAAACTATTCCATGCTCTTGAGTTGGAAAAACTAACATTATTAAAATGGCCATACTACCCAATAGAGTCTACAGATTTAATGTGATCTCTATCAAATTACCCATGACTTTTTTTTTTTTTTTCACAAAACTAGAACATATAATACTAAAATCTATATGGAATCATTAAAGGCCAGAATTGCAAAGGGATCCTAAGGGAAAAGAACAAAGCAGGAGACAAAATCCTCACCGACTGCAGACAACACTACAAAGTTACGGTAATCAAAATAGCATGGCCTTGGCACAGAAACAAACGGAACAGAAGAGAGAGCCTGTAAATAAGCCCTCACACTTTTGATCAATTAGCCTTTGACAAAGGAACCAAGATACAGTGGGAAAAAGCCAGTTTCTTCAGCAAGTGGTGCTGGGAACGTTGGACAGCTGCATGTAAATCAATGAAGTTACTGGGACACACCCTCACACGATACCAAAAAAACTCAAAATAGCTTCAAGACTTAAATATAAGAGATGACCCCAAAAAAACTCCTAGATGAGAATATAGGCAAAACATTCTCTTATATAAATTTACATAAATTGTAGCAATATTTTCTTAGGTCATTCTCCCAAAAGAAATAAAAGCAAATGTAAACAAATAGGACCTAATGAAACTTATAAGTTTTTGCACAGCAAGGAAAACCAGAAATAAAATGAAAAGACAACTTACAGAAGAAAATATTTACAAATGATGTGACCAAGAAAAGATTCATCTCCAAAATATGCAAACAGTTCATACAACTCAACATCAGAGAACCCCAAACAACCTGATCATAAAGTGGGCAGGAGACCTAAACAGACATTTCTCCAAAAAGACACACAGATGGCCAACAGGCACACGGAAAAGATGTGCAGCATCACTAATTATCAGAGAAATGCAAATTAAAACCACAGTGGATATCACCTCAAACCAGTCAGAACAGCCGTGTGTGTGTGTGTGTGTGTGTGTGTGTGTGTGTGTGTGTGTGTGTGTGTGTTAGTCGCTCAGTCATCTCCAACTCTTTGCAACCCATGGACTTCAGTCAGCCAGGCTCTTCTCATGGAATTTTCCAGGCAAGAATACTGGGGTGGGTTGGCATTCCCTTCTCCAGGGCATCTTCCCAACCCAGGGATCGAGCCCAGGTCTCCTGCATTGCAGGCAGATTCTTTACCATCTGAGCCACCAGGGCCATAAAGACTAAAAATCAGAGATGCTGGAGAGGGTGTGGGGAAAACGGAAACCTACACTGTGGGTAGAAATGTAACTTGGTGCAGCCACCATGGGGAACAGTATGGAGGTTTCTTAAAATTTTTTAAATATTGAGTTGCCATATGATCCAGCAGTCCCACTCCTGGGCATAGATGCCGAGAAAACACGACTTCCAAAAGATACACGCACCCCAGTGTCCACTGAAGCTCTGTTCACAAGAGCCAGGCCACGGAAGCAACCCAACTGTCTATCGACAAGGGATGAAGAAGATGCAGAGTATCTATGTAACTACTCAGCCATAAAAAGGAATGAAATGGTGGCATTTGCAGCATGAATGGACCTAGAGATTATCATACTAAATGAAGCCAAATACCAGAGAATCTTATCTATATGTGGAATCTGAAAAATGACATAAGAAACATATTTATAAACCAGAAACAGATATACAGACATAGAAAACAAACTTAAGGCTGCCAAAGTGGAAAGGAGGGGGGGGGAGGGATACATTTGGAGTTTGGCATTAGCAGATATAAATTACTATATATAAAATAAACAAGGACCCACTGCACAGCAACATAGGGAACTATATTCAGTATCTTGTAACCTATAATGGAGAAGAATCTGAAAAAGAATATATGTGTGTGTGTCGGAATCTCTTTGTAGTATACCTAAAACTAGCACAACACTGTAAATCAACTATAATTTTTAAAGAACTAAAATTTAAAATTCAAAAACTAATTGGATTTCACCATATAGCATCAAGAAAATCAAAGTAAAAATTTTAACCAAAAAAATCAAATATTTCCATATAAAGTGTTAATCGTTCAAATATAGGGAAGGAAGAGCTAGGAGGTCATGGAATGTGCTCAGAGGAACATCTTTCCATGGCAATGAAACTACATTCGGGTTTAATTGGAACATCGTGAACATACTTGAAGGGACTGTAAACACAATTCGGAAAATGGCATTCACAGTGGGAGTTCCATAGATGCGTTCCCAGTGTTCACCAGTGCTGCATGAAGACTCCTCTTTAAACTCTGCACTTTCACTTGTGTGATCATCGACGATATTAACGTGAATTACACATGTTGCAGTAGCTAGAGAATACTTTTATATTTATAGCATCACTCTGACACGGTTTTTAGTGCCTGCCTTTGTATTTAGGTTTACGACCAAGTTGGCTGTAGGAACACTGTGTTTCTAGGCAGAGGCCAAAGGAAAAACATAGAGGGAGATTTACTGCACAAATGATTTCTTCAGATCCAATGAAGACCAGCTGGGATTATCACATTCTTTGGAAGAATGAAGGTTTGCCAGTTGTTCAACCAGAAAAAAAACTGATGGTAAAAAAGGATCGTGTAAGACAAACTCAAAACGACTTGTGTGACACAATCAGTACAAAATTTATGTGACTGTTTTGTTTTAGCCCACTGACCTCCAATCTCATTAAATTGATGATCTTAATTTAAATCATATTATTTGTATAGTACTTTGCTATTTAACTTAAACATGTTTTGGTTTTATAGAATAGTCTTAGAACTACAAGTTTATAAAAGTTATGCCAAGTTTTATGTTTGTATAAATTTAAATAACACTGTAATAAAAGTAGTTTAAATCAATGCCAAAATTCATTGTTTTCCTCCTTAAATTCAAACATAATTTGACTATAAGAAACTGTAATACAAAAAGTAGTTTATACCCTCAAATGACTTATAGTCTTGAACTAGGTTACATGTTTTTTTACACTGCTTCTTCAAAAAGCTCATTTAAGTTGGATGGGTTAAATCAACATGCCGATGAAAACAACATTAATGTGTTCAGTGGAGTTTGATAGGTCTTGGTAAAAATTCTTACTCTGTCTGCCCTTCTGAAATGTATGAATTTGGGTAAGTTACTTCATTTCTCTTCCCTTTAGCATTCTCATATATGAACTGGAGATAGAATACTTAGCAGGCTTGTTTTGACAATTAAATCTTTTTTTCAATTTATTTAATTGGAGAGTAATTACAATATTGTAGTGGCTTTCGCCATACATCAATAAGAATCAGCCACAGGTGTACACGTGTTCCCTCATCCTGAACCTCCTTCCCACCTCCCTCCCCATCCCATTCCTCAGGGTCATCCCAGTGCACCAGCCCTAAGCGCCCTGTCTTATGCATCGAACCTGGACTGGAGATCTGTTTCACATATGGTAATATACATGTTTCAATGCTATTCTCTCAAATCATCCCACCCTCGCCTTCTCCCACAGAGTCCAAAAGTCTGTTAAATCTTATTAACAGCTAGCTCTCTTTGAAAGAATTACAGGAAATCAGCAACTTTAAATACATCATCTTATTAGTCCTCACAAATTATTATTTCTATTTTATAGATGAAGAAACAGGCAAGAGAAATTAGGTTAGTTGAGCAAGGAATTATACAGGTAGAAAGCACAGCTAGGCTTTTCAGGACCTGAATTCAGATTCGGTTGGTAAGTCCCAAATTCTTCCCTACTCTGCTATTGCTAGTCCCAAATTCTTCCCTACTCTGCTATTGGAATAAATTTCTTAGCACAAGTCTAGAGCTTAGTAGGACTTGCATAAATATTAGTATTTCCTTTCTTAATAAGATGATTCTTACTTCTGTCTCTTTATCTTTTCTCATATGAGTTACCAAAAACTTAAGATCACCCTCTAGTGATAAATGATTCTAACTGCAGACTTTTCAGCCTTGGTTTAAGAAAAATGGTGACTGAATATAAATATGAAGGAATTAGATGCTAGGCCAAAATGGATGAGAAAGTGTGCGTTGGAAGGGCTTTAGCATTTATAAATTGCTAGCTTCCTGGATGGTTTGCATTCTTTCTTTTCTAATAAGCAGATATGCCCTATTTCTCTGATAGTAAAATAACTTTTGAGTTTTATTAACTAGATTACATTTTTGAAGGTATGTTCTAAATCATTTTTTTCCCCAAAAAAATGTACAGTATGTCACTGGTATCACCTGAACTTGAATATCATCATTCATTATAGAAGAGAACTGAGGCAAACATTGTAATAGCTTCAATGCCTTCTATGCTAAGGTCTTGGTTCCAATACTAAAAATGACCTAAGACCTCAGGTATATGAGGTATACTGCTGATTTGAGATACGCCTTTATAAAATTTGTATTTTAGACTATAGGGGCAAATTTATACTTGCTGTTATATATTAAGCAGAATTTATTAGGCAAATTCTAGACCCTAAAATAAAAGGTAGCCACTGTTTATATTAGACTGAAATGTCATTTAGTAGAAACTCAGCAGTTATTCAAATGACTTTCATGAGCATTAGAATGGGTTTCATTGAGAGAAACTATACTGATCAGGACAGAGTCATATCTTTTTTTTTTTTTTTCTTTTCCAACAGAAAATACTCAATCAGGTTAGCCATAAAGAACTGTTTTGCACTGTAACATCTAACACTCATTTGCAGATCAGAGCAACCATCTCTCTTAACTGCGCAAGTGTTCCTTGGCACTTGTTAAACAGTATATGGCTTATATAGGTGGTTAAGAACAGGGCTGTCTGGCCCAGAGCTCTGACTGGCCCCAGCTGAGCCGGCCGGACACTTACACCGTATGACAAACATTCCACGGTTCCCACGCAACCTTTCACAGGGATATCTGAAATGCAGTCGCAGTGACGTATGACTGGTGGAGCTTCATCTGGAGAGGCCTAATCAAGATTTGTCTTCCATTCGGTAGAAATAAAATGAGCCCATTCATGTGTCAGAACTCACCTCTTGATTACAGAGTGAACAGTAGCCTAAAGGCAGTGCCAGCCCACTGGATTTGGTTTACACACTTGCAAGATCGCTCCAGAATGTTCTACACAGCACTTTCATCACTCTGTTTTCTATTTTAGGGCCTACTCTTCCCAAGACTCATGTTAAAACAGCCTCTCTTGGGTTGGCTGGAAAGGCAAGATCTCCTTTGCTTCCTGTATCTGTGCCAACAGCCCCTGAAGTGTCTGAGGAGAGCCACAAACCAACAGAGGACCCAGCCAACGTAAGGCCATCCTTGAAATTCACGGAAGCACTGCTGTGCCAAGCAGTCTGAGCCAACCAGCCCTCTCCATTAAGCCCAAGCCCTCGCTGTTCTGACCGTTCGTTTAGTTCTGTTTCCCTGCACTTGAATATGAAGAGAAAAAACTTTATGGAAAAAAATTATATCAGGGATGTAGTTATGTGAAAAAAAATCATTGATACTTATAGGCAATCTTTATACATACAAGCTGATGGCAACATATTGAGTGACTTTACATACATATATACACACACATATGTGTATAGACATATATATAATATGCACGTGTGTATATATATACACTGTCATCACTATCCTATAGAAAAACAATGTGAACCACATAGTTTGAAACTTTCTAGGAGTCACATGAAAAGATGTAAAAATAAATAGGTGAGATTAATTTTAATGATATATTTTTATCTAACCCATATAGATATTATCACTTGTTTATGCAATAAATATAAAAAATTATCATTAAGATATTTACTTTTTTTGTACTAAGTGCTCAGAATATGATGTATATTTTATATGTACAACACATCTCAATTTAGACTATTCACATTTCAAAATCCCAGGTGCTACTTTTGACTTGAGGTTGCTGTATTGGACAATGAGATCTAGATTATTCAAGAAAAACAACCCAGACAACTATGACATCATTTGGGGAAAGAAGTAACAAAACTAATCACCTCACTGCAACCTCCCTTTTCATACATAGGGCCAGTCTTTTGAGCCAAACTGGCTATTTTCAATCCTTGCTAAACTCTAAAGATAACACAGTAAATGCCCAAATCATTTACTGGCAGGCTGAAATTCCTATAAGAAGGTACCATCTACAACCTGTTTAATACCACGAGGTCAAGTTCCCACCAAAAAATACTTGTGTGGTTATTACAGAGGAAAGCTGCTTATGTAAATTCTGTTTATAGCCTGAGGGACAAGAAAAGTAACTAACATACTCAACATCTACCATGTGCTGAACTCACAGGATGCTCAGAATAGCTTTTGAAATAGATATAATCATCATCATTTTATACCTGAAAACTACACATCAGAGAGGTTTACTAACTTGTCCAAGATCACATAGCTAGTCATTGGTAGAACCTGATTTGAAACAAGATTTGGTTTTCCACACGGACGCCCCCTCACGAGGCTGAAACTGGTGAAGTAGCACACAGCCCTTCGCCACTGCCTCTCTTACGCCCAGCGTCTTCAGCCGATGACCACATGCTGAGCGCAGCCCCTGGGCTATGAGAATGCATAGTGAAATGATCAGGGGTGGCCCCCTTTACAAAAGGAAGGCACCAGCATTCACCTGCACTAATCCTTTGCTCTCATTCTCTCTGTAGGTGTATGAACAGGATGATCTGAGTGAACAAATGGCAAGTTTGGAAGGGCTGATGAAGCAGCTTAACGCTATCACAGGCTCGGCCTTTTAACACGCATCGCGGAATTGACGAGCTGAATTTTCGGGGACCTCTGCAGCATTACCAATTACCCATGAACAGCACACCTGTGTCCAAGAACGCTAACCAGTGTACAGGTCAACCGTCAAGACCACTCCTGGAAGATCCTGAAGCAGTTCAGAAGGAAGCAGCAGTCCTTCTTTCCTGGGCATCAGGAGTTTCAAAATGAGGACTCTGGGGTCCCTTAACAAAAGCAGATACATCTTCACTGCAATGTCAAAGCTGAAGCTGTGAGAATAGTCCTGGGCCTTTGCCACTGCAGTGACCTCACTGTCATGACGAATACTTAACGTTCTTCATCAAGGCCTGTCAGTTTCTCCTAACGTGTAGGTCTAGTCTTACAAAAGGCAAGTGCATTATTGAAGCCTGTACCCTGCCATGGCTAACCAGTGCAAGCTGACTATTTTGTTTTCAAATTTAAAGTTCAGAGCACCCATGGGAACTTTCTCACCAAAGGATTGGATGTTTTTCTGACAGCACAAAAAAAGTAAACAAGCAAACAGAAGGCATACGTTCTGTAATGCGGTCACACTTGCACAGGTGGTGGGTATCAGCTAGTGGCTGTAAAATTCACCCATGTTAGCAAGGTATCTATAAATCCACCCTTGGTTAACACTGATGTCTGGAGAACAGGAACATTTAAAAATCTCCAGCTAGGGGCATGCTGCCCACCACCGGTCCATTTCCTGAAGGAGGACACAATATGCAATCTTCTCAGACACACGGTAATTATGAGCTTAAAACTTCTAACAAGGCACTGTTCAATCTGGGTGGCTTTTGTGCCATCCCACACTGTGATGATATTTCAAAGCTTCACCAAGTCCGTCTCCCTCAGAAGTCTGGCTGGAAGAGTTCCCCTCTCCATCCCATCCCTCCCTGAGTCCTCCTTGGCAGCCAGCCCTGGGCAGGTGGCCAGCTCCACACATTCCATGCCACCCCTCAGCCCCGATCTACCTTCCTGAAACCCTCTGTGGACATGGCAGACCCATCCCATCCGAGGAAGGGAAGGAAAATGGAAGGCAGCTTCAAACAGTACCTTCTCTTGCATGATGTCTCTTCCACCACCAAGATCCTCACTGACTCAGAGCAGGCAGTGCTGGTGAGTGGCGACCACCAGGCTTGTTGTCAAGGAAACCTTCTGCACCACGCCTGCCCAGAGTCAGAGAGGAACGGAGGGGAAGACATCGCTTGACACTTCTGACACATCATCCTAAATCCGGTGGATGCTCTTTAAAAACTGCATCTTCATTGTGAGCTAGAACCTTAAACTCCTATTGCCATGTTTATCTACAGCTTGCAACTAGGTGAAATTAAAAACATTGTGTGTGCACCCTTTTAGTTTCTGAATTTGCAGCTGCAAATTTGGAGTTAATCCATTTGTGCAGCTGAATCGCCAAAAGGGAGCCCGTTTGCATATTTATCTGTTAGGCAACTTGAAAACCCAATAAGAGAGTTTCAGCTGAATTATTCCTTTCAGCTCTGCCTTTGATTTCAAGCTTGAGTAGGTCATAATTTTAAAAGAGCATGGAAGGAATAGGATCTTTACAACCTAATAGCTCCTTTTATTAGGTGGGTAATTATATATGAATCCCTGAATGAAATATTTTGAGCAAGATGGCACTGTAACAGAAGTAATAATTCAGATTATTTTTTTACAGTTTTATGTCGGGAAGGAAATCTGATGTCAAAGAGAGGGCTTGTTCAAATGGTTCATTAGAAAATCCGGTCCATTTGTGAAATTGTTCCTTCAAGAAGAGTGCTTGTATAATTTACTTATATTTTCATGAAGTCCTTCTGAAGAGCTATGTGACGTTATCCTCTGGGGCAGATAACTCTTATTCAACATCTAAACACTTAGGCAAACAACACTCCACTGACCTGGAGCAAGGCATTTCGTAACGTTAATATTGAGGCTTACAAAAAATAATCCATGACATCAGGAAAAAAAAATGTTCATTAGCCCAGCTTACCTTCTCAAGGGCCTAGGATGGCTTTTCCTTTCTAATCCTCACAAACACGGAACATTCTCTGAAGGCATCTGACACCCAAGGAAAGTCATCCTGAGAGTCCAGTTTGGAATGAGCTGCAAATCTTGTGGATTTCAGGGGCTAGTCATGTCTTCAATCTGTATGCTGTATCTGCACAATCAAGAGCACTAGCATTTTTACAACATTCCAGACTCCTCTAGTCAAAGTCAATGATCTTAGGAGACACGTTTTTTAAACACATGAAAATATACAGTATATGATTTCAGCATGCTCTTGAAACTGTCTTCATAAACACACCCAATGCTCTATCTTAGTAACTGGCAATGCTAATAAGTCTTAGCTCCATGCAAGGAATATGTGGTAGAATCCATTTCCATTTTCACAAGAGGCTCTTGGGAGATTGGCCCAATGGTTTGAACATGACCTGACCGCAGCTCTGTACAACCCTGCTCCCTGTTCTCTCAGATAGTTCACGTGTGTGTACAATTGCCTGCCCATGTGTATAGGTAACTTTTTAATTTCCCGGTCTCCTGATCTCTTGACAAAAAGAAATCTGTGAATAGTGCAAGATAACCTTTGTTTTGCTCTGAGTCTAGTTCATGACGAACGGGGCTCTTTAAGCTCATAAATCTCTCTGATTCCCATGGGGTGATGCTTGACAGCCAACCAGGAGCTCTGCCACCAGGAGTCATTTCTCCCTGAATAAGAAGAAAATAAAACTTGGCAGAGCATGCTCAGGCTCCACCCCTCAAACCTCCCACTCTGCTGAACTGTCAGGCATAAGACTCCTCTTGAAAAAGCTTGGTATGTTTCTTTGGTATTTCATACTGATAAGAAAGCTATTTACTTTCCCCTGGGAAGTTCTGCATTTGAGAAACGTACAAAAATGCAGATAGTTCAAAATGCACAGAACACTTGGAGGATGCTCTAGCCAAAAGTTAAATAGTTCTTAAAGACTCACTCTCAGTAAGAAACCAGTCACAGCTCTTTGTAGAACAGAGCTATAAGCTTCTAGAGCATTTAAATAGTGGAACTTTACTTTTGGATATTATAAAGTGCACATACAATTGAACAAGCTGGAAAAAAATCAAGCGAGGGCAGGAATATAGGAGGTGAATTTATTAAGGCTTCCTAGGAGGGGTTGGATATAACAGTATTCTCTTCAAAATAAGGGTCATTCCCAGTGACATACATGTTTTTGTCCCCTGCATTGGGTAAGACCTATAAAAGTCCAGCATTAGTATGTCATTCCAGACATTTGGAAACTATAATGTTTGGCATTTATTGGCTTTTCCCATAAAGAATCTAAGTACAGGTCTTTCTGGAAGCCTTCGTAGTCTGTGCTTGAAAATGGTTACTCATTCCTAGTTACTCTTGTGATACAACTGTCCATTGACCCTGTTTAAAGAAACATCTTAAGGTCTTCTCCAAACATAACAAAGTGTCTTGCACATGGCTGCTGAACTGAAATTCTATCCACCCCACCCCCAAAAACAGCCACCTCTAAAGCAGTCCCCTTACCTTTTATATAAAAAGCTGTGTTCCAGACTGACTGTTTGTAATTTCAGAATGTCCATTTCTAGTTCATGAGGAAAAAAAAAAAAATAACTCCCTAGTTCGACACATATTTATCAAAAACAAAACTGTCAGAACTTTAAAATAGATGCAGAATGTGGTCAATTTCCCTCCTGGACCAATTTGCTTCATCTAAATGCATACCATCCCTAAGGCCTGAGGTTAATATCCTCACATGTTCATCACCCACATACACAAGAGAGAACCCCCAATAATCCAGAGCAGCAGTTGGTCGTACACTCAAACCTACTATCTCTTTTTAAATATTTTCAAAGCAACCTTTGACTTAAAATAATTTGTATTTCCCTGATAACTTTCAGAAGTCACTTTCCTAGTATACAGAAAAGCTTTTCACTTGATTTCCAATTAAGTCAGACCTTGGAAAAAATCATAGATGTTTTGTATAATATTCTATTGCATTCGAAAATACGTGCTATCCCACGCGTCAGTGTAACTTGCTATTGAAATACCTGCTTCCAAAATGTCCTGATGCTGAAAAGAAATGCCTGAGTATTTCCTGGTCAGTGAGATCAGACAGAAGCGCACACACTAAGACTGTGTCTGGGCTCTCCATTGCCGCTCTTGGGTAACGTTCCCTTGCTGGATTTCTGCTGCACTCTCTGAAGGACTGTTCCTGCTCTCAGTAGAGAGCCTCTGTGCACTGTCATGCTCTGGTTTTTTGTTGGTTGGAGAGCAACAGAAAAACTCTACAAGATGTCGCCAACTCAGATACATGGGCCAAGGGATCTCAGTGTGTGCTGAACGTGTGTTCTCAGATGCAAGAAAGGAAGGTTAGGGAGGAGGAGAAATGCTGTTTTTTTATTACTGTAGGGTAAACCTGGCGATTCAGAACTTTGTGAATTGTCAGCTTGTTTGAGGGGGGCGGTGCTGGGTGGGTGGGTCTAGGGTGTACTTTTTATAAGTAATATTTAATTTATTATTTAGAGTGTCTTCTTTTTTGGATAATTTATGATACAAAGGGAGACCTGGTTGGGAATCTAGATATGGCTGTTAAAGCTGCAGTGTTCCATAGCTTAGAGGGACCACTTTGGAAATGAATTGTCCACTGATGAGTATGAGGATATGCCCAGGCAAAGCCCCCACTGAATTTCTGTCATCACCGCCTTCTCCCTTGCCAGGGTCATTCAAACTTGATTACCACCAAACTTACAATATTCCGATGGCATTTTCCAGATCAAATGCGACTCATTCTCTCCAAGGGCTTTGCGATTCAGATTGTTAGTGTGCTAGTGGTAGGTTTATTTGGTAGGAGTGGGTATACTACAGCTTTAACTAGCCTTAGTGGAAAAAAGAAATTTTTTGTTGCTACAAAATGCCTTTTAATTTCAAAAAAAGAAAAAAGGTATTTTGAGCCCACAAAGAGTTTCTTTAAATTGTCAGACTCTAGCATTGTTAACCAAATTAGACTAGTGATTGCAATATTTAAGTGTAAATCTTGTTCTATGAGAAAGGAAACTTGCTTACAGTTTAAAACAATGACTGTTTCTACTACACGAGGAAAAAGGGGTTTTGTAATCACTGTAGAACAGTCTCATATTCATTTTTTATAGAAATGTTATTCCAATGGTGCATTTTTTTGTTTAATAAATAAAGTTTTGATACAAAGTTCTTCCTCCATGTTATTTATAGCAAACAACTGATATGAAATGAGCACACCCCGAACCCCTGCCTGTCTGTGTTCATCCTCCTCAGAATACATGCTGCCTTTTTGGACATATGGATCAGGGACCGTTGGAGGAGCCTGGAGGGTTACAGTCCATGGGCTCGGACACGCCTTAGGCACTAAACAACAGCAACAGCAGAGACCGTCAGTCCTCTAGCACATCCCTTTGGATGTTTCTGATGATTTCAAGCACACGCCCAGTAAGGTTTCTGTCCCAACAGCCAATACCCAAGTCTGCTAGAAGGTTGCCCTCCCATTGCCAGAATTTGCTTTTATGCCTACACAGGAGACCTGTGAATTCCAGATCAGATCTTACCAATACTGTTAAATGCTCAAGCCCCCATGCCCTGACTGAGACAACTCTGCAGTGTAAGCCAACTTATTTCCAGAGCCTCAGGCAGGACCGAACCAGAGTGACTCGGTGGGGAGTCAAAGATGCATGGCTGTGCTAGGCCGCGTCTCACTCTGTGACCTCTGTGGTCTGCAGCCTGCCAGGCTCTTCTGTCCAAGAGACTTCCAAGGCAAGAATACTAGTGCGGGTTGCCATTTCCTTCAGGGGAATCGTCCAGACTCGGGGATCAAGCTCACATCTCCTGTATCACCTGCATCGGCAGGAGAATTCTTTGTCACTGAGGCACCTGGGAAGCCCCCATGGGGAGATACTGCTCCACAATACTGCACCCTAGAAGTAGCACCCACGTTTGGCTCATCTCCTTTCTCTTTCCATCTTCTCCCATCCCACTAGTGATTTCTCCTGGGAGCACTTCATGATAACTCACTTTTACACAAATCTTCACATCAAGGACTTTTTAAGGGACTAAACCCAAGACAACTCGGAGAAGGCAATGGCACCCCACTCCAGTACTCTTCCCTGGAAAATCCCATGGGCGGAGGAGCCTGGTGGGCTGCAGTCCATGGGGTCGCTAAGAGTCGGACATGACTGAACGACTTCACTTTCATTTTTCACTTTCATGCATTGGAGAAGGAAATGGCAACCCACTCCAGTGTTCTTGCCTGGAGAATCCCAGGGACGGGGGAGCCTGGTAGGCTGCCGTCTATGGGGTCGCACAGAGTCAGACATGACTGAAGCGACTTAGCAGCAGCAGCAGCAACCCAAAACAAAGACCCTACTAATTTTGTACCCATGGCAACACACCAAAACCAAATAAGTATGATACTCTCCATCCTCAAGATACTTTGTTCCTGCCATGTCAACATGGGGACGCATGTGCACTGAAAAATATATTTCTGTGACTACTAAAGGATCAAGTTTAGGCATATAATCTATTCTTTAAGAGAAAATGATGGATTAATAAAAGGTTTACTCACTCTTTGGGGCAAGCAGAGAACTACTTAGTGAGTTTGCTTGAAGACCATGCATCACCAATGACAGGACAGGTGGGGTTTTTAAGGCCACCAGCTCTTCTCATCTTCTTCAACTCATAATCATTCCACCTAAACAAACAAACAGAAATACGGTTAAGATCACTAAGAACCTAGAGGAACGGGAGCCCTTGCGCATTGGCAGTCGGAGTGGAACCTAGGGCAGTCACTGCGGAAGACTGTGTGATGGCTCCTCAACGCTAAGCACAGAACCACGGCGGCTGTTTAGTCATGAAACTGCGTCCAACTCTTTTGGACCCCATGGACTGTAACACACCAGGCTCTTCCGTCCATGGGATTTCCCAAGCAAGAACACGGGAGTGGGTTACCATTTCCATCTCCGGGGGATCTTCCCAACCCAGGGATCAAACCTGTGCCTCCTGTATTGGCAGGTGGAGTCTTTAAAGCTGAACCACTAGGTAAACCTTAGAGCTACTGTAGGATCCAGCAATTCCACTTCTGAGCATATATACGAAAGAATTAAAATTAAGGACTTAAGAGATATTTGGATACCCATGTTCATAGCAGTATTATTCACTATACACCAAAAGGTGAAAGCAATCCAAATACTCAACAACTGAATAAATGAAATACTATATATACACTATATATAATGGAATATTAGTCACCCTTAGAAAGGAAGCACATTTGGACACATGCTACAACATGGATGAAGCTTGAAGATATCATGTGAAGAGAAAGCAGCTCATCACAAAAGAGGACGGTATGGTTCCACTTATACGAGGTGCCTAGAGGAGTCACATTCAGAGAGACAGTAAGTAGAATGGTGGTGGTCAGGGGCTGGGAAGATAGAAAGGGGAGGAATAATTGCTTAATAGGTACAGAGTCTCAGTTCTGGGAGATGAAAAAAGTTCTGGAGATGCATGGTGGTAATGGTGGCACAATGTGAACACAATGCTACTGAACTGTACATTACACCTAAAATACTAAAATGGTCAGTTTTACATTAAGTATCAATACGTGTGTGTGTGAGTTGCTCAGTCGTGTCGAACTCCCTGTGACACCATAGACTGTAGTCTGCCAGGGATTCTCCAGGCAAGAATACTGGAGTGGGTTGACATTTCCTTCTCCAAAGTATCAATATATTCTACCACAATTTTTTTTTTTAGTAGAATGTGCTTAAGAGCATTAATGCATCTTTATTTATTTTTATTTTTACTTTATTTTACTTTACAATACTGTATTGGTTTTGCCATACATTGACATGAATCCACCACGGGTGTACATGCATTCCCAAACATGAACACCCCTCCCACCTCCCTCCCAAAACTCCAAATAAGGATATTCCAGAGTCACCTTCTATAAATGCTGATATTTATTCTATGATTCCTGAAATATAAGCATGTCAGCACCAACATGTTAAACTGATATGCACGAACTAGAAGTACCATGTCTATGACAGCCTATTTTATCTCACATATTCAAGTTACATTGTCATCTCTTATAGAAGAATGTCATGCTTTCACAGAAACAGAGATGCTATCTCCATGGAAAACTGGTTACTTGAAAAAAATAAAAGTAGTGTTTGATCTAGACAAGACAAAGTTAGAGGACAAACCAACTAATCTTTCACTGCAAATGTTTTTAAGAAAAGGATTTTGGAGTAGTCGAAGAATGATATACTCTCTATCTTGTGCTTAGTTGCTCAGTTGTGTCCAACTCTGCAACCCCATGGACTGTGTCCCGCCAGGCTCCTCTATCCATCGGGATTCTCCAGGCAAGAATACTGGAGGGGTTGCCATGCCCTCCTCCAGGGGATCTTCCCAACCCAGGGATCAAACCCAGGGATCCCACATTGCAGGTGGATTCTTTACCGTCTGAGCTACCAAGGAAGCCCTACTTTCTATCTTAAATACCTGAAAATGCTACAATGAAGATAGACAGCAGATTGCCTTAAAACACATGTAAGAGATTTTAATACATTTGGAAGAAAGTGGCAAATCAGAGACCCTGACCCAAAGCTGGAATCCAGAAAGACTGACATTGCCTCTCTTTCATGGAACTTTTCTTTAATTCATGAATTGCTTCTTTCCATTTATTTTGATGTGTTTTAAAGATGTATCTGTAATTCTTAAAGATATTTCCTGATTTCCATTCTATCATTAAACTTCTCATTATTTTTCAGGCATTACTCTTTGAACATTCCTTGTACCCTCTCCGATTGGCCATCCACATCACTGTTTCTACTTTTTGTAAAGTCACCTCTTTTACTGCTTTCAATAATGATTTTCATGGTGTCCTTGCATTTTTCATTTTATTGCAGTTCTTTCTTTTACTCATTGCCTTCTTTTTATTTCATCATGCTGTCTTTTTACCCCATCCTGTTCTTTTTTTCTGTATATTCCAATTCTCTTTGAGAGTTGATATTTCTTTATAAATTTGAAAATATCAGTTTTCTATGAAAGCACCTCCTTCTGGTTTTGTGAAAGGATTATCTTATAAGCTTGTTGTGGCTCACTACTTTAGATTTAATCTTTATTTTAGATTTAAGTATTTTGAATCTGTTACATCTGAAATGAAGAAAGATCTATTCAGATCAATCTTCCGTTCATTAGAATTGCTCCTGCCCCATTTTATGACCCCTTCTGTTCAATAGACTTTTTTTTTTTTTTACCTGATTGCCAAGTGGAGTGTATGAAAAAGCAAAGTTCAAGAATAAACACGCTTTGTCTTTTCTACGTCTGCCTGAAATAGCGTAAAGATGAGAAATTGTGCCCAAGCGTGTTACTTCCCCCGTTACCCTTTCTGCCCAGCTCTGCTGTGACAGTTTGCGTTAAACAACTGATGGCAGTGGAGAAACGGATTAGAGGAAGGAAGGAATAACTCCTGGGGGCCTGCTGCTTTTTGAGGGAGACAGTGACACCTGCCTGGATCTCCGGTTGGTGTGAACTTTTTGCCTATGGTCTGAAGGTCATTTTGTATAAGATCACCAACAATATGGTTAGAATAGCCCATCGATTATGCTTCCTTGAATCTTATTGTTCTTACAGTTAGGGAAAAAGAAAAAAGCAAAAAAACCTTTCTGGTTTGGTGGAGAGGTCCCATTCTTCAGTAATAATGTCATCTTTTCTCCCTCTCCTCTTTCTCTTCCGCCTCCTGTTCTATTTTCCCTAAGTCTACAGATACAATAATGGGAAAGTTGGCTTCACTGTAGAGGCAGCTCCCCAGATGCCACTGTAATTGTTGACTACTAGGTTTTTTTCCTTTGTGTGTGTGTGAAAGTCACTCAGTCGTGTCTGACTCTTTGTGACCCTGTGGAATTCTCCAGGCCAGAATCCTGGAGTGGGTAGCTGTTCCCTTCTCCAGGGGGATCTTCCCAACCCAGGGATCGACCTGAGTTCGCACACTGCTTTACCAACTGAGCCACCAGGGAAGGCCCCCCCCTTTTTTTTTCCTTTAACTTAGCCATAAAAAGGAAAAACACTGGACCATTTGCAGAGACATGGGTAGATGTAGAGACTGTCATACAAAGTGAAGTACATCAGAGAGAGAAAAACAAATATTGTATATCGATGCGTATATGTGAAATCTAGAAAAAGGGTACAGGTGAACTTATTTGCAAAGCAGAAAGAGACACATACGTAGAGAACAAACATGCATACCAAAGGGGGAAGGGGGAAGAAGAGCTGGGAGACTGGGGCTGACACATATATACTACTGATGGTATGTAGAGAAGAGATAACCAATGAGAACCCGCTGAACTGCCAGGGAACCCTCCTCGATGCTCTGTGGTGACCTACTGGGAAGGAAATCCAAAGAAGGGAGATATGATTCGTTCAGCTGATTCACTTTGTACAAGCAGAAATTGACACAGCAGTGTAAAGTAACTAATACTCCAGTAGAATTTTTTTTTAATGTTCAAAAGAATATTGCACGTCCAATTTAGCAAAGAGAACAGGTGGGAAGGGACTCAGTGGGCAGCCTCTGTGTCTTCCTCACTAGACACACCGCAGCACCCAGGTAGGTATCCACCTCCCTACCCAAGCCCCTGGGGGAAAAAAAGAAAAAAACATAGGTATCTTTTAAGCACACAGGTTTTGTCCTAATTTCTATTTACCTAAGTAGTCTTCACCTATTTCTTATTTACCAATTTATTCTTTCCATCTTACCATATTCCATCTCCTTTCATTTCTGACTATCTCTCTCCTTCACCTTAACTTTGAAAAGTCATAATTTGATACAATAAATATGAAGGCAATTATTCCTGAGATAATCCAAATGCTCTCATTAGCAGTTCAAAAGATTTCTTGAAATAAATAGCAGAAGTAATTTTTTCCCAGATTCCTTTCAGGTTTTAATTAACATTCTTCCTTATAAATTAATGACAGTCCTCTAATTTCCCCGTCTTTGCTAATATCTTTTCTGACTCTTTATGTACGTTTGACAAAATACCCCTTAGTAGAATAATTTTTCACCTTCTTAATATTTCTTAAGGATTTAATTCTTGTGCTATTCTTTGACTCTGTGGTAGTTTCCCTCGGTGACATTTCTTTTTATCCAGGGGCAAACTGTTCTTTGGTCGGGAACACTCTTAACAATGGCAGGATTTTAATTTTGTAGATGTGACTCCTTATTTGTCATTAATTATTCCCATTTCTTCCTGAAATAGGATGTTTCTAAAAACATCAACAATCACATTTACTGTAGATGTATACTGTAGGGTTTAATTTATATTGGACAACTTTAGTAAAGCTCCTACTACAATTTCCAGTACTTGTCAAAAGTCTACTGAATGCTACTTCTGAAAGCCTCTATACTCCATCTTTCTCCTTAACATCTGTGAACATTTCATGCATTTAAAATATATAAATAAGAATTTAACAAATGTGTCATTCAGGTGTGGTTCTAACGTTATAGGTATAATTTGTAGTATGCATGTAGATTTAGAAAAAAGTTTTCAAATAAATGGTATTATATATTTTTCCTTTTCTTAATGTATACAACCAGTATTTATTAAGTGCCTTCTAGGGGTACCAGAAAACCAAAGGGTAAATCTGTATATCTTTCACTAACAGGAAAAAGAATGTATGTATGTATCTATCTATATATATATATACATATATGTGTGTGTGTGTGTGTATAGGTGAGTACAGCTCAAATAAGACAGTTAGATACATTTAGACAGAGAGCGCTTCCCAGGTGGTGCTAGTGGTAAAGAACACACCTGCCAAGGTAGGAGACGTAAGAGACACAGGTTCGATCCCTGGGTTGGGAAGATCCCCTGGAAGAGGGCATGGCAAGCCACTCCAGTGTTCTTGCCTGGAGAATACCCAGGGACAGAGGAGCCTGGCAGGCTACAGACCATGGGCTCACAAAGAGCCGGACGCAACTGAAGCAACTTAGCATGCACACACAGAGACAAAACTCCAACAGGATAGGGAGTATCAAACTAAGGTTCATAGAAGTCTCATAGGGAATATGGTATGTCAGAGGGCTTTAAATAATAAATAAAGCCAAAACCTTTAGAGATGGAAAAGGGCTGTTCAGATAAAAGAAGTTTTTATATGAACAGAAAGCTACAAAGGTAGGAATTTATAGGACAAAAATTGGAACTAGTATTTCCGAGTGAGTTTTGTTTTGTTTTGCTTTGTTTGGGGTATATTGTTTGTGAGGGGGAAAAAAAGTATGAAACACATTTACAAAGTCAATGGTTCCATAATGGTAATCTAAGATATTGTTACGAATAAGGAACCACTGAATATAAAGGTTTATTCTTTCATTCGCAAATGTCTGCCGAGTATTAACTACGCACCAATGACTGAACTAGTAATGGAGAAACAACAGTGATCAACATGAATGTGACCTCTGTCTTCATGGAGTTTACAATTTGCTCATGGAGATAAAGAACAGATTGGAGTAACAATTATAATTGTAATGAGTGCTTCGAACTGCAATATAGACATATCTAAAGATTATTCATAATTCTTGATGGGGAATGGAGACAGTTTAAATAGGGGAAGACTTCTTCATGGAGGTGACATTGAAGCCACAGGATAGAAAGGAGTAATCCAATGAATACTGGGAACATAGAACATTCCAGATGGAGGGAAAAACTGAGCACGCCCCCAGCCTTGGGGAGAGAACTTGGTTTATCCCAGTGATGAACAGATGATAAGCGCAGCAACCCTTCACTGAGCCGGAGGGAAGAGTAGGATGAAGATGTTAGGGAGTCGCAGCTGGGTCAGATCATGCTGCATCACGCCGTGCACGCTGCCAAGCTAAGATTCCCAAGGAAAGAGCGGATATTTGAGACACAAAAAAGAAGAGACTTAAGATCTAACTTAGGTATACTAAGATTTTGTAGAGCTGTGCACGCTACCTTAGATGTGCTAAGTCACACAACACGCTTTACTGTCCCTCATGATCCCCAGTTCTGGTTGAGAAAAGAGACAAATCTCAATCTTATCAATGAAAGGAGTCTTATTTCTTTTTCATTTAAAGCAGCTTCCTTCTGTTTGACTAAGTCTGTCTCTTTGGATAAGGTCGTGAAACAGAGTTCTAACTCCCCGTCACATCTGCATTTCTCTTGACAAAAGCCCTGCCTTTGCCGGTTCTTTCCAAGATGACTTACAGGGAAGCACAAACATTCTCTGGCATTCTGGACCGAATGTGCATCCTCACTGCTTCCAAGTCAGCCTTGATTCCCTCTCATTGCTGGGAACTCTGCTGGCCTTTACTGCCAGGCTTTGCATCAGAAGACAGGGAGAATCTTTTCTCTCAGCACAATAGGATCCCATAATCCCCCGCCCCCCACCCCACCCCGGCCCCAGAACTGGGTCAACCTAAACTCTTTCTGTCACTTTCACCCCTGAGTCTCAGCTTTATCGTCTGTCTGGACCTCGAGTAGGCTATCCACTATGAAACCTCTATCTGAGACGTACCTTTCCCCTGGCCACGATGGAAGCACGGCAGAGTCAGTGATTCTCAACTCGGCTTTCTCTCAAACGCTCCACTGACAGCACGCTGGAATCACTGATTCCTTATTCATACGCATGTTTGACTGTCAGTATTCTCTCTGCTAAGCGTTATCAAGCCATTTTCCCTCATAGCAATACCAAGCCTTCTGAGATGTCCCATTCCAAGAACGCTCCAGGCCACATGGACAAGAGCCCAGGAGTCTTCTGGTTTCGGCTTTCCTCCCTCCATACCTGGGTTCCCTTCATCTTTTGCCCCTTTGCCCTACAGTTTTACCCTACAGAGCAATGCCAGGGAAATTAGAGATGACATGTTAAGATTTTCATTTCTCCTTGCATACCCCTGCCCACTGAGGGACATGGTTTGTCCAGTAGAAACAATATGTTTCCTTTTAAGTTCAGGAGAAAATCCTCTTTATGTCATATCTTGGAAATCTTCGCTATGCACATACTTCTTAGTATCTTCATTTCCCTTTATGTACTAGAACCACCGAGTCAACTCATGAAGCCACGGGCATCAAGAATTAAATTGACCAGAAAATTTGTTAATTTAATATTTACAAAAATAGTATATCAGCTCTGTCATGTGTGTATGTTAAAATATCAACCTGGCTATTGTGTAGAAAATGAATTCCAAGTAGCAAAAGTGGAAAAAGGCTATAAGAAAGATGTGACTCAGTGGTGGCAAAGAATAAAAATAAAGTGCGTACACTTGAAATGAGTTTTCAAGATAAAAACAAACATAATTTCAGATGGATTGGATGGGGTGAGTTTCTGACTTGAGCAGCCTTTAAGATGGTAGTTAACATTTTCTGTGATATAGCAGACTGGGAGAGAAACAGTTTTGGGTCACGGGTATATATAGGAAAAATGAGAACTATGTTTAAAGAGCCTGTGCGATATCCCAGAGGAGGCAACAAAAATGTAGTTGAATATCTGAATCCAGAACACATAAGAAAGATCTGGTCTGGAGACATAAATTTAGAAATTCCAAGTAAACGATGACACCTAAAGGCATAGGAGACTTGGTGGAAAAGGGAATGGGGCCAAACTGAGCCCAAGAGCGTCCAGGATGCAGACACTGGGTAGAGAAGGAGTAAGGAGATGATCAGGCTTAAAAGTACAGCCAATGACAGGAACGAGCCGGCATTTCCTATTAGAGGAAAGTAACAGAGGGGAAAAAACTGGCATGACAGAAGAAAAGAGAAAAAGCATTAGAAAAGGAGGGGAAATCAGGTGTAGTTAAAAGTTGGTGAGGTGCTAGTCAGACAAAGATAAAATAGTGGATATGGAAATTATCAAGGAGTCATTGGTAAGGTAACCACGCTCTCTGGTTTTCCAGGGGCAGTCGCACTGATGCGTCCATCACGCCCTCGTGTGGTCAATATCTAGAGTGGTGGCTCATTTGCTTTCACGTTCAAAATAACCTCATTTGGACGATAGTTTCTGTGGTCGTACAAGTTATGAGTGGCCAAAGCCAAGAGCAGTTTTAATGAAGGAAAGAGACTGGAAGCCAGAGATGGGATAGGAAGTTATGAAGTAAACATGCAATAACTCTTTGAAAATGGTGTACTATGAAAAAGAGCAGAAGAACGGGGGGAAATGTGAAGTGTAATTGGATCTTACGGGTGAAAATACTCTAAAATCCCCATTCAATGATTCTTCTAAGAAACCTAGATTTCCAAGTCAAATTCACCTGTGCCATAAATTTTCAGCTCCAATACTGAAGCTCCAATAGTTTGGGCTACCTGATGCGAACAGCCAACTCATTGGAAAAGACCCTGATGCTGGGAAAGACTGAAGGCAAGGGAGAAGGGGAGGACAGAGGATGAGATGGTTGGATGGCATCACTGACTCGATGGACCTGAGTTTGAGCAAGCTCCAGGAGATAGCAAAGGACAGAGAAACCTGGCGTGCTGCAGTCCATGGGGTCGCAAAGAGTTGGACACGACTGAGCGACTCAATAACAACACAACACAAATTTTCAGAGGAAATAGCAGTGTGGTTTAAAGAAAGGACCTGTGGACTAGGAACAACAGTCAAACACTCCAGAGAGTGTTGCATAAGTGTGAGGGTTGCGCTGGTTTGGAGCCAGAAACAGAGCTCTCTGGGACCAGAAAGCAGAGACACGGAGTATCTTCATTCAAGAGGACTGAATATCATAGGCTGAATAACCGTGCCCAGAGCTGAGGTCCTAGCCTGGAGCCTGCACATTTTACCTTGTTTGGAACAGAAAAGGGGTTTTTACTGATGGGATTAAGTTAAGGATTTTGAGATTGGGAGATCATCTTGGATTATTTGGATGGGCTCTCAATGCAATCACACACATCCTTATAAAATAGTGGCGGAGGGCAATTTGACACAGACACAGAAGCAAAGGAGCTGGCATGACTGCAGAGGCAGAGACTGGGGTGATACGGCCACGGATCAGACAATGCTGGCAGCCACCGGATGCTGAAAGAGGCACAGCATGGGTCCTCCTCTAGAGATACTGGCTGAGCGCAGCCCTGCCAAAAGTCTTGATTTCAACTTAGATTTCAAACTCTGGCTTGCAGAATTGTGGGAGAATAAATGTTTGTCATCCGAAGCCACTAAACGTATGACAATTTGTTACAGCACGCACCAGAAACCAATAGGCCAAGACTGAGCAAAACTCAACCACCAAGACCATGAGGTCTAAAATGCAATGAAAAAAAGAAAAACACACACCAAATTCAAAGAGAGTAGAAGAGATATTCTGGCAGAGATAAGGAAAGAGAGTCAGAAGTTTCAGTGTCACTGCACAGACAAGTTGGGTTCAAGTATAGAAAGGTATGACTAGTACATGACAGGCCTTGGCTGTCATTTAGAAGTTCACAGTTGTGGTGGGGTTTTTATGGACCCTCCTAGTTTGGCACCTGCAAGATGAACCTGGAATGGTACAGCTCCCAGTCAAAAGAATTAATCTTTAAATTGAAGACAGGATCTCAAAAACATATTTATACAGCCATGTTCATAGCGGCATTACTCACAAGAGCTAAACACATGGAAGCAACTTGCATGCCCATCAACAGATGAGTGGATAAGCAAAACTTCAGTATATACATATAAAAGAACATCGGTGAAGTGAACTGAAAGGCGCTCAGTCGTGTCCGACTCTTTGCGATCTCATGGACTACACTATACATGGAATTCTCCAGGCCAGAATACTGGAGTGGGTAGCCTTTCCCCTCTCCAGGGGATCTTCCCAACCCAGGGATCAAACCCAGGTCTCCTGCATTGCAGGCAGATTCTTTACCAGCTGAGCCACAAGGGAAGCTCAGGAATGTTGGAGTGGGACGCCTATCCCTTCTTCAGTGGATCTTACTGACCCAGGAATCCAACCAGGGTCTCCTGCATTGCAGGCAGATTCTTTATCAACTGAGCTATCGTTACCTAGCCTTAAAAAGGAAGAAAACTCTGGCGTATCATACAGGGAGGATGAACCTTGAAGATACCATGCTAGATGAAACAGACCAGCCACAAAAAGACAAATACTGTACGATTCCACCTATATGAGGTGTTTAGAGTAGCCAAAACTTTAGAGGCAGAATGGGGCTGGGAGGTGAGGGGTAGGTGGAGTTATTGTTTAATGGCTATAGAGCTTCAGTTTTACAAGATGAAGAGTTATGGAGAGAGATAGTTATGGAGACGGCTGCCCAACAGTGTGAAAGTATTTAACACCACTGAACTGTACTCTTACAAATAGTTAAGATAGTAAATTTTATGTTACGTGTATTTCATTTAACACAATAAAAAAAGAAAAAATAATAACCTTGAGTTACCAGCCACTGAGCATTGAACAGATACCTAACTTCTCTGAATTTAAGTTTGTTTTGCTTTATTTTCATCTATAACACAGGGTAATAAAATCCAGCATGCATACTTCATAGATTTCTTATGTGGATTGAATTAAATACCACATATAAATATACTTTATAAGTTATAAAGTACTATTTTATAGCTTACAAAGCTATAGTGGTATGAATTATCAATATGTGTGCCCAGAAAACTGTGACCTTTAATACCTAAAATAAAAGCAAGAGGAGGCCCTGGAGGGGATTTTACTGGAAATTCCACACCTGATTAGGATCCAAGGTCCTTCCCAAAATTTCTGTGAACTTCCAGAGGCAAGGAGTCTAAAATACTGGCTCAAGTTCATGTTCATGGGTGGTTAGGTTCATTAGGTAATTCCTTGACTGTCTTGTTAAAAACGAACAAACATAAGAGTGTAAGTGGAACACTTCACTTGAGACTGAAGTGAGGACAGGAAGGAAAGAGAAGGTCTAAGAAGGTTTTACATTAACTGCAGTGATGTGAACATGTAAAAATGTCCTGTGGCCATTTTATCAGAAGGAGAGACTCACAGACCCTGATACCATGTCCATACACTATGTCTCAAACTCCCCTCTCTTTCCCTTGCCCTCCTTGTCTCTTGGCTCTGTTCTATTACATACTTCCAGGTGAAAAACATATAAATCTTTATCTTCTTTTCCTTCAGGTAAGCATTACTGACTCCTTCATAGTTCAGCTTATTGTAGACAGAGCTCTAGGCTCTTATGTCCTCACCTAAGCAGTTAATTAAGTCTCTTTCTCCCTAAAGACCATTCTCTCAATAGAAGGAATTGATTCCCAGCTATTACTTTGCCACAAAGCTCCATCTAGTCAAGGCTATGGTTTTCCCAGTAGCCATGTATGGGTGTGAGAGTTGGACTGTAAAGAAAGCTGAGCACCAAAGAATTGATGCTTTTGAACTGTGGTATTGGAGAAGACTCTGGAGAGTCGCTTGTTCTGGAGATATAACCAGTCAATCCTAATGGAAATCACTCCTGATTATTCACTGGAAGGACTGATGCCGAAGCTGAAACTCCAATACTTTGGCCACCTGATGTGAAGAACTAACTCACTGGAAAAGACCTTGGTGCTGGGAAGGACTGAGGGTGGGAGGAGAAGGGGACGACAGAGGATGAGATGGCTGGATGGCATCACCAACTCGATGGACGTGAATTTGAGTAAATCCCGGGAGTAGGTGATGGACAAGGGAAACCTGGTGTGCTGCAGTCCATGGGGTCACAAAGAGTTGGACACGACTGAGCGACTAGACTGATTGACTATAATATAGTGCTCACTCTGCTACACAGTAATGTTAAATAAAACTTTATCCTGATATTTTCTTCACACATTTACCCAACTAAGTGAGACAGAAGATCCTGTAGGTCAGACTTCGCAGCCAGTAACAAGATCGGATTCTCTTGAATCAAACCAGGACCCTCTTCAGATGTGAAGTTATGAAAGGAGATTCCTTTTAAACTAAAGTTTTGGGCTTTTCACATGTGTTTTATAGATCAATGGCCTTTCACTGTGAGTCTGCACATGGAGGCCAAACTGACTGACTGAACAAATGCATGAAATTATTGAAGAAATGAATAAATTTTATATTGCATCAACCATGAATAACAAAGTGCTACATGCAGTCAAGAGCCAAAATGTGGTAAAAATTAAACTATCTATCAAAATGTTGGTCACAGAGCACTGTTCAATCCTATCTGATTTACTTTCTGTTGCGAAGTTTTCCAAATTTGAGCTTTTCCTAATGTTCTATAAGAGTTTGCCTTACTCTGATAATAAATTCAATAACATAATAAACACTAATGAAATTAAATCCTCACAATGTACAACATGTTACATTAAGAACCTTGGATACAGTATCTCATTTGCTGCATAAAACAACAGTGTAATGTGTGAAATATTGTTTCTTTTACTGATGAGGAAATTCAAACTAGAGTAATGATGTACTTTGCCATAGGTCACCTGGTTAGTCTGTGTATAGCTGGACCTTGAACCCACTCTGTCATTTCTAAAATATGTGTTTTTATCACCAAACTGAATAACATTCAAGTACTGGTCCTAACGAATTCTTTGAGAGTGTTTCTCAAACTTTAGCAATTATAAAATCCATCTGGAAATCTTGTTAAAATATCAAAACTCAGGCTCCAATTCTAAAGATACTGATTCAGTTGGTCTAGGGTGGGGTCTGAGAATCTGTAATCTTAACAATCTCCCCAGTTGATTTCTATCTGAACAACATAACAGAGCTGGACCCTATGGGGGCCTTCCCAGGACAAATCCCTTTCCCCACAAGCCATGTCCTCTGCCTGCTTATTTTACATAAATAAATGAAACAAGACAAACAGAAAAAGCCCAACTTTAGCCTCTCAGGCTTTCCCGGAGTTCCAAAGAATAAATTTAATCAGAGAAGAAAGAAAATGCAGAAGCAAAGGAAAGTAGTCAAGCAAGACAAAATATTAACAGGTTAGCCTTTAAACAAAGCCAAGGACCTTTTGTTCCTCCTCAGGGGCTATAGATAATATTCTGAGTCATGTCCTCTGAGCTGTTTTGTGGATATTGAAGCACCCACCAGTGGAAAAATGTAACTGCATGCTGCCAAAACCACAAAGACCCAGACAGATTGGAACCAGAAGGTTGATGGTGCTGACTCCTCAATTACCTCATCATCAACCAATCAGAATGTTCATGTGCTGATTAGGCACCCCACAGCCCTGCTCCCTCACCTAGTTTTTAAAATTTTCCCGAAAGCCATCGGAGAGTTTAGGTCTTCTAAGCACTAGCTCCCTGGACTCCTTGCTTGGTGCCCTGCAATAAATGCTGCACTTCGCTTCGCCGCAATCCAGTGTCAGTCGATTGGCTTACAGAGCACGAGTGAACAGACCCAAGTTTGGTCTGGTAGCAGTAGCAAGGATCGATAAGAATTCCATCTGCTGCACGCAACAGAAAATCCAATTCAAACTCCTAACTTGAATTTAAAAACTATTTTGGGTCATGTAGCTGAACAACTCAGAGTAGACTAATTTCACACACCTTTAATTTCAGGTGGGAAAGGGATACAATACATACAGTGTATCAAATGGAGGGGATACAATGAGAGAAAACCTTCCTGGAGACCAAAAACAATAGTTCCAGTGTTAACTTTCCTTGGCCCTGGTTGGCTGGATGTGATCACTGGTCCACCCTGAACCAATCACTGTAATCAAGTTGTTAGAATTTGCTATTAGTTTTGTTCACTCACTCCTCCCCCAAAGCCCAGGGGTGATGTCAGTTGTCTTGAAGCCCATGGAATGGGAACAGGAGAGGGGAGGGTACTATGAATCATTAGCAGAAGGAAGGACATGGACGCAGGGTGGCAAAAATAACTAGATTTCTCTAGGTGAAATGAAAAGTTCTTAAGACTAAACTACGTCAGCTGCTTTAGGAAAGTATCAAAATCATATGACCGGGAAGTTTTTCTTATCATAGCAAAGATATTTTGATTGCTAAGCTACTGCCTTCCCAACCATATAGTCAGGCTGATTATTCCACAAAACCATCAGTGTTTTTCATGTTATCTGTAGATCTCAAGCAGACACATTTTCTCATATTCTTGGACACATACCCTTATCCAGGGCAGGGGAAGGGGAAGTGGACCAAAATGAGTCTTCTTGCTTTGCACAATTCTCTACTTTAGCTTTTTTAAAACATGGTCTTATATTTTTTTGTCAAGTTTACTGTGTTCGGGTTAAATTATAGTGTGAGCTTTTGGAAATTTATATCTTGGAGTTTTTGCTTCAGTTTCAAGAAGGAAAATGTTTACTAAATTAAGATAAAATAGCTTTACTGCTTATTTGCAACTCTCATTTAAAACTGGATATGCTTTATCACTGAATATTTCCTAAAATAAAACTTTATAACCATCCGGATTTATTGCTTTCTTGCTGATACTTCTTGTAGATAAATGGTTTCTTAATGACTCTTTAGATCCCAGAGGATATATTAGACCCCAAAATTATGTGTTTAGACAACAACCCAAAGACAGCCAATTTGATTTCTGCATCTTCTTTACCTGCAACTGCAGTTCAAAAATTTATTGGAGTATTTTTTCTAAGAAATTCTGAGTTCTGAGAAAAACCATAGTCAGTATGTATTGTTCTTTTATTGTGAAAAGAACAGAATAATAATATATTGTATATATAATAATATATATCATTTTTCTATTCTTTTTTTCAAAATGGCTGTTGTCTAAATCTGCTCCTTGCTCTTTAACTCTATTCTGCTTCTCTGCAGGTTCATCAACCACTGAGGGAATATTAATTTTAATATGCTGAATAAAACTAACTATCAAGCAATGCTTTTCTTCAAGTCATAATGAAGTCAGGTCTTGAGTTACACAAAGAATGTTCTGGAAATCACCTGAAGTTTTCTTATATAGGCGAACACCTTACATTAATCCTTTCAATTTATATAAACATTTACATAAATGTACGTAAATACTATTTAAAGAATAGTAGCTAAGAATATGAGCATGAACTATAAACATGAATCTATGGATATGCAGAATGCCCCAGTTACATGATTTTCCTCCCTCTCTAGTTTATATTTTAATGTTAATACCAGATTTAAAAAGTGAATTAGAGAGTCTATTTCAGGTAATTTTTTTGAACAAAATTAACTTGAGAGTTTAGGCCACTAAAAATAAAGCCCCTGAACATTTTTCAACTTCAAAAATCCTTAGGGCACAAAATGCTCATTCCACACTTTTTGAACATCTTTCACATTTTTTCCTTCTGCTATTGACAAATACTATATCTCAGCGTAGAACTACGTAAAATACTTTTATCATCCAAAATATGAAGGTAAATTAGAAAAATAAATCCTAATCCACAAAACATGAGATCTAAAGGGCGATAAAATAAAATAAATTGGAAGAGACCCTGAGCTCTTCTAGACCAACCTTCGAGCATGTCCAGAGAGATGTGATTTGAACATGAAGGCTTCAGACAGTCTAATGGAGTCTCTGTTAAATAGTTTCTGAGGATTAGAATTGAACTCCAGCAATAATGGGAAATTTATGGGTTCATACAAGGTCAAACATCAAGAACATCAGAAAGCACATTTTCAAACCAAGGACAATGGTACAAAACTGCTCCCTCATATTAGCTGTTTCAACAAGAATAGAGTATGTCTGGAGCTGGTGTGGACTGGACCCCACAGCCCTGCAGCGGCCTGGGGAATGCAGTTCCCAGGGAGACCTCTCCGGCACACTCTAAAGAAGGTGCCTTTACTTGGCGCTAGCACTGTAGGCAGGCAGATGGAGTCTGATGATTGGCAAGGTCTGGACCAAGTGACCACCCCTGTACCTGGGAAACACAGGTGCTTGACAGCTGCAACTGGGGATATGATGAGGGGAGGAAAGGAGGGGTGTGATGAAGAGAGAGAGAAGTGCAGTAAAAGATGCTCTTTCTAGGAAAAAACAAAGCTCTTTCTAGAAGAAAGTATTCTGGAGTAGGAAAAAAATCAACAGTCTACTTCATTTTATCTGAAGTAAAGTAAAAGTGTTAGTTGCTCAGTTGTGTCCAACTCTTTGACACCCCATGGACTGTAGCCCACCAGGACCCTCTGTCCATGGGATTCTCCAGGCAAGAACACTGGAGTGGTAGCCATGGTGTTCTCCAGGGGACCTTCCCCACCCAGAGATGGAACCCAGGTCTCCTACATTACAGGCAGATTCTTTACCACCTGAGCCATCAGGAAAGCCCATCATTCTATCTATCAGAGACTAATTTATACCATTCAAATACCAACATTAATCATGTAAATAATTGAGAAAAAAATGTAAAAAAAAAAGAATATTTCAACATGCAGAACTACACATGTAATATAAAAAGCTACGTGGAAATGTTGCTATTTAGAATTTCTGTTTTTCTGCACCATCAGTGTGACTGGAGTCTTAACACATCCACAGAAACCTGTCCTGAAGACTTCTGTTTTTCCAGTAAGGTTCCCTGTTGCAGGCATTGGCTATTCCCCAGAATGAAAATAATATTCAACTATCTTTCAAAATTAGCATCATTTACCTTGATAAAATATTTTATATTTATAAAATATAAGAATATATGGAATATTTTGTGTTCATGAACTCTTCTTCAGTATTTGAATGGTAAGTGCCGGCAGAGGAACAGTTTCATTTCAGAACCTTCCATTCATGGCCTGTAGGCTCCTGCCAAAAGTGCCGTGTTTGCTATTCTAATGACATGAGCAGTTTCACGCAGTAGCATCCTTTCGGGAATTCATCCCTGATCATTCACTGTGTTCTCTGTGGATGCTTGATCACTGGAGACAGACATCGTCCTGAATTCACGAAGCTTCTGTGTGCTGGGTTTAGTATTAGTCACTCAGTCATGTCCGACTCTTTGAGACCCCAAGGGCTGTAGCCCACCTGGCTCCGCTGTCCATGGCATTTTCCAGGCAAGAATATTGGAGTGGGTTGCCATTCCCTTCTCCAGAGGATCTTCCCGACCCACAGATTAAACCTGGGTTTGCTGCATTGCAGGCAGATTCTTCATTATCTGAGCCATCAGGGAATTCTTGCTGGGTTTGAGGCCAGATTTTACAGAGACAAGAGGGGGCTTTGCAGAGAGTGTGATAAGTAAGCTGAGAACGATAAGATGAGTTCTGTGTTCAACATAGCTGTCTTTCACCTAGGAGAGGAAACAAACACTGCTGCTGCTGCTGCTGCTAAGTCGCGTCAGTCGTGTCTGACTCTGTGCGACCCCATAGACAGCAGCCCACCAGGCTCCTCCGACCCTGGGATTCTCCAGGCAAGAACACTGGAGTGGGTTGCCATTTCCTTCTCCAATGCATGAAAGTGAAAGTGAAGTCGCTCAGTCATGTTCAACTCTTCGTGACCACATGGACTGCAGCCTACCAGGCTCCTCCATCCATGGGATTTTCCAGGCAAGAGTACTGGAGTGGGGTGCCATTACCTTCTCCGAAACAAACACCGAAACGTCAGTATTTGCCAATTCAGAAGATTTTCAGGGCTGTACTTAGACTTAAGAGGAGAACATAACATAGAGGGAAGCTTTGATTATATACCCTTAATCTTTTATTTATTTATTTATCTTTAAAAAAAATTTTTATTTTTACTTTATTTTACTTTACAATACTGTATTGGTTTTGCCATACATTGACATGACCCTTAATCTTTTAAATGTGTTGTTTAAAAAGGTGAGTACTTGAGAAATGTCTATTTATTCATATAACAAGCTTTTGCTAAACTTCCACCATGAGTCTCATCCATATGCCACCTGTGAATAAAGCTGTTTATTTCATCAGGGTTTCCTGTATCAGAATGCTGTTTTGTTAAAGAGGGAAACAGAATATCTTGAACACTGCTGATGACTCACTCATTCACTTAAATATTTCTTGAACAGCTCCTCTGCGTGAGGTGCCAGCTCAAGCAGTAGGAATATTACCATAGCCTTAGCAATAATATTCACAGAAGCAAAAAGCAGAGCAGAAACATGACATTCAAGTCTCAGATATTTCATTCACTAGCTTGGGCGAGTCAGGAACCACCTCCCTTCCCCCCAAAGTGTGGCCAGTAAGTCCCGCTTCCCTCCCGAACTTATGCAAGAATATCTTTAAACAAGCCGAACAGTTTCTAAGCGACAAATGCTATGGGACATCCTTGGTAGTCCAGTGATCCTCACCTTCCAATCTACAGATGCAGCTTTGATCCCAGATTGGGAAGCTAAGATCCCACAAGCCTTGCAGCCTAAAAACCAGAACATAAATCAGAAGCAACAGTGTACCAAATTCAATAAAGACTTTAAAAATGGTACACATCAGAAACAAGTCTTTTAAAAATTGCTATATATATTATCGATTTGTTATGATTATTATCAATATACCATTTTATACTTATTTATACTGGTTCGATCCCTAGGTTGGGAAGATCCCCTGGAAAAGGGAATGGCAACCCACTTGAGTATTCCTGCCTGGAGAATTCCATGAACAGAGAAGCCTGGCGGGCTACAGTCCATCGGGTCATAAGAGTCTGACACAGTTGAAGGGTACGCATGCTGATATTTAGCTTTCTCTTTCATTTTCCTACCTGGTGCTTATCCACAGAAGTCCCATCTTCTAACCCTTAATTAAGGAAAATGAAATCATTACAGCTGCTTCGGCCATTCTCCTTGCAGTTGCTGACTCATTCTTCTCTGCCAGCTTTATGGGCCCCCTCCTAGCTCTTCACACAAGTGGCCTGCAACGTGGGACGTGAAAGCTGTGTTCTGGCCTCTGTCCATCTGTTATGGGGACACGCACCACATTTCTCAGGCAGAACTTCTCTACGGAGTCACAGCTAAGGTCTGCAAAGGGAGAGACCTTAGCCAATGCAAGGAAGCAGAGCAGGGAAGCATGGGGCTCTGTTAGAATCCCCGTTAACTCTGCTGCTACAGCGCGACTTGACCTTTCTTTGGCTACGTCTCCTTGCTGCTCCCTCAGCCAAGCAGGTGGCTGCTACGTGTCCCGGTGACTCTGACTACATCTGCACTGTGAGTTGGGATGTGATCAGGAGGTCTGCTGGGTACCATTCAGAGTGGTCATTCATAAGTACTAACAAGGCCTACATGAACCCAAAGAACTACCCTGGGACTATTATTAAACAAGGTTTGTGTTAGAAAGCCAATTCAAGTTATTACTCTTAATTGGGCAGTGTAATTAGCAATCAAAATATGATTTTTCATCTGAGAATGGACAATTATCCCTTAAGGGGGAAAAAATGTTTCTACTATGGAAGCTGGTACCTGCACCTGGTGGTGGCTAGAATTCTGAAGTGATTAATCTTGAAAATGTATTGACTTTTCCAAGAGGATATCTTTTTTTTTCCCCCTTCCCTGGTGACTCAGATGGTAAAGAATTTGCTTGCAGTGCAGGAGACCTGGGTTTAATTCCTGGATCAGGAAGATCCCTGGAGAAGGGAACAGCAACCCACTCCAGTATTCTTGCCTGGAGAATTCTATGGACAGAGGAGCCTGGTGGGCTACAGTCCATTGGATCACAAAAAGTCAGACACGACTGAGCGACTAACACCTTTCATCTTTTTTCCTACTTATTTTAATCAACTTTGATGAGGTATGTGACTGATTAAGGTTGAACAGTATCTCAAAAATATTCTCCCCCAAATTTATGTCTGCCCAGCACCTCAGTACATGACCTGATCTGGAAATAGGGTCTTTGCAGGTATAATGAAGCTGAAGTGAGGTGGGCCCTAATCCAATGGCTGGTGTCCTTTTAAGAAGGGGGAAATCTGGCTACAGAGAAGAACAGGCCAGGTCAAGGAGGCAGGCTAGAGTTATGTTGCCCCTAGTCAAGGACCACCAAGGATTGCCGGCAAACCCAGAAGCTAAGAAGAGGGAAGAAAGAGCCTAGAATCTCCAGAGGGAGCACAGTCTGCCAAAACCTTGATTTGGGATTTCCAACCTCCAGAGCTGTGATATATCTCTTTACTGTTAAGCCACCTAGTGGCAGCACTAGGAAACTTACATAATTGCATAAAATAAACACCAATTTTAAAAGTACAATCCAATGAGTTTTGACAAATACACACACACACACACATATACACACACCATGTAGCCACCGCCACAATCAAAATACAAGATAAATTCCCCTCTACCCTTCCCTGCTAAGTCACTTTAGTCATGTCCGACTCTGTGCAACCCCATAGATGGCAGCCCACCAGGCTCCCGTCCCTGGGATTCTCCAGGCAAGAGTACTGGAGCAGGTTGCCATTTCCTCCTCCAATGCATGAAAGTGAAACATGAAAGTGAAGTCGCTCAGTCATGTCTGACTCTTCGTGACCCGATGGACTGCAGCCCACCAGGCTCCTCCGTCCATGGGATTTTCCAGGCAAGAGTGCTGGAGCAGGTTGCCATTGCCTTCTCCCTTCCCTAGTCCCACACATACACTCAGCCTCAGAACACTTCTGGCTGATTTCTGTCACTAGGTCTATTCTAGAACTGTTGTTGTTCAGTGGATTTTCCTGATGGTTCAACTGTAAAGAATTCGCCTGCAAATCAGGAGATGAGGGTAGATGCAGGTCCGATCCCTGGGTCAGAAAGAGCCCCTGGAGTAGGAAATGACAACCTACTCCAGTACTCTCACCTGGAAAATCCCGACAGAGGGGCCTGGTGGGCTACAGTTCATGGGGTCGCAAGAGAGTCAGACATGACTGCCCATGTGCAGACTTGTTCAGTTGCTCAGTTGTGTCCAACTCTTTGTGACCCTATGCTCTGCAGCACACCAGGGCCCTCCGTCCTTCACTATCTCTCAGAGTTTGTTCAAGTTCATGTTCGCTGAGTTGATGATGCCATCTAACCATCTCATTCTCTGCTGCCCCCTTCTCCTTTGGCCTTCAATCTCTCCCAGCATCAGGGTCTTTTCTAAGGAGCTGGCTCTTCACATCAAGTGACCAAAGTATTGCAGCTTCAACTTCATCTGTTCTAGAATATCAGATCATATATAAATGCAATCACATAATAGGTACTTTTCTATGTCAAACTTTCATTCAGCACAATTTTGAGGCCCATCCATGGTGTTGTATTTATCAGTAGTGTGTTCCTTTTTATTTCTGAGCATTCCATGAAACGCAAATACTATAATCTGCTAATCTCTTCATCTATTGATGAACGTTTGGATTCTTTATAGTCTGGGTTATCATGAATAAAACAACTGTAAACATTTGAACACAAGTTTTTTCATGGACATATATCTTCATTTCTCTGGCAGTTACCCAGGAATGTAAGAGTGTTTGAGTTCTATGCTTCTTATATGTTTCACTGTATCACAAGCTGCCAACCTGTTTCCTACAGTGGCTGCGCTATTTTATATTCCCGCTAGCAATGGATGAGCGTTCTGGTTGTTCCACACTTGCCAACACTTGATATTGTCACTCTGGTTTTAATTTTAGCCTTTCCGTCAGGTGTGTGATGATATTTCACTGCAGTTTTGGTTTTGATTATCATTTCTTGATGGTTAAGTATCATTTGTGTGTTGTTTGGATTATCTTCTTCTGTGAAACTTGTTTAATTTTTACTCATTTATTTGATTGCTGATTCTCTTTTTATTGAGTTGTAAAAGTTCTTTATACATTCTCAGTACAAATACTCTGTTTAGGATAATTTCTCCCAGTCTGTGACTTTCACTTTTGTTTCTTAATTTTATATTTCAAAAAGGAATTTTTTTTTTAATTTTGATAAGGCTAATTCATCAGTGCTTTTTACTTATTGTTTATTCATTTTATGTCCTGTAAGATAATGGAAAATATATATATATATATATGGCTCTCTGCTCCCAGTTCCTGTCATGTCCCTGAGACCCTTGGAAGTTCCTAAGTGATAAAAGTATGAGGATTATCTTTTGTTCTAATAGTTAGTCTTTGACTCAAGTTCCTGACACAGAGCTCCAAACAGCCTTATAATTTCCTGGGTGATATACTAGGTACATATATTTTGAATATATATTGCATAGATATACTATCTTCATTAAAGAACTTTGGTACTTTTGTTAAAAATCAATCAGCCACATATGTGGAGGCCTATTTCTGGACTCAATTCTATTTTAGCGATCAGAATCTTTTTTTAACATAATTGGTCTTGACATCGTACAAGTAAAAATTACTCTGTTTTACTTTTATGTGAATCAATTCTGCAAATATTTGAGTCAACTTATGCCAGACTTTGTGAGGAAAACTAATTACGATGAGATCACAGGTCTCAAAAATACTATACACAGGTCCCAGAATACATGTTTTGAGACAATGACATCTACATGCGATAGGTAGGTTTATGATCCCCTGAAATTTTATTCAAAATCTGGTATATAAGTTTCCTTATACCTTTTAAAAAAATAAATTCTGAAGAGTAGGGAAACCTGTACCCAAATGAATAATTGCTTCTGAAGATATACATAATTGCAAAAAGAAAAAAATATTGCTGTCACATCTCTCAAGATGAATAATAATCAAATTAGGAATAGTGGAATTAAGAATGACAGAAAGCCAGTTAATTGATTTAATTTTTCTAAAAAAGAAAATCAGTACACTACATTTTTTTGATGTTTTATGGACTTGAAAAAAAATGTTTTCCACTTATAGACAGGTAATTGGACTTCATTTTTTTAGATAGTTCTATAGCTGAGAAGTTTCTAGTCGATGTACACACTCATCTATCTTCGCTATGGCTCATGACAGGTATTTTCCCTGAGCTAATCTTCCCTTGACACATTTCTGAAACATAAGAGGAAGCCAACCTTAACTCTCATGTCAAAAACAAATGCACAATATGGATACTTAATAGATGCTGAGAGAAAATTAGCAGTAACAAGTTCAGTGTTATTTACCTGCGAAATGAAGTTGAGATGCTCAGTGACAACTGCAGTTATCAAAAAGCATAGAAGCTATAGTGCAAGATAGCAATTTCTCTTCCATCTCATTGCAGTGCAATTCAAAGCAGGATTTTATTACAAACGAAATGCCCTATAGGGCACACATGAGTACAGTGAGCACCTAGGAACTTCTGGAGACACTTATATAGAAATACTAGTTCAAGAGGGAACAGGAAGTGGTATATTCTCTTAATGAAAAAAAAAAAAAGTAAAGTAGAATTAAATAGCTATTCTGACCGCTGTGCCCACACGCATTAAATATCCTGTAGTTACCATTTCTTTCCACACTCTTCTGACAAGGCCCTGTTTCTGTTTCCTGACACTTACATCAAGCCTATAATAAACCTCGTGGTTTCCTACCTGTTAAACTGGGCTACTGCCTTGTTGCATTTTCTCAAAATGATTTTCATCTTTCTATAAGTTAACACATAGAATCCATATAATTTTGGAGTGTATGGAGAAGGCAATGGCACCCTACTCCAGTACTCCTGCCTGGAAAATCCCATGGACAGAGGAGCCTGGTGGGCTGCAGTCCATGGGGTCGCTAAGAGTCGGACACGGCTGAGTGACTTCCCTTTCACTTTTCACTTTCATGCATTGGAGAAGGAAATGGCAACCCACTGCAGTGTTCTTGCCTGGAGAATCCCAGGGATGGGGGAGCCTGGTGGGCTGCCGTCTCTGGGGTCACACAGAGTCGGACACGACTGAAGCGACTTAGCAGCAGCAGCAGCATGGGCATGAGAAAGGTCTTGAACCATGCTCATCTAATTGAGATATCATTCCTTGACTGTGGAGGGAGACCCAAAATTATAAAGAGAATAACATGTGTCTTCTGGGAAAAAAATATTACCTAATTGATGGAGATATTATCTTACTACTCTTCTCTCTTCTAATTACACTTGTCTTTATGTCCCCATTCTTTCTCATACAGGTAATGAAATGTACACCTATTTGGAAATGTCAAGGCAGCATTTAAAAACAGATTGTTAAAAAAAAAATTAAGCTTAAAGCAGAAGGGTTCTTATGTGCAATTAAGGTCCTTTTAAGTGTTAATCCAGACTTTTGAGATGGGCGTAACCTGCCACAGTATGAATCTCCCAGATGACTCAGGCTTTGTTTTCCTGGTCGTGATGACAGTACCCCAAAATAAGAACCATTAATTTGGTGAAGGTTTCTTTAAGTAATCCTGTGTCTCTAGCGGCCATAACAACCACAAATACTTAGGTCACTAAGTAAAAGTAATCAAAACATCTATCCACCGATCATTTTCAAATGCAGTCCAACACTTTAGTTCCACCTTGATATCTAATAAGATTTTTCTGAGAAAAAAAAAACCAAACACCGCCATATGACCTAAGCATATTCTTTATATAGAAAAACTCTACTGATTAGAACCACTTCAAGGAAACAATCATGATTAGTATGAAACCAAAGCAGTTATAAAATGTTTTCAAAAAGCTCAGGTTAACAACTTTTAAGTAAATATAGTAACTGGAAGAAGGTTAACAAATTGTTGTCAAGCAGAATTCTTTGAGGATTGGCTTAATGAATGGATAATAAGCAGACCACTTTCAAAGGAGCACAGCAATTACTTATATGTTAATGGTACTTCTAAGTGCTCAAAATCAGCCAGTCCTACAAAACAGGCTAAACATTTGCCCTACAATCTTAATTGTACAATTAATTTGCTTAGATACCATTTGATTTTAAAGGTATTCTTTGCATAAAAGTGAATTTTATCTAATTTAAATGAAATCCTCCACACTAATACCCAATGGTTCCAAATGTCAAAATACAGAGTCAGAATTATAGAGGCTCATGGTACTTCTGACTGTTCTTGATATTTTGGCATAAGATGTATGGGACAGTTTCTAGTTTCTGGAAAAGATGACTTAAAGTGGCATGCCTTGGGAATCACTGTTCCCTTGGAGTACATATTTTACATATTATTAAATAACAAACTGACAGATGGGATGGTAGAGAAAAATAGGAATTTGGAAACAAATGGACATCAACTGAAATATCAGCTTCAATAGAAGGAAGCTGTTTGATCATAACCTGGGTATTCAGCTTTCCTAAGAAGACTCTTGAGAGTTCCTTGGACTGCAAGGAGATCCAACCAGTCAATTCTGAAGGAGATCAACCCTGGGATTTCTTTGAAAGGAATAATGCTTAAGCTGAAACTCCAGTACTTTGGCCACCTCATGCGAAGAGTTGACTCATTGGAAAAGACTTTGATGCTGGGAGGGATTGGGGGCAGGAGGAGAAGGGGACGACCGAGGATGAGATGGCTGGATGGCATCACTGACTCGAGGGACGTTTGTTTGAGTGAGCTCCGGGAGTTGGTGATGGACAGGGAGGCCTGGCGTGCTGCGATTCATGGGGTTGCAAAGAGTTGGACACGACTGAGCGACTGAACTGAACTGAACTGAAGCCTACTATCCCCACCTCTAAAGTAGAAATCATGATACAGAAGTATTTATAAAGGATGAGAAGAGATGATTATAGAGTTCCTAGCAGCAGAATGACAAGTGGCAAATAATAGGTGCTCAGTAAGTAGGGGCGAACACTACTCTCAAATTGTTGGTTTTATGGTGATATATTTTGGAATGAGAAGAAAACAAAAACAGAGATCTGATGCCCTTTTCAGACAAGCAGAGGTGCTGAGCATTTCTAACATGCAATTCTAAATTTGCTCTAAACTAGGAAAGAAATTATGTAACTGTACAAATTTGTCAAGCCGTTTACATGAATAAAAGTGAAAATGTTATGCTTTCAAATCATTAGAAAAATAATACATGAAATGGCTGAGAAACCAGACTTGAACAAACTGTTAACATGGCAATCAGTCAGATTTGAGAAGATAGCAAGGACTAGCTTGGTGTCATCTTTTTCTGCTGACCTGATTTACTCAAAGAAACTCACATCATTTGGCTACATGAATGTCTGAAATGAATAACATTTATTTGCACTAGAAAGAAATGTCATCGTTTTGTATCTATAGTATACTATCTGCTCTTGGCCAATGAAACACTAACCTATGATAAACCTATTAGAAAACCACCATATTAAATTCAGACTAAAGCAATAGCACATGTTACTTATCATGAGTTAGTTTACTCTCCCATCATCCCTCTGTGTTTAAATGTGATGTAATAGAAAATGCTTTTGTTAATCCCCTCTGACATACTTCAATAAAACTTCCAAGGTCTCTAAAACTCAGAGAGATAAGTGGTAGTTAGAATGCATTCTGGGATCTAGCCTCAGACCATCATGTCGATGAAATAGAACATCTGTGCAGGATAATGGTGACCTGCTGTTAGATCACTGTTGAGATAAAGAATTTTTTCAAATAAAAAAAGACAAAGCAGGATTTTTTTTTTTTTTGAAGTGGAGATCAAGGTTCTCTGAAAATGTCTTCTCTACCACCTACATGTCATTTCTTTTTTACAAACTCCATAAAGAGCCAAATTGATAAGGTCTCTCAACTTGATCTCTTGGAATTGCCAAGTGTTTGATTCGTGAAGGAGTAAATCAAATTTGGTACATGACTGAGGAATGTACGATTACACCTGAGATTTACATTGTGGGTTGGCTTAGGCCAAGATGGCAGAGTAGAAAGAGCCTCAGCTCACCTCCTCTTATGAACCCAGCAAAACCACAACTGCCAAAAGAACCGTCATGTATGAAAATGACAAAAACCTACCAGAAAAGATCTTCTACAACTGAAGACATAAAGAAGGAACCACAGTGAGACGGGTACAAGAGGTGGAAAGTGGAAAAAGTGGTAGCTGCTCAGTTATGTCCGACCCTTTGCAATCCCATGGACTGTATACCACCAGGCTCCTCTGTCCATGGAATTCTCCAGATAAGAATACAGGAGCGGTTAGCCAGCCATTCCCTTCCCCAAGGGATCTTCCCAACCCAGGGATTGAACCCAGGTCTCCTGCATTGCAGGCAAATTCTTCCATCTAGCCACCATGGGAGGTAGACCCTTGATATAATCAAGTCCCATACCCCCAGGTGGATGCCCACAAAACAGAACAGTGCAGAGGTTCTCCCACAGCAGTAAGAGTTATGAACCCCACATCTGGCTCCCCAGTCCTGGGGGTCCAGCACTGGGAGGATGAGCCCTGATATTAGCTTTTGCCTTTGCAGACTAGCTGGGCTTCCTTTCAGGAGCCCCACAGGACTAGGGGAAGTAGAGTCTTCACTCATAAAGACCACACACAAAACCTCCTGTGCGCTGGCGTGAATGCGCGCTCAGTCACTTAAATCGTGTCCTGCTCTTTGGGACCCTATGGACTATGGGCCCTAGTTTCTCAGTGACGTCCAACTCTTTGCAGCCCCATGGACTATAGCCCACCAGGCTTCTCTCTCCCTGGGATTCTCCAGGCAAGAATACTGGAGTGGATTGCCAAGCCCTCCTCTAGGGGATCTTCCCCACCCAGGGATCGAATCTGTATCTCCTGTGGTTTCTCTTCTATGGCTCTTGCATTGCAGGTGGGCCTTTACCAATGAGCCCCTGGGGAGCCTCCAGGTGCAGAACCAAGGGCAAAGCAGTAATCTGATAAAAGCCTGGGCCAGACCTACTTGATGTTCTGGAAGAGTCTCCCAGAGAATCAGGGGTGTGGGGACGGGGCTGCAGCTCACCCTGGAGATGGAGACACTGGTGGCAGTCCCTTCTACTTTGCAGAAGCTTGCAGCCAGTACTGGACCTGCCATCAGCTCATCAGCACCAAGACCTGGCCCTGCCCAACAGCCTGTAAGCCCTGGAGGGACGCCTCACACCAAACAACTCAACAGCCAGGATGCCTAAAGGCTTCCTGAACCCACAGCCACCTCTAGACAGCCCTGCTCACCACAGGGCAAAGACACAGCTCCGCCCACCAAGGTGGGCAGGCACCGCCCCACCCTTCTGAGAGCCTGCTCCAGCCTCTAGACCAGCCTCGCCTATCAGGAGGCCGATGCCAGAATGAAGAAAACCACAATTCTGCAGTCCACAGCAAGGCCAGATCCTGCCCTGGGACCAGCTGGTCCCCAGCTCTGCCTATCAGCAGAGCAATGCTAGCTTTGGGACTCCCCAGGTCCCATACCCAACTGTGCCAGGAATCACCCCCGCCCCCCACCTCACCTCCGCCACTGATATGACAGCAGCTCTGAAACAGGAGGGAAGAGGGTAGGGCACGATTTTTGAAAGAATGCCATGGCCCAAGGACACAACCTAAACTGGTCCAAATGACAGACAGGTCAACTTCAAGCAGACCTTGATTCTCAGTATACACTCATTGTAACACATCAGCAAGCTAAATGACACACCCAGAGGCACCGTGCCAGTTCCAAGGCTGACCATCAAAGACCAAAAATGTGGACGGTGCCCCAATTCCTGGAAATTGCCACCCCTTCCCCAAAACAGTTGGAATAATCCTCCTGCTCATTAGCCTGTGAAATTACCCAGCCTCTAAAAGCTAACCACACCACATTTTGAGACCCCACTCGCCCTTTGCCACAGCCCACACTCTTTGTCTGTGGAGTATGTTGCCCCCAAGGTTGCTCTTGCCTTCTGAGATGGCCCAGACTCTGTGGAGTATGTTTCTCTCTAAATAAATCCACTTCTTACCTATCACTTTGTTTCTCACCGACTTCTGTCTGCAATGAGACATCAAGAACCTGAGTGTCATTAGGTCCTGAAACCAGGTATGTGATCGCAGTTGGAAGACTGCGTTTTGGCTGGGCTCAAGTTCCCATACATGGATTCAAGTCCAATCTGAAGTAAACAGTCTCAGCTCTGGGATCTCTGAGCCCTACAGCTAGACTCCAGGATCTGGCTCTGCCTGCCAGTAGTTCAGGGCTAATCTCTGGACCTGGCTTCATCCACGAGTAGGGGGAAAGAGTCCTAGAGTCTTCTGAACCCTGACTCCACCCAGGAGTGAGCAAGTACTAGCCCCATGACCTCTGGGGTTTGGCCATCAGCCACCTAGTGACCAGACCCTGCTAACCAGCAGCACCCACACAAGGCAGGGCCTGGCAACCAACTGGACCAGGGGTCAACCCCATCTATCAGACCACCCACGTAGCCCAGACTCTACAGAAGGACCCACGCAGCCTTCTTTGGGGGAATCCCTAGAGCGTATAGTTTGGGTGATCAGAGGGGAGTTTGCTACCAGAGCACACAAAACACCTTCTACAGAAGGCCATTTCTTCAAGGTCAAGAAAGGCAACCAATCTATCCCATACATTAAAAATCCCATCAGCAACTTAAGTCAAAAAGAGAGAAACGTGTTTCAGATGAAGGAACAAGATAAAACCCCAGAAAAAGATCTAAGTGGAGTGGAGACAGGCAATCTAGCCAAGAAAGAGGTCAGAGTAATAATCATAAATTTGATCAAAGAATTGGGGAGGAGAATGAGTGCAACAAGTGAGACGTTCGAAGTTTCCAACAGAGTCAGAAAATGTGAAAAACAACCAGAGATGAAGAATGCAATTACTAAAATGGAAAATACACTGGAAGGAATCAACAGTAGATGAAACAATACAGGGAATGCATCCATAAGCTGAAAGAGTAATGGAAGTCGCTGCTGCTGAACAGAAAAAAGAGAGCTGCACCTTACAGATTGGTCCCCTGTCTAGCAATCTGGGATGGTCTTTTTGCTGTGCCAACCTGGCAAGGCTACAGACCCCAGTCAGTCAATCAAACATGAATCCAGGGGTTCCTGTGAAGGTATTCTGTAGTTGGATCATACTGTAATCAATTAACTTGAAGGGTCGGCCTGATTCAGTCAACTAAAAGGTCTCAAAATCTGAGCCAAGGTTTCCCAGAAGAGGAAGAAATTCTGCTTGTGGACAGCAGCTGCAGTCTGTGTCTGAGAATTCCAGCCTGTTCTTCCTAACCGCTTAACTTACAAATTTCAAATCTGCCCAGCCAGCTCCACAACCATGCAAGCCAACTCCTTACAATAAACCCCTTAATATACATCTCCCAATAATTCTGTTTCTCTGATTGACCCTTGATGGATCCAATATCCTTTTAGAAACTCAACATTAAAAAATCCAGCTTGTAAGGTTAGTCCAGCTCATTGTACAACCTGAGGCTTGCAGTTTATCAAACCACTTATTTAGCATATATTATAAAAAACCTAGAAATTATTGATTTGCTGAAATCTGCTGTATATTTAAGTCTATGAAGTTCAGTGTTTCTGAATCCAGTATACCCACATGCTCCTCTAAATATGGGAAAATATGACCTCATGAAGATTGATGAGACACTGGTTTTTTCTACCCCAAATCAGGAGGTGTCAACCTCATATACAAATATAATAACCATAAGACTGTCATATACCTCTGATTTGACCAAAATACTAAAGCTTAATATCAGATTCCACTACTTAATTCTCTCTGATAATATAGGTGGGCAAATTAATTACCATGTGGTATAATCTGTATACCTGTACAGTTGGAGGAGGAGGGCATGGCAACCTACTCCAGTATTCTTCCTGGAGAATCCATGGACAGAGGCGCCTGGAGGCCTACAGCCCATGGGGTCACAAAGAGTCGGACACGACTGAAGTGACTGAGCACACACATAGTTTGTAATTGTAAAGTAAGGAAAAATATCAGCTGACCTATAGCCACAGACACACCAGTCTTCATTAAGTCAGGATCACATTCAATATTGACAAATAATTTAATTCCTTTAATGATGAGGTTGATGCCAAAAGGTAACAGTAATGATTAAACAATAACAAAGTTGTTGATTTTTTAAAAATCAACGCTACATTTTTTAAATCAACAATGCTGATTCTCTTTGTTTTGTTTCTGACTATCGCAAGACACCCTACCAAGAATGAGAGTGTGTTACAGTGCTTTTATTAAATATCTGACAAAACTTGTCTCTTCCCTGTGGGCCCACCAAGTGAGCAGCGCTCTGAATTCAGACTGTCTCCCTAGTACTAAATGGTCTCTATCTACGTAAATAGGTGCAGTTTCCTTCATGTGTACAGTTTTCACTCTTCCTGTAGAATTTGGCAACTGGGCTTTTTCATGCTCTTTCACTTTTTACTCAGTTCTTGAGAACTTAGCCTATTTGAACATTGCAACTGCAGCTTCTTGAAAGCTTCCAACTGTCGCATATCTTAAGGGATTTGATAAACCTGGAACAGGCAATTCAGGTTTGAAAAAATAATAAGCAGCCAGAGAAGCAGGAAGAATATGCCAACTGCCTGGCCACTTCCTGAGTATTCCTTCTCTGTTGAAGGTAAACACCAGCTAAACCTTGAAGCAAGGTGGAACAAGGAGAAAATTAGATTGCTGCTACTGCTTCTTCCATCAAGGCTAATGGTATGTCAATTCAAAAGTAAGCTGTATTTTAATTGGTCCTTAGAGACCATAAAGAAACTAAAGCATATTTTCTTTTGATAGTAATTTTAATTTTCTTATATTATAATTCATTACAGAGACCAAGACTTAGTCAACTTTTTTTGGAATTCATAAGTGATACGTTAGAAAGAGAGCTTCTTAAGCAAATATTTGGCTGTCTCAGGGAATATTGAGTTACAAGCAACGGAAACACACTCAAACCATTGTAAGCAAAAGGAAGATTTCGTTACATAAATATTTGAATCCGTTGTGGATCCCAGGTACATCTTGAAACCCGGAAGCAGAAAGGAGTCAGAAGCCCACTCAATCTTGGCCTCCATTTGCTCTTTCTGGAAAAGATGGGATCATCACTCGTCTAGCTCCACCCGTCTCCCTCCTTTCCTTCTTCAGCAAAGCGATATCTTCTGTGTCTGCATTCACATGTCATGTAGTCTTGCTTTCCATGGTCTTTCTGTTTAAAATCCAATAGACTCTAACCAGGCTCTCTGAATCCCAGTTTTAAACTGCTTAGTAAAAATACCACTTGACTGACCCATCTTGGGTCCAAATCCATCTTAAGTTCAGTCGCCTCTACTTGTAGTTTTGGCTGGAAATGACAGGGTTCATGGCTCCAGATTTTCCAAGGAAAAAAACCACAGAACAGGATAAAAAAATGATAGATTTCAGAGAACAAAATGTGAACAGGATGGGTAGCCCAAGACATGCCTACCATCCCTCCCTACCCGATTAGAAGTGTAAACAGAATCATCATCGGAGCTTGAGAAACCATATGTTCTGATTTCCTAAGAAAATTTTAAGTGTATGCCTGTTGCTCCAGTGTAATAATAAATAGCATTTTCTTCTCAAAATTATCAAAATTATCCTGGTTTGGGTGCTAAACGCAGATGTAGCAGCTATTTACTGAATCAAGCAGATTTCTCTTTCTTTCAAGCTGGCGTTGCTGATAGCATGGTTAAGTAGACTGATAGGAGGCAAGGATCCTTCCCATTAAATGTTATTTAAATTAGGGGCTTTCCTGGTGGCTCTGATAGTAAAGAATCTACCTGCAATGCAAGAGACCTGGGTTCAATCCCAAGGTCAAGAAGATCCCCTGGAGAAGGAAATGGCTACCCACTCCAGTATTTTTGCTGGAGAAGCCCATGGACAGAGGAACCTGGCAGGCTATACAGTCCATGGGGTCACAAAGAGTCGGACACAACTGAGTGACTAACACTCAGATTTAAATGGAAGGATTCACATCTCTTATCAGTCTACTTAACCATGCTATCAACAATGCCAGCTTGAAATAGAGAAATTTGCTTCATTCGGTAAATAGCTGCTACATCATCTACATTTAGCATCCAAACCAGGATAACTTTGAGAGTGGAAGAAAATTCTATTTATTATTACACTGGAGCAAAGGTATAAATTTTGTTTAAATTTATAAATAGTTAATGGTAAAAAATCTGCCTGAAATGCCAGAGTCCTGGGTTCAATCCCTGGGTCAGGAAGATCCCCTGAAGGAAGGAATAGTTACCCACTCCAGGATTCTTATCTGGAAAATTCCCTGGACAGAGAAGCCTCAGTTCAGTTCAGTTCAGACACTCAGTCGTGTCCGACTCTTTGCAACCCCATGAATCGCAGCACGCCAGGCCTCCCTGTCCATCACCATCTCCTGGAGTTCACTCAGACTCAGGTCCATCGAGTCGGTGATGCCATCCGGCCATCTCATTCCCTGTTGTCCCCTTCTCCTCCTGCCCCTAGTCCCTCCCAGCATCAGAGTCTTTTCCAATGAGTCAACTCTTCGCATGAGGTGGCCAAAGTATTGGAATTTCAGCTTTAGCATCAATCCTTCCAGAGAATACCCAGGACCGATCTCCTTTAGAATGGACTGCTTGGATCTCCTTGCAGTCCAAGGGACTCTCAAGAGTCTTCTCCAACACCACAGTTCAAAAGCATCAATTCTTCGGTGCTCAGCTTTCTTCACAGTCCAACTATCACATCCATGCATGACCACAGGAAAAACCATAGCCTTGACTAGACGGACCTTTGTTGGCAAAGTAATATCTCTGCTTTTCAATATGGTATCTAGGTTGGTCATAACTTTCCTTCCAAGGAGTAAGCGTCTTTTAATCATGGCTGCAATCACCATCTGCAGTGATTTTGGAGCCCCCCCCAAAAAAGTCTGACACTGTTTCCCCATCTATTTCCCATGAAGTGATGGGACCAGATGCCATGATCTTAGTTTTCTGAATGCTGAGCTTTAAGCCAGCTTTTTCACTCTCCTCTTTCACTTTCATCAAGAGGCTTTTTAGTTCCTCTTCACTTTCTGCCATAAGGGTGGTGTCATCTGCACATCTGAGCTTATTGATATTTCTCCCTGCAATCTTGATTTCAGCTTGTGCTTCTTCCAGCCCAGCGTTTCTCTTGATGTACTCTGCATAGAAGTTAAATAAGCAGGGTGACAATATACATCCTTGACATACTCCTTTTCCTATTTGGAACCAGTCTGTTGTTCCATGTCCAGTTCTAACTATTGCCTCCTGACCTGCATATAAACTACCGCACAATTGCACTCATCTCACACGCTAGTAAAGTAATGCTCAGAATTCTCCAAGCCAGGCTTCAGCAGTACGTGAACCGTGAACTTCCAGATGTTCAAGCTGGTTTTAGAAAAGGCAGAGGAACCAGAGATCAAATTGCCAATATCCACTGGATCATCGAAAAAGCAAGAGACTTCCAGAAAAACATCTATTTCTGCTTTACTGGCTGTACCAGAGAAGCCTATGGGGTCGCAAAGAGTCAGACATGACTGAGCAACTAACAGAGTGATCTTAGAGCAGTGACTTTAAAGTCTGCATAGCTGCCATACAGATGTGACGGTTATAGAAATAAGGGGTTTTGTAGCCAAGCAGGACCCTAGAGACCTTACAAGGACAGACCCCCACCCTCCAATTCATGTCTGCTGCCTGCCCCTTGTCTGTCAAAAAATCTTTAGTCAAAGAATGAATTTAATCAGAAAAGTAAGACAAGGCAGAAGCAAATGAAATTGGTCGAATAATGCAAAATAATAGTAGTAATAGTTTAGCCATTAAACTAGGTCAGGGACCTTTAGCTCCTTCTCAAGCGCTGCAGATAATATTCTGAGCTATGTCCTTTGAGATGTTTTGCAGACACTAGAACTCCCGCTAGGTGGAAGACGTTAACTGATTGATGACCAGACTATAGCCGTGACGTAAGTTATTCCATTTTACACAATTTTAGAAACTGGGCACGGGGAAAGGAGAACAAACTGACTCTGGAATTAGAGATTAACTGGGCTTAAACAAGATGACGCTGATCAGACCACCACACAACCAACATCAAGATGATTGTCAGAGGTGACTGTTCTATTCTGCACATAGCCCCCTCCTTCCTCCTGTGCGACCTTGAACCCCCCCCCCCCTTTAAAAGTCCCTGCCCCCTGATTGGCACCTGCGAGTTGGTTTTGGGATATGAGTGTACTTTCCCTCCGGGTTGCCAGCCTCTTAAATAAGCAAGCTTTCCTTTCCTACCAACACTGATCTCTCAAGTATTGGCTTTTGAGCAGCGAGCAGCCAAACCTGAGTTTGCTAACAATTTCAGAGAAAAAATGGACTGCAACTATCAGAATAGTTGGGAACGAAATCTCACTGTGACGAATCTGTTGACATCAAGGTCTCCTGTCCTTTAAAAGCCTGAGGCTCCCGGAAGAGGCCCTTAGAAGTACTAGTCAAGCAGCTGGTGAGAAACACGAGCTTGGGGCAACCTTTGCCGAGTGGAGAAAAATATTTCAAATGCACTTGTTTCAACTGACCCAGCTGTTTCTACAATGGTTTCTCTAAAGAGACTTTCTTATAAATTCCTAGAGATGGTCAGTTCCTTCACTGCCCAGGACTCTCAGGACTACTTTCTTGCATTTTTTCCCTAATTAAAGAATACATTTTGTCACTAATTGAGTTGTTCATATTGAGAAAGTCAACTCCCCTTTTTTTCTAATACAGTCTTTCCTTGGAAAGGTATTAAGTTGTCACCAATAGCAATGCCATCACAGTATTTAGTAGTAAATGTTAAAGTGAGTAATTTGAGCTTAATTTGCTTTAATACAAACAAATAAAAAACTTGCACAGCTTCACTCTGAGTCTACATCTCGATTCCACCAGAGACATCCAACAAGAGGAATTATCCTGGATCTCCCTGAGCTGGGTGGCATTTCTGACAAATGAGAAGTCAAATCCTAGTCAGGCTTATGCTTAAACCTACTTAGCAAACAGAAATAAAATTTCAATAATTAAAGGTAATGAATACACAGAATCATTCTGGAAACAAGCTGCATTCTTAAGTAGGTTTAAGGCAGGAGGTTCTGAAAGGAACCCTAGGACTGATTATCACAGCACAGTTGGGCTTTGGGAAGGCCACAGAAAACTCACCCTGTCCAATGCACACTCTGGGAGATAGTGAAGGACAGGGGAAGCCTGGTGCCCTGCAGTCCATAGGGTCGCAAAGGGTCAGACATGACTTAGTGACTTAACAACGATGTCCCTCAAACTGGGTTTCTGTGCATGTGTGCCAAGTTGCTTCAGCCGTGTCTGACCCTACAGACTGTAGCTCGCCAAGCTCTTCTGTCCAAGGGATTCTCCAGGCAAGGATACTGGAGTGGGTGCCATTTTCTCCTCCAGGGGATCTTCCCGACACAGGGAGCAAACTCACATCTCTCTGAATCTCCTGCATTGGCAGGTGGGTTTTGTACCACTGATGCCACCTGGAAAGCCTCCTTTCTGCTTTCCCAGTACGCTTATGCCAACCTTCCTTATGTCTTCTTTAGCCTTTGTGGGAGAAAACAAGAGGATCATACTTCGATGGTCAGAAGCCACAGACTTGGAGAGATAGCTGTGCAACGTATGTGTGTAGAAAGCTGCCGTAGTAGAGACACTATACCTGGGGAGAACTCTCTCTGTCAGCTGGGACCCTCAGCTCCAGATGATATTAACTCAAATCATTACAGGGAAGAAAAAATATATTTGAAAGCTATAGATGAAATACATGGGAGGTGTATTTTGTAACAGTATATTTTGTCATATATTCAAAAATATATTTGAAGGCTATAGATGAAATATATTAGAGTTGTATTTTGTAACAGCAGGGAAGTTAGTTATCTCAAGATCCACTGAAATCCTGAAAAATTCTCAACTCTGCTTTTCTGAGATATCAGCCACGAATTGTCCGTCTGCACCCTGGTTTCCTTCAGGCGCTCGAGAACACAGCGGTCGACAGCTCCCAAGCAAGACTCCCCACAGCGGCCCTCACCAGAGAGGGGCTGACTTAAATTCTCTCCAGCTCGCCAAGTTCAAACATTCCTGGGGTCAGCTATGATTGGCCTTATTGTATCAAGTGCTTACCTTCACACCATCACGTGCAGCCAGACATGGAGACTGTAAGAACCCAGGGGCCGCCGTTTCGTTCACCATGCTGCTGCCGCTGCTAAGTCAATTCAGTTGAGTCCGACTCTCAGTGACCCCATGGACTGCAGCCCCCCAGGCTCCTCTGTCCATGGGATTTCCCAGGCAAGAGTACTGGAGGGGGCTTTTGTTCACCATGGTTGGGTTAAAGGCAGAGGGTAAGGCAGAGGGAGTATTTTCTCAAAAAATGCTCTGTTGGTCTTAGAAGGTGGCAGGTACCTTGAGCAGACAAGGTACATATATATACGGCATAGATAAATAAAAATTGGCCTTGGGATACAAGCCAAAGTTGGAAAATAAATGAAAAATGATTATTAATTCCACAGGGACACATAGTACATTCAATCACTAGAGCATTCATCCTGTGGGCCACAAGCACTGGCCTGGAAAACGAGAGTTAAGTGTCTCTGGAGTCAGTAGAACAGACTAACATGTTAATTCAGAGGGAAATGTCAAAGACAGACACTTAAGGGACAACCCAGCACTCACTTTTGCCAATTGCCCCTCTTGAAAATCATTCTCTTAAGTAAATGAAAATATGTATTTCTTGGAACCAAACATTAACAATGAGAAATGTAATTCAGGCACAAAGTATTTTTCGGAGGTAAAAACCAACAGTAGTCCATGTAAGTAGCAATACATAAGCAAACAAATGAGAGAAACCATCCACAGTCTCATACTCTGGGGCATGTCTCAGCCATAACCAGTCATCTTCAGATTCAAGAACAAATTAGCATGCTGATCTGTAATGGTCTGCCCTTCCCTCCCTGCAATATTCTTCTGTCTTCTCCCTGTCTCTAAGACAAACACACACTACCTCCTCCTGGATAAACTAAATGTTTTAAATGGAAAATGGTGGCATTTTAGGCGCTACAGGTGATGTGAGGGATGGCCCCTGTTAACGAGTGATTCTTTACTGGTTAAAAGAAGGGAACATTTTGGAGCAGCCCACAGGAATCTCAGGCTTCAAAGCTGCATTTTTCACTCTGTAAATAATCATTAAGCCCCATGAACAGAAACTTAAAACTATGAGACACCAGGAGATAATAGGATTTCTAATTTACTGGATTCAAATGGCTGAGGCTATTTCTATGACATTACACAGCAGTTAATAAGGTAAAATAAAAGACTGCTTTTAATCCATGAATTTCTAAAGCATGGGCCCCGGCTAGCTAAGCTTCCTTTTTAACTATAACTTAGGCTTTTCGAGAGCCCCTGCTGAGAAATAGATAATGTCGCTGTCTTACTAAGTATCTCAGAGTCGTAGATCAGGTAGTAAGGATTCTGACATGAATATTCATTTTTGGATCCAAAAGGAGATATTCCTGGTTATGCTCATTATTCAATTTGCCCCAGAACAGTTCCTCAAGCTAGGTTTTCCTGATGCAGAAATATCCATTATGCGCGCACACACACACACACACACACACACCATCTCACACACACACACACACACACACACACACCATCACACATAAATGTCTATGTAACATCTAGTTATATGGTGACATCTATTTGCTTCCATTTTTTAAGGCTTCCTTTTGGACTCTTGGATTCAAACATATGCTGTCAACATTAATTAGGATTTGCCTTAGGTGTTCTTAAGTTCCTTATATAGTTGAAAGCGAGTAGATTTAGCAGGGATAGATAAATATATATATCTCCCTCCCTTTCATCAATTTGCAAGACTTCCTCTTTCAAAGTATATGGTAAAATTGTCTGTACCTCTGTCCACTAGTAAATGCATCTAATGGTTGCAATTATGGGGAAAACCCACCAGATGGCAAAATTACATGAATCTAGACAATGGAAGGGTATATCCTCTTTTGAGGGCTTCTGTTTAAAAAAAAAAAAAATCAAACAAATGAAAACACAGGATTACCTGGGCAGGAGGGACCCTAAGACGCTGGCTGATTGTGTAATTGTCAGACTTTGGTCTTAAGCCATTACAGGAATGTGTTCCAAAAGTTCTCAAGCACATTCTCTTGCCAGAAATGGAAACCAGAGTTTTGAACCGCTCCTTTATTTAAAAATGGGCTTCCCTGGTAATTCAGACTATAAAAAATCTGTTTGCAGTGCAAGAGACCTGGATTTGATCCCTGGGTTGGGAAGATCCCCTAGAGAAGGGAATGGCAACCCACTCCAGTATTCTTGCCTGGAGAATCCCATGGACAGAGGAGTCTGGGGGCTATAGCCCATGGAGTCACAGAGAGTCAGACATGACTGAGCAATTAACACTTCTAGTGGGTCTAAAACAAAGCTTCTTGTTTATATAAAAAAGATGGGAGAGGATATGTTGATGGCATCCAGAAAGTGAGTGAATGAGCTGGTTTAGTGTTTGGAAGACTCAAAAGGGGTGGGTTAGAGACTGAATAGCCTCCGGAATAGTGTTATTTAAATCAGAAAAGATGGCTCTTCAAAAACCCCATTTCCATGTTAAGTCATTCTCTCATCGAGGCATTTATCTTTATAACTAATTTAAATCTCTCTGTTTGTTGCAGTTTAAGCTTCTATCCTCCCGGAGGCTTTGAGAAAGAAATCTCTTTAAAAACTATTCACAAGGATCCTGGTAGGCCATCCAGCATACCTCTTCACATATCAGATGCAGAAACTTACTCGTGTCTATGGACATCATTTTATGTATCTATTGGGGACCAGAAAGAATGACTCTAGCGATCTATGTGAATCACAAATGACTGAAATCAGACTTAAATAATATCACTGTTATTCAAGTTTTTATCAAATATGTGTAATTTCAGCTCTTTATGTGCACTGTACTTGATTCAAGTATAATAACAAAAAAGAGTGGAACTATTCTGATATAACGCTATTAACTATAAATATAACAATAGATTTTAAGATTTCCTTAATCCAGCAGGTGATTTCTGAGCTGAGTTATTCAGACTAGTAGTGAATTGCAAAACCAGTAACATAGACTGGTTTTCATTTTTTGAAAAAGTAGAGCAGAAATTGAGCAGTTATCCACATAAGCCTCTGTTAGATCCTCTTAATTATTTTTGTTTGTTTTGACATAGAATTGTATCCCCTAGACTCAGTATAAAATAATGATGATGAAAATATTAATAAGAGCTAAAACATCAGATTCCAGACATGGTACCATATGTCATCAGCTGCGATGATGCTGTGAGCCAGGATGTCCTCACTCTATGGTGAAATAACTGAGGCTTGAATACCCTTTATTAAGGTATACGATTTGATACCCTTGCTCCTAACATTTAAGCCTTACTTAAAAAAGTGTCTTTGGAATAATGATTCATCAGAAGTCCTTTAGCAATTATATATGAATTTAAATAGATTGTGCAGTTTGTTTTTTTTTTAATAAAGTAAATACAGAGTAATCACAAATTTCAGTATATCTAATACTTAAGAGTGAAACTGAAAAGTCAATACTTGGAAAAGTTTAGAAAACACTGCTATAGGTAGTGAAGACATAGTGCTTAATTTTGAAGAGTGGCTTGGTAAATAAAGACTTTCCCCAATTCTCTTAGAGTTTCCTTGGCAACTTAAAATTAATATGCCTCTCCACATAACCTTTCCTGCTTTTTGACAAGGGGAGATAAGAGATACAAAATAAGAGATACAAAATAGTACAAGAACAGCTTGGTATGTTAGATATCATAGGGAAAAGGTGCTTATCATTATCACTACCTTCAGCTTCTTTTTTGTTCTAATTTTGAAGGTATTTTCTCAAACTCATCTCCCACATATTTTTTAGTTTCTCTCTATGGCTTTTCAAGTTGCAAAATATTTTCAAATTCTGGAAGTTTCCTTGTTAGACTTTTGCTTTTGTGAAGGCTGAATACTACTTTATCGCCTAATGTTTTGACCGAGTTTTGTTGAAATTTTTTTCTGTTCACTGCATTGTCTCTGTTTGCCGCTCCTGCTGCTGCTGCGTCGCTTCAGTCGTGTCCGACTCTGTGCGACCCCATAGACGGCAGCCCACCAGGCTCCACCGTCCCTGGGGTTCTTCAGGCAAGAACACTGGAGTGGGTTGCCATTTCCTTCTCCAATGCATGAAAGTGAAAAATGAAAGTGAAGTTGCTCAGTCGTGTCCAACTCCTAGCGACCCCATAGACTGCAGCCTACCAGGCTCTCCTGTCCATGGGATTTTCCAGGCAAGAGCACTGGAGTGGGTTGCCATTGCCTTCTCCATGTCTCTGTTTATTCCAAGTTATATCAGTGTGTTTTGATCGAAGTCTTCTCCATTACAAGCTCTGCTCTAATGTCTGATAATCACTGTTTTCATTTTTTATTTTCAAATATTTTACTGCAGTATATCATCAGAGAGAAAGTGTAGTTGACAATTAATTATCACAATAGAACACCTATGTGTAATTTGCTTCTCCAAAGCCAGTGAAGGGAGATTGATGTAGTGGGGTCCTTAGAAAGATAGATTCTTATATAATGTAACCATCATGGGAATGACATCCCATCATCTTTGGTATTCTATTTTTAGGGAGGAGAGGATTACACAAGATTGCGAATGAATACCAGGAAGTGAAGATCATGAGCCCCAAACTGAAGTCTGTCCTCCACACCAAGGCTACAGTAATGACACTAGTGATGGATTATTATTATATTGTTCTTATAATGCTTTATGCTTTGTAAATGGCTTCACATACATGTTTGTTTCTATGAATATAGGTATCAGAGGCTCTAACTCCAGCATTAAGCTCTGTTTAGTCTAGGATTCAGGCACTTCTGGTATGCTCAGAGACCTACTGAGACACCACCACTTAAGGGGACAGCTATATTAAGGATAAAAGAGCCTCTTGATAAATAAGAGTTTGGTTCAAGGACGATTAGGCAGCACTGATGGCATGATTTTTTTTTTAATAGAACAGAAACATCGATCAAGCTATTTCATAGTTTCGGAAACTAACAAAAGGTTTAGGGAATTTCAATAAAATCGAGTAGAGCAATGATTCTCAAACTCCAGAGTGCACTGGGATCACTTGGAGTAGGTTCGAGGTGGGGTTCCCAAATGTGCGTTTCTAATGTGATCCCAGGTGATGCTGCTGCTGCCAGCCTACACTTAACTCTGTTCACTTGGTTATTCATGTTTCCTTGGGATAAAGACACGCTTTAGAAAATGAGGTTCAAATAGATGCAAAAATCCTCAACAAAATTCTAGCAATCAGAATCCAACAACACATTAAAAAGATCATACACCATGACCAAGTGGGCTTTATCCCAGGGATGCAAGGATTCTTCAATATCCGCAAATCAATCAATGTAATTCACCACATTAACAAATTGAAAAATAAAAACCATGTGATTATCTCAATAGATGCAGAGAAGGCCTTTGACAAAATTCAACATCCATTTATGATAAAAACTCTCCAGAAAGCAGGAATAGAAGGAACATACCTCAACATAATAAAAGCTATCTATGACAAACCCACAGCAAACATTATCCTCAATGGTAAAAAATTGAAAGCATTTCCCCTAAAGTCAGGAACAAGACAAGGGTGTCCACTTTCACCGCTACTATTCAACACAGTTCTGGAAGTTTTGGCCACAGCAATCAGAACAGAAAAAGAAATAAAAGGAATCCAAATTGGAAAAGAAGAAGTAAAACTCTCACTGTTTGCAGATGACATGATCCTCTACATGGAAAACCCTAAAGACTCCACCAGAAAATTACTAGAGCTCATCAATGAATATAGTAAAGTTGCAGGATATAAAATCAACACACAGAAATCCCTTGCATTCCTATACACGAATAATGAGAAAGTAGAAAAAGAAATTAAGGAAACAATTCCATTCACCATTGCAACGAAAAGAACAAAATACTTAGGAATATATCTACCTAAAGAAACTAAACACCTATATATAGAAAACTATAAAACACTGATGAAAGAAATCAAAGAGGACACTAATAGATGGAGAAATATACCATGTTCATGGATCGGAAGAATCAATATAGTGAAAATGAGTATACTACCCAAAGCAATTTACAAATTCAATGCAATCCCTATCAAGCTATCAGCCACATTTTTCACAGAACTAGAACAAATAATTTTAAGATTTGTATGGAAATACAAAAAACCTCGAATAGCCAAAGCAATCTTGAGAAAGAAGAATGGAACTGGAGGAATCAACTTGCCTGACTTCAGGCTCTACTACAAAGCCACAGTCATCAAGACAGTATGGTACTGGCACAAAGACAGACATATAGATCAATGGAACAAAATAGAAAGCCCAGAGATAAATCCACACACATATGGACACCTTATCTTTGACAAAGGAGGCAAGAATATACAATGGAGTAAAGACAATCTCTTTAACAAGTGGTGCTGGGAAAACTGGTCAACCACTTGTAAAAGAATGAAACTAGATCACTTCCTAACACCGCACACAAAAATAAACTCAAAATGGATTAAAGATCTAAATGTAAGATCAGAAACTATAAAACTCCTAGAGGAGAACATAGGCAAAACACTCTCAGACATAAATCACAGCAGGATCCTCTATGATCCACCTCCCAGAATTCTGGAAATAAAAGCAAAAATAAACAAATGGGATCTAATTAAAATTAAAAGCTTCTGCACAACAAAGGAAAATATAAGCAAGGTGAAAAGACAGCCTTCTGAATGGGAGAAAATAATAGCAAATGAAGCAACTGACAAACAACTAATCTCAAAAATATACAAGCAACTTCTGCAGCTCAATTCCAGAAAAATAAACGACCCAATCAAAAAATGGGCCAAAGAACTAAATAGACATTTCTCCAAAGAAGACATACGGATGGCTAACACACACATGAAAAGATGCTCAACATCACTCATTATTAGAGAAATGCAAATCAAAACCACAATGAGGTACCACTTCACACCAGTCAGAATGGCTGTGATCCAAAAATCTGCAAGCAATAAATGCTGGAGAGGGTGTGGAGAAAAGGGAACCCTCCTACACTGTTGGTGGGAATGCAAACTAGTACAGCCACTATGGAGAACAGTGTGGAGATTCCTTAAAAAATTGCAAATAGAACTACCTTATGACCCAGCAATCCCACTTCTGGGCATACACCCCGAGGAAACCAGAATTGAAAGAGACACATGTACCCCAATGTTCATCACAGCACTGTTTATAATAGCCAGGACATGGATAAGAAAGCTGTGGTACATATACACAATGGAGTATTACTCAGCCATTAAAAAGAATTCATTTGAATCAGTTCTGATGAGATGGATGAAACTGGAGCCGATTATACAGAGTGAAGTAAGCCAGAAAGAAAAACACCAATACAGTATACTAACACATATATATGGAATTTAGGAAGATGGCAATGACAACCCTGTATGCAAGACAGGGAAAGAGACACAGATGTGTATAACGGACTTTTGGACTCAGAGGGAGAGGGAGAGGGTGGGATGATTTGGGAGAATGACATTCTAACATGTATACTATCATGTAAGAATTGAATCGCCAGTCTATGTCTGACGCAGGATGCAGCATGCTTGGGGCTGATGCATGGGGATGACCCAGAGAGATGTTATGGGGAGGGAGGTGGGAGGGGGGTTCATGTTTGGGAACGCATGTAAGAATTAAAGATTTTAAAATTTAAAAAATAAAAAACTAAAAAAAAAAGAAAATGAGGTTCAAGAGTTTCTGACTTTTCTAATTTCAATATTCAGAAAAACTGGCAAAGGCATGTATGAACCTTATATTTTTCTGTGTGTAGAGATGAACTCATCAGATAACCTCTTGTTCTTAGAAAGTATATGATGAACCATTTCCTTAGAAGATGACTAGGATAGGTGGCAGTTAGTGAGGAGGAAGCATCTTAACTAAAAATTCAAGAAAAATGGGATGTGTGGAAATAAACAGAGACCACCCAAGTGAGAACAAGTGCAGAGGCTACTTGCAGTTTGCTAAAGCAAGAAATCAGTCACCATTACTTGTGTTTGACAGAAAGGCAGGCGAGGCAGTCGGCAAGTTTAACAGTGGATATGAGAAGGTTTTAGATATCCTGTGATTGAGGTCATTGGCTGGGCAGTGCTGAAGTTGTTGGAAGCAGTCTAATTAGAAGTGGGGGCATCTTATGCGATTGATTTGGGGAACATATTTAGCTTTTTCTGGTTGGTTCAGAATTGGAAACAAGGGTAAAAAATAGGGAAGCTGACAATCACTGACCAAATCTTGAACCATTTGAGGCCAGTTGCTGAGGAGGCTGTGACTGGCTTCCTGTGAAGGCTGCTGCAGGGGCTATGGGTCAGAGGTCTACTTATTACATGTGGACTGACCACTGTCCACTTCTAACTCAGTTTTTCAGGCACTTACCAGGTTGTCAACCAGAGCAGGCAGGCAGACCCTGGCTGCTGGGCCAACTTTATCTACCAGGCACGGTAGACCCAGTGTCAAAGGCTCATGATACTCCTAGAAGCATACGAAACTGTAAAATTCCTTTTACTATCAGAAAAAAATGTATATTGGTTACAAAATTTTTGATGATTAATATCAATGCATTTGTCTTTATGGCAACGCAGTGTTCCAAGGATGTAAATGCTGAATATGGTAAAGAGTCAGCATGGCCATAGCAGGAAATGAGAATGGGGCTTGGGAAAAGTGGATTACAGTCACAGGTCCTAGAGAGGAGGCACTGTGTACCACACAGGATGACGGGGAAAGTATCAGTGTTGAACAGGAAGCAGAAGGGATCGAGGTAAAGTTGAGGCAAGAGCCTTTATTGGAGTTTCTGAGATGCAAAACAGAGCAGAGTGAGCAGTTTAGAACTGGCTGGTCTGAACAATTCCTGCAGGCTGTGGCCCATAAGAGGGGTCTCTTCTTGCCTGATGCCTGGCCCTCGGATGATTTAGGATGAGTGAAGTACTGTCTTGGTGTGTGAGAGTTATTTAAGGAGATGGTTGGGTATATAGACTCAGAAATGGTTGCTTTGCATTTGAAAGGCATGCTCTTCCAAAAAGTTATTATTTTCAAGAATCAGCCAGCCCCAGCAGCAGCAGTCTGTCCCTGAGCATGCAAGGCTTTCAAATGGCAGAACACCAAAAAGAAAATAGGGAAATATAATGTTGTCTTTGGGATAAAGGGAAGACAAACATGAAGAGAGAATCTTTGAAAAGAGAGAACACGCATTTGTGAAATATGGCTTTTAATGTTTTTTGTGGAAGAAGAGGTTCGTGAAAGTCATAATGCAGCCTCTCCTGGGTGCACAATCTGGGTTGGACTTCACTTGGAGGGTTTGAATGAGCAGAGGGAGGAAACCATCCAAATAGAAACAGCCGAATGAGCTGACATCACAACTTCTGACCATTGCCACTCTGGGCCCATATAACTAGCCTCCTCGTTTGCTCTGTTGATCTTCTCCTCCTAGTCCCTGGTGGCCCAGACTGTAAAGAATCTGCCTGCAATGCAGGAGACCCGGGTTCAATTCCTGGGTTGGGAAGATCCCCTGGAGGAGGGCAGTATTCTCGCCTGGAGAACTCCAGGACAGAGAAGCCTTGGGGGGCTACAGTCCATGGGGTTGCAAAGAGTTGGACAGGACTGAGTGACTAACAGATACACACGGTACTTACTCCAGAAGATTGGCTTTCACCTGTGCACTCGTACTGATTTTCTGGTCTCTGCTTACTTCTTCTGGTTCTCAAAGGATCACTGGCTTGGCCATATAGGCAGTGTGCTAGTCACATCATACTAAGAATAAAAAGTGTTTGTTTTGCTTTAAAAAAAAAACAAAAACCTAACCTTTCTGAATCTGTATTTAAAATAACATGAGCTAGTCAGCAAATACTAGTATTCCTAAAGAGAATGCTGAATTAAGTCAGTTTTGATTGTGTACATTATTATTTTTATTAACTATCATAGTTTTAAGGGCTTCCCTGGTAGCTCAGATGGTAAAGAGTCTGGCTGCAATGCGGAAGACCTGGGTTCTGTCCCTGCCTGGGTCAGGAAGATCCCCTGGAGAAGGAAATGGCAACCCACTCCAGTATTCTTGTCTGGAAAATCCCATGGATGAAGGAGCCTGGCCAGCTACAGTCCATGGGGTCACAAAGAGTCAGACACAATTGAGCGACTAACATCATAGTTTTACACAGTTAGGAACATATAATACTACAAATAAGCAAAGGGTATTTTTCAAGAAATGTTCATTATGTGTTCTCTCACTTTATTTGAATCTTATTACTTTCATATTATTATTCATCTGAACTTTCTCTTTCACATGCACATCAAAAATCAGTTTTAAATTATTAAAATTCCCTATAAAAATCTTCAATTTAGATGCTGTACTTCATTGTAGTCATAAGGCTTTAGTCATTGACTGAGGGCTTGAAAAGTCATCATTTTCTCTTTGTCTTATAGCAAAAAAATGTTAATTCATACCTCTTTACCGTGCAAACCTCAGAGAATATTTGTCTTCAGATATGTAGCCTGGAGTTTACCCTTTAGATATTCAAATAAACTCAACACCATTTTCAATCTTTCAATTCTTTACTCAGAAACTTTCCATAGGAACTGAAAAACAAAACGAATATACAAATATCAAAACAGACTCACAAGTATAGAGAACAAACTAGAAGTTACTAGAAGGGAGAGAGATGGGGGGATGGGTGAAATGGATGAAAGGGTTTATAAGGTACAAACTACCAGTTATAAAATAAATGTCACAGGGGTATAATGCATGGCACAGGGAATACAGTCAATGAAAAAATACCAAATCACTATGTTGTATACCTGAAACTAATATAATATTTTAAATCAACTATTTCTCAAAAAAGAAAGAGAAGAAATTTACAGTAGCTCAAGGGCAGATTATTACCAGTTTTTGGAGACAGCATATGAATATCGGGGGGTGGGGGGCGGTGGCTTCCCTGAAGACTCAGACAGTAAAGAATCTGCCTGCAATGCAGGAGACCTGGGTTCAATCCCTGGTTTGGGAAGATCCCCTGGAGAAGGGAATGGCTACCCACTCCAGTATTCTTGCTTGGAGAATTCCATGGATAGAGGAGCCTGGCAGGCTACAGTCCCATAGGGTTGCAAAGAGTTGGACATGACTGAGTGACTAACACTTCAAATATTTTAACTGTTCTTATTTAACATATTGAGATCATAAGGGCCACCATTGGGTGGAATGAATTATTGGTTCTCTGAATGGGGTGTTGTAGTTGGCAATCAGTTCCAATGGGGGTGATGATAGGAGCAGAAAAAAACAAAACAGAAATAAATGATAATGACCACTTCCTGATGAATTATTGCAATGGGATTAAGAGCTACCAGTAGCCAAAATTATTATAAAAGAAACAGACAGCTATATATCCATCAAAAATCTCTTCCATGGAGTACATAAAATCACAAAGGGAAAAACAAGAGAGTGAACAGAGAGTAGATATTTTAAATACAATTGATTGGTTCTCTTCAAGAAATGGTTTTGGGAAAATTGGATTGCCAGATGCAGAAGAATAAAAGTGGATCTATCTTATGTTGTATTTAAATGACAACTCAGACTGGATTCAATTCAGTCCAGTTACTCAGTCATGTCCGACTCTTTGCAACCCCATGGACTGCAGCCCGCCAGGCCGCCCCGTCCATCACCAACTACCAGAGTTTATTCAAACTCATGTCCATTGAGTTGGTGATGCCATCCAACCATCTCATCCTCTGTCATCCCCTTCTCCTCCTGCCTTCAATCTTTCCCAGCATCAGGGTCTTTTCAAATGAGTCAGCTCTTCGCATCAGGTGGTCAAAGTATTGGAGTTGTAGCTTCAGCATCAGTCCTTCCCATGAATATTCAGGACTGATTTCCTTTAGGGTAGACTGGTTGGATCTCCTTGCAGTCCAAGGGACTCTCAAGAGTCTCCTCCAACACCACAGTTCAAAAGCATCAATTATTTGGCCCTCAGCTTTCTTTACAGTCCAACTCTCACATCCATACATGACTACTGGAAAAACCATAGCTTTGACTAGATGGACCATTGTTAACAAAGTAATGTCTCTGTTTTTTAATATGCTATCTAGGTTGGTCATAACTTTTCTTCCAAGGAGCAAGTGTCTTTTAATTTCAAGGCTGCAGTCACCATCTGCAGTGATTTAGGAGCCCCCCCAAAATAAAGTCTATCATTTTTTCCCCATCTATTTCCCATGAAGTGATGGGACCAGATGCCATGATCTTATTTTTCTGAATGTTGAGTTTTTAGCCAACTTTTTCACTCTCCTCTATTACTTTCATCAAGAGGCCTGAAGGTTTAACACTCCTTGAAGAAAATATGAGCAGTAAGTTTTTTGACATTGATTTTGACAACAAAAGCAAAGGCAAGAAGAGCAAACTTTTTTAAAAAAACTAAACATCTATTCAAAAAAAAAACCATCAACAAAACCAAAAGGCACCCTGTGGAATGGGAGCAAGTATTTGCAAAAGCACATATCAGAGAAGGGTTTAATAACAAAACATACAAATAATTTGTATAATGTAATAGCAAAGAACCACATATAATCCAATTAAATAATGGCCTAAGAAACCAAACACTCTTCTAAAGGCATGTAATGGCCACATGAAAAGGTGCTCAACATTACTAATCATCAGGGAACTGGAAATTAAAACCACAGTGATATAGTGGTTTTATATCATGTTAGATGACTACTGTCAAAAGAAGAGAGAGAATAAATGCTGGTAAGGATGTAGAGAAAAGGGAACTCTAGTACACTTGCTGGTAGGAAGGCAAACTTGTATAATCATTATGGAAAACAGTATGGAAATTCCTTAATAAGTTAAAAATAGAATTACCATATTATCCAGCAATCCTGCTTTTGGGTATCTATCCAAAGGGTGTATATCATAGAGTTACCTGCACCTCCATCTTCACTGCAGTACTATTCACAATAGCCAAGGTATAGAAATAACCTGTGTTCATCAGTTGTTGAAAGTGTCAAGAAAATGTTAGGTAGATAGATGGATAGGTGAATGGATAGAAAGATAATGGATAGATGGATGGATAGATAGACAGACAGATATGAGGCCCATGGAGACATGACTGCTCTTGAAAAGGATAATGAGAATGTTGGATCAGATAGCTCTTAGGGAGAGGATGAAAAGGTGAAGAATATTAAACTGTCTGCTTCAGTTTCACGCTCTCATCTTGGGACTGTTTGATTTGTATTTGTGAAGTAGCCCGTGGTGGCCCTATCTTGTCAATAAAATTGCTTTTTCTGTTTTCAAAAACTGTATATTTTATGTATATCATTTGTATTTGATTTATATATATCATGCTATATTATTCAGGCTTAGAAATGTTAGGTAGGTAGAATAGGGGAAAGGAGTCAAAAATGGCGGTGGCTAAAAGACAAGGAAGGGAAAAGCCTGAGGAAATAGAACAGAGGAAGGTCAAAGGAAGGTCCGAGGACCAGAGTGAGGACTTCAGGTAGAACAGCACTCCTGACTAAGCCCAGTTTGTGTAAGGCAGGCCCAGGGGGGAGGAAAAAAAACATATAAAAAGAGGAGCCAAAGTGTTCTCTCTCTCTCTCCCCCACGTGATGGGGCGCTCTTCCCTTCACGTCTGGATCGACGTGCCCTCATGCCCCAAAGATGGATTTTCCTGCTATCTTCTAAATAAAATAGAGCTGTAACATTGAGCTGTAACACTTATCTGTCTAAGAGCTATAACATGGTCCGTTCAAGACCTGAGAGCTGTATCACAGTCTATCCAAGACCCGAGAGCTGTGACATGCTGAGGGGGCTTTAATGTCCATCACTCCAAATCTTTGTTGTGACGAGACAAAGAACCGAGGGGCATATACTCGCCTGACGAAAAGAAGGTCATCATCCTGTCATATGCCACCTGTTTGAACCTAGAAGTCACTAGGCTAAGTGAAATAAGCCAGACCAAGTCAAATCCCACAGATTCTCATTTACATGTGACTCTAAAAACAACAATAACAACAAAGTGGGGCACATGGAAACAGAGAGCAGAAAAGTGGCTCTTAGGGCCTGGGTGGTCTGGGGGACATAGGGTTGGTAAAAAGGCACAAACTTTTCAGTTATAAGATGAACAAGGTGGGCTCTAAGGTATAACATGGTGACTATAGTTAATAACACTGTATTATAGAATGGAAATTTTCTGAGTAGAACCTAAATATTCTCACCCAAAGGAGGAGGAGAAAGAGTAGAAAAATATGTGAGACGATGGATGCATTAACCAACCAGACAGCAAGCGGGATCCTTTCACAATATATATGAATATTAGACTATCACATTGTACACTTAAAACAATTACAAATTTATCTGTCAACTGTACCTTAATAAAGCTAAAAAAAACTGTATTTTTCAAGCCTTTCCAAGTAAGGATTTTTTTTAAACTGCATCTAAATGGTATTTCTAATTACACTCTATAGCCAGGTCCCATCTCAGTTCAATCAAATCAGCCCTGTTATCTTTATTGGGCTTCTGAATAAGACGTTATGTAAGAAAGTTTCATGGCCCACAAATTTTTGCAAACACCACATCAAGTAATACAAAAGGTTCTTCCAAATTTGCTTCTCCGTGACAATGATTTGAGAAAGTCAATTAAGAAGATTAATGAAAAGCCGGGAATATAATTTTGTCACTGTGGACCTGAAAGAAAGTGATTTCAAGCAGTGCTTGGGGGCTGGGGTCAGACTGTAAAGGGCTGAAGAGGGTAAGGATGCTGTGGAAGGTGGAGACAGACGTTGGATCTATTCCTTCAGTAAGTCTAGGGGTGAAAAAAGAGAGAGAAAATGGGTCAGGGCTGAGGATTACGTTCTGTCGGGAATACAGAAGATTGGGTTTCCAGGTAGAAGGGAAAATGCAGTGAATGTAAAGAAAGTGCTGCTCCAGTAAGACAGCATAGCCAGTGCAGCAAGATCAGCTTCAGTGACATCCCGATACTCTAGTCCTTGAAGGCACAGCCTTGAAGACACGGAAATTTTAGTGTCCATTTAGAAACTGAAATGTACTAAATGAAAATGGAAATGTGTGTGTATAAAGATGGAGGAGGTAAAGCCATTACATACATCTTAATAAGTTTTTCTTTCTTTAAAAAGATTTTCTTGGCCACATAGCATGCAGGATCTTAGTTCCACGACCAGGGATCGAACCTGCGCCCATGAGGCAGGTCAGGAGGATCCCCTGGAGAAGGAAATGGCAACCCACTCCAGTATTCTTGCCTGGAGAATCCCATGGACAGAGGAACCCTGGTGGGCTATAGCCCATTGGGTCACAAAGAGTCGGACACAACTGAAGTGACTTAGCACACGCACGTGCCTTGAAAGCTTAAGCACTGGCCTGCCAGGGGAGGCCAATATTACATATTTTTAACACTACAATAATGCAGACATAAATCTTTGGGACATTTTCATAAAGTGTCCAAGAAGTTTCTTAAAAAAATTCAAACCTATGTTTAATATGGGCACATCTTCTATATATAATAATGAGTCTGCCAATATGTTTCTAATATCATCTGTTAGAACTTTTAGGATTTCCTTTCTACTAGGAAACTTTTAACTTCAAAACAGCAAGTAGTATTTTTCTCCTTGAAATGTCTGCAGTGTTTGTAATGTACTGAAGTTTGATTAAAAGGACAGTTAATGCAAACATAAATCCCTTAAAATATTTAGAGCACATGAGTTTCAACCCATTTTGTATTTATAAGACAGCATTTTAAAATGAATCTCTCTTAAGAAAGGAGGCTATTAGATTGAGCAATGTCTTCTCTTCCCAATAGAGTAGTAGACAAGCCAAATATATAAATCTGCTTTATGTTACTTTATCATCGGTTGATGTTCAATGGACTTTTGGTATGAGGACTATAAATATCTGAGAAAGGAATAAACATTGTGTGGAAGAAAATTGACTGTAACTGAAGAAGGTGTTGTGAATAGGCCTCCATGGAATTATCTGCTCAGTCTTAGAGACTTCTGTTTTTGCTTTGTGACTTTCAAAGGTATCATGATTTTTCTTATGTAGGGGTGGTTTGGAAGGACTTTAGGGGAGAGGCCTGTGCCCTTTTTGTCCCCAGGGATAGTTACCAAGTCTCTTGTTAAAGCTCATGTGTGATGTCCATCCAGAAACCTATTTTAAAATGTTAAACCAACAGTGGTGAAGCCTTGACTTACACAACCTTCCAGCTTCCCCAATAAAGCTGTACCACGTGTCTTCTTATTGTTTTGGAGGTAACAGGTTATAACGGATCATGATAGACACAGTCACTCTTTCTTCCCCTCCGTTCTTTTCTCAGTCCCTCTCTCTGCACTTGACTTCTCATTCCAGAGTATAAAAGGAAATGCTGACAAGCAATTCCCAGGCATAACATTTAGGAAAACTGGTGCTGGAATCAAAATCTTCAGCAGTAGGGACTTCCCTGGTGGTACAGTGGCTAAAATTTGGTATTCCCAATGCAGGGGGCCCAGGTTCCATCCTGGAAACTAGATCCCATATCCTGCAACCAAGAGTTCACATGTCACAACAAAAATTCCTGCATGCTGCAACCAAGACACAGTGTAATCAAATAAATGAATTTCTTTTTAAAAAAATCCTCATGGTGAATGGCTATGGTGGCAAGGATTCATCACCATTTTTTTTCATCCTTTCCAAACCAGGAGCAGTATTTTATAATCTATGTGTAAAGGTGTGGAAAACATTAATCAGTGAAGATACAAGCAATTGCTTGTTATATCGTGAAGCTCTGATAAGAGCGACTGGGGAGAAGATGATGAAAGAGGAGGAGAAGGTCTGTGATGGAGGCAGACCTTCAGCATGAACTTGGAGAATGAGTCACCCCTGGGAGTTCTCTTCTGGCAGAGAACAGAAGGTCAAGTACATTTAGGACTCTATTTGTCTTCTTCAAACCTCTGGCCCTGGCTGATTGAAACTATCATTACTGCCATGATGAACAAAAAGAGCATAGCTTCATCAACTGGCTTGGTTTTAGAGAGGTGTTGTGTGCTAAGTTCCTTCAGTGGTGTCAGACTCTGCAACCCAATTGCCTGTACCCCCCCAGGCTGGAGTGGGTTGCCATGTCCTCCTCCAGGGGATCTTCCTAACCCAGGGACTGAACCCACATCTCTTATGTCTCCTGCATCGGCCGGTGGGTTCTTTACCATTAGCACCACTTGGCATTGTTTAAAGCAGGAGATCTAAACAGGGGACCATGTGCTGAGGTAAAAGAGGTCTGTGAGCTCCCTAAAGTGCTAAGCAAAATTTTATAAAATGTGTTTATTTTTTATGAGGAAAGATATGCCTGGCAGAATATTACTTAGGAAAGTCCAATCGAATTTCATTCTATACCAGCATCTCTCCTTTATGAAGTCAACAAACTCAGACTCAAATGAGGGAAAGCCTGTGCCCACTGCCACAGTAACTGCTTCCTGGATTTACCCCTAGACCCCTGGTGTTTAAATGGTGCCTTACTGTCCTCAGAGACACAAATTTCTTTTGCAGAACACGTGCTATTTGTCATTGTCTTAATCTCTTCAAACTGCTATAGCAGAGTTTCACATGCTGAGTCACTGAAACCAATAGAAATCAGGACTTCCCTGGTCTAGTGGTTAAAAATCCACCTTGCAACACAGGGGACTCAGGTTTGATCCCTGCCTGGGGAACTCGAATCACACACACACACAACTGAGGCCACAAGCCACAACTAGAGAGTCTGTGCGCTGCAGTGAAGATCCCACGTGCAGCAACTAAGACTGCTGCTACTGCTGCTGCTAAGTCGTTTCAGTCGTGTCCGACTCTGTGCGACCCCAGAGACGGCAGCCCACCAGGCTCCCCCATCCCTGGGATTCTCCAGGCAAGAACACTGCAGTGGGTTGCCATTTCCTTCTCCAATGCATGAAAGTGAAAAGTGAAAGTGAAGTCGTTCAGTCGTGCCCAACCCTCAGCGACCCCATGGACTGCAGCCTTCCAGGATCCTCCATCCATGGGATTTTCCAGGCAAGAGTACTGGAGTGGGGTGCCATTGCCTTCTCCGGCAACTAAGACTAGAGGCAGCTAAAAAAGAAAAAGAACAAACGAACAAAAAAACCACAGTAGAAATTATGCTCCAATGACTCTGGAGGACAGAAGTCTGAAATCAAGGTGTTGGCAGGGCCATGCTCCGTCAGAAACTCTGGGTAGAATCCTTCCTTTTCTCACCCTAGCTTCTGGTGGTAGCCAACAATCCTTGACTTTCCTCAACTTGCAGCTACATCAGTCTGATCACTCCCTCTGTGACCATTCATGACTTTCTCCCTGTGAACCTCTGTCTTCACATGGTATTTCCTCTTCTTGTAAGGACAACAGATTAGGGCCCACTCTACTGACATCTCTTACCTGGATTATATCTGAAAAGGCTATATCCAAGTAAGGTCACGTTCATAGCTATGGACATTTAGGATTTCAGCTTATCTTTTGGGGTAACAATTTAACTCATGAATAACCTAGATTCCTCTCCATTTTCATCCCTAAAATAACTATTTTCCCTCCAGCTTTGTAAAGCTATTAATTCAAAAATAATGGAATTTATTCTACCCAATGTTCATCCATTGAGTTCAAGTCAATCATTTGCTAAGTCATCTGCGAATCATCCTGAATTCTAAGGGATTGTGAGGTGCCACTGTTGTTCGTTTTGAGCCTTATCCAAGCTTAGAGAACTGAGCTTCTCAATGGCGTCTGGTGTGTTGACTCTGAAACATTGATAAACAGTCTCCTGGACCTCCACACATCTGACATCTGACATAAATAACCCACGATGTGTGTGTGTGTGTGTGTGTGTGTGTGTGTATGTGTGTGTTTCTGGCTTGTTTATGAGCATATCTTGGAGAGCAAAGTAAAGCCTTCTTGAAGGGAAGATATATTACGTCTATTGCTTTTTCCATCCACAAACCTGGTCACTCCATCACAAAAGAAAATGAGAATTAGTCTGATATTAGCCCTTTTTCCTATGGTTGAGTTGACTCTTTCCCAGTCCTCCTTTGCTAGTTTGGGAATCTAAAGAGTAAAAATACACACAAACACAACATCTTGCTTAAGATATAAGGCTGCAGAAATTTTACGTGCCACTTTCTTCCTATTTGGGATTATGTGATAGTTCAGGTGGTGAAGAAGCTGCCTGCAATGCAAGAGACCCCGGTTCAATTTCTGAGCTGGGAAGATCTGCCGGATTAGAGATAGGCTACCCACTCCAGTGTTCCTGGGCTTCCCTGGTAGCTCAGGTGGTAAAGAAGCCGCCTGCAATGTGGGAGACCTGGTTTGATCCCTGGAATGGAAAGATCCTCTAGAAAAGGGAAAGGCTACCCACTAGAGTATTCTGGCCTGGAGAATTCCATGGAATTCTTGGGGTATAGTCCTTGGGGTCACAAAGAGTCGGACACTACTGAGCAACTTTCACTTTCCTTCCTATTTAGCTTTTTTGACCCTCTTAGATAAATGGGTATTTTTGGACTCTCTGGCCTTAAGAAACTTCACAATTCTCAGGGGAAACTATAAATTTCAGACCATTCATACCCACAGAAGGGATATATCCCTTTAGCCTATTACTTCCTTAAATTCCCCTGAAACTCTCTTGAGACCAGTTGTTGAACTACAAGATGGAAACTAATATAAAGATGGGACATTAAAATAGAGAAGACAGAACAAGTACCCTACACTGAAAAAGTGAATTGCTTAATTGCTCTGTAATATCATTTATCCATTTAATGTTATAACCTAAAATTTGCATGTTGATATATTTACTATCTTTAATATTGGGAAGGAATCTCACTCTTAGGTTAAGTGAGATTATGCCATTTTTCTCTCGCAGCTGGTTTTGACCTTACAATGATACTCTAACTGAATTCAGGAAAAATAACATTTTATTCACTAAGTTTCACTACCTGTGAATTACCTGAAATATTTCAGTTCTCTAGCAGGACATCAGTAGCTTGTTACTGTGTGTGGCATTTGTCTAAGCATGTGGCTGAGTATGAAGGGATCCTGCTAAATTTGCTTTGAAAAATAGTATGAACTATTTAACTTCACCTTGGCAGCCTCTCTTGGGGGACCAGGATCCTTTTGAGAGAAAATTTCGTTGTCTTGACTTGAGACTAAAGGCTGTCTGTTGACCTCTCTTCTCATCTTCCTTTTCTATACAAGAAACGTGGCAATAATGTCTATATTTGCCTATTCTCAGGACTTTTTGCACTGCCGTGTCATCTCCTCCATCCCCCTTTCCGGCCTCTCAAGTGACTGCATTCAACACGTTTCTGGCAGAGATCTACTGTGGTACCATGCACGGCCGTTAAGTTACTGAACATTCAAATTTGGCTGTGTGTTCCAATAACTGCTATGAACCGCTGATGGAGAACTAGACTTTCGGAAATGTCTGAACCCTGTTTCATTTTCAAACATTTGATGATGCATATCCTCAAACATAATGACGTGCATTAGGTACATCACCTGTATCTTTACCATTTAATTCTTAGCTCCTTATTTTCTTTTAAGATTCACAACCATCTGAAAGAACAAAGGACTGATTACTCAGCAATCTGAACAAACATGAGTTTGGCATTTTCAGATATTTGGAATTATCTCTGCACGTGCATCAAAACCTGAACAAAAGATTAGCTGCTGAGTGAAACAACCAGATGCCTCAATAAAAATAAATAAGCATATCAAGGAATATAAAATAAATCACTACTGATCAGATATGAAAGGCACTTCAGAATGAGAAACATGGTGGACCCAATTTCAGTGAGAAAAAAATTCACAAATTGATTATTGGACATTGACTAGATAAAACAAACACCTGTTGCTTTGAAGTTTTAATCATTCTATTTTTGCTCTTAGCATAAAGTCCAAATTTCTTAAAAAGCCCCTCTAGAAATAGAACAAATAACCCTAAAATTGGAACCACAAATGACCCAGAATTTCCAAGCAATTCTGAAGAAAAAAGAATAGAGCTAGAGGGTGGTCCTCCCAGAATTCAGAAAATACTACAAAGCTACAGTAATCAAAGCAGCATGATATTGGCACATAAACAGACATACAAATCAACGGAACCAGAATAGAGAGGCTAGAAATAAACCCATACACCTAGAGTCAGTTAATCTTCAATAAAGGAGGCAAAAATGTACAATGGAAAAAACACAGTCTCTGCAGCGTGGTGTTGGGAAAGCTGGACAGCTGCATGTAAGTCAGTGAAGTTAGAACACACCCTCACACCATACACAAAAATAACCTCAAAATGATTGAAAGACTTAAGTATAAGTCATTACACCATATAACTCCTAGAAAAGAACATAGGCAAAACTTTCTCTGACATAAATCATAGCAATATTTTAAGTCAAATCTCCCATGGCAATAAAAATAAAAGGAAAAATGAACAAATGGGACCTAATCAAATGCATAAGGTTTTGCATTGCAAAGGAAACTATAAACACAACAATATGTCAACCAACAGACTGGGAGAAGATATTGGCAAATGAATGGATTGACAAGGGCTTAATTTCCACAATATACAAGTAGCTCATGCAATTCAATAACAACAAAAAACAATCAAGAAAATGAACAGAGGACTTAAATAGACACTTCTCCAAAGACACACAGATGGCCAACAGACACATGAAAAGATGCTCACCACTGCAAATTTTTAGAGAAATGAAAATCAAAACTACACTGAGGTAGCATGTCACACTGGTCAGAATGACCATCATCAAAAAGTTTACAAATAATTCAGGCTGGAGAGGGTGTGGAGAAAAGGGAACCCTCCTACACTGTGGGTGGGATATAAACTGGTTCAGCCATTATGGAAAACAGTATAGAGGTTCCTTCAAAAACTAAAAATAGAGTTACCACATGATCATATAATCCCACTCCTGGACATACATCTGGCAAAGATGAAAGCTCTAAGTCAAAAAAAACACATGCACTCTAATATTCACAGCAGCATGATTTACAATGGCCAAGACATGGGAGCAACGTAAGTGTCCATCAGCAGATGAATGGGTAAGAAGATGTATATATGCACACAATGGAGCATTACTCAGCCGTTAAAAAGAGAATAAAATAATGCCATTGGTAGCAAGATAGATGGACCTGGAGATTATCATACTAAGTCAGATAAAGACAAATATCATATGATATCACTTATATGTGGAATCTAAAATAGAGTACAAATGAACTTATTTATGAAACAGAAAGAGACTCACAGACATAGAAAACAAACTTATGGTGAGCACAGGGGAAGAGGTGAAGGATAAATTGTGAGTATGGGACCAACCAGCACACGACTATGCAAGAAGGCCCTCTACGTTTCCAGCCCTCCTTACCTTACCCTACTTCAAGCTTGCACTCTGTGTCCAAGCAAATGAAACTCTGACCATTTACAAAGATTAATACATTGGGCTCTCTCTCAACTCTAAGCCCCTCCATAGATTTTTTTGCCTAGAGTAGTTTTCACCTCTGTGTTTACATTTCCTTAAGACCTCAATATCTAATTTCTTCCAAGAAGATTTTTCTGACTCATTAACTGTGTGAGGTTCCCCCACTCTCTTTGCTACCATGAGACATTTTACTGCCCATAACATGCACTTGAAACAAAGTACTGTGGTCCTCTGTCTCATCTCCCTCCTTTCTTGCCACGAACCCTGTGGGAGCCCAGATGAAATCTGCCACTTCAATCAATGCACACACACTACCAGGTCCATGCAACGCTCAGTGACTGCTTGATGACTGAAAGCATGAATAAAGGGAGGAGCAGATTTGCTTTCCAGAAGAGGAAGATCTGTTAAAATACATCACTCAGTTGAGGGCAAAAGTTCACTTTTTAAAATGATCATTTACTGAGCCATAAAATTGTACCTCAAATTTGTATTTCCAGCACTGATTTCTCTCTTGAATCCCATGTTTATGACACCCAAGTTCCTCTTAAACAACTTCAACTGAAAGTCTAATTTCAAACTGAACATATGTGAGACATTTTCCTGGTTCTCTGACAAACCTGATCTACCTGAGTTTCTCCTCTCTGTTTTGGCAATAACATGAGAGAGAGAGAGAGACACACACACACACACGCACACACGCACCCACACACACACGCACACACACACACACACTTCTGTGCAATTATCAAGCCCCAAACTTTGGATTCATCTTTGCCTCTTCTTAACGATCCCCAACATTCAAGCAACAGGCCATTTTCTTAAATATATCCACATTTGACAATTTCTCCTTATGTTCAAAACCATAACCTCCTCTCGCCTATAGCGTTACCATGGGCTCAAGCGGGCTCCTTGCTTTCATTCTTGCCTGCTTTCAGTTGCCTCTCACAATCAGGGTGGTCTCTTTAAAATAAAAATGTATCCCTGCCTTCCTTGTATGCAAAGTCTCCCAGTGGCTTCTCAATGAGAATGCAGACTAAAGACCTTACAGTGGTCCACAGACTCTGCCCTCTTCTTCTCCAGGACCCCTCCTCCCGCTCTCTCCCCCCAACCCAACTCCAGTGACACTGGTGTCCTTGCTGTTCCTTCCATGCATCAGGCAAGCCTCCACCCAACGGCCGTGGCCATTGGTACACCCTGTCCCAGTAATAGTCTGCCCTCCCTCATATATCACATGCCCTCCCTTCTTTCAAGTCTTTATGCCAATGTCGCCTTCTCAGGGAGGCCTTTATGGAGCACCTTTTTTGAATACTGCAGTTACTCATGGTTGCTGGGTGGGGGCGTGGAAAGAGCAAAGGGATAGTTAAGGAGTTTGGGATGAACGTGCTATATTTAAAATGAATAGCTAACAAGGACCTACTGCAGAGAACAGGGAACTCTGCTCAATGCTACGCGGCAACCTGGATGGGAGGGGAGTGTGGGGGAGAAGGGAGACACGTATGTGTATGGCTGAGTCCCTTCACTGCTCACCTGAACCCATCACAACACTGTTTGTTAATCAGTTGTGCCCTAATACAAAATAAAAAGTTAAAAAAATAAAATACTGCAGTTACATTTTTACCATCCCAGTATTCCTTCCTTTTTCTTTCTGTAATTTATAATCTGGGACACTTCACCTCCTAAAACATCACATTATTACCTGTTGATTTTGTTTCTGATCTGTCTTGTCCCACTGGAATAAAGGTTACATAGGACAAGGATAGTTGTCCTTTTTGCTAACTGCTGTGTTCAATGTCTAGAACAGGCTTAGCACCTAACAGGCATTCGATAATATTGGTTAATAATAATGTGAGAAACTTGAAGGCTAAAACCTCAAGAAGGCTTGTTCCATTCCTACAAGAAGGCTTCCCTGGTGGCTCAGGCAGTAAAGAAACTGCCTGCAATGCAGGAGACCTGGGTTCTATCCCTGGGTCAAGAACATCCCCTGAAGAACACTTTGGTGTTCTTGCCTGGAGAATTCTATGGACAGAGGAGCCTGGCGGGCTACAGTCCATGGGGGTCAAAAAGAGTCAGACACAACTGATTGACTAACACTAACTAAAAATGCCTTTAGGAAGCTCATACTAAGGAAAATCTAGAAAAAGTCATCATTCCAACGAGGCAACAGACATTTCTAGAGAGTAGCAGTCTAATGTTCCTATCAACTGTTTGTTTTAACTTTAGAATATAAATGTTCAGTGTGGCCTCTAGTTAGCAGCTGACCTAGGAAAGGTACAAGCTAGAATACAATTACTGGGATAATTCTGCCTAATCAAGGTGAACAATTCTTTTACCCTTGAGTTTTGGTATCCCAGGCCCATGAATATTTTTTCATTATGCAAATTGCTCCCAAGCTCTTGATATGATTCTCTTTCAAGAGACAATTTCGTGATTTTGTGTATTTCATGGTTTTTTTCCCAGCCTTGAAATTCTAAGGTCTCTTAACTCGAGGGCAACTATGTTTTCTATTCCAGAAACTCAGCTATAATTCAGTAATAACTAACTTTTCCTTTTTCTGGCCCATGGCTTAATGGGAACTCTTTACCCAGCAGCCCTGCAAGTGGAATAAGCCTTGTTTGACCACAGCAATGGCAACCCATTCCAGCACTCTTGCCTGGAAAATCCCATGGAAGGAGGAGCCTGGTAGGCTGCAGTCCATGGGGTTGCGAAGAGTCAGACACGACTTCACTTTCACTTTTCACTTTCATGCATTGGAGAAGGAAATGGCAACCCACTCCAGTGTTCTTGCCTGGAGAACCCCAGGGACGGCAGAGCCTAATGGGCTGCCATCTATGGAGTCGCTAAGAGTCAGACACGACTGAAGCGACTTAGCAGCAGCAGCAGTGCTTAGCCGTAGCCAGTAATGAGAGAAGGTGGACTTCTCAAGGCAGGGAGAGCACAGAGTGAATTAGCTGGTTTTGTTCAGAAACCACAGCTCAAAACAGACATCCATTCCCCACTTTTTATTGTGGAAATGCCATTAAAGAAACCTCTAGAGCAATAGCATAAATATTTCAAAGAGAAGTCTGCAGGAAAAGGCTGCTATTGAAAAGCAATAGACTTGGATACTTCCAATCTGATCGAGCCCTCAGGAAGATAATTCAAGCTGAGGAGGTTCTCCTCTCTGTGATCTGCTTGGAGAGGATTTCCTTCTTTTATTTTGTTTAAGCCTTATGGCTATTTAAACATCCACACATTTAGCGTCTATGAACGAATGAGATTTATAACCAAAGAATCAATCTTTCTTGATTTTGTCTCCAAGTATTTTGCGATTTGTAAACACTGGCTTTAAATTGGTCTGTACCTTGGGGCTGGTTGGGCTCATTAGGTGGAGAAGGCAATGGCACCCCACTCCAGTACTCTTGCCTAAAAAACCCCATGGACGGAGGAGCCTAGTAGGCTGCAGTCCATGGGGTCGCTAAGAGTCGGACACGACTAAGCGACTTCACTTTCACTTTTCACTTTCATGCATTGGAGAAGGAAATGGCAACCCACTCCAGTGTTCTTGCCTGGAGAATCCCAGGGATGGGGGAGCCTGGTGGGCTGCCGTCTCTGGGGTCGCACAGGGTCGGACACGACTGAAGCGACTTAGCCGCAGCAGGGCTCATTAGGGAGTTCTACCTTAGATAAATCATTTTCTGCCACTGCCATGAAAACACTGTAAATTGAATGGAGGCTTGTCATATTGCTATTTATACTCCAGTGGGCATAGTGGCTATTGCAACTGGGGCGGAGCAGCCCTGGGACCAGCCAGGCCAGGCTCCTGCCCTCTCCTGGATCGCTGGCAGCAGCCCAGATATGACGATGCACAAATAAACACTTTTCTTGGCCACCCTGTCACGGGCCATCTCATCCTTTCAAATCCTCTGGTGGATTGTACAGCACTTTGATTACCACTCGAAAGAAAGCAAGAAAACACAGGGGAAGAAAATGTGATCTGTAAGGCCAAAACAGTTTGCCCTGTGGATATTCATTCTAGTTCCAACCAGAAATGAATATTTTCTAAGGGGTCCTACAGTAAATACATCTTCTCTAAATGGTATCCGACAAATTAAACTGAGAAGGACACAGAAAATGTTTTGTACTGGGGAGGAAGGAAACACAAATGGTCTTATCAGTGCACTTCCTCATTAGAGAAGCTATGACTACCCCTAAAGCTTCACATCTCTTGCATGCTTCCAGAATGAAGCTTCCAGAAGTTTCCTGATGTGGGCCACGGTGCTCACCTGTGCCCATCCCAACACCAAGCATGTCTGGAGGTGTCGTCAGGTGCCTCGGTGCAGAAAAGAATGTGGACAAAGAGGCACTGAGGTTTCCCCTGTCATGGCCGAGAACAGGGCCACAGGTCAAAGTTCTCACCCTGACCAAGATTAGCCTTTAGTGAGCTATTTAGTTTAGTTGCTCAGTCGTGTCCGACTCTTTGCAACCCCATGCACTATAGTCTACCAGGCTCCTCTGTCCATGGGATTTTCCAGGCAAGAATACTGGAGTGCGTTGCCATTTCCTTCTCCAGAGGATCTTCCCAACCCAGGGATTGAACCCAGGTCTCCCATGTTGTAGGCAGACGCTTTACCATCTGAGCCACCAGGGTAGCCCCGGAGGTTTAATTTCTTTCATTCCAGGATGGCGAGCAACTTAAGAAACTGTTTCTTCTCCCCATTTTCTCTCATTCTCCTTTCCTTCTGCTGCTTTTTTTCTTTCAACTCCCATTTGAGTTTATTTTTTGAAGCTGATTTTGGAAGAATACATGAAAACTTTTTGAGGTTCAAATTTGCATTCCATGAGCAAGAAAATTATTAAGCACTTAAAGTAGGCCAGATATTCTGAGAGTTAACAGAAACAGAAAAATGACAAGGAACAAGTGAGTATCACTCATGACTGTGGGTATGAGTAGGTAATGTACTGGGTTGGCCAAAAAGTTCATTTGGGTTTTTCCATATTACACTCAAATGAACTATTGGGCCAATTCAATATACCTTACAAAAGTGTGGGAGATGCTGTGAGTTGCCTATTTAATAGCCATTATCTCTCCCGACTTGGCAAATTAAATCCAGAAGTCAGATGTATAGTCCTAGAGGATAACAATGGTCTTAGGCTGGCATATAGAAGGAAGTTCTCCACATACAGGTCTAGACAGAATACCACTTAGATGAACCAAGTCAATTTTCCCACCCACCTATTCCCTTATTATGAAATGACAGGTATAACTATGAAAGGCTTTGCACAGTTTAGAAAGAGTTGGCCCTTTCTTGAATAGTAGGTAGACAGATCCTATGGCCTATGGAGAGCTGAATTAGAATGAATTAATTCCATTTGCAGCAACATGGATGGACCTAGAGCTAATCATACTAAAGTGAAGCCAGCCAATGACAAATATCATATGATACAGTTTGTATGTGGAATTTTAAAAAAAAGATATCAGTCAGTTCAGTTGCTCAGTCGTGTCTGACTCTTTGCGACCCCATGAATCGCAGCACTCCAGGCCTCCCTGTCCATCTCCAACTCCCGGAGTTCATTCAAACTCACGTTCATCGAGTCCCTGATGCCATCCAGCCATCTCATCCTCTGTCGTCCCCTTCTCCTCCTGCCCCCAATCCCTCCCAGCATCAGAGTCTTTTCCAATGAGTCAACTCTTTGCATGAGGTGGCCAAAGTACTGGAGTGTCAGCTTTAGGATCATTCCTTCCAAAGAACACCCTGGGCTGATCTCCTTCAGAATGAACTGGTTGGATCTCCCTGCAGTCTAAGGGACTCTCAAGAGTCTTCTCCAAAAAAGATATAAGTGAACTTATATTCAAAAGAGAAATAGACACACAGACACAGAAAACAAACTTATGGTTAGCAAAGGGGAAAGGGGGCAGTGAGTTAAGAATATGAGATTAACATATACACACTACCATATATAAAATAGATAACCAACAAGGACCTACTCAATATTTTATAATAGCCTATAAAGGGAAAAGAATCTGAAAAAGAATATACTGGAGATATATATATATATATATATTTATGCATATGTTTGTGTGCTAACTTACTTCAGTCATGTTGTTTCTGACTCTGCAACACTATGGACTGTAACCCACCAGGTTTCTCTGTCCATGGGATTCTCCAGGCAAGAATGGGGATCTTCCTAACCCAGGTTCTTACATATATGTAAGTGTATATATGTGTACATATATATGGTGTTGGAGAAGACTTTTGAGAGTCCTTTGGACTGCAAGGAGATCAAACCAGTCAATCCTAAAAGAAATCAACCCTGAATATTCACTGGAAGGACTGATGCTGAAGCTGAAGCTCCAGTACTTTGGCCACCTGATGAGAAGAGCTGACTCATTAGAAAAGACCCTGATGCTGGGAAAGAGTGAAGGCAGTAGAGAAAGGGGACAACAGAGGATAAGCTGGTTGGATGGCATCACTGACTCAATGGACATGAGTTTGAGCAAGCTCTGGGAGATAGTGAAGGACAGGGAAGCCTGGCATGCTGCAGTCCATGGTGTCCCAAAGAGCTGGACACAGCTGAGTGACTGAACACCACCACCACATGAAAATAACAGGAAACTATTATTGTGCCCATAGTTTAGTTACTAAGTCATGTCCAACTCTTTGCAACTCCATGGACTGTAGCCCGCCAGGCTCCTCTGTCCATGGGATTCTCCAGGCAAGAATACTGGAGTGGGTTGCCATTTCCTTCTCCAGGGGATATTCCTGATCCAGGGATCGAATCTGCATCTCCTGCATTGGGGCAGATTCTTTACCACTGAGCCACCAGGGAAGCCCCAAATAAATTATACTTCAATATAAAAAATTACACTAAAAAATGAATAACAAAAGTTCTTCAAAGATTTTTTTACCAACTTAATCATTACAGAAACTACACACATCAAAAGGCAAGTTACATTTTTATTGAATACAATGACTTCAAGTTGAGCAAATATTCTACTCAACATAATATTAGATAAAATTAGTACTTGTTGATTTGCACTTCAACTTCTAAAATTGCCAGAATATAAGAAGCCTATCCTAAATTTAATGGGATCTCTTTTTACAAATGCATCATCCAATTAAACACTGCCCTTAATTTCATTACTGAGATAGATCAGGCATTTTCTCCATTGATGTTATCTATATTGTAATTCAAACATTTGAGAGATAATACTTTGTAACAGTGTAAGCCATGGAGAGAGCATGGGTTTCAGATTTACATAATCTTCAATTTTAAACCTTGTATTGCTTTTTGCTATGTGACCTTGAGAATATTACCTAAGCCTTTAAATATCATTATTTTCAGCTGAAAGCTAGAAAAAGCAATACTGAGCTACCATGAAGATTAAACAAAATAACATTAATTAATTACCTAAAACAGTGGCTGGAAAATACTAGAACCCTAGTAAGCTCTCACTGGTACTAGTGTTATCAGACTCAAGGTGGCTGACAACATCTCATATCTTTACAATTATGTCTCACAACTTATGTCAACTCTCTTCCTTGTCATCAAAAGTATAAGTAATTTTTAACCATCCATCTTATGCCATAGATTTGGTTCTAAATGACATTAAGGGCTCTCTAAAAATCAAATCCATTTGCAAATAGACAGAGCTGGGAAATTAAATTCCAAAGCTTCTTAAAATCTGAATATAAAATTCAACAGCTTGACCATGGTTACAATGCCTCCCACTTTTAAAGACTGCTAATGAATTAATGATTCTTATAATACATACCTACAATACAGGGCCTAATGTGAGAAAGCCTATCCTTTCATACCAAGCCAACACTGAACTGGTACACAGCCTGGCACAGATAGTTAGAGCAGGGATTCTGACAAGTATAAAACATGCTTTCTATTTGTTAGCTCTCTGACCTTTGGCAAAGTAATTCCATTTATCTGTGCTCCAGTTTTCTTATTTATAAATGGGGTAGATACTAATACCTAATATAACTGTTGTTAAGGTTAAATAAGTATTATCTGAAATCACTTAGAATAGTGCCTGTTGTATAATAAATATTATGTAAATATTTACTAATAATAAATTATCTTAAAAATCTATGGAAGTACAACCAACTCAGTCAGTGCCCATTTAATGCACTAAGCTAGCAGATTTTGTTTATTCTCCTAGGTAAGATTTATTTTTCAGGATAAATCACTCAAAGGAAGGATTTTTATGTTTATACAGAGTGAATATTAATGGGAATTCCATGGTGGTCCAGTGATTAGGACTTCATGCTTTCACCGTCAAGGGCGAGGTTTCAGTCCCTGATCTGAGAACTAAGATCCCACAGGCTGCACAGTGTGGCCATTAAAAAAAAAAAAAGTTAGAAGAAATACACATATTAGATGATTTACCCATTGATTATACCTTTAGTATTTAAGTATTTAGTATTTATACTCCTATTTTAACAGAGACAAAAGAGATGAATTCTTAAATTTTAAATGAAGAAATAAATTATATTTATTTCTTATCAAATCTACTTATGCTACTATCTGGCACAGGAAGAGATTTTTTCCATGAGTGAATGAAATACATCTGTTTTCAATGAGCAATTTAATATGCCATTGACTTTAGGCATTGTTGGAGGTATCTCAGATGGAAAAGTTAACAAAAGGTCATAGCCAACTTTGCTCTCCTCAGACAGAGCTGCATAGATTTACCAAAATGAAAAAACAAAACATGTGCTTTCAAAGCTTCTACCAGAAAATTCAACATCATCAAATGAGCAAAATGCATTACTATCTAGAAAATAACAAAAGAAATGGAATGCCCATATAAGAGAGATCTTACAGAGTGTCACTGGTCTGTCATCTGAGTGTTCTTGACAGCCTGACCATACATTGTACAATGTGGAGGGCAATAGCCGCATGTCAAATGCTCAGTAGCCACTCAGCTCACAGCTCAGTGGCTGGTAGTTACAGTATTAAAGCAGATATAAGTCATGTACAGACATGAGAGTCACACCATAAAGAAGGCTGAGCGCCAAAGAACTGATGCTTTTGAACTGTGGTCTTGGAGAAGATTCTTGAGAGTCCCTTGGACTGCAAGGAGATCAAACTAGTCCGTCCTAAAGGAAGTCAGTCCTGAATATTCACTGGAAGGACTGATGCTGAAGCTGAAGCTCCAATACTTTGGCCACCTGATGTGAAGAACTGACTCAGTGGAAAAGACCCTGATGCTGGGAAAGATTGAGGGCAGGAGGAAAAGGGGACGACAGAGGGTGAGACAGTTAGATAGCATCACTGTCTCAAGGGACATGAATTTGAGCAAACTCCAAGAGACCGTGAAGGACAGGGAAGCCTAGTGTGCTGCAGTCCATGGGTCACAAGGAGTTGGATATGATCTAGTGGCTGAACAACAACAAAAATAAGACAGCTTCCACTCCAGACCCTGAATCAGAATTTGAGCTTTAATGAAAATCCCCAGCTGATCTGTAAGCTCAAAGTTTGAGAAACACTACCTACTCTATTTAATTATTTATCTTTCAGAGTGGTACAAAATACTGAAATGATTTGCAGGACAGTGAAATACTGACATCTGAGACTTGAGAGAAAAGATAATAGTCAATTACTTGACATTATCTCTTATAATAGTAGGAAAAACATACCATCTTGATTTTCTAGAAACTCTACTTTTCTTTTTGGTTTCCCACAAATAAATCAGCTCTTCCTTTGTCCTCCAATCCACAGTCAACATTCCCAAGGAAAGTAAGTAGAAACTGTAATTTTGGAGTCTTTTTTCTTGTCTTCCTGTTGATCCTTCTGATAATCTGTTGTATATTATTTATAAGAAAGGACATGCACTAACTCAGAAATAAGATGCCCATTAAAATGCATACAAATATATGAAATGAGGTGAGAAAGGCTGCAGAATGGGAAAATGTTCATTTCACTAAGAAGTTTTCAAGTGTAGCACAGGCACTGTGTATTCATGGGAAACACTGACAGGGTTTCTCATCAAGACATTTTCAGATCCCATCCTTTATATTATTCTATGAAAACTGAAAGAGAAAAATTGGTGCAATCCTTCAACCAAGATAAACAAATTCATGCAATTTTGAAAACAGAAATGACTTTCAAAATAAGAATCTATGGGACTCAAGAGTTGTAAGAAATACTGTCTCACAAGGCTGTGAATTGCTGCACAACACAGATGTCCTTGAAGACAGTGACTACATCTTCCACTTATGTGGGGCAGCTTCCTATACTAGTGTCTGTAACAGAGTAGGTATTCAATAAATATTTGTTGAATTAAATTCCACTGAATTCTCCTTGGATCAGTGGTGAGAAAAAGGACTTTCGACTCGATCATGCCTGGTCATTGGAGAGATACATATTATATTTAATTAAACATTTGACTGTGTTAAAGGATCTCATTTTAAAGCGTACTTACTTGCCTACAGTAAGAATTTAAAACTATCTTTACTTCAGAAAAGGATGTAAAAATAGAATCATCTGGACAAAAACCTAAGTCAAATTCATCCAAAGTTTCCACTATTTGTATTTGTGAAACAAATTGCTGAATAGTTCTGTTGGTCATTTTTCTGTCAAATACATAAAACACACTGAAAGACTGTCTCTCTCTGTTGTGGCTCCTTCTCTTGCCATCCTTAATGAAGCACAAGGCTTAGAAAATATTTGAGGTTGGTTGGATGGTTTTTTCCCCCCCCAAAATTCACGGTTCTTCACTTTTATCACACTTTTTCTGAATAACAAAAATATTAAGGAATTCATTATTGGTAAAGTCAATGATCAGATGTTTTGACAGGAGAAATGAGCCTTACAAAATAAATTTAACTTTTGCTCTTTCTGATATGTGTTCAGTTGTTCTACAAGTAATAATATGTGGGCATCCACCGTAATGCAATTTGTACTGAGTGGAAAATGCACACAGAGTGCTGGGCATGCAGAAATGCTAAGCATCAGGCCAAATGTAGCATCAAGACAGGATCTGGATGAATCACCATTGACCATTCTCTTATTGATGATCTCTCCTGACATATATGGTGATTTCTCGCCATTGATTCCTTCCATGACCTTGGACCCTCCCCAACTGCTCTAACTCAGTTTTCTCATCTGAAAGAGGGTGGATGAAAGAGGAAATGATGGGAAAAGATGACAACATGGACCTTCCACACAGAGGTGGGTGAAAGTGAACCCCAGCCAATTTCTTTGGAACTCTCCATGAATACAAAACTTTATCGCCTATAGAGGTTCCAGACATATTATATGCCAAGGTTCCTATCCTCTCTACTTATTCTTCTTGAAAATATAACTTGTAAGTTAAGCACAAGATGGAAATCTATCTAAAAAGAGCAACAATGAACATTAATAGAATCAGCTCTCAGTTCTCTTAAAGATTATCCTTGGCAAAGCTTGTCTGCAAAAACAATCTTCCACTTCACTGCTTATTTTGTTAACAGCCCATATCTATTTACTCTTAACTTTGCAAGTGGCTCACATTCAGGGTCTGTAGTCATTTAGAAACATGAAATTCATAATTTATTGTGGATAGAATGCCTTTAAAAATCATCTAGGCCTCACATCAGTCTGAATGATTCACAGAAGTTTGAACAAGCCCCGTAGTGTGGAACTCACTACTCCCTGAGGCAACCTCCTCTATCTGTGGACCAAGTCCTCGCTCCAGGAAAAAGGAAAACAACAGTTCTGTTTTATAGCCTGTCTGATACAAACTCTCCTTTCCTAGCCCAGCATGTGTTGTAGGAAGGACCTGAGAGCATTTAAGTAGGGAAATGGACATTTTCCAATTCCAATTGTTTTAATGAATACAAATCCAAATTTAAAAATAATCACAGAATAAAAAAATGTTCATAATATCATAAACAACCAAATATCAATATTAATGAAACTTCCAATACCAATATAAAAGATGACCATAGACAGTACCTGTGATTAGCCATATTGTAGTCTTATGCCATGCTCCTGAAGGGTCCCTCCAGCCTGACAAACCCGATTCCCAATAATGTCCAACATGTCCCATGTAAATAAGTGGGGATTAGCATGAAATACTCGGAGAAGGCAACAGCACCCCACTCCAGTGTTCTTGCCTGGAAAATCCCATGGGTGGAGGAGCTTGGTAGGCTGCAGTCCATGGAGTCGCTAGGAGTCGGACACGACTGAGCGACTTCACTTTCACTTTCATGCACTGGAGAAGGAAATGGCAACCCACTCCAGTGTTCTTGACTGGAGAATCCCAGGGACGGGGGAGCCTGGTGGGCTGTCATCTATGGGGTTGCACAGAGTCGGACACGACTGAAGCAACTTAGCAACAGCAGCAGCAGCAGCCTTATGCTGCCACTTTGTATGTGATACCACCTCTAAGAGGAAGCATGAACATGAAGCAAGAAATTAATCTCCTCTCATTCTCTTGGCTCTATTATTTTACCTCTGGTTCATAACATATACACAAATCCTTGCCTATCCATCTTCATCCTCCCCAAACTGTGATAACCCTTCTTCCCGTTCTTTGTCATCCTTAATCCTCAGCGAACTATCTTATCCTTGCTGTGTCTGCATCCTTGCCACTCTGCTACTCCTTGACTCACTGCCACTCGACGTTCATCCTCCCTACTGCGCTAGCACAGTTGACCTCTGAGCAGCATGGGTTTGAACTGTATGGCTTCACTGATATGTGGATTTTTTTCAATGCATATTACAGTCCTACACCATCTGGGGTTGGTTGAATTCGTGGATGAGGAACTGTGGATAATGAGGGTCAATTATAAAATTATATGTGGAATTTCAACTACATGGCTTTGACGCCGCTAACACGTGCCTTGTTCAAGGGTCATGTGTACTATTCTTTTCAAATCACCAAAAAATTCTTAAACAGTAACTCCAAAATGTTTTTCAGTCCTTAACCCTAATAGACCTCAATGATACACCTAATTCTGTTGATTGCTAGCTTATCCTGAATCTCTTCAATTAATGCCTTTTAGCTATCAACTAAACTGTCAACTTTTCATTTTGTTCTGCCTCTCCATTAAGTCAAAATTATGGTTTTTCCAGTAGTCATGTATGCATGTGAGAGTTGGACCACAAAAAGCTGAGCACTGAAGAACTGATGTTTTCAAATGGTGGTGATGGAGAAGACTCTTTAGAGTTCCTTGGATAGCAAGGAGATCAAACTGGTCAATCTTAAAGGTAATCCACCCTGAAAACTCATTGGAAGGACTGATGCTGAAGCTAAAGCTCCAATACTTTGGCCACCTGATGCAGAGAGTCGACTCATTAGAAAAGACCCTGATGCTGGGAAAGATTGAGGGCAACAGGAGAAGGGGACAACAGAGGATGAGATGGTTGGATGGCATCACTGATTCAATGGACATGAGTTTGTGCAAACCCCAGGAGATAGTGAAGGACAGAGAAGCCTGACATGCTGTACTTCAGGAGGTTGCAAGGAGTTTGACATAACTTAACAAGAACTCTATTAAGTATTGGTAAATACCCTTCAAGGAGCCACCTATCCCAAAGAAGTTTCATCTATTTGGGGTTTTTATGTTGCCTATATATCTCTAGTCCTGACCCCTTCCACAAGTTTCAGGCTCATTTGCCCCATGAAGGGAATAAAGTATAGGCTAATAGCTAAAGGATAAATGAAGATTAGTGAGGAGATATGGATAGAAGTATATCTAGAGGCGAAAAGAAAATTATAAGAAATAGAAAAGCACATTTAAAAAGATTGCAGGCAGCCAAAAAAAAGTGATTTATCCAAAGGAATTAAATGAAGACCAATCTCACTGAAGTATAGCAGAGAAAGGTTAGAAATGAGAAATCAAGATGACAAGAAAAAAGAGCTAGGTCATATGAGATTTTGTAATTTACACAAAGGAATTTAAACTTTATTCTAAGGGTAACAGAAAACAGAAACAGTCAAAGGAATTACATAACCATATTTGCACATATTTGCATTTTTTGTAAAGATCTCAAGGTTAGTACAGGGATTGGACTGAGAGGGAAAGGGAGAAATGCAGAATAAGGGGGGAGGTGCTATTCAGAGTCCATATAAGAGATGATGAGGAGTGAGACTGAGAGTTATAGTTGCAACCGAGGACAAAGGATACATTCAGATCTTATTTACTAAATATAATGGGTAAGACTTCATTGTGGATTGAATTTGTGAGATAAAGGAGAGAAATGTGTCAAGAAACATACCCAAATGTCTAAGCAGGATGTTCTGATGGAAGCTGGCACAGGTCACTGACATGGCTAGATAGAAGGAGAGGAAGTCGGGGGCCAGAAAAGGTGAATTTTCCCTGGTGGTTCAGCTGGTAAAGAATCCACCTGCAATATGGGAGACCTGGGTTCAACCCCTGGGTTGGGAAGATCCTCTGGAGAAGGGAATGGCTACCCACTCCAGCATTCTGGCCTGGAGAATCCCATGAACTCTTTAGTCCATGGGGTTGCAAAGAGCAACTTTCATATATATATACTAAACTATTTCCTAGACATCCCCATGTGGTTATCCCATAGGCACTTCAAAAGAAATCAGTTTAGACTTCATAAGAAACTGTGGGAAGGGACCTTCATCCAAAGAAAAATAAAATTTTAGGGATTTCCCTGGCGGTTCACAGGTTAGGACTCGGAGCTTTCACTGCTGGGGCCTTGGGTTCAATCCCTGACCAGGGATCTAAGACCCTACAAGCTATGCAGTGTGGCCAAAAAAAAAGAAGAAAGAAAGAAATCTTACGTGCTATCACTAGAGGAAGGTGTAATGCAAACTGGAGGAGAAAAAGATAGCAGTTGTCCTCATCTTCGTCCCATGCGTCTCTTTCTAAGAATACAGCCTCTATATCGCCATGAGATTGATCTACCCAAAGAATGCCTTTGACATGTTATTCTCTTGCCCCCAGATCGTCACTATCTTCTCACTGTCTGATAAATGATATCTGGATTACCTGGTCCCTCTGTGATCCATCTCCGCCTTTACTTGTCCAGGCTAACTTGGCCAACTTTCCCTACACAGAGCCCTGACAAGGACATGACAGCTTCCCTACCCATGCCTTGGGTCATGCTGCCTTCCATTTCACGCACCTGCAATGCCCAAGGAGATTCTAGCCTTCCTTCGAAGTCCAGTCGAGATGTGTACATCCCTGAAGCCTACCCACATCACTCTAGTCAGCAGCAATGGCGCTCTCCGCAGAATTCTCACGCAAACACATTATGGAATTGGTTCAGGCTAGAATTCCTACCGAAGGACCTTCAAGTTGTGAATGTTGAAAGCTGTGAATGTGTGTTCGCGTGTCTGATCATGTAAGTTAGTTCTCATGTTGGGTGTATGCGGTCACATGTATGTACCCGCTGCAAGCGGTTGTGCCTTTGTGTACTTTATTTGAGGTGGCACTGCCCAATTTTAAGGCATAGAGCCTGAAGATACAATGGTGCACAAAGGTTGCAACAGCCATTCAGAATACAATCCAGTGCTACCATGTCACCGGACGAGAGAAAAAGAAAGTAAGAGCTACTACCCAGACATCTCTGAATCATTCTTTCAAGAGGGTAGACAGAAATGAATCCAGCAAGGAAGCTACGCCATCATGTCAGGAGCGAGCGAGATCGCAGCTCGCCCTCCATCTCCTATCGCCGATGACCCTTCAGCTCTACCGTTTCCCGCCCGCCTCCCTCCTCCAGTCAGTGACTCTTCTTGCCTATTCACTCGATGCCAGCTCCTGTATGCCAGCTGCTGGACTGCACCACCGTACACTTCAAGGTACTGCACTGTAAGATTTAAAATATTCCATTTTTGTGTGTTTGTTTTGCATGTATTATTTGTGTGATAAGTATTATAAACCAATTACAATATGGTACTATATAGCCGATTGTGTTGGTTGGCTACCTAGCCTAACTTTGTGGGACTTACAAAGAAATTGGACTTAAAAATACACCCTTACTGTCATGACAGTAGCTAGAGGAAACAGGAAACTGTTCAGACAATAATGAATCCACCTGCAATGCAGGAGACCTGGGTCGGGGAGATCCCCTGGAGAAGGGAACGGCAACCCACACCAGTATCCTTGCCTGGAGAATCCTGTGGACAGAGGAGCCTGGTGGGCGACAGTCCATGACGTGGCAAAGAGTCAGACACAACTGTTATGTCCTTATGACTAAGGACGTAACAACAACACGCTTGACTTATACCAAACCACCCATTGCTTACTTATGATGATGCTGAAAATCCCTGGGCTCCTGGAAGGCAACAAAGGTTGAGAAATTCCTCCCCTGAATTTTTTTTTGGGAGCTAATTGCAAATGATCACTTGCTCTAGCATTTGCCAGGATAAGTCAAATCTCTATCCTTTCTCAGTAGCTCTAATGAGACCCAGCTCCATGCTTCCCTGCAACTCTTTCACTTGCTTTATGAAATTCTCTCTTCTGTGAGACATTTCACACTAATGAATATCCTCCCTTTTGTAACAGCTTAAACCATCTCTTTATTTGTCCTGTGTGTTTTGTCTTTCACAACGGTTTGAGAGACTAAATACACAAGTGAATAATGACCAGTCCCTACGTAAAAACAGAACTCTGACCCACAATCTAAAGCAACCTACCCTAGGAACCAACCATCCCATTATCTGCAATAAGGAGGCCAGGAAATCAATCTAATGTAAGAAGACTTGTAGGAAATCAGATTGCTCTTGCCAGTGATTCAGCTTTCCCATCAGTTTCTGTTCTTGCTTACAACTTTGGACTAGCAAGAGAAAGCCATAATCCATTGTTACTAATCACACAAGGTGCCCTGCCTCTAGCTGGCCTGTCTCCCGCATGCCAACTATCCCATTTGGCTTTCCCGCTCCTCTGCCTCCCTTTAAGTCTTTGCCCAAAGGCTACTGCCTTGGGTGACTCCTGCTCTAGCAAGCTCAGATTCTTGCTTGTTCTCACCTGGTTAGCCTTCTTTTATTTCCATAGTTGGACAGAATTACACAAGTTAATTTCTAACTCTCTCTGCATGAATAATAATGTCACAAAGCTTGACTGGTATCAAAATTATTTCACTGCCACTTTTCATAAAGTGGTAAAGCATTTGCTCTTGGTTTTGTTGTTTTCTTTTGGCATGTGTTGAAGTACTTTTATTTGAATGCACTGCTTTTCAAGATATAAAATTAGTGATTAATAAAGATGATGGAAATTGGAACCAGTAGCTAATTTTCTTTGATTCTCTTATTTTAAATATGAACTGATAATTGGTTATTTCTTAAAAAGGCTTGGTAGGAGTTCTTTGCTTAGTCATAACAGTGCATTTTCAGGGAAATTGATACTATATTATACCATTTTATCTTCAGCAGATTATTAACAATATGATTCAATTATGAATAAACATTCATTTAAATCATTCCTGCTACAGCTCCAACTATTTTGCATTCCATTGTTTCTCATAAAGGTGTCTATGGAACAACTGAACTAATTTATAACAGTCTGGAGTGCTCTGGTTGAAGGGATTTCAAACCTCCTCTGTTTTTCACTCTACCTAAATAGTATTTCAGACTTTGCAAGATAACTTCCTGCCATCTGGAGAAGAACATTTATTTTGGTTGCCTCCTTGTTTTCTCCTGCTGTGACAGTTCTGCCTGTTCTCCTCAGATGGAAGAGTAAATGATAATAGGAGTAACAATCCACGCCAGGAGAAGCGGCCTCTGTGAAACCCTCTCCAGCCTCTCTGTAGCCCCAGCACGAGAGGAATGTATGCATGTGTTATCTTGTGTACAGCTTCATCCTGCAAGTAACAGAGGACTTTGTTGACCTTTATTAAAACTTCAAAGTCTAAGGAGTTGATTAAGGAGAAGAGAGGTTATATTATCAATTAATTTTTTTAATCCAAGTGTTTTTCTAGATCTAAGAAAAATGACAACAAAAAACCCTTTGCCATTCGTACCTCTAGTGGATTTCCTTTCCAGCAGCCTGCTGTTCTGTGAAACTGATTTGACCTCGAGCTGTTTTGAGTGTTTAGGTTAGAAAGGCAATAGAGAAAGAGACTTTTTTTTGACAACTGCTTCAGGTGGGCATAAAAATGAACTTGGAAGAATTTTTCGATTGCCATACAAGCATATGTCATGGACGAAATATCAACCAAGTTCCCCTGCAGAAAGGAATCAATAATGTGCATCTCTTGATGGGTCTGGGAGACCACACTCGCAACCCAGAGCAAGCAGGGGAGGCCAGAGCTCATAAACTTAGCCAAGTAAGGGGCTCCTGTCCAAATCAGCTGCTCCGTGAAATCAACATCCTAATAACTACTACCACTTCCACCACTTAAAGAACAGATTCATCAGTGAGCAAAATAAACTAAATCAGCACAAATTCAGCCCTGAAATCTGAGCACAGGTTTTGACATTTGAATGTACATCACTGTTGTCAGGAGAATCCTTTTAATTATTAAGCAAGCAGTGTCACATTTTGTACAAGCACTTTGACTTGGTGCCAGTTTTTGTAATCTAAGAATGACGTATATACATGTCATATACAAGGCACAGGATACACTGCTGCTGATCTCTGATGTACTTTGCCAGGCAACTCAAGAGAAAAAAGTCCTAATTAGAATGGTTATTGTTTAATAGGTTTAGATTTTTAGTTTGGGGAATGTACCTAATACTACTGAACTGTATGCTTAAAAATGCAGGAAGTAGTAAACTTTATATTTTATATATGTTACCATAATTAAAAAATAAAATCATCAGAACAGGACATTTAATAACCACTAGCTTAATAAAGCTCCTGATACCCCTCCTCCTTCACATGTACACATGGTCATGTGAGCTCATCGATTAATCTTGGAAACCATCTTTAAAGCTCATTCCCAAATTCCTACCAAATGAATTATTGAACTGACATTTCTAGGTTACCCAGCTATCAGGTCAAAGCTACTTTTCCTCTATATTAGCTAAGAATTTTTCTCTTTCTTTAGGCATTTCTTACAAAGTTGCTAGGTTATGGATGTGAAAGAAAAACAAGTGGTGATGAAACAGGAGAGACTTAAGAAACTGCCCAAAAGCGTGGTTTATGCTTAAGATTTGTTTCTTCCCTTCCTGGTTTTAGGCTAAACCAAGAAAAATCCCCACTAAAAAGTCTATGTTTCTCATAGAGTTTAAACTGCCTTGGAAACTGAGTTATGTTTTTTAACCCAGAGAAGATAAAAGGAACACAAATACATAAGAAAATTGGGTCATTGTGACCTTCTTACTTTGATTTTTTCTTCAAATTACACTATTTCTATTTTATAGTGACATGTTTTATCAACCCATTTGCATCTATTATTTCAGTTAATCTCACTGTCTTTACCCCAATCCTGAGTGATAGATATTGTTGTCTTTATCTCATAGATCAGTCATATATATTCAGAAGAGTTCCTTGCCTGAATTCAAACAGCTAGGGAGCGGCAGGAAATCAACCTTCTCTCCTACAACTCCTAATCTGATTTATTTTCCACTCCGCTAGAGTAACACATGCTGATTTAGTCTTTGTTTAACATCTCCCCAAAGATACAAATGTGCCTGTTCCTTAGGTTGGTCCTTTATTTGCCATAAAGGGAAAAGAGCTCCATCGACATGAGTGATTGCTACATCTAAAAACAAAACAACAGAGATTGGCTGGGTCCAGGTCACTGCCCACTTAACAGACCATAAATAAAGGGTGATTTATTACAAGCCCTCAGTGGAGATTTCCCAGAGCCTAAAGGCAAGCACTGTAGGTGGGTCTGGCTCTGATCCAAAACAGGAATTGGAAAGCTAGAAGGCACCTTGAAGTCCTCTGACCTGACTGTGCCTCTGGGCCACAGCGCGCTCCGTTTCCTCTGTATCACTCTCTGGATATCTCTCCCAGAACTCCCAAAATGGCCACTCAAAAATGCAACTTCAGTCCCAATGTCAACTTACAAAAAGACCAGAGTTCTCAAATAAGGAACTTGTGCTTGTCATGTTCAAACTCTCAGTTTCTAGGCAGCAGAAATCCAGAGTTAGCTCAAGTCAAGCCTCTACCACTGATACAGTATATATCCACTAGAATATTGAGTTGGTTCCTATCATCTTCCCAATGTGAATAATTAATTTCTTTATAAAGAATCATTATGAACTCATATTTAAACACTCATATCTTACAAACCATTATGGTTATCACACTTATTGACACACACATTTTTACATCTTTAGACACTGGGAGCCTCTTCAAAGTGGTGCTAAGTCCTTCAGCTTTGACTCTTGTAGTCTTTGATAAATTGGTTTATGTCTGCAGTGACAAAATGTCTCAGGATTATCTTAAAAACTTTTGACCCAGGCCCCTGCAATCAGACATGACCCCAGGATGCCTTCATTTCTTTGTTTGTTTTAAGAGAGCAATCATGTTACTAGGTACCATCTGGGCTCCAGGGATGGTCCCTGCTACAGGGCTAGTCATTATCTTGGTGTTTTCAGTGGGCAGAACTGGAATACACGCACACATACACATCACATTTTTAAAGAGAAAGAGCCTAACAAATTCATAATAATACTTTTTTTTCATAATAATACTTCTAATTTGATTTTAGAAAGGCAGGCTATTGACTTAAGCTTGTCTATCTTATACCTGTATCTCATGTCTCTTTCCCGAGAAGCTGGTTTTCAGGATCACTAGGGAAGAGAGTGCTATGTCAGATATATTTGCTCAATCCAAAAGAGCCTGGCGGGCTATAGTCCATGGGGTAGCAAAGAAGTAGGACATGACTTAGCAATTAAACAACATTACAACAACCTCAGAAAAACAATACCAATATTAACATTATCAATCACAGTGATCAGCAAAAGCGGTTAACTATTTCTGCTTTTATTTCCTCCAGTCTCTTTCAATTTCTGACTATTTATATAGTTACAACATACTTTTTTCCTTTATAGTCCTCATTTAGTATTAGTTTTATGAGCAAATATGTAATTAAAATTTTCCCTCCAGCTTTATATCAATGTCTCTGGCCATTTTGTTTGAAGCTCACCTTCTAGTAAATTCCATAAGAGGAACTTAGAGGGACAATATTTCCTGAATTTTTGCACAGAGATAAGAGTTTGTGAGCTTAATACTGGAAACTCAGTTTGACTTGATCCAATCATTGGGTCACATTTTTTTTTTCCCCCATGAGTATCTTGAATGCAATACTCCAATGATCTTGTTGAAAGCTTTGCAACTTAAACGTTCATGACGATGTGAATTTCCTTCCCTTATCAGTAACTAGGTATTTTTTTCCTGGATGTCCAATAATTATTTTTCTTTAAAGTCCTATAATTTTAATAGAATTTATCAAGATATGAATTGTTCTGGGTCGACTTTCTCAAGTAGTAACCATTATTTCAAAACTTTTGTTTTTATAATTTTAAAAAATTGTAGATTTAGTAATTATTCTGTTTTCTACCATGCTGGGTGGAGAGAGGAACATTAGAAGGACTCCTGCAATCATACTTCAGATACTTTTATTAACATTTTTCTCTCAAATACTTTTTTCACTTTCGTCATCAGTTTTTGAATTTTGAAGTCTTTCTTATTTTCACTTTATATTTTTCTAAAGGTATTATTTACTCAGGTGTTCCATCTAGCTTAGTCTTTTTGCTTCTTTTCATTTCTAATTATTTTATATCTAATTATTTCCTGATACATATCTCACTTCTGAATTTTTCAAATTCTGATTCATGTTGGCTTTCTTCAGATGTGGTTTCATTTTCTTAGTATCTTTTAGCCAATTTTGAAATAATAGCTTGTACTTATAATTTTTGTGGTCCCGTATTTATGGCAGATCTTATACTGGCTGGGTCTGAGGGTTCTATTCCACTCCTCTTCCTTTAATAATATTGCAAAGAATCTGATCTCAATTCTTTTTTCTTGCTCATCTTTATGTGAACGGAAATGAAAAGGTTGGTTCTGGATAGCATTTCAAAATTCACAGGTACACTGCTTCCTCTGGCGTCTCTGCAGTGTGATCAAGCACGGCGGCACACGTTTTGACCTGGTTTTTGCCTCTCTGACTCTGACCTGGACATTCTCTCCCACACTGTCTCCATTCTCACTGGGCCACTCAGATTCTATTCCCAGGAGTTTCTCTTAGCACGGGGCTTTGTCCAGCAAGGGAGCTTTTGCTGGTTCATTCTGAGAATTCACAGGCAGGAACTACACAAGCCCCTTACAACATTTCCAAGGACTTCTTGCATTTATTCACTATCGAGTACAGAAGCTTTCTCAAGTTCAGCCAATGTCCACAAACTGGCCCTCTTGGTATTTCAGTGACTAGCTGATGGCTGTTCTAGCCTTGCCCCAAGGCTCTCCCCAGACAGATCCTGACACAATGCATGTCTTGTACCTGTCACTGATTTATCTCCATGTGCTCAAATCTGGGAATTAATGAGGACATTTTATCTCCTGCTAAGTCGCTTCAGTCGTGTCCGACTCTGTGTGACCCCATAGATGGCAGCCCACCAGACTCCCTCATCCCTCGGAGTCTCCAGGCAAGAGCACTGGAGTCGGTTGCCATTTCCTTCTCCAGTGCATGAAAGTGAAAAGTGAAAGTGAAGTTGCTCAGTCGTGTCCGACTCTTAGCAACCCCATGGACTGCAGCCTACCAGGCTCCTCCGTCCGTGGGATGTTCCAGACAAGAACACTGGAGTGGGGTGCCATTGCCTTCTCCATTTTATCACCTAGTTCTATTATATATGTTATCCATGGAGTTTTTTGATTGGCTCAAGTCTGTCTATTTCTACAAGGAGAAGAATTTTGGGAAATCCAAATTCTGCCTGTTACAAAAACCAAGAATCCTACATCAGTTTTTTTTTTTTTTCTTCTAAACAAGATTATTGAGGCACAATGTCCATACAGTTTATATAGTATATGTGCATGCTTGCTCAGTCGCTTCAGTCATGTTCAATTCTTTTCAACCCTATAGACTATAGCCCACAAGGCTCTTCTATCCAAGGGATTCTCCAGGCAAGAATACTGGAGTGGGTTGCGTGCCCTCCTCCAGGAGATCTTCCTGACTCAGGGATCAAACCTGCGCCTCCTGCATTGCAAGCACATTCTTTACTGCTGGGCCCCCACGGAAGACGTTATACAGTATATCAGTCTATATTTTTTAAAACAAATCCATGCAGTTACATAATCACACCACAGTGAACAACAGATCCATCATTTCCAATGATTCCTTTAAATGATTCCTTTAACACTTCCGTTTTCTTCCTCTATGCCTTTTTCTATTTTTAGCCTTTTGAGTCTGAATTCTTTCACAGAGCAGAATGCAACGGAAACCCACCCCTGTTTCTGCTGGCGATGAATCCCTGGATCTTACAGGCAGGGCTTTCTCAGGGATTCTGCTCCTCCTCCAGTGTTTGGAGAACTTAAACAGTGTGGGCTCCCTGAAAGTACAGGATTCTTACTCTGGGTGCAATGGGTTTTTTACCCAATGCCTTGGAGGGCTACGGGGTATACCACTTTTCCCACAGCAGCTTGTGCGTTTTGCTCCTGCATGGCAAACGAACCAAGTGAACTTCTGCTCCTCCTTCAGACCCATCGCAGCTGGAGGCTTTGTCCTGCCAACCCCCACTTTCAGTCTTGCTCATGAGGGCACTGATTTCTAGAACAGCCCATGGACAGGTGTGAATTTCCCTCATGGATTAAGGTCCCAGGGGTTTTGAACCCTCAGGCCAGCCACACTCCATCTTTATCCAATCAAAAAAAATTTTTACTTGAATTTCTTGTTACAACTTGCATGGAGGCCCTGCCTTCTTCCCCCTGCCACAGAAGAAATGATACTCACATCAAAAATGATGTTTGTCCTTGGAGGAGCCCTTCTTTCTTAAGAAATCAGGCTAATTGGATGTACTACAATCTCAATTCTTTAATGGGTTCAAGAAATGTTATGATTTTGTACATAATCTATTTGTGTGTGTGTGTGTGTGTGCATGTGGTTAGTTAGAGGCCAAGCTCTTTCTATATTTCTACTTCATAAAAGGCAGAAGTATCAATATTAAAAATAAATCTATTTTTGGCTTATTCAGAGAGAATCAGCCTTTCCAGGGGCATACCTGAGAATCACAATAAATAAAATGGAAACACTAAAAAGATTATCAAACTGAACTGCAGTTGAATACTGCATGTGTGCATGCTAAGTCACTTCAGTCATGCCCGACCCTGCAGCTCTATGGACCATAACCCACCAGGCTCCTCTGTCCATGAGAGCCTCCAGGCAAGAACACTAGAGTGGGTTGCCATGCCCTCCTCCAGGGGATCCTCCTGACCCAGGGATCGAACCTGTGTCTCTTTTGTCTCCTGCATTGGCAGGAGGGTTCTTTACTGCTAGTGCTACCAGCAGTTGAATATTAAGTTCACTTCAGTCTGAAGTGGCTGACATGAAATATAATTCATAAACTATCACCACCCTACATACTAGCCATATTTTGTAACTTTTTGCAATTATACAGTTATCAAAGAGTGTCTCACAAACTCTGCTTCTTGTAGATTCACTATTTTAATAGTCAAAACAACCTTGGTGTAAAACAATTTGTCAGCAAGAACATCTCTGATTCTTTACAAAGAAAGGACACCACCACAAGAATCTATAAATAACATAGCTTAGCCAAATTTAACCCTACTTAAAACCTGTATTTTAACTTGATTGCCCTACTAACTGCAATGTGTGTGTGTGTATGTGTGTGTCTCAGTCGTGTCTGACTTCTTTGTGACCCCCGCGAACTGTAGCCCACCAGGCTTCTCTGACCACGGAGTTTTCCAGGCAAGAATAGTGGAGCGGGTTACCGTACTCTATTCCAGGGCATCTTCCTGACCCAGGGATTGAACCTGCATCTCTTATGTCTCCTCCATTGGCAGGCAGGTTCTTTACCACTTTCCCACCTGGGAAGCCCTTACTTGGTCATAAATTCAGTTTTCTAATCAGTGTGGAGAAAGCAAGTCACCAGCCATATAGTAAACAAAGAATGCTGTAGTGGCCATCAAACCATCAGTCACAGCAGCCGACCTGACTGTGCATTCTGAGTGAATTCAGTACAGGAAAGAATGAAAGAAGTCAGGAAGGCCCTAGATACTTAAGGAGCATATCAGAGGAGTCATTTCAATAGCCTGTACTCTTACATCTTCCCATAAATGGAAGAGCACTAAATTCATTCATTTAAGATGTTGGGTTTTTTAACTTAATAGCAATCTTTTGATGTTCTGAATACCTGTTTTTTGTTGCAAACACTCCTATATATCTTAGCTCCTCCCTTACCTCTTGGGAACAGTCCCTCAGAGCTATCTGAGCGGCTGTCTTCAGGGCTTAAGTCCTTAGCAAGGGTGCGAATAAAACATAATTCTTGACTCCTTCAGTTCAGTTCAGTCGCTCAGTCATGTCCAACTCTTTGTGACTCCATGAACCGCAGCACACCAGGCCTTCCTGTCATCACCAACTCCCAGAGTTTACCCAAACTCATGTCCATTGAGTCGGTGATGCCATCCAACCATCTCATCCTCTGTCGTCCCCTTCTCCTCCTGCCCTCAATCTTTTCCAGCATCAGTTCAGATCAGTTCAGTCACTCAGTCATGTCCAACTCTTCACGACCCCATGAATCGCAGCACACCAGGCCTCCTCGTCCATCACCATCTCCCGGAGTTCACTCAGACTCATGTTCATCGCATCAGTGATGCCATCCAGCCATCTCATCCTAGTCGTCCCCTTCTCCTCTTGCCCCCAATCCCTCCAAGCATCAGAGTTTTTTCCAATGAGTCAACTCTTCATGTGAGGTGGCCAAAGTACTGGAGTTTCAGCTTTAGCATCATTCCTTCCAAAGAAATCCCAGGGCTCATCTCCTTCAGAATGGACTGATTGGATCTCCTTGCAGTCCAAGGGACTCTCAAGAGTCTTCTCCAATACCACAATTCAAAAGCATCAATTCTTTGGTGCTCAGCTTTCTTCACAGTCCAACTCTCACATCCATACATGACCACTGGAAAAACCATAGCCTTGACTAGATGGAACTTAGTCGGCAAAGTAATGTCTCTACTTTTGAATATACTATCTAGGGTGATCATAACTTTTCTTCCAAGGAGTAAGCGTCTTTTAATTTCATGGCTGCAGTCACCATCTGCAGTGATTTTGGATACTCACAGAAAACTAGTCAATCTAGTCACACTAGGACCACAGCCTTGTCTAACTCAGTAAAACCAAGCCATGCCTGCGGGGCAACCCAAGACGGGCAGGTTATGGTGGAGAGGTCTGACAGAATGTGGTCCACTGGAGATGGGAATGGCAAGTCAGTTCAGTATTCTTGCCTTGATAACCCCATGAACAGTAGGAAAAGGCAAAATGATAGGATACCAAAAGAGGAACTCCCCAGGTCATTAGGTGCCCAATATGCTACTGGAGATCAGTGAAGAAATAACTCCAGAAAGAATGAAGGGATGGAGCCAAAGCAAAAACAATACCCAGCTGTGGATGTGACTGGTGATAGAAGCAAGATCCAATGCTGTAAAGAGCAATATTGCATAGGAACCTGGAATGTCAGGTCCATGAATCAAGGCAAATTGGAAGTGGTCAAACAAGAGATGGCAAGGATGAACGTCGACGTTCTAGGAATCAGTGAACTAAAATGGACTGGAATGGGTGAATTTAACTCAGATGACCATTATATCCCAGCTTCAGGGTCTTTTCAAATGAGTCAGCTCTTCGCATCAGGTGGCCAAAGTATTGGAGTTTCAGCTTCAACATCAGTCCTTCCAATGAACACTCAGGACTGATCTCCTTTAGGATGGACTGGTTGGCTCTCCTTGCAGTCCAAGGGACTATCAAGAGTATTCTCTATCACCACAGATCAAAAGCATCAACTCTTCAGCACTCAGCTTTCTTTATAGTCCAACTCTCACATCCATACATGACTGCTGGACAACCATAACCTTGACTAGATGGATCCTTGCTGGCAAAGTAATGTCTCTGCTTTTAAATATGCTGTCTAGGTTGGTCATAACTTTCCTTCCAAGGAGTAAGCGTCTTTTAATTTCATGGCTGCAATCACCATCTGCAGCGATTTTGGATCCTAAAAAAATAAAAGTCAGCCACTGTTTCCCCATCTATTTCCCATGAAGTGATGGGACCGGATGCCATAATCTTAGTTTTCTGAATGTTGAGCTTTAAGCCAACTTTTTCACTCTCTTCTTTCTCTTTCATCAGGAGGCTTTTTAGTTCTTCTTCACTTTCTGCCATAAGGGTAGTGTCATCTGCATATCTGAGGTGACTGATATTTCTCCAGGCAATCTTGATTCCCGCTTCTGCTTCCAGTTCAGCGTTTCTCATGATGTACTCTGCATAGAAGTTAAATAAGCAGGGTGACAATATACAGCCATGACATACTCCTTTTCCTATTTGGAACCAGTCTGTTGTTCCATGTCCAGTTCGAACTGTTGCTTCCTGGCCTGCATACAGGCTTCTCAAGAGGCAGGTCAGGTGGTCTGGCATTCCCATCTCTTTCAGAATTTTCCACAGTTTATTGTGATCCACACAATCAAAGGCTTTGGCATAGTCAATAAAGCAGAAATAGATGTTTTTCTGGAACTCTCTTGCTTTTTCCATGATCCAGCAGATGTTAGCAATTTGATCTCTGGTTCCTCTGCCTTTCCTAAAACCATTTTGAACATCAGGGAGGTCACGGTTCACGTATTGCTGAAGCCTGGCTTGGAGAATTTTGAGCATTACTTTACTAGCATGTGAGATGAGTGCAATTGTGAGGTAGTTTGAGCATTCTTTGGCATTGCCTTTCTTTGGGACTGGAATGAAAACTGACCTTTTCCAGTCCTGTGGCCACTGCTGAGTTTTCCAAATTTGCTGGCATATTGAGTGTAACACTTTCACAGCATAACCTTTCAGGATTTGAAATAGCTCAACTGGAATTCCGTTACCTCCACTAGCTTTGTTCGTAGTGATGCTTTCTAAGGCCCACTTGACTTCACATTCCAGGATGTCTGGCTCTGGGTGAGTGATCACACCATCGTGATTATCTTGGTCTTGAAGATCTTTTTTGTACAGTTCTTCCGTGTATTCTTGCCACCTCCTCTTAATATCTTCTGCTTCTGTTAGGTCCATACCATTTCTGTCCTTTATTGAGCCCAAAGTTCCATGAAATGTTCCCTTGGTATCTCTAATTTTCTTGAAGAGATCTCTAGTCTTTCCCATTCTGTTCTTTTCCTCTATTTCTTTGCATTGATCACTGAAGAAGCTTTTCTTATCTCTCCTTGCTATTCTTTGTAACTCTGCATTCAGATGCTTATATCTTTCCTTTTCTCCTTTGCATTTTGCTTCTCTTCTTTTCACAGCTATTTGTAAGGCCTCCCCAGACAGCCATTTTGCTTTTTTGCATTTATTTTTCTTGGGGATGGTCTTGATCCCTGTCTCCTGTACAATGTCACGAACCTCAGTCCATAGTTCATCAGGCACTCTATCTATCAGATCTTGGCCCTTAAATCTATTTCTCACTTCTACTATATAATCATAAGGGATTTGATTTAGGTCATACCTGAATGGTCTAGTGGTTTTCCCTACTTTCTTCGATTAAGTCTGAATTTGGCAATAAGGACCTCATGATCTGAGCCACAGTCCGTTCCTGGTCTTGTTTTTGCTGATTGTATAGAGCTTCTCCATCTTTGGCTGCAAAGAATATAATCAATCTGATTTCAGTGTTGGCCATCTGGTGATGTCCATATGTAGAGTCATCTCTTGTGCTGTTGGAAGAGGGTGTCTGCTATGACCAGTGCATTCTCTTGGGAAAACTCTATTAGCCTTTGCCCTGCCTTATTCCATATTCCAAGGCCAAATTTGCCCATTCTGCCAGGTGTTTCTTGACTTCCTACTTTTGCATTCCATTTCCCTATAACGAAAAGTATATCTTTGGGGGGCATTAGTTCTAGAAGGTCTTCTAGGTCTTCATAGAACTGTTTAGCTTCAGTTTCTTCAGCATTACGGGGTCGGGGCATAGACATGGGATTACTGTGATATTGAATGGTTTGCCTTGGAAATGAACAGAGATCATTCTGTCGTTTTGGAGATTGCAAGTAGTGCATTTCGGACTCTTGTTGACTTGACTCCTTAGATTGTACTTTTTTTTTTTTTTCAGTTGACAACAGAAACAGATATAGCATAGTATCTGAACAAAAATATTACCTCAAGTTTCAGAAAATTGATACTAGCTTTACTTAAAATCAAATCCCCTCTTTCAAGGTGCCTCACATTTCAGATCACATATGTTCTCTCTTCACTGAGGGGGCCTTGTATCGTTTTACTCTGTGCCAACATTGGACTTCATAAGCAACTGGGATCAAGAACTGGGAGTTCATTGAGAACCTGTCTCTCTCTCTCTCTGCTTCTTTGGCAGATTTTCTTTCCTCTTTTTCTCTGGGACTAGTTTTCATTGCTTCACAATGAATGAAGATTGTTAAATATTACCAGGACAGAGCCCAGAAGCTGGTATTTCCTGGGTTTGAGTGGACAACGGAGATGGGAACTGGTGTCAAGTTCAAAGTTTGTACTTCTTGAGAGAGGATCTAAATGAGTTAGCTTGGGTCAGCAGCTGACCGCTGGTTTCCCATCTGTGGTCAAGGTGTCAGGGTCAAGGTTCATGGTGGGTACTCAGTGGGGAGGGAGTGGGCAGATGTAACAAGACGCTTCCTGCGTTTTGTGTTACCTTTGACCACCGCTCCTTCTGTGTATCCATCCCTGCATGGTTATGGCACTGTGACCCCACAGGTGAAATGATGTGCAGACATTAACTAGGTTTAGTGTGCTTATTGTGGCTTCTCTGGTGGCTCAGCAGTAAAGCATTCACCTGCCAATGCAGAAGACACAGGTTTGAGCCCCGGGTCAGGAAGATCCCCGGGGGAAGGAAATGGCAACCCGCTCCAGTATTCTTGTCTGGAGAATCCCATAGACAGAGGAGCCTGGTGGGCGATAGTCCACGGGGTCTCAAAAAGTCAGATGTGACTGAGCAAGTAAACAACAAAACAACAAACAACGTGATTATTTGGTATTATCTCCCCTTCCTTTTGCAGGAAACTTTCTGTTTCCCTGGAAAACTGTGCCTTATCTACAGAACACCCTTCTCAGTGATCAGATTCCAGTTGTGTTGTTTTTGTCCATTGTTTGTCTGCCACATCTGTGTAAACTGTAGGCAACTGTTAGTGAACCATCTGACTCCCTCCACCCTACGGAAAATCCACTTTGTCTCCGTTTCCAAGTCGTCTCAACTTTCCTTTATTCCCCATAAATGTGTGCTCCTTTGACCTTTCCTTGAACAGGTTAGACATTTTTCTGAGTTCCTTCATATCCTGAGTAAAAGATCATGTCACAAGAGTCAAATACTTTTATATCTGTACATGTCAAGGTTTTGTCTTTTCCTGAATTCTTTGTCATCAATATCACTATTCTGAGCTTTTTTCTTTTTAACTTGGGTCAGCCTTACAATAATCTCAACATTTTTATATATCAGAAGATTCTTTACCTTAAAGAATAGACTACTTTTTAGTATGTAGGTCAAAATTCAAGAAACCTTTAATAGAATTAGAACTGAAAATATTGAAGTTGTCATGTGGCTCCAGTTCTTTGCTGGGATTATGGCTAGTGGTTTATGCATCCTGAGGGCCTTGTAGCTTTCACTGATGTGTTCCTGGGCCCTCAACAGCTCATAACATGTGCTCTATAAGTGTTTGGTAAGTTTAATAGTGAATATAAACTTTAAAGGTAGCTTTCTGACTACATACACTTTTGAAAATATTTTTTTAAAAGGTCAATTAAATTAAAATGTTCAAGACTACTTTTATCACATTATGGCCCATGATGGAGAAGGGAACAGGAAGAACAAATACAGTGAATTCAATGAAGAACAATTGTATAAAGCAACATTTACTTAAAAATAAAAACCAAAACTTTGAGAAAAGTCAGAACAACCTTAATCCCTAACACTTAACAGGTGGCAGAATGTAGGGAGAAACAGCAAATCTTGCAAACACAAATACTTTGCTAGTGTTTTCTCACTATTGAAACAGAACTGTGGGATTCAAAAGACAAGAACGTTCAGAATTCCTCTTGGGAGGGCAGGGGGAAGGGGAAAGATGGTATCATCTTTCATTTTGTCTTGGTATTTTTTTTAAGTTCAATAATGTCTGTCTATTCTCAGAGGAAGAGATGATTGGATACATCACCAACTCAATCGACATGAACTTGAGCAGTCTCTGGGAGACAGTGTCGGAAAGGGAAGCCTGGCATGCTGCAGTCCATGGGGTCACAAAGAGTCAGACACAATTTAGCGAATGAAAAACAAATTTTCAACTGCTGTATTCCATTCTATTTTTTTTCCCAAGTAATATTTCAAAATTAAACCCAGAACTTATTTTCTTCCCTTTTAGAGAAATCTTCTGCTCAGTTTCTCCCAAGAGGGATGAGTAGGTTCAGGGAAAATGGAAAGATATATAGCTGGCAGCCTGTTCTCCTGTCAAGATAACTCTATCAAAGGGATTATGGTTAATTTTACAGTGTAAAAAATCCTTGTTTATTATAGAAAATAAACAGAAATTTATTGTAGTAAGTTAACAGAGACACATTTTTTGAATATTTATAGTGTTACCACTTTGAACAAAACATTCTTTTTGAACCTAACATTGTCACTAAGAAAGTGTCTGTCCAACTGATTATGTGAATGAAGAGGAGAAAGAAGAGGAGGAGGTGGAAAAGGAGTAACAGTCTTTTTGAAAAAAATTTTAAAATTCTAAACTGCCTCAAAAATGACATTGGACTACTTAAAATGATCTTTGGACTAATTATTACCCTATTTATATATGTCATCGAAAATAAACCAAAACTGGGAAGGTACCATTCCTCTAGTGGTGATATTAAAGATAGTTTTAGCAACTGGTGAAGCATGACTCTCATACAGATATAAAAATGAACCTATGTTAAAGGTTTTATTTTACTCATCTGATATGACAGAACCAAGTAGATATTATTACTGATTCAAAGGAAAAGTCAAAAGAGCACACGATGATGTGGGGTTTAAAAAAAAAGAAAGTCAAGGTTACTTGCAAATGTGGGCAAAACTGGATTTTCTAGAAGGGAGGAAATCAATTACAATCCCTACCAAAGAGAATAGCCTTCACATATCTGTTGCTGCTGCTGCTGCTGCTAAGTAGCGTCAGTCGTGTCCGACTCTGTGTGACCCCATAGATGGCAGCCCACCAGGCTCCCCCGTCCCTGGGATTCTCCAGGCAAGAACACTGGAGTGGGTTGCCGTTTCCTTCTCTAATGCATGAAAGTGAAAAGTGAAAGTGAAGTCACTCAGTCATGTCCGACTCTTCGCGACCCCATGGACTGCAGCCTACCAGGCTCCTCCACCCATGGGATTTTCCAGGCGAGAGTACTGGAGCAGGGTGCCATTGCCTTCTCCATCTCATATCTGTTAGTTACCTATAATAAATAAATAATTGCAAAGTAGTTCGAAGACAATGAACAGGACCAGAATAACCAGGAAAGGCACACTGTAGACACCACATAGCTTTTCTACAGGATGTGTTGGTCGCTCAGTTGTGCCTGACTCTTCGTGACCCCGTGGATTGTAGCCTGCCAGGCTCCTCTGTCCATGGGATTTTCCAGGCAACAATGCTGGAGTGGGTGGCCGTTTCCTTCTCCAGGAGATCTTCCTGATGAGGGATCAAACCTCAGTCTCCCGCAAGGCAGGCAGATTCTTTACCATCTGAGCCACCAAGGAAGCCCATTTTCTCCAGAAACACATACACTAAAACACTTCCACAGTGACTTCCCATAGACAATGTAATGCCACAAGGAGGGGCCTGTGATGCCTAACCATCACTAAGAAGTGGTGGTGTGCTTCTGACAGTGGGAGACCACCTCCTCTAAAACCACCCCGTTTCAGATGCACTATTTTCCCTTTATACGTATCTTTCTCTCAAAGTGCAGTCAGTTCCGCCTGATGTTGACAGATACTGCCACATGCAGTCAGCCCCTTACAACCACTCTGCTGATACATTGTCTCTTAAGCACAGCACACTGTAGTTTATCTTCTAAATGATGAAAAACGTAGCTATCTGTCTTGATTCATTCGGTCCCTATGTTTGTATCCCTCTTTCTCGGTATTTTAGCAAAGCAACTCAACACAGACTTAGGCTTTTCATTCTCATTTTTCATTCTAGCTATCATTATCCTTACATATTAGACAATTATGAGCACTCTGGTTTGTGATAAGTTTCTTTTCATCATTAGTTTCCATTCTAATATTCTTCCACAATTACAGTCAAGTATTAATCTGTGGATCATAACATAAGGCCAATGAAACAGGTATCATCCAAGCTGGATGGAATTAGTGATGTAAATAATATACCTTTCTGGATGATACTCATGTCGCTAGTCTCCTCCCTACAAAATAATTTCGTCATTTAGTGTTTCCCTAGACACTGAGCCTCAAGGCCCCTTCTTACACTCAGTTCAAGTCCTTAAAAGTTTGGCATTTTCTTTCTTGCTTTCTGTTTTTCTTATCTTCCTTTCCCTTCCTTCTTCAAACATTTAAAAGGATGTGAAAAGTGCTAAGACAGCTATATAAAAAAGATGATTAAGTACCAAGTTCCAGGGCTACTGAGCCAGTGAAGACAATAGACATGCCCAAAATAATTAGAATTATACCACAGTGACAGACTTCCCTGGTGGATCAAATGGCAAAGAAGCCACCTGCAATTATAGTAGAAGGTTTAAAATGCTCTGCCAGGGCCCAGAAGAGAGAGTGTTTAAAACATTTTGGATCTGCCAAGGAAAATCTTGATGTCTTTATCTGCACTGTGAAATTAAGTTTCTAAAACATCATTGGTTTGAGGGTATTGTATCTTCTTTAAGAAAAAAAAAACTTAAAAAATTTTACTTATTTATTTGCCACACTGGGTCTTGGTTGAGGCACACTGGATCTTTGATCTTCGTTGAGGCATGCAGGTTCTTTAGTTGCAGCATACGAGGTCTTTTATTTATGACATCTGAGATCCTTAGTTGTGGCATACGAACTCTTCATTGCAGGATATAGGATCTAGTTCCCTGACCAGGGATGGAACCCGGGCCCTCTACACTGGCAGTGCAGAGTCTTAGCCACTGGACCACCAGGGAAGTCCCTCTATCTTTCATCTTAATTTTCTCCAACCCTCGTTCTTTTTTCTCCCTGCATTAGCCATGGCGTTTATTGTCTATTCTCTGATGCTTTGATATCTGGGGTCTTGCTGACACTGGAGGGGCTGTCCTTCCTAAGCACAGTCAACTCCTAGAGGCAGGAAACAACTCACTGAGTGTGAAGTGTGCACTTTTCGAATACAAACCAACCAACCCAGAGCCCCCTCTATCAGATTCTCACATGCTGGGCCATTATCCACCCCAGGGCCACTTGCCGGACAACTTGGAAACAGACCCTACGCCCTAGAGCCCACTGAAATTATTCAAACTAGCAGTCCTAAACCTGCCCACCTTGCCTGCATATCCTTCTGAAAAAATCCACAATACAGGGTCTTACTCACCATTTCTGCCTCTCTGGGTGGCTCCCATGGCTGCATGTGCCCAAATCTCTAGTCTGTGAGCCCCAAATAACTTTTCAATAACAGCCATTTCTTAAATCTATTAGTCTTACTAAAACCTCAACTTGTCTTTTAATATACGCTATATTTTAAAACACTTCAAAGCTGTCTCATTCTCCCTCCCTCTCTTACTTCCTGTCCTCTCCATTTTACTTTGTTAGTACAGACTGATTTTTTAAAAACCATATGTTATCTAAAAATTCGCTCTCTTCTGACACAAACAATTCTGTCAACAGCTTCTCCCATAAGAGTGCTCTACTCTTTACACCATTTGGTAGAGCAACAACAACAACAAAAAATGATTTTTTAGCTTAATTTGTTCAACTTTAAAAGATGGGCATCATCAAAATGTCTACAAATAAATAAATGCTGGAGTTGTTGCTGTTTAGGTGCTCAGCTGGGTCCGATTCTTTGTGACCCATGGTCTATAGCCTGCCAGGCTCCTCTGTCCATGGGATGTCCCAGGCAAGAATACTGGGTTAGTTGCCATTTCCTTTTCCAGGGGATCTCCCCAGCCCAGGTATCAAACCCACGTCTCCTGCATGGCAGGCAGATTTTTACCATTGAACCACAGAGGATGTGGTGAAAAGGGAACCCTCCTACACTGTTGGTGGGAATGGCATTTTGTACAGCCACTAAGGAGAATGTATGGAAGTTCCTTAAAAAACTAAAAATAGAGTTACCATATGATCTAGCAATCCCACTTCTGGCATATATCCAGAGAAAACTATAATTCAAAATACTTGCACCCCAGTGTTCTCTGGAGCACTGTTTACAATAGCCAAGGCATGGAAACAACCCAACTGCCCATCAACAGATGAATGGATAAGGAAAAGGTGGTGAGATATATAATATTACTCAGCCATAAAAAGAATGAAATAATGCCATTTGCAGTAACACAGTATGATAATCTCTAGATCCATCTAAGTGAAGTAAGTCAGACAGAGAAAAACAAATATCATATGATATTGCTTATACACAGAATCTAAAAGTATGCTACAAATGAACTTATTTATGAACCAGAAATAGAATCACAAACACAGAAAAGAAATGTATGATTACCAAGGCGGAAAGGTGGGGAGATAAGTTAGGAGTTTGGGATTAAATTATACAGCTTCATATAAAAGTGATAAACAAAAAGGACCTATTGTACAGCACAGGGAACTATACTCAAGCTCTTATAATAATTTAAAATGAAAAAAATTTTTAATACATACACATATGTATATCTGAGTGTATACATACATATGAATCACTGCTGTACATCTGAAACAAATGACACTGTAAATCAACTATATTCCAATAAAAATTATTAAAAAGAGAAATGTCATTTGATTAAGCAGCTACTGTTCGGAAGTTGAAAATCATAAATGGACCAAAGATGCTAGTCTATTAAAATCAACTGGAGAATACATGTGGAGATGAGCACATACATACATACACACACATGCACAAACTAGGGGTGAGCCACAGGTGGGTATGAGGATGGGGTAATGAGCTCAATCCCTTTAAATAAAGCAAATACAAAGATGAACTCCTGCCTTCCCCCGTAGCAGAATTTTGGGTCTGAAAAATCATGGTCTATTAAGAAAAGGGAAGATTGAAAACATCCATTTAGCTTCCATTCTATCACATTAGCTAAATACACCAAGTGTTTTATCAGAGATAGCTGCAAATTGAAATGAAAAAAAAATAAAGCAAAAGAACTACAAAGCAACAAGTAGGAAAAGAGACTGTCTTCTGAATTATATACAAACATACTCTCTGGATATCCCAGCATGCTCTTATTGAAAAATACACACAGTCTAGCAATTGTGGAAAGAACTTAAAAAGCCAAAAGATTTCTTGGACCCATCAGCATCAAAAGTTCAAGAGCCCTGCGGCTCCTCTAACAGGTCCTTATACAGAGCAGCAAACCTAGAAAACTTGACGGGCGCAAAGGATTCTGTGGAGGTTCAGAAGCAACCGAAGGCAGACGTATCTTCCCAGTGCGGCAGTTCATTAAGGGGTTTCATATTCCAAGAAAGTCAACTGAAAAATATCATGACTCTCCTCAAGTGAAACAAAAAGAATGTGAATATTAACCATCATTAAAATAAAAAGAAATCCCCAGTAGATCTTTACGATTAAACAGCCATTTGCAGATGGTGACTGCAGCCATGAAATTAAAAGACGTGTGATCCTTGAAAGAAAAGCTATGACAAACCTAGACAGCAAATTAAAAAGTAGAGATATCACTTTGCCAACAAAGGTCCATCTCGTCAAAGCTATGGTTTTTCCAGTAGTCATGCAGGGATTGAGAGTTGGACCATAAAGAAGGCTGAGTGCCCAAAAATCAATGCCTTAAAACTATAGTGCTGGAGAAGGCCCTTGAGAGTCCTTTGGACTGCAAGGAGATCAAACCAGTCTATCTTAAAGGAAATCAACCCTGAATATTCATTGGAAGGACTGATGCTGACCTGATGGATTCGCATCTTGGCCACCTGATGTAAAAAGCTGACTCATTGGCAATGACCCTGATGCTGGGAAAGACTGAGGGTAGGAGGTGAAGCAGGAGACAGAGGATGAGATGGTTGGATGGTCACCAACTCAATGGACATGAACTTGGGCAAACTCCGGGAGATGGTGAGGGATATTGAAGCCTGACGTGCTGCAGTCCCTGGGGTCGCAAGGAGTTGGCCACAACATGGTGATTGAATGATGACTTCTTTACTGAATATAAAAGTGAATTGTAAACTGGTGGCTTCCACAGGCTTGACAATTTTATCATACAAATTTATTAAAATAAAATCAGATTATTCAAATTTAGAAGAGGAAGACATTTACCAATATACCAAGACTGTCATATTTCATATTGCTCTACATGTGTTTGTCACAAGATTAGGTAAAGAAATATTTCCTGAATTATCAACTAATGATGTAGTTCTCATACTAGGGTATCACAAAAGCACACTCACCCACCTACTCCAGCCCCTTTCATAATAGCTAAAGGAGTTCTTTTCTTTGACTGTTTACTTTCAGCACTCACAGAATGCCTACACCTGACACCCTTCAGGTGGAGAGGGATTAAATTCACCCAGCAGATGTAGGGAGACTGCTCTGAATGTGTTCTCTCTAACCAGTCCACTCAGAATGGCTATAACTGACCATATAGTCAAACTATAGGTCTTGAATTCAAACTATAGGTCTTGAATTTATTTGCTCCTTTGCAACTATGAAAGAATTTACAATCTATTATTGATAAAATAATTTTAAGTTGATTTTTATCATTATTAAGCTTCTTAAAATGATAAATGAGTAAACAAATGTGTTATCTAATTCAAGAGCCATCAGGATAACACGTTTCAACCGGTTGTTAAGTCTTTGAAGTCATTCCTGCTAACTTTTCATTGTGAATTTCGGATATGGAGAAAAAGTTGAAAGATTAGCATGATAACCACGAATGTACCCACCACTTTGATTCAATCTTTATTTACATACATGTCACCATCCTTATCATGTGTATATACAACATATTTTTGATAGCCTATTTGAAAGTAAATTTTAGACATCATGATATTTTACACCTAAATATTTCCCATGCACCTTCTCAAAAAGCTATTTTTTTTAAACTGCAATTCTATTATCATCTAAGAAAATGTTTTTCCTAATATGGCTCAGTGTCTATTATATATTTAAATTTCCTCAAACGCCAAAGTCCATTCATAGCTCTTATACCTCTGCTCCATATGTAATTTTGCATAAAGCTATTTTATCTTTTATGGAGAAGGAAATGGCAACCCACTCCAGTATTTTTGTCTGGGAAATCCCATAGACAGAAGAGCCTGGCGGGCTACAGTCCATGAGGTCTCAAAGAGTCGGATATGACTTAGCTGCTATACAACAACAACAATATATTTTATACTTTCTTTTTAAAACGAGGATTCAACCAGGGTTTACATACTGCATTTGGCTGCTGTATTTTTTTGTTTCTTTTACTCTAGCACAGCCACCCCAAATCCCTACCTTTTTAGAATGACATTGATTTCTTGGAAGAGTTTAGGGCAAGTGTTCTTGTTCTTGAATTCTTAATCCCTTTCTTTTCTGTCAACTGGAAATAAGGTCAACAGATTTATTTGAGGGAGTTTTGACAAGATTACTTCAAGAGTGACGCTGCACCACATACAAATCATGATAACAAGTCCACAGTTAGGAGAGGTGGCCTAAGAGCTCCTTGTAAAGTTCCACTTCCTCCTCTGCAGTTAAGTGTTCTGCGAAGTAAAGCTAGTGGCATGTGAATATCCTACCTTGAAACCACTCCTTCACTCCAGCAATACTTCCTGGCCCATTATCTCACTGAAGGGTGCATAACGTTGGTTTCCGTTCTTCTGTGTTTATCTGCTGGGGAAAAAAGACCTTCCTCTTTTCCATTTGAACAGAAATCTCTTTTCTCCCTCAAAGACAAAGTAAATGATTAATTCCTTCTCCTTCATTAGCAAATCTTCAGAGTAAAGATTTGGTAGAAGATTTACCTCCCAGGTTGGCAAATGAATTTTATTCTTTGATTATCACATTTGAGTTCATAGACTTTCATTTGTTCAATGCTTTACAATCAATTAGACTCATTATTCTTTTTGATGTTCGAGTTACCCCAAAAGTGGCTAGTGGCAATACCTTCAAGCTCAGTCTTTGAGTGCTTTCTTTCCTGAAAGGAGCTAGGTTCATCTGCCCCAGACTGAAAATCACCTTTATTACATGTTATACTATATCAATTTATAAATTAAAAAAAAAACCTGAAGTACAGAAAAGTTAAGTAATTTGAACAAGACTATAGAGAAAGTTCGGAGAAGGCAATGGCACCCCACTCCAGTACTCTTGCCTGGAAAATCCCATGGACAGAGGACCCTGGTAGGCTGCAATCCATGGTGTTGCTAAGAGTCGGACACGACTGAGCAACTTCACTTTCACTTTTCACTTTGATGCATTGGAGAAGGAAATGGCAGGAGTTAAGCTACAGCAACCCACTCCAGTATTCTTGCCTGGAGAATTCCATGGACAGAGGAGCCTGGCGGGCTATAGTCCATACAGTTGCAGAGTTGGACACAACTGAAGCAACTTAGCATGCAGGCATACCATTGTTTCTGGAATACATGCATTTTATCAGGATGGCTACTCCACATTAAACTCACTTTCATCTTTGGTTTCATGGTCCAGGAGTCTATATCCTGCCAAACTTCTGCTGTGACTTGCTAAAGCAAAGCTGGGAAACTAAACAGAGTAATAAAGAACATTACAGCAAGTACCCTCTGCTAAGGTCAGTTTGTCTCTTTACTGAACGTCTAACATGCCAGATCTTGGCTTTTTCCTCAACCAGAAAGTCCTCCTTTATTTTGCTTAGTTATAAGCTATCTATGTTTCCAGGTTTTGTTCAAGGCCCATGGCATTTTCTACGATTTTACTGCCCTGGTGATCACCCTTCCCTACAATGTTTACTATCTTGGAAATAGTTTTATGTAGTCGAGAATTTAGTAACATCCTCTTCTAGTCTTTTCTCATCTCTCTTTGCCCATGTATATCTTTCTGCTACTGTTTCATGTGTATATGTGTGTGTATATATATATACACACACACACCCTCCGCATCCAGACAATAAACTCTGTGAGGTCGGAGACACTTTAAACTTGTTTATGGTCCCTAGAGCAGGGATGAAATGCCACATTCATGTAGGTATTTAGGGTAAATGATTTTTTTTTCCCTCAAGATCGAACAGAATCACAAAAAGCTTGGAAACCTGGTACTCAGTCTCGCCAGTGTCCTTCTTTAGACCAAGCTCATCCCCTTTGCAGGCTTTCCTGGTGGCTCATGTGGTAAACGGAGAAGGCAATGGCACCCCATTCCAGTACCCTTGCCTGGAAAATCCCATGGACAGAGGAGCCTGGTAGGCTGCAGTCCATGGGGTCGCTGAGTCGGATACGACTGAGTGACTTCACTTTCACTTTTCACTTTCATGCACTGGAGAAGGAAATGGCAACCCACTCCAGTGTTCTTGCCTGGAGAATCCCAGGGATGGGGGAGCCTGGTAGGATGCCATCTATGGGGTCGCACAGAGTCAGACACGACTGAAGCGACTTAGCAGCAGCAGCAGCAGGTGGTAAAGAATCTGCCTGCAATGCAGGAGACCAGTGTTCAATCCCTGGGTCCGGAAGATCCACTTGAGAAGGGACTGGTTCACTCCCTTTGCAGTTCAGGATATATGAGGTGTGAAGCTGAGAGATGCATTTGCTTCCTGAAAATCTGGTCTGAGATTCTCTGTAAAATCAACAGGGTGATGATGGTCAACATCATATCTGCTTTGTGATACCATAAAGGAGAGTTTCTTCATTTCTGAGCCTGACTTACAGTATCATTTGAGAACTAACTCACTGTCTCATTCTTCTAAGGACAGTGGGTCATCTTGGATCTGCAAAATGGTTTAGATATTCCAGATCTCATATCATGAAGACTGAAGCTCTTGTCCTCCAGACCTCTCCTTTTGGCTCCCTAACAATAAAAGAGGACTTCCGAACATAGGATTTTTTGTTGTGGTTGCACTTATTGTTTAAGCATAAATGTTTTAGTGACCATAGTGTGTTTTTTTAAAAAAATTAGGAGAACATAAATCAAACTCAGATTCTGTAGTGTTAATGACCAGCGTAAGTTGTACCAGCCGATTCTGTCCAAATGGCCATTTAAGAGAAAGAAAAAACGTGTGTGTGTATGGGTGGGCGGGTGGGTGTGTATATCCTTGGATGGGGTGGGAGGAGGTGTACCAAAACTCAGAACTCAGCACATCGAGTTAGCAAGGGTTGCAGGCTTAACTTCAGTGTACCAGGCTTCTCAAGTCTGTGTCCCAGTGCCAGCTCTGAGCAGATGTGATCCTTAAATAAAATGAAAGGCTGTAAGCCAGAAGCAAAATGGAACAGATTTGCCAGCTGTGAGCACAGTGTTTACAGATTGAACTTGGGACCCAAACCATTATGTAGTATAATTTATGACAACTCAAGAAAATATGTTTTGACAAACAAAGGTCTTATTTAAAAATCAGCAGGTGCATATAAGATCTTTCCTCAGCAGAGTGCAAACATTCTGCAATGCTTTTTCTCCTCTCCCAACCATCTCAAAGTTTAGATCTGGTCAGAGTAGACAATGGTTTTCTTTACTATGAACAGGCAGAGACTAAAGAAAATAGATAAACAGATATATATATATATATATTATAAGCATAATTATATACATATGTTTTTGAGTATGTATATATATATGTATATATATACACACATATATATATGTGGTTTCCTTTCCAAATAGGCAGAGACTAAGAAACATAGACAATAGATATATATAGTATATATAATATTACATAAACATAATTATATATACATGTTGGTATATATAATTTCATATATATATATAATATATAAATTCCATCTTCGTGGGCACCACAAGCATTAGTCGCTCAGTCATATCTGACTCTTTGTGACCCCATGGACTGTAGCCCACCATACTCCTCTGTCCATGAAATTCTCCAGGCAAGAATACTGGAGTGGGTTCCTGTTTCCTTCTGCAGGGGATCTTCCCAACCCAGGGATCAAACCCTAATCTCCTGCATTGCAAGCAGATTCTTTACCGTCTGAGCCACATGGACACCACAACCTGATTTTAGGTGATACCAGGGAGATCAGTAAGGATTAAAACCTTGTTGATTACTTGCTATTGTCCTTGGTTGTGAATTATTTGCCAGTTCAAATAAGTAGAATAGATTGAAGCACATGATCTGGCTACCTCACCAACTGCTTTTTAAAAAGGAGCTGCAGGGCTTCCCTGGTGGATCAGCAGCAAAGAATCCACCTGCCAATGCAGGAGACGTGGGTTTGATCCCTGGTCTGGGAAGATCGCACATGGCATGGAGCAACTGAAAAGCCCACACGCCACAGCTATTGAGCCTGTGCTGCAGAGCCCAAGAACAGCAACTACTGAGCTCTTGTGCTACGACTACTGGAGCTCAAGTGCCTTAGAGCCAGTGCTCTAGAATCTGTCACAACAGAAGCCACTGTCACAAGAAGGCAGAGCACTGCAGGGAAGCCCCTGCTTACCAAAACCAGAGAAAGGCCCACGAAGCGAGCACAGCCAAAAATACACAAAATAAAACAAAAAGAAGTCATGAGTTGCTCTTGTCATAATTTTGACCTTAGGGGTGAGTCTATATAGCAAAACTGAAAACAGATCTTTGAGCAATGATGAATGATTCTGATAGTTTTCATCAGTTATTTGGGCCGCTCATGTATTGGCAAACTTGTATCTGGTATATTAAAACTGGTCCTTAGAGGGAAGATGTTGTTTAGGAAACAACACGATTGTATTTCTTGCACACTATGATGTTGCTACCGAGGGAAGCACTAGAAATACAAAGATTTATGAGATGGCTACCTTCCTTTAAGTAGCTCAGAGTCTGCTGGGTTACTCGTGTAAGTCCTCCATACCATATTCCATATATGCCCACAAGCAAATGTTTAGAGAAGTCATAGATATATTTAATTTAAAGACAGTCTAGTAACACTTTGAGCGCCAAAGAATTGATGCTTTTGAACTGTGGTACTGGAGAAGACCCTTGAGAGTCCCTTGGACTGCAAGGAGATCCAACCAGTCCATCCTAAAGGAGATCAGTCCTGGGTGTTCTTTGGAAGGAATGATGCTAAAGCTGAAACTCCAGTATTTTGGCCACCTCATGAGAAGAGTTGACTCATTGGAAAAGACTCTGATGCTGGGAGGGATTGGGGGCAGGAGGAGAAGGGGACCACAGAGGATGAGATGGCTGGATGGCATCGCTGACTGGATGGACATGAGTCTGAATGAACTCCAGGAGTTGGTGATGGACAGGGAGGCCTGGTGTGCTGCGATTCATGGGGTCGCAAAGAGTCAAGACACAACTGAGCAACTGAACTGAACTGAACTGAGTAACACTTTTAATTGTTCAGGGCCATGGATTGAAACAAAAAGGAAATTTTATTGCTGCACATAAAATTAAAAGCTACTAATTTCTACACGAAGTAAAAACATCTTACTGCTGCTGCTGCTAAGTTGCTTCAGTCATGTCCAACTCTGTGCGACTGCATAGATGGCAGCCCACCAGGGTCCCCCATCCCTGGGATTCTCCAGGCAAGAACACTGGAGTGGGTTGCCGTTTCTTTCTCTAATGCATGAAAGTGAAAAGTGAAAGTGAAGTCGTTCAGTCATGTCCAACTCACAGCGACCCCAGGCACTGCAGCCCACCAGGCTCCTCTGTCCATGGGATTTTCCAAGTAAGAGTACTGGAGTGGGTTGCCATTGCCTTCTCCAAAACACCTTGAGAGGATATGAAAAATGCTTATTGCCATCTTTACTGTATCAGTAACTTGAGTGTGTCATTAAACAAATGAAGTGCTGGCTATATTTAAGCAGTGATTTAGGACCACCAGTTATGCCTGGTTAGGATTGACTTCTTCCATGTTGCCCGACACATTTTGCTGTTGTTGTTTAATTGATAAGTTGTATCCAACTGTTTGTGACTCCATGGACTGTAACCCGCTAGGCTCCTCTATCCATGGGACTTCCCAAGCAAGAATACTGGAGTGGGTTGCCATTTCCCTCTCCAAGGGATCTTCTCAACCCAGGGATCAAACCCACATTTCCTGCATTGGCTGGCTGATTCTTTACCACTGAGACACCAGGGAAACCCCTGGCCATATTTAAGACAATTAAAATTCAAAATACATTTCACCAAAACATTTTAATTCATAATTCCTCACTCTCTTTTCTATGTAGTAGAAGTTCTATTGATTTCCTTCAAGAACTGAAGAAGTAGAAAACATAGTATTGGAGGATGTCTTTTTATCTTTTCATTAAGTAATACAGAATATAGAGACTTGAAATCCTAAAAAGTAAAACTGCAATACTAAAAAGTTAAAAAAAATAACATCTAAATTTAAAAATAAAAATCAGGATAGACATATTTTCTGAAGAACTATTTGATCCTTCACAGATAATTTCAAGTATTCACAGTGCAGTAAGTTAATTATATGTGATGTGAAGGGTAACAAAATACCCACCAGCAAAAAAGTGTTATATGATTTCCAAGTTCCAAGGCACTATTAAAGGCAAATATATACACATATTTCATGTATAGTTAATAATTTTAGTTGACATCAATTTTTTTTTAAGTTGTATACATCCCACGGGGTTCTAGGTCACAAGATAGGCAGGCTTTGAAAAAAGAAGTGATCCATGTTATAAAGCAAAAGGTTTGAAACATTTTGCTCACATACATTATCACGAGGCTATAATTTTCAGCATATTATAAGAATCCATAGTTTAAAGATCAAGATTGTGGAATAAAAGAAAGTAGAGCTCATCCCCTCCCACAATCACATCAAAAATACATCTACATGTGGAACAATTCTGATGGAATACCTACTGACCACCAGCAGAAGATCTCATTCAGCCAAAGTTGCAAGAAAGATCACCATGCAACCAGGTAGGACAAAAGAGAATTAAAGAAAAAACAGAAAAAGAACTGGGATAGGACCTGTGCCTCTGGGAGCAGTGAAAGAGGAAAGCTTCCCTCACTCTGGTTGGTGAGCTAAGTTGTGTCCAACTCTTTGCAAAACCGTGGACTGTAGCCCGCCAGGCTCCTCTGTCTGTGGGATTTTCCATGCAAGAATACTGGAGGGGGTTGCCATTTCCTTCTCTGAGGGATCTTCCTGACCCAGGGATCAAACCCAGGTCTCCTACACTGCAGGCAGATTCTTTACCAGCTCAGCTATGGGGGAAGCCCGCCTAGGGAGCATCAGAGACCATGAGGAGTGTGCAGCAGGTGTAATAAAGAACAGCCAGCACAGCCGGTCCTGGCCAGCTCCCCATACTGCCCAGCCCCAGACACAGGCCTGCTGGTGCACACAGGGACTGGATGCTGAAACTCTGGCTTCAGGGGCCAGATCTGGGAAGAGAACAGGGGTTGGCTATGCAGAGACAGGCTGAAGGGACTGGAGTGTGGTCAGCCCCAACCTGAGATGCGTCCAGGACAGAGCCCAGGTCTGCCATAACAGCCCCATTGTTAATGCATTGCTGAAAGGAGAGGCGACCCCATGGACTGCAGCCTACCAAGCTCCTTCATCCATGGGATTTTCCAGGCAAGAGTACTGGAGTGGGGTGCCATTGCCTTCTCTGAAGGCCTTACCAGGTGGCCTCATTCTCCACTTGCTCCACAGCTTCTCCTCTACAAATTCTAGGAGGAGAGCTGGCGGAGGTGGAGCTGAAATCTCAGCCATGTCCCAGCGGAAGTGGACCTCTGTGCATTTACTCCATCAGCAGCTTCGTAAGCTCAGCACCTGTGGGACATCTGCTGCACTTCTCTTACACTAACAATGAAATACCAGAAGGAGAAAGCAAAAAAAAAAAAAAAAAAAAAATCCCTTTTAATATCACATCCAAAAAAAAAAAAATTGAGAATAAATCTAATCAAGGAGGTAAAACACTTGTATGCTAAGAACTATAAAACACTGATAAAGAAATTATGAAGATGAGTCAACGAAATGGAAAGATATTCCTTGCTCTTGAACTGGAAGAATTAACACTGTTAAAATGGCTATACTATCCAAAGCACTCTACAGATTTAATGCAATCCCTATCAAATCACCCATGAGTTTTCCACAAAACTAAAACAAATAATCCTAAAATTTATATGAAACCATAAAAGATGTAGAATTCCCACAGAAATTCTGAGGAAAAAGAAAAAGGCTGAAGGAATAACCCTCCCAGATTTCAGAAAATACTACAATGTTACAGTAATAAAAAATAGCATGATAGTGGCACAAAAACAGACATGCAGGTCAGTGGGATAAACAGAGAGTTCATAAATAAGCCTACCCACCTTCAGTAATTTAATCTTTGGCAAAGGACACATGAATATACGATGGAGAAAATGCAATCTCTTCAGCTAATAGTGTTAGAAAAGTTGGACAGTCACATGTAAATCAATGAAGTTAGAACACTTGTTCACACCATACACAAAAGTAAACAAAGAGTAGTTTAAAACTTAAATATAAGACATAACACTATAAAACTCCTTAAAGAGAACATGGGGAAAATATTCTGCAACATAAATCATAGCAATGTTTTCTTAGGTCAGTCTCCCAAGTCCTTAGAAATAAAAGCAAAAATAAACAAGCGGGACCTAATCAAAACTTATGAGCTCTTTCAGAGAAAAGGAAAACATAAATAAAATGAAAAGACAAACTATGCAATGGGAGAAAATATTTGCAAACAATGTGACTAACAAGGGCTTAGTTTCCAAAACATACAAAAAGCCCATACAACTCAATAACAACAACAAAACCCAATCAAAAAATGGGCAGAAGACCTAAACAGACGCATTTCCCCAAAGAAGATAGACAGATGCTTAATAGGCATGAAAAGGTGTTCAGCAGTGGCTAACTTTTAGAGAAATACAAATCAAAACATGCAAAATGCCAGGCTGAATGAATCATAAGCTGGAATCAAGATTGCCAGTAGACATATCAACAAACTCAGATGTGCAGACAATACCATTCAAATGGCAGAAAGTGAAGAGGAACTAAAGATCTTGATGAAGGTAAAAGAGGAGAGTGAAAAAGCTGGCTTAAACTCAGCATTCAAAAAACTAAGATCATGGTACTTGGTTCCATCACTTCATGGCAAATAGATGGAGAAACAATGGAAACAGGGACAGACTTTATTTTCCTGGGATCTAAAGTCACTGCAGACAGTGACTGCTGCCATGAAATTAAGACATTTGCCCCTTGGAAGGAAAGTTATAACAAGTCTAGACAGCATATTAAAAAGCAGACATAGCTTTACCAACAAAGGTCCATATAGTCAAAGCTATGGTTTTACCAGTAGTCATGTACAGATGTGAGTTGGATCATAAAAAAGGCTGAGTACTGAAGAATTGATGCTTTTGAACTGTGGTGCTGGAAAAAATTCTTGAGAGTTCCTTGGACTGCAAGGAGATCAAACCAGTGAATCCTAAAGGAAATCAACCCTGAATATTCATTGGAAGCACTGATGCTAAAGCCGAAGTTCCAATACTTTGGCCACCTGATGCCAAGAGCTACTCACTGGAAAAGACCTCGATGTTGGGAAAGACTGAAGGCAAAGGGAGAAAGCAGCAGCAGAGGATGAGATGGTTAGATGGCATCATTGACTCAATGGAGATGAATTTGAGCAAACTCTGGGAGAAAGTGAAGGACAGGGAAGCCTGACGTGCTACAGACCATGGGGTCACAAAGAGTTGGACAAGACTTAGTGACTGAACACAACCACAAAATCAAAATGACAATGAGGTGTCACCTCACACAGGTCAGAATGGCCGATATCAAAAAGTCAACAAATAATGGACGCTGGTGAGGATGTGGAAAGAAGGGAACCTACTGCACTGTGGATGGGAATGTAAACTGGTGCAGCCTCTATGGAGAACAGCCTCTATGGAGAACAGTCTCTATGGAGAACAGTCTCTATGGAGAACAGTATGGAGATTCATTAAAAAATGAAAAATAGAGTTACCCTATGATCCTACAATCCCACTGCTGGGCATATGTCTGGAAGAAATTATAATTCAAGGAGATACATGTCCCTCAGTGTTCACAGCTGCGCTATTTATAATAGCCGAGACAGGAAAGCAACCTAAGTATCCATCAACAGATGAATGGATAAAGAAGGTGTGTCACATATAGACGTGTGGAATATTACTGAGCCATAAAAAAGAATGAAATAATGACATTTACAGCCACATGGACAGACCTAGAGACTAACATTTAAGGAGAAGTGAGTTAGAGAAAGAGAAATATCATGATATCACTTACACGTGGAATCTAAAAAATGTGACAAATGAACTTATTTACAAAACAGAAACAAACTCACAGACATAGAAAACAGACTTATGGATACCAAAGTGGAAAGGGCTTGGGAGGAGAGATGAATTAGGAATATGGGATTAGCAGATATAAACTGCTGTATATAAACAGATGAACAACAAGGTCCTAACATGTAGCACAGGGAACTATATTCAATACCTTATAGTAACTATACATACATACATATATACACACACACACACATACATACACAAACACACACATACTGAATCACTTTGTATATCAGAAATTAACACAACACTATATTTCTTAAAAAAAATAAAAATATTCACAACAGCCATGAAAATACCTACAAAGTAATAGAGTCAGTCCTTTAAATGTATTCAATAGGCTGTGAATAGCATAGTAATTTGATATGCAACCCTGACCATTTTAGGTAAATTCATGAAAATTTTTACACCTGATTTGTACACCTCAACTCAAATTTTCATTTTACTTATCCACAAAATTCTATTCTAATGTAATATTTGAAAGTTTTAATGAGCACCTATCATATTCTATTTCTCTGCAACAACAGGTACACATTTTTCTTCCTCTGTTAGGCTCTATGATGCTATAAAAAATTCACTTAGATTGAGTTTTAGTATACTTAGTGTTAGTATATAATCATGCAGAACAAATAAATGTATTATTATAACTGTTTTTTACCCTGAAGTATAATTGGACAAACTGTTCTTAATGATATGGGTGGAAGTAAAGGTTATGGCGTCTTGATTAAAAAATACATTCAACAGTAGTTTAAGTTGTCCCTTTACTTGGTGCCTTTTTTTTAAAGAACATTGGGCGAAGAGCCGCAGTAAGATTCTGGATGGGTAAAGACGGAAGAGGAAAAGGAATGTAGCAAAGAAGAACTGATTGACAGCTGAAATGCAGATACTTCAGGCAAAACAATCTTAGGAAAAGAACATATGGAAATCGAAGTTCTGGAAACTTCACTTAATATTATGATTCACTTAACATCATGCATGCCAGAATACTCCTAAGAGAGTTTTCATACACTGCCAGGAATAGGAGTATCTCAGCTTGAAAGGCTGGCAAAGGGTACAACCGAGAAAATCATTCTGGAGTTCTTTCTTTGTTTTGCTGGGATTAGTTGATATTAACTGAGAACCATGTTAAACACAAAAAGACTGAGAAAGGAGTGAGGTGCCGAACAGGAGACAGGTTCACCAAGGAAGAGCGCAAAGATCACCCTAGTTTCACCATGTTTGACCCCGACCGCCACTGTTCTCCTGCATGTTCATTCCCTGTGTACTTTTAACCATGAAGAAAAAATGAGCACCTTGAAGTCCTTGAGAAGAGACTGAGTAAGATGAGCTCAAATGTGAAAGAAGACACATAAAGGGAAATCCTCCTCTTAGGGAAATACTCTGGGAATTTTGTTCAGCGAATCGTTTATTAGACTTAATGCTTGTGCAATGGCACCCCACTCCAGTACTTTTGCCTGGAGAATCCCATGGATGGAGGAGACTGGTAGGCTGCAGTCCATGCGGTTGCCAGGAGTTGGAGGCGACTGAGCGACTTCACTTTCACTTTTTACTTTCATGCATTGGAGAAGGAAATGGCAACCCACTCCAGTGTTCTTGCCTGGAGAATCCCAGGGACGGGGGAGCCTGGTGGGCTGCCGTCTATGGGGTCGCACAGAGTTGGACATGACTGAAGGGGCTTAGCAGCAGCAGCATACTAGCCTTATTTTTTTCAGCAAAAGAAATACCAGCAGGCTTCAAATGAATCATCATTTATCTTCTGTCTCGTCACAACTAGACTTAATTATCTCTCTGTAAATTATTTTAAAACCACCGTGCCTTCCAATCTTGTATGTGAGTTGTGTTGGCATGGTTACCCAACACATTATTCCAAGTGTATCGATCCAATAACTCTTCAAAGCAATAAATTCCTTTTCCAATACCAGACCAATCAAGGTTCAAAATTATAGACCATGATATCAATCTGGGTAGAGAAATTCATTACCATGATGAGCTTTTTAACTAATGGCTAATTTCTCTAAATGGTCATTGAAGATTCAATAGAAAATATTAAAGAAGGAACATGCAGGAGGTATCAACACTTCAGGACAGACACTTCATGTCTTTTATAATTATATCAACTGTCAGGACCAGCATCCCACAAAAGCCTTGGGGCTTAAAATCTATAGCAACTATACCTTCAAGCAAGGAGTGCTAAGTGTGTACATACCTTATCCTTGACCTAAATTTTCCCCTGCAGAAAGTCATGGCTCTCTCTTTTTGGAAAACAGGTCTCAGAAGTATATTTTTGAGAAAGGGCATGGATGGTTGGGAGATATAACTGTTGCCAGGAGCAGATAAAAAGCAAAGCATGTATACTATCATGTAAGAATCGAATCACCAGTCTATGTCTGATGCAGGATACAGCATGCTTGGTGCTTGTGCACGGGGATGACCCAGAGGGATGTTGTGGGGAGGGAGGTGGGAGGGGGGTTCATGTTTGGGATCGCATGTACACCCGTGGTGGATTCATGTCAATGTATGACAAAACCAATACAGTATTGTAAAGTAAAATAAAGTAAAAATTAAAAAAAAAAAGCAAAGCAAAAATATGCAAAGTATGAATTGTTCCGTTCAAGTAACACTGCAAAGGGAAAGAGCTCAGGATGGGAACAAACGATCTGACTCAACAGCTGTACCATTTTGATCAAGTCTCACAGCTTCTCTATATTTCAATTATTTTATGGAAACCAGTGCTTCTCATCTGGGAGGGGCCCCAGGCCCATGTCCGGAAACATTCTCAGTTGTCACAATCTGGGGGAGAGGTTCCTACTGGCATCTGGCGAGTAGAGACCAGGGATGCTGCCAAACTTCCTACAGTGCTTAGGACAGTCCCCACAACAAAGAGCGACCTAGCCCCGAATGTCAGTAGTGCTGAGACTGAGAAACCCCGACACGGAAGTTGGACAGGTACCTGTATTGAGGAGCTGTTATGAGGATAAAAGGGAGAAGGCAGCAAGTATTTTAGGAATCCACAAAATTATAGAAATGATGATATTATTATTGCTATATTGCTTTTTTCCATTTACCCGTAGAATGCCCTGCCCCTGACATAGTACTTTTCGGCATGTCTCAGCCCCTTGGATTCAGCCCCTTTCTCAGGTGTTTTGCTTCTGAGTTTGTCCCTTCTTCACTAACTCCTATGCTTCATCAAAATATCTTTATTTTTTATAAATTTTTTAAATTAATTGTATTTCTTTGTGGCTGCACTGGGTCTTCCTTTTGCTCGGGTTTTCTCTAGTTGCCACTAGAGGGTCCTCCTCTCTAGCTTCCGTGCACAGGCTTGTCATTGCGATTGTGTCCCTTGTTGTGGAGTACAAGCTCTAAGCACATGGGCTTCAGCAATTTGTGGCGTGTAGGCTTAGCAGTTGCAGCTTCCAGGCTCTGGAGCAAAGGCTCAGCAGCTGTGTTGCACGGGCACTCTGTGGCATGTGGACTCTTCCTGGAGGAACTGAACCCATGACCCCTGCATGGGCAGGCGGATTCTTAACCATTGGACCACCAGGGAAGCCCCAGAATATCTTTATTAAGTGTTCTATTTTTCTCTGGATTTTTTAAGATGAATACACTTTCTGAGAAACTACTTTGAACTGATGGCTCAAAATACAATAGCTTTTAATAGTTTAAAATGCACCCAAATAGAATAAACAATTTTTTAAAACATGAACAGAATCTGGAGCTCACTTTTTGCAGCAGTTTCCTAAATGTGGGTAAGAATCCTAGGGTTCTGGAGGAAGCACTGCAATGGACGCAGTGCAGAAGAAAGCAACACAGGCTTCTGTGTCATCTGCCTGTTTTTTTTTTAATTAAAACAACTCAATATCTTTAAATTGGCATACAGTGGTCTACAGCAAGCTTTAATTTGACAAAAGAGTACTACTACTAAGTAAAAAGCCCAGAAAGCTTTTTAAGCTTTCTAAGCTTTCTAAGCTGATCTGTCTCTTTTTTATGAAGAAGGAACTCGAGGCTCCAGAACCTTAGAGACAGATGAGCAGAAGTGAGAAATACAATAAATCCCAAAACCAGGTTTTCCGACTCCTAGTCCAGTGACCTTCCCAATCTGCCATGTTGGCTTATAGAGAATGACTCCCCTTGAGTCAGGGGAGGCTTTAAAGGCCTAATGCAGAAAAATGAGTCACGTGAGGATTGTTGGGTTTGTAATAGAAGTGAGAGAGGCATTTTTTAAGCAGAATCTTTTAGCACATTCAAATAATATCCAGTCCACAACCACTGGCTCTGCCAATAGTCTGGATCCGAAGCTTGCATCACCTCAGTAAGTGATAAACCCACTCCTCATTGGGTCCTCCTTCTCTCCAGATTATTCCCTCTTGTAAGAGAAGAATGAACAGACACAATTTGCCCGCATCATGTGTTCCCAAACCAACGTGGAAATAAAAATAACCGGGGGGAGCTTGTTGCAGAGCCACCACAATCTATGCTTCATAAGCCGCGTCCGTGTCTCCAGGGCTATCGCCTGGAAATCTGTATTTTGATTTAGTCCTCACTAATACCATACACCATCAATGAGTCTAAAAGAGATGTTTTTAAATTGGGAGAAGTGGATCGTTGATTTGACTCGTCGGCTACAAATACTGTCATCGAATCAATTAGCTGTCCTGATGGCCCACAGGGACACCCAGGTGACACAGTGGTAAAGAATCAGCCTGCCACTGCCAGTGACACAAGAGAAAGGGGTTTGATCCCTGGATTGGGATGATCCTCTGGAGAAGGAAATGGCAACCCACTCCAGTGTTCTTGCCTGGAAATTTCCATGGACAGAGCAGCCTCCTGGGCTCTAGTCCATGGGGTTGCAAAGAGTGGACATGACTGAGCACTCATGCACGCACACACACACACACACACACACACAGTCCCATAACCATATTGTGCTCTGACTGAACTGTATCAAGGACAAACCTCACTCTGCAGAAATGTCCATGAAGCGGCCAAGGTGCCCTTCTCCACAGCTGGCTCTATCCCAGCTGGAGGCTCAGGGCCATTCAGACTGGCACACATGTCACCCCGCCTTTTGTCATTGCTCCTACAGAATTTAAAACCAATAACTACAAACGTTGAGCATCCATATGGCACTTTATATCTGCACAATGTTTTATCCTCATTTTTATTGGTCATTTCGGAAAGGAACTCTCCAAGGTACCTTTGTATCATCACCCTTAGATGACGGATGAAGGAGCAGAACCACAGGGAAGGTCTGGGTCACGTACCAGGGGCAAGACTGGTTCTGTCTCCAGGCCCCTGCTCCCTCCATCTGGCTCACTCTACACTGCTTGACTGCATAGCTTCCGTTTACCCACCCAGATTTGCTCTCTTCTGCTCAGAGAGGCTGGCCTCTTATCAATAGATCCCCCTCTCTTTGAAGGACAGGGAAGCCTGGCGTGCTGCAGTCTGTGGGGTCACAAGAAGTCAGACACGACTGAGCGACTGAACAACAACTCTGTCTTACATTTGAGTTTGGTTATTATAGAGCCCTGGGGAGAAATCCAATGGGAGGAGGAGGTGATAGCTGGAGCATTTGTCTTCCAGCCGTCTTTCTGAGTGTTCACATCAGAATAGCAGCAACCCTGGGCCAAAAGTAACCATTCCTTTCAAGTTCATGACTCTACTGGGACTGTGGTAATGGCACCTTTCCCTTGCCAGGTCAGGGCTAAGCATGGTAATAACTCATCCTTCTCCGTTTTCAGCCCTTGCATACTGTATTATCTCTTTTGCTTTGGTAATATGCTATAATATGATATAAATGTTTTTGTAAACATTTTTAAATAATTTAATAAACATTCCTCTAATATCCCTGAGTTTACCATCTCTCCCTCCCTTCTCCCCTCCCTCCCTTTATCTGTCACCAGGCATAGCATCTATTTCTTGTTGAGATCCTACACACTCAATATCCAATCATCTAAGGCTGTCATAAATTTGCAAGCAATTCTTGTTTAAAGCCAATCTGATATATGATGATTCAAGCTTATGAAAGCATAAAGATTTTAAAGAAAAAAAATAAATGCATCCTTTTAAGAGTTTCATGAAGGCTATGGCACTCATGTCAAAACTCATGCACACTTTTACTGAGAAATGGTTTCACAGTCCTTTCAAAGCCCATCTGAAGAAGAACCCATTTTGCACACAATGTTTAGTGATAGAATCGAATTCAACATCCTCATTTTATGCATCTGAGAATCAGACATACCTGCCTCGGGTGGAATGGACACTTACTAGTAGAAATGTGACTAGAAGTCAGATCTGCCTCTGGACTGCCATTTTTCCTAGATAAAAAACATTCCTCTACCGTGAACATGAATGTTGAGGGATTGATGTGAGTAGTACATTCCTGGGGGTATATTTACACTAAAAAAAAAAATTACTCTTAAAGGAACAAGCTGACTACCTCAGAAAAGAAGAAATACCTGTAAGCACTCCCTTTCATAAGAAATAGATCAGAGCTTGAGCGGGAGAGTATAAAAATAAGGAAGTTGGCCTTTTATTTTCTGGGTCATTCTGGTGATCAGCGAAACCTCCACTCTGACTTTTATCTTTTTGATAAGTCTAGGATTACCCAAAAAAGCAAAGAGACATTTATTTGCCCAGAAGTGTGTGGGTAAAGCTATCCTTTTCTGAGAGGAGAGAGAGAGAAATGAGAGCAGTGAGCTGCTGGCTCTGAAAACCAGTGGCAGCTTTTTGATGGTTTATAATAGAGAGGGCCAAGGGAAAGGGGAATTAACCTCATCACACGTACAGTCACCTGGCACCATCACTCTGCCAGTGATGGCACCTCTGTACAGATGACTGACACCTCTGTACAGTCACCTCTGCCCACCCCGAGGACAGGTCTGTGGAACTCACTGGCATGGGGGTGCTGGTATGGGTCACTTGGATGAGATGGCAGTTCTCAGCCCTCTCACCACACAAGAAAGCCTGTGCCACTGCTACTGCAGACTGGCTCATAAACAGCCAATATAAACATGGTAGAATGGATGGAGAATTTCTCAACCACAGTGTAAAAATCCAAAGACATCAGAAGAAATCCAATTATTACTCTATTTTTGTAATTGTGATGTAAACTCATTTGGAGGCAAAATCTGACCCAAATTGACTTCAGGCTATTTTTAAGCTATGCTGATCCCACTTAGCATAAGGGAGCCTAAATTTCACTGTAAAGATATAATTTTGGTTACTGGGTATTGGTTCAGACCCTGCCAGTGATTATATTTGGTATCACCTTTTAACTAAAAAAAAAAAAAGACTACTCTTTTGAGAACAGTGCTGGATTCATAACAACACTGAAAAGAAGGTATAGAGATTTTCCGTGTAGTCCCTGCCCCACACACGCAGACTTCACTATTATCAACATCCAGCAGCACCAGAGTGGTGATTTGTTACAATCAACAAACCTACACACCATTAGTGTCCAAAGTCCGCAGTCTACATTGGGGCTCACTCTTGGTGTCTGTATATCCTATGGCTTTGGACAAATGTATTCATCATTATACACACATGTACAAAGTAGTTACACTGCCCGAAAAGTCCTCTGTGTTATATCACCTATTTGTCTTATCACCTATTTGTTATATCAGCTTTAAAAAAAAAAAAATATCAGGCTCCAAGGTTTCCGATAAGGTATGATAGACATGTATTTCCCATAGAACTCAGAGCTAGAAGTCTCTGGAATGGAATGGGAAAATATCTCACCTAGTTAGCCAAGTTTAGGAAAGAAAACTCACCAACATGAGCTGGTTTAGGAATCTCAGGAAGCCTCCCATAGCTCAGTAATCCATCGCTGATGCCAGCAATTCAACCGTTCTAACTCATTCTCTAATTTGTTTTAATTTTGCTTGCTATGAAATAGACCCTAGACTGCACAGATGTACATACCAAAGAAAGGAAGAAGGAGAGCCCAGAGGTCAATTACACCTTACTGCAAATTTGAAAAGGAGAGGAGTTCAGAAGTAAATCCACTTACTGCCTGATATTAAAAGAATATAGGAAGTGCCTTTATGGAAGTCAGAAATGAGGACTATGCTAAAAGGGGAGGTCGCCCTCCACTGCAGGGGGAATGGAAATTGGTGCAGCCACCATGGGGTACAGAACAGAGGTTCCTTACAAAACTAAAAACAGAGCTACCATATGATCCAGCAACCCCACTCGTAAGCATACATCCAGAGAAAACTTAACTTTGAGAAGATATATGCATACCTCAGTGTTCACAGCAGCACTATTTACAATAGCCAAGACATGGAAGCAACCGAAATGTCATCAACAAATAAATGGATAAGGAAAACGAGGTACATATCAGGATGTTACTCAGCCAAAAATAAAAAATGCCACTTGCAGCAATATGGATAGACCCAGAGATTAACATACTAAGTGAAGTAAATTAGAAAAAAAAAACAAATATCATATATCACTTAATTATGGAATCTAAAATAAATAACACAAAATAACTTATTTACAAAAGGGATAGAGACTCACTCGCATGGAAAACAATCTTATGGTTACTAAAGGGAAATGATAAGGGAGGAATAAACTAGGAGTTTGGGATTACAAATAACACTATTACATGGAAAATAGATAAACAACAAAGTACTACTCTATAGCCCAAGGAACTATATTCAATATCATCTAATAGTCTATAACAGAAGAGAATCTGAAAAAGAACATATGCTGTATAACTGAATCACTTTGCTGGATACCAGTAACTGACACAACACTGTAAATCAACTACATTACAATTAAAAAAATTTTTAATAGAATTATAAACTAATCTCCCCTTGGAGGCCATCTCAGCTGAGACCTAGGGATCAGAAAGTCTGTCCAAGGCATGTGATCCAAAGTCAGAGAGAAAGTCCCCCCAGCTCTAAGGGGTCTGGGTACAAGGGTCAGAAATGCCACTAGAGATACTGTCTGCAATCAAAGCAATACCTGCTTCACCTGGTTCTCCTAAGAATTATATACATATACTATATAATAGCTGTAATATGATTATATAATAATTACTATTATTATCATTATATTTTTAAAAACTCACATATTCACAGGGTTAATCCTTGTGGGAAATAGCACTGCCCTAGCTAAGAATCATGACTCATCCACTCAAGAAAGTCAGGTGATTCACTGAGATGACAGAGGAGACAAGACTGAAAGTCACCTTTGTCGCACAAACTCCCACATAAACTGGATAACAGTTTCGAAGTCCCTCTGAAAATGTAAGTCTACTAATAATAACAAAGGAGGAGAAAGATATGAGGAGCTCCCAGTACATTTCTTTCCTTTTTCCTTGTCTGGAGAGTCTGACCAGCACACTAGTCATATACCTGCAGTGATGAAGGGATGTTCAAACTGGAAATTCTAGGGGTTCTTCCTCTTTGTCTTCCCTAAGGCATTCATCCTACTGAGCGAAGCAGAAATGACCAGGGCCGAGTGTTCATCACTCTCCCTCTTTCCTGAAGCTCTCTTCCTCGCCTCCTCTTTCCTTGCAGACTCAGATCCTCAAGCAGCCTGTCCCATCTGAATTTCCCTATTTCCAAACAAAGCTCCACAAGGCCTTAGATGTGGTTCTGATTAAAGAGATTCACACTAACATAGGGTGATAGTCATCCATTCTCAGGGGCCATCTGAATTTCCAAGGAAGACTTTGCTCATCAAACTGGATTTCTCCATTCCATGTAGTGTAGGGAATAACAAAGGGAATTTTCAAACATTCAAGTCATTTCCAGCCTCTCTGTGTTTCACTTCAGCTTTTCTCCAACAGGTTTTGTCACCAGTAGCAAATAAAAAACTAGCTTTAAAGACAAGGAGAATGCAATCCATCCCCTCTTTAACATACTTAAGACACTAAAAATCTATGTACATAGTGGTTCATGAAAGGGGATAATTCTTGAGGGAAAGTGGTTGGTATTGATCCTGACTCTCAAGTTAATAAATCCAGCACAGTATTTCATAAATGAGACTATATTTCTGCCTAGTAAAATTTTCTTTCATATTAATTATGTACCATCAGTTGTTTTAACTTTTTTATAAAAGACCCTTCAAAGGTAGGCTACTGTAACAGATTTAATGAGAGCAGTGATAGATTGATAAAGATTAGGGCTGTGAGAGAGAGAATCTATTGACAGGGTTCTCAACCTCAGCACTGCCAGTTCTGAGACTGGATAATTCTATGTTGTGGCAAGCTGTCTAGTGCATTGGAGGGTGTTTAGCAGCACCCATGGCCTCTACTCACAAGATGCCAGTTTTACCACTACCCCTACTTGTGACAACCAAGATCACCGCAGGCATTTCCAACAGTCCCCTGAGGGCAACACTGCTCCAAGTTGATAGCTACTGATATAGTCCAACCTCTTCATTGCGAATAAGGTATCTCAAATACAGAGCAAGGTGGAGACTTCATCATATTTACAGCTCTAGTTAGGAGCAATGAAAGTTTGCTCAGTCATGTCTGACTCTTAGCAACCCCATGGACTGTAGCCTGCCAGGGTCCTCTGTCCATGGGGATTCTCCAGGCAAGAATACTGGAGTGGGTAGCCTTTCCCTTATCCAGGAGATCTTCCCAACCCAGGGATCAAACCCAGGTCTCCCACGTTGCAGGCAGATTGTTTACGAGCTGAGCCACGAGGGAAGCCCAGTTAGGAGCAGACTCAGGCGTATGTCATAGTTTGTTCCTATTATCAGTCTTACTATCAGTATTTGAGTCGTTATTTCTTTCATTATACCCTTGAAAATAATTTTGCTTCCATCTACTCTTTCTGGCTTAAGCACATGTTATACTATCACAGAAACTGAAAGCTAAAAAAGACTTTTAAATGTTGAAGGAAGATACATATCATCTTGTATTTGCCACATAAGTGTGTTAGTTAGGGGTCAAAAGAACCCTGTACTGAATCAGCTCATTTGATGATGGAACCTGAGAAATTCTGTGATCTGTGGTTTGCAGGCCAGAGACCCAGGAAAGCCAGCGACTGGGTATGAAAGGCCTGAGGGCCAGGGAGCTGACGGTGTGGGTTCCAGTCTGAGTCAGAAGGTTTGAGAACCAGCAGCAACAAGGGCAAAAAACTGATGCCCCAGCTCCACTGCTCAGTTAGAGAGCCAATTCTTCCTCCCCTTTTTATTCTATTCTGCTCTCCAGGGATTAGATGACACAGACCCCCACCCCCACCCCCCAAGCAGAGACAGCAATTTGTGTTAGCCAATCTACCAATTTAAATGCCAGCATAACCTGGAAGCACCTTCACAGGCATACCCAAGAATAATGGTTAGCCAGGTATCTGGGCACCCCATGTACCAATCAAGCTGACACATAAAATTAACCATCATAATAAGGACATTGAACAAGCAAAGAAAGGGAAAGAAAAGAGAACAAACACACTCAGCCACGTGCCACGCATCTTACTTGCAGATCCTCATGTCACCTAATCAATAATTCCTGCTCTAAAAGCGTGTGTGACTTTTCTGCTGAGCATTTCAAAGTGCCACACCCACCTCAGTATCCCTGGAATATTTTTTGAGGAGAGTATCAATGGGTCATTTCTCTGTTACTGTCCCCAAACCAGGTCTAAATGTACTGAAGAAGCTGCTATCAAAGTCCAGAGTGCACCTTTTGGAAGCTACTATTCATGGTGCTTTAAGAAATCTTCAGAGACCCAGTACGTGTGCAGGTTGTATCCATTCTGCCATCCAGGGCTTTGCATTGTTGCCTGACAGGCGGTAATGAAGTAGACTGCGTTGCTTCTCTGCGTCCCCTATCATAATCCTAAAGTGCCCTTGACATTTCACAAAGGCCTAATTTCTCCATTTGGTAATTCCAGTTGAGGAAAAAGTGCCAAACAGCTATGCACTTCTGCCTGCAACCGAAGGGACAGAAATTGGAATGAAGGACAATGAGGACTGAGTTGTAGCTGTTGTGTTTTGATTTCGTTTCGGAGAATGGGAGCCAACTTACAGAGATGGACCAGAATTGAACTGAGAGGCAGAAAGTAGGTTTTCATACTGCCACTTAACAAGATGGGACTTCAGATGAGTAGTTTTCAACAAGAGATAAATTAGCCCTTGGGGCTTCCCTTGTAGCTCAGATGGTAAAGAATCTGCCTGCAATGCAGGAGCCCTGGGTTCAATTGCTGGGTTGGGAAGATTCCCTGGAGAAAGGCACGGCAACCCACTCCAGTGTTCTTGCCTGGAGAATCCCACGGACAGAGGAGCCTGGTGCGTTACAGTCCCTGGGGTTGCAAAGAGTCAGACACTACTGAGCAACTAACACACATACAAACCAGCCCTCCAGGGAACATTTGAGGATACCTGGTGACATTGCTGGTTGTTACAACAGGGAGGGTAGGAAGAGGCCTGGGATGCTGCTAAACATTCCATACATCGCAGACCACCACCCCCTACCCCACACACACAGACAATAAAGAGTGATCCAGCCCCAGATACCAGTAACGCCATGGCTAATAAACCCTGCTTTAGGCAATCACTTTTCATCATTCTATCCTCGCTTCTCTTACCTGGAAAACAGAAACCATGTATCTCATGGAAATAAACATATTTTAAAATGTTTGATTTTACATAAAGGGAGGATTATCTGATCCTGGGGTTCCTGGGGTCATTGTAGTACTTCAAGTCTATCAAAAATGCCTACGAACTCTTCATTTTCAGCTTTAAACTTTAATTTGGACTTTTCAGAAATCCAAATTAATTTTGTAAATAACTTAGTAAAGAAGGCTAGTGGAAGGCTAAGCAATGGAAGGCTTTCCTGTTGAGGGCAGGGCTTAGAGCAAAACACAGTACAGAGCAAAAGCTGAGAGACCAGGCTTTCAAGGAAGTGCTTCTAGGATTCAAAGTCCAGCTCTGACATGTGTTAGTTTTGTGAACGTGGGCAAGTCACTGAATATCAGTAAAGCAAGGTGTTAATCGTACCTCTGCATATGACTGTTGTGAGGCTTTAATAAGCTAATGCATATAATGAGCTTACAACAGTTCTTGGCAGATAGTAGACAAATACTGGGTTGGCCAAAAAATTCGTTCAGGATTTTCTGTAACATCTTATGGCCAGCCCAAATTAAATCGTACTGGCTAGCCCCATATTAAATACTGGCAATTATTAAGTTTTTAATGAAACTGAGATAAGTGAGGCAATAGAGGACACAGAGGAGTGTAATGTTATCCAGTGGAGGGGTGGTTAGGGGATGCTTCCTGGAAGAGCTAGTACCTGAGTTACATCCTTACAGACCAACAGATATTGGGGGAAGAGTGTAAAGCTGGAAGCAGGGGGTCCAGGTAGGAAGTTGTTACAAAGTTCATACTAAAGCTGAAAGTCGAAACCAGGGCCGTGGTTGTAGGAATGGGGAAGACGCATGGCCAGCAGGACTCAGTGATGACCAGCTGTGGAAGGGAATCGGGAAGGAGTACTAAGATGCCTGCACAAGTGGCCTAACCCTCTGAACTGCAGTCTTCCTCCCATGAAATGGAGATAATGGCACCTACCTAACCAGATTCTTGTAAAGATTAAATCAATTTTGTTTAAAAACCTGTGGCATGGTAGCACATGGTAGATAAAAAATGGAAACGTTCACTATTATTATTATCAATAATAGCTAGAGCAGCCCTGGAAGGGGTCCCTGAATGACAGGTAGACCAAGAGACTCAGCATCAGGCAGAGATTTGCCCAGTGTTACACCATCTGCTCGGTGACCGAGCTGTAAACTGTGCCTGCCTCTAAGCAGCAATGGGCGTGCAGAACTGGGTAAGGTCCGCCCATAAAGACCATCCGAGTGATCACGCCCTAGCACTTTCTGAGTTCCTTGGCATGCAAAGAAGGGCTAAGTAGACTAGAAGAATTGGAGAAAACAGCACATTGATCCTCAAAGAACTGCCAATCTAGTGAAAGCAATTAGGCCGAAAGTGTGGGAAACCAAGTAATGTACTCAACAGGGTCCCAACGAGAGCCAACGAATGTGTCCTGATCACGATGATGAGCAGGACAGGGAGGCAAGTCAGACATGGTTAAATAAGTAACATTCCTGCCATTGCACAACTGAAAGTATTATAATGTTATAAATGTCAATCATACCTTAATAAAAACAATAAAATAATGTTTTTCAAGTTCCTTCAGGAAAAGATTCATGAGGGGCCTCTGTTCATTCAGAACATAAGCGAATAACCTCATGTTTCAATTCTCTAAAATAATTTCATTTGAAAACTGCTTAGAAATAAAATTGAAACCGTATCAGAACAGTATATCGTCTACTTTTACACTTTTAAAGATGAATCTTTCTTCTCTACTAAGTTCAACAGTTCTTCTTTGTCACTGTAGTTTATATTTCTCATAATACTCCTCTTTATCTCATGATGTGGGGTGAGCCTTAAAGCAATGAAAGAAAACAGATTTCCTAGCAGTGTCCACTTATTTACTCTAAGTAGGTGGCAATCCAAAAGAGCCCAAGGACAAGTCCCTTGAATTGCTGAATTCTGATAGGGTTCTTTTAGAAATCATAACTCACAACCTCATATTAAAAAAAAAAAAAAGACCAAATTGCTATTGTAAGTGTCTCACATTTTCTTCCTAACAGATGAACAGATGAGTTGAATTCCTCCTCCTCTCTATCGCTTTCCCACTACCTAAATGAAACCAGATATCAAATAGATGATTGCAGCATGGCACTATTTGAAATAGGTTATACGTAATTTCTTACCAAATGGAAAGAGCTGAAAAAACATGTTTCATTCATTGTGTAAAATTTATAGTTTCTTTCCTTCTGTGCAAGTTCCATAAATTTTCCTGAAAACTTGCAACAGATCTATGAGAGCAATCTGCGCTCCATCAGCTGAATCAAGATGTATCCATTTTTTTATATATACACTGAAGACTCTTGAAGCATCAGACCCAAGACATATTAACTGGCCAGGTAAGGCTCAAAAGAGATAGAAACAAGTTACAGATGGCCTGCAATAATGTTGTCAACAGAGAATCGAGCTTCTGAGAGCTGGAGTGACAGCTCTGATGAGCTCCATGGCATGATTTCTTTGCTGACATTTTTAGGAATTCCATTTTCAAGTCTATTATGGCAACCACTCAAAAGTATTTCTTAAAGGAGAACATATTGCTTCCTGTCAATCTAACATTTAGGGAGCCAATGTTTGATGACCAAGATATTAGAATATAATCTTGCAATTATTCTATCTGAATTGGTCAAAAATTATGCTTTGGTCCCCTCCCACCTGGTCTCAATAAAGGTAAATATCTTGAAAAAGATATGTTTGCAGAATCATCACCACTCAGATTAGACTTGTTTAGAGACCACATTTCAGTCTTGATTAAACCCAAGGGAAGTCTTCCTCAATTGCTCTTGTCATTAGAACACAATGTTTGGAGAGGGAAAGGCCAAGAATGGGAATGCAAACAAGAATGGGAAAAAAAGAAAACTACTTAATAACATTATCCTCTAAGCCATAATAATGAATTCAGAGAGTATGTGTTAATAATCTATTACTAAGACAGAATTCAGGCATGAGAATAACAAGTTCTGTTAAAAACATTACTTTCAGCACTCCTCCTCTTTCCTTCACCTTTCATTTAAACACATTACTTCCCATGGACTCCTGAGGCTTTCACTTGAATAAATGGCACTGATCATCTCTAAACAATTATCTTTCTATTATATTTTATAAACAATTGCAAATTTGGTTGTAACTGAAGTTTGTTGACCCCACAGCAGCTGGACTCAAGAATATGCTTTTCAGCTTTCTGAAGTGCCCACTGTATAATGGGATGTTAGAATATGTGATAGTGGGCCTGGACATGGGGGATAATGTTACAGGCACATGATACATTGAATTGACATCACAATTTCGGATCCTGAGAGATACAATTAAATACTTTCTTTTTCTTTTTTTTTGCTTTACTTGCAAACAAAACAAAACAAAAATCCAACAAACAGATCTCTAAAGATTACAGATTAAATGTCTGAAAATGCAGTTTAGGAAATACATACAGTAAGATGTTTTATGAATACAAAATTGAAAGATAATGAGACATAAAAGCACATTAAAACACATTAGAGAGGTATACAGAAAGCTGTAGTTTTTGTATCATAATAAAAATAGGTATAGACTTTTAATGTTGGTATAAATAAGTTAAATATGTACAAACATAAAACTATGCTTTCAATTCTCATGCAACTATAAATCTGAAAAAATTTATAATTTTAAAACAGAGCTACAAAACCAATACAAATAAAATTAATAACAATAATATTGTATATAATGCTTTGCTGCACCTACCTCACCATTTATAATGTAAATATTTTGTTGAATGAGAATTTGTAAAAAAAAAAAATTTAGATGTGAATAGTTTATTCCATGTTGTACTATCTGATGATTCATTTTCTTAAAAGATAATTCCCATTTACCGCAAAATCTGTTTCATATGAAATTCACTTGGTGAATCACTAAATGTCATTAGATATATCTTTTTAATATTTTATTAGCTAGTGACAATAATGAATCAATTAAAAGCTTCATAATCATAAATACAAATGAAAATTCAGGCATTGAAATCATATGACTGTACTGTTTCAAGATGGTTTTCCATATGATTCTATATAGGCTTATATTAAAGGGTTTTATTATTGGCATAAAAATTCAAAATATTCTCATGGAGTACTCCACAATTCTAAGACTAAGGTAAAGGAAGTGCTTGTATGAGTGTGTGGGAACCCTTCACTTACAGTTCTACCCAAGTGTTCCTATTATTTTCTTATTCACACTGCAGTCTCTTTCCAGACCTCTTTAACTATTGTGAATACTGTGCAGTCATTTTTGCCTTCTTATTTTTATGGCCACTATATCTCAGTTGGATTAAAGAGTTATCTGAGTGGTGGTAGTCCTCCAGATGGGGGGAAATAAAGTTATAGGTTCTTTTAGGGGCTGGTAGTATAGGAACCGTGTTAGTCGCTCAGTCGTGTCCAACTCTTTGCAAGCCCATGGACTGTGGCCCACCAGGCTCCTCTGTCCACAGAGTTCTCCAGGCAAGAATACTGGAGTGGATTGTTGCCATTTCCTTTTCCAGGGGATCTACCTGACCCAAGGAGTATAGGAACAAGTGGGCAGCAACTTCCCCTCAAACCACCTAGAGGAATTCTTGTTAATTTTAGGTCACAAATTATTGTCTCAGCTTCAAGAGAAGAAAGACTTAGCTCGTCCATTGTGCGTCTTCTAGCCATTTAGGATCCAAAAAGACATGTATGTGTCCAGTGTCAATCTTCCCCCAGAAATACTGTCCAATGACAACAATCCCCTGGAGATGTGGATCAAGCTCTTCCTAGGACTGAACCACCTTTGGTCCTAACCTAGGTTTCCTGACAGATGGATACAGATCACATCGAGCTTTCAGAAAAGAAATTGTGAACCAGTTCAGACTGAGATTTCCTTCAACAGTCCAAGGTCCCACTTGTACCCAATGATCCATAGATTCCAGGAGACAACTGCTTTCAAAAGAGTGATAAATTAGAATTGGGAGGGAATAGAAGAGTTCTTGGATCCCTGTTTCTGAGACCTCACAAATTACTCATAAGATAAAGTATATTCCAGTCACATTATACTCTAACAGTCAACTTGAATGCCTACTACTTTCATAATGTAATACATAATACCAATCAACATAGTTATCCTTTGGTTAAATCAGAATTTAACTGATAGTCAACAGAGTAAAACTGCTTATTCTTCTTTCATCTGCTTTTCTACTAACATACTTTATAATTCAAAGAAAATAACAAAAGTATTTACTCCAATTTATTTATATATCATATTCTAATTATTTCTCTAAGTAATATCATTAGAATCTGAAACTCTATTTTTCTTGGTTGGTTGATTCTATAGTTTTATTTTTCCCCTCAACTGTTTCATAAAACCACTATTCTTCTTGTAACACACGTATCAAATTTTCAGATATACTTTGTTTCAAAGCTACTAATCAACCATTAATGTTTTAATGCATTAATATTAACATATTATTGAAACTATTAATGAGAATGATGTATTTATTATTTATGAGAGTGATCTAAGTCCTCGGTTCTATGTACATTCTCTAACCTTTTAAATATTGAACTTGTAAATAAATTATATAAATGGTAGAGAGTAATATTTCTCCTGATTCATATAAACCAATATTTAAACCCACCCTTTCTGTTGCAAATGATATATTCTATGAACACTGCATTGATTAACTAATAAATTTTAAGTGTTATGACCCACCTGAGCTAAACTAGAAATAGGACATTTTTATCAGATAAATATCAGCAAAATATTGTCCTATAAAAATAGAAATACAAGAAGATAAGGACAATACTGTTTCAAAATCTGAAAATCTAGTGAAAAATCATAATAAACTTGAGAAAAATTTAGCCCAGTGTTTGATGATGTACATAACTCATAAGAATTCCTTGTTTTTATATTTATTCACGCTTTTCACATCTCTATTCAGGGTAGAAACTTATCAAAACCATGTCATTAAGCATTTATCACATGTTGTTACGAAGCTGCTTCAGTCATGTCTGACTCTTTACTACCCCATGAACTGCAGCCACCCAGGGTCCTCTGTCGATGGGATTTCCCAGGCAACAGTACTGGAGTGGGGTGCCATTCCCTTCTCCAGGGGATCTTCCTGACCCAGGATCATACCTGAGTCTCTTAAGTCTCCTGCATTGGCAGGCACATTCTTTACCACTAACCCCATCTGTAATAAGGCAGAGCACAAAAAAATATAGGATTGTATATGAGGTGGTATGCTAAAATGACAACTATCAATCCTCAAGGGCAAGGGTTCAGTACTATTAAGACTTATTTTCTCTTTGCATATAGCGTGGAGCATCTGAAGTTGTCAGCGAGGCATACAATATGCAGTCTTTCAGGAACTCAGGCTAATAGTGACCACGCTACCTTTAACACTAATTATCACTATTTTGGCAGATAGATGAAAAAGGTCATGGTGGAGCACTCATGAAAATGACTACAACTTAGGTCTGGAAGAGACATATTTAAACTTCTACTCCATTCCTAGGAACTCTGTCTCAAAGTCACACTTAACTGCCAGAGAAGCTGAGCATTTAATTGAACTCAGTAACTAGGAATAAAGGGAAAATAGAACTTTGGTGGTTAAGCTAGGAGATTCTGCCCCACACTGGAAGTCATGAACACTAGGTGTTTACAATCAAGGAAGACAGAACCCAGCAATACAAAGCAAGATATGTTAAGCAATAATTTAACATTATAGATAATAAACACTACAGGCAACCAGCGGAAGAGAAAAACATCAAAGTCAAAGCTTGTCTGAAAAAAAAAATGCATGTAATCTAGAGGAGGTTAGATGGCTTTTCAACAAAGTGCTGGGGGATGGGGGGCTGCATTCCTCATTCACAGGAAATGGTTAGTGTTTGCGTCAATAACGGGGAGGTGCAGCAGGAAGGCAGAACTTTAGAGAGAAACAGTCCTGAGATAAAATGCCGACTCTTCTCGCTGTGTGACCTTGAGGAGGTCATCTAACCTCTCTGATTCTGGCAAGTCTGGACAAACCACATGATCTTCTCTAATCTTCATATCAACGTATATTGAGCTGTGGCCACAGGATAAAAGAAAAAAAGAGTATTTTCTTTAATCAAAAAAAGAGAGGGATTAGAATATCTGTTTTTTAATAAGAATTACAAGAGATACTTTTAACCTGGCAGTTTGGGAAACATTGAGAATATATAATCCTCACTTATTTTTTGTTTGTTTTCAGAAAGACAGCTTGGTAGAGCAATCGAAATAGAAACTTTGAACTCAGACAGTTTGAATCCTGATTCTGCCACTTGCTAGCAATGAGCTTCTTAGCCTATTAAACATGTTGATTCCTACCTAAACTGTCCAACAGTTTGGTTTCCTCTCTTCTCCCTGACCACTTGTGTTTATTCTTTTTTTACTTTTTCCCCTTCATCTAAAAATGTTACCACTCCTCAGGATCAGTTCATCTTTTTACTTCTCCCAGCATACACACGGTCTCAGATGAATTCATTCTGTCCTATACTGTAAAATTCTAGCTCTGGGTTTTTCCTTCCCAAATACATGTTCAGCTCAGCCTTCTGATATCTGACATGCAGATTCATAGATAACTGTCTTATTAGTATTCCACCAAGAGCTCAGAGACATGTCAAATGAATGTTTTTGAAAAAGAATTCTCAATTTCTTCCTCTTCCAACCCCAATTATATGCATAAACACACACAGTCTTCTCTAGTCTTCTCCACATGAACACATGCCATCATCGTCATCTATTAACTATTCACTTCCAGTTATCCCAGGCCCTTCTGGTTTCCTCATTCATCCCTACACACAAAAATCAACCCATCACCAAAATATCCCTTAAGTCTGTCCGGTTCTCTCCATATTTACAGCCATCACCCTAGACCAAGCCACTACCAGCACATTTTTTCTGATCTATTAAAATAGACTCTGAACTAAAATATAAAATAGTCTTCTTCTTGGACCCATTCTTCACAGTTTTCAAAGTGAACTTTCTAGACATGAAAGGAAGCATGTCACTCCCTCACTTAACACCCTTCCAAAGCTTCCCATTATCTAGCCAACACAGTTTAAACTCCATATCCTACAAAACCCTGAAATAATGTGACTTCTCCTTAGTTTTATCCATGCACATTATGTCCTGTTCTCCTACCTTACAGTTCCCAGTGATGTCTTTCCTGCTCCCTCAGAAAACAAGGTCATTCCTGTCAAAGGGGTCTTGAGTTTTGTATTATCCTCTTTTGTGTTTACCTGGATCTTCCGTTTCCTTCAGATCACAATCGAGATCATTGTGAAATGATCTCAGAAAATTTCCTCTGATCTCCAGTCCAAAGAACTCAACCATACATTTGAGTTTTGCTTTTAACTTACAGTGCTGTCACAATGAGTAATTACATATTCACATATTTATTCATCTTCTGTGTCCTCCCTTTGTATAATTCATTTCATCAATACGTATAAAGCTCATGCATACTGCCTAGCATGATATGGCTGCCCCAGACATGTATATTTAATGTATATGAATCCAATGGATAGTAAATACAATTATCTTGCCCCACCACCGACAGTATAGTAGAGTGACAAAATTGAAAACACCTAAACCTGGATTCTAATTCTGGCTTCAATTTCAAGTCATGCTATTTTAAAATGTGGTACATTAATACAAAATCTGAGATACTGTAAAGTCAACACGAGGAGAAAGTTCAGTTCAGTTCAGTTGCTCAGTCTTGTCCGACTCTTTGCGACCCCATGAATCGCAGCACGCCAGGCCTCCCTGTCCATCACCAACTCCCGGAGTTCACTCAGACTCACGTCCATTGAGTCAGTGATGCCATCCAGCCATCTCATCCTCTGTTGTCCCCTTCTCCTCCTGCCCCCAATCCCTCCCAGCATCAGAGTCTTTTCCAATGAGTCAACTCTTCGCATGAGGTGGCCAAAGTACTGGAGTTTCAGCTTTAGCATCATTCCTTCCAAAGACATCCCAGGGCTAATCTTCAGAATGGACTGGTTGGATCTCCATGCAGTCCAAGGGACTCTCAAGAGTCTTCTCCAACATCACAGTTTAAAAGCATCAATTCTTCAGCACTCAGCCTTCTTCACAGTCCAACCCTCACATCCATACATGACCACAGGAAAAACCATAGCCTTGACTAGACAGACCTTAGTCGGCAAAGTAATGTCTCTGCTTTTGAATATGCTATCTAGGTTGCTCATAACTTTTCTTCCAAGGAGTAAGCGTCTTTTAATTTCATGGCTGCAGTCACCATCTGCAGTGATCTTGCAACCCAAAAAAATAAAGTCTGACGCTGTTTCCACTGTTTCCCCATTGATTTTCCATGAAGTGATGGGACCGGATGCCATGATCTTCATTTTCTGAATGTTGAGCTTTAAGACAACCTTTTCACTCTCCTCTTTCACTTTCATCAAGAGGCTTTTTAGCTCCTTTTCACTCTCCTCTTTCACTTTCATCAAGAGGCTTTTGAGTTCCTCTTCACTTTCTGTCATAAGGGTGGTGTCATCTGCATATCTGAGGTGATTGATATTTCTCCTGGCAATCTTGATTGCAGCTTGTGTTTCTTCCAGTCCAGCGTTTCTCATGATGTACTCTACATAGAAGTTAAATAAGCAGGGTGACAATATAGAGCCTTGACATACTCCTTTTCCTATTTGGAACCAGTCTGTTGTTCCATGTCCAGTTCTAACTGTTGCTCCTGACCTGCATACAGGTTTCTCAAGAGGCAGGTCAGGTGGTCTGGTATTCCCATATCTTTCAGAATTTTCCACAGTTGATTGTGATCCACACAGTCAAAGGCTTTGCCATAGTCAATAAAGCAGAAATAGATGTTTTTCTGGAACTCTCTTGCTTTTTTGATGATCCAGTGGATGTTGGCAATTTGATCTCTGGTTCCTCTGCCTTTTCTAAAACCAGCTTGAACATCAGGAAGTTCATGGTTCACGTATTGCTGAAGCCTGGCTTGGAGAATTTTGAGCATTACTTTACTAGTATGTGAGATGAGTGCAATTGTGTGGTAGTTTGAGCATTCTTTGGCACTGTCTTTCTTTGGGATTGGAATGAAAATGGACTTTTCCAGTCCTGTGGCCACTGCTGAGTTTTCCAAATTTGCTGGCATATTGAGGGCAGCACTTTCACAGCATGACCTTTCAGGATTTGAAACAGCTCCACTGGAATTCCATCACCTCCACTAGCTTTGTTCATAGTGATGCTTTCTAAGGCCCACTTGATTTCACATTCCAGGATGTCTGGCTCTAGATGAGTGATCACACCATCGTGATTATCTGGGTCGTGAAGGTCTTTTTTGTACAGTTCTTCTGTGTATTCTTGCCACCTCTTCTTAATATCTTCTGCTTCTGTTAGGTCTATACCTTTTCTGTCCTTTATCAAGCCCATCTTTGCATGAAATGTTCCCTTGGTATCTCTAATTTTCTTGAAGAGATCTCTAGTCTTTCCCATTCTGTTGTTTTCCTCTATTTCTTTGCATTGATCGCTGAGGAAGGCTTTCTTATCTCCTCTTGCTATTCTTTGGAACTCTGCATTCAGATGCTTATATCTTTCCTTTTCTCCTTTGCTTTTTGCTTCTCTTCTTTTCACAGCTGTTTGTAAGGCCTCCCCAGACAGCCATTTTGCTTTTTCGCATTTCTTTTCCATGGGGATGGTCTTGATCCCTGTCTCCAATGTCAGGAACCTCAATCCATAGTTCATCAGGTACTCTATCTATCAGATCTAGGCCCTTAAATCTATTTCTCACTTCTACTGTATAATCATAAGGGGTTTGATTTAGGTCATACCTGAATGGTCTAGCGGTTTTCCCTACTTTCTTCAATTTAAGTCTGAATTTGGCTATAAGGAGTTCATGATCTGAGCCAAGTCAGCTCCTGGTCTTGTTTTTTTTTTTTTTTTTTTTTTGACTGTATAGAGCTTCTCCATCTTTGGCTGCAAAGAATATAATCAATCTGATTTCGGTGTTGACCATCTGGTGATGTCCACATGTAGAGTCTTCTCTTGTGTTGTTGGAAGAGGGTGTTTTCTATGACCAGTGCATTTTCTTGGCAAAACTCTATTAGTCTTTGCCCTGCTTCATTCTGCCTTCCAAGTCCAAATTTGCCTGTTACTCCTGGTGTTTCTTGACTTCTTACTTTTGCATTCCAGTCCCCTATAATGAAAAGGATGTCTTTTTGGGGTGTTAGTTCTAAAACGTCTTGTAGGTCTTCATAGAACTGCTCAACTTCAGCTTCTTCAGCGTTACTGGTTGGGGCATAGACTTGGATTACTGTGATGTTGAATGGTTTGCCTTGGAAACGAACGGAGATCATTCTGTTGTTTTTGAGATTGCATCCAAGCACTGCATTTTGGACTCTTCTGTTGACCATGATGGCTACTCCATTTCTTCTGAGGGATTCCTGCCCACAGTAGTAGATATAATGGTCATCTGAGTTAAATTCACCCATTCCAGTCCATTTTAGTTCACTGATTCCTAGAATGTAGACGTTCACTCTTGCCATCTCTTGTTTGACCACTTCCAATTTGCCTTGATTCATGGACCCGACATTCCAGGTTCCTAGGCAATATTGCTCTTTACAGCATCGGACCTTGCTTCTATCACCAGTCACATCCATAGCTGGGTATTGTTTTTGCTTTGGCTCCATCCCTTCTTTCTTTCTGGAGTTATTTCTTCACTGATCTCCAGTAGCATGTTGGGCACCTAATGACCTGGGGAGTTCCTCTTTTGGTATCCTATCATTTTGCCTTTTCATACTGTTCATGGGGTTCTCAAGGCAAGAATCCTGAAGTGGTTTGCCATTCCCTTCTCCAGTGGACCACATTCTGTCAGACCTCTCCACCATGACCCACCCATCTAACTGCCATTGAAAAGATGCCTAATTACTCATTATACCCAAGTGGAGGAGCACGACATGCCACAGGAAGCTACCCTGGAAAGCATCAAGGCTGGTTACAAGCAAGGCAAGGGACAGAACCTGAAGCCAAGAGGCCTTATTGTGGTTTCTTTAGTAAGGGATGGGTGAGGAAGGGTAAGCAGGCTTAGAGTTGGCTAGTGTGAATAATTTCAGCAGACCCTGGAGCACAAGGGCCACCTCTAGCTGTCTGGTACTGGCTCTGGGGAGATCAGGTTACCCGGATGTTGGCTCAGGGTGTAAGCACCTGACAGACATGGAATTTGCAGCTTAGATAGACTCTAGGTGGGCGGCTTCTATTTGAAAAGTGTACCTACACGTGAGTTATTTACTCTCCCTGGGAACTGGCAATCCTTGGAGGGGAGCCCTCCACAGTCTCCAGGGCCCCAGCTGTCAAAGCATCAGAAATACAGAAAATCAAAGACATGGTAAATACAACTACCTTGATGGGCAAGCTGTTTGACATCACTGAATCTCAGATTTGACAAACGGAGATAACTAAATTCTTTTCTCAACCTTGAAACAGATGCAAAGGTACATTAAAAATATCAGATCCATTTAGGAAGATAGTTTATTATTTTATAAAGAAGAGCCCATCAAGAATACATGAGAGCTGGATTTTCTTTCCATATTATTGATGTTTTTTATTCACGTTTGTACCACACTCCTGTATTCCCTTGGGAAATTAATAGTATGTTTATGTGACTGCAATGTGGGAGATCTGGGTTAGATTCCTGGGTCGGGAAGGTTCCCTGGAGAAGGGAACAGCAGCTCCAGTATTCTGGCCTGGAGAATTCCATGGACAGAGGAGCCTGGCAGGCTACAGCCCATGGGGTCACAAAGAGTCAGACACGACTGACCAACTTTCACTTTCACTTATGTGAGAGAGTTAACAAGAGCAGGAAGAGAGGGGTCACTTTGAAGCCATAGAGGAAGATGATGCTAAACAGATCTGGCCTCATTGACATCATCCTTCAAACATCTGAGCGAAGCGTCACTGTCATGACCCAAAGATGTGAGGAAGGTCCAGACCTCCACGTGTGTGTGTGTGTGTGTGTGTGTGTGTGTGTGTAGATATGAGGAGGGTCCAGACTCCACATGTGTGTGTGTGTAGATGTGAAGAGAGTCCAGACTCTGTGTGTGTCTGTGTGTGTGTGTGTGTGTGTGTGTGTGTGTGTAGATGTGAGGAGGGTACAGACTCCACATATACATGTGGGGGGTGGGTAACTCTGTGAAAACATTTCCGTATTCACCATGGCAATTCACTGTAAACAGTGAATGAAAGATCAAATAAAACAAGAAGACACATTAGTATGTAAATTGTCTAATTATTTGAAGCAAGAGAATATTTCTATTAAAAATAACTCAGACACCGGAAATATTGAAAATATTTATGTAAGAGTTAAGTGCAGAAGGAAACCTTCAATCCATCAGCCCCTCCTTCTCATTTCTTCACTCTCTTCTTTATGAAACTCAAAGTCCATGGTAATCACTACTTTGAATGTTTAGTCTCAAGAAAATGGGTAAATCTCTCTCAGACCACTTCTATTTTCCCTACCAATTAGGGAGGTCTTCATCTTCTCAAAGGGCAGTGGAAGGTGATGGAGGATTTGAACTCCGAGGGGAAGGGGAAAGTCAGAAATAGGCATTGCTACGAGACAGAGAATGAGTTGTTAAGATTGCTGGTTTTATGGTTGTATTGTGTGTTACTAATATTCTTGCAGATTCCTAACTTTCCTTTTGCCTCCAACTTTGGGTGAGTTCAACTGTCTGCCATGAATATTGATGAAATTATACAAGATAGGAACTTCTGAAAAAGAGACAGAGAGAGAGACCTTCACTGAGGCCTCCCTATATCTAGAAATGCTGTTAAGTCTGTCTGGGTATTTCAGATTTCCTCTAAACTTTCCACACATGCCTACTTCAGGTCTTCCCCTCCTCTCTCCTACTCTGCATTCAGTAGACGAATCTGTAGAGAAAACAGAAACTCTCAGATGAGAAGATGTCCACTTCCCTGAGACCAAGTATATAAGCCTTCTTCATCTGCATCCATTCCCTTCTATTTTGGACAAGAACTTGCTTCTATCCAAGACCAATCTAATTCATTTTAAACAATATACCCTTTATTCTTATAATTCACCTTCTCCCTCCCTTGCAGTTCCTTTGAACTGTTATTAAATGCTCTCAATTTGTCCCATTAAAACAAATAAGAAATAAAGTGAAAATCCCACAACTTTTTAACCCTGTTTGGTAATGCACTCTCTTTCTCATAGCCACATTTTTCAAAACACACATCAAAACCCTATATTTCAATTTCTCATTTTTCCGTGCACTGTTCAATAATTGTCAGTCTGGTTTTCTGCTTACTCATTTCCCCAGCACTATTTTTCCAAGGATCATCCATGATCTCCAAGTCATTCAAACCTATTGATTTTGCCTAGTCTTCATCTTACTTCATGTATAATCAACATTCAAATTTCTTAAGTACTCCCTTGTAAGGAAAATAATCATTTGGGGGGATTTCCTGATAAATGATCTCCAGATTTTTTTTTCCTACCTCTCTGATAGTATTTGCCAAATTTTCAAGTTTGTTCTCTTCAACCTAAGCCAGTAAATACAAGTTCTTTAAGACTCAGCCATGAGTTCATACATTTTCTCACTCAATATTTTACCCCTGGGAGATCTTATTTATAGCTGCAGCTTTAATTACTGTTCATTTTCAGATGACTCACAAACACTTCTCTTTCATCCTAAGCTTCTTTTCTTAGTTACAGACCTGCTTATCCAAATGTGAACTTGTGATTCCTCTTAAACAACTCATGGAAATGTCAAATAAACAAGGTGAAAACCAAGTCCCTGATTTTCTTCCCTGAAACTGGCTCTCTCCTAGAGTTTCCCATTACAATAAATGGCTCACCATTCAGCCAGTTGTACAAACCAGAAATTTAAGAGTCAGCACGTGTTTCCATCACACCTTTCTTCATCAGGACCTGTGAGTTTTATCTTAAATATCTCTTTAATCTACGAATTCCTCTTTATCTTATCACCCTTGTCTAAGCCGCCACCATCTTTTACTTGACTACTCCAACAGCACACTCATTCATCTACTTGCATGTACCCCTCTTTAAGTCCCGGGGTAACACCACCACCCTAATCTCCTGACTAACCCTGGTTAAGACTCTTGGGTGGCTTTCCATCGCCTTCAGGGTAAAGACATGGATTCTTTCACATGGTCCCACCATGACCTGCCCCGTGACTATTGCTAGCTGCCCAGTCTGGCTTCCCTCGTTGCTCAGATGCTAAAGCGTCTGCCTGCAATGCAGGCAACCCGGGTTTGATCCCTGGGTTGGGAAGTTCCCTTGGAGAAGGAAATGGCAACTCACTCCAGTATTCTTGCCTGGAGAATCCCATGGACAGAGGAGCTTGGTAGGTTACAGGCCATGGGGTTGCAAAGAGTTGGACACGACTGGGCGACTTCACTTTCTTTCCTTCTTTCAGTCTGCTCTTGGCCCCCACGTTACTATACCTTCTTCACTGGTCCCCAGGTTACCTCCAGGCCACATGCCTACCTTTCTCTCTCACACAATCTGAGTCTCACATATGCTAATCTCTTTTCCTAGTCATCTTCCTTCCTCATATTGCCTGAATAATTTCTCTTTATTCCTTGGGATCTCAGTTCAAGTATCACATCATTAGAAAAGCTTTCCATAACCTTATAGACTAAGTAAAAAACACTACCACTACCATTGCACAGTTTTACAGTACTGTGTCGTCTGTGTCATCTCTCTTTGGTAGACTTTGAAAGTGAAAGTGAAGTCGCTCAGTCGTGTCCGACTCTTTGCGACCCCATGGACTGTAACCTATCAGGCTCCTCTGTCCATGGGATTTTCCAAGCAATAGCACTGGAGTGGATTGCCATTTCCTTCTCCAGCGGATCTTCCTGACCCAGGGATCGAACCCAGGTCTCCTGCATTGTAGACAGACGCTTTACCGTCTGAGCCACCAGGGTAGACTTTATTTGATTAATATTTCTTTTTTCCCTCACTACTGTATAAGTTGCACATGGATTACAATCGTGTCCATATTCCTCCCTATTTTATCACTAGAATTTAACTTAGTGTTACAACATTTAGCTTCATACTTGATATTTGTGCACTCATTTAACACATATCCTTTGTATTTATATTATAAACTGATATACATAAATTCAAGTTCAGTTCAGTCCAATCACTCAGTCGTGTCCTACTCTTTGAGACCCCATGAACCGCAGCACACCAGGCCTCCCTGTCCATCACCAACTCCTGGAGTTCACCCAAACTCATGTCCACTGAGTTGGTGATGCCATCCAACCATCTCATCCTCTGTCGTCCCCTTTTCCTCCTTCCCCCAATCCCTCCCAGCATCAGAGTCTTTTCCAATGAGTCAAGTCTTCGCATGAGGTGGCCAAAATACTGGAGTTTCAGCTTTAGCATCATTCCTTCCAAAGAACACCCAGGACCAATCTCCTTCAAAATGGACTGGTTGGATCTCCTTGCAGTCCAAAGGACTCTCGAGAGTCTTCTCCAACATCACAGTTCAAAAGCATCAATTCTTCAGTGCTCAGCTTTCTTTACAGACCAACTCTCACATCCACACATGACTACTGGAAAAACCATAACTTTGACTAGACAGACCTTTGTTGGCAAAGTAATGGCTCTGCTTTTTAATATTCTATTAAGTGATTATACTTAAGAAATTATAATTTAAAAAGTGGTGCAAATTTGAGATAGGACAAATTAACCCTTTTCAGAAACACTATCCACACACTGTAGAAATATTAGTGATTCCTCTAAGATTGTATAATCTTATTCTAATTGTTAAATGCTACATTGCCCTGCAACTCTAATCTCATTATCATCAAGATTCTGCATCTATAGTTGGATTAGAAAAATCTACACTGTCTTATCCACGATTATTCACTGGATTTTTTACTTTGCAGCTCTCTATGGTGATTTGCAATCTCAAAGCAAAGGATTATTTGCTTTTTCTCTGTAATCACAACTGAGGATGCTGTGGCAGAAATGCCAGCCATTATTGTTAAGGCCTTTTTTTTTTAATCTTAAAGGCTAAATGTGTTTATTTTGCTTCTATCACAAAATAGTTCTATTTTTTCATTGATCACTTACCAAGGGGTGATCACTCAAAGAACTAAGTTTACAGACAAAATCTGCCACTTGCCAGAGTCTTTCAATCTGTCTCCATTCTGAAATGATTGCTCCCCCTCGCTTACAGTATATACACATGTACACCTAAGAATCAGGTTGCTAGTAGCACAACTGTTAACATTTGTGCATTTAATTTCAACAGTAGGCACAAGACTTTTTTCCTCTTAAGTATAAACCTCAAATCATATTAATTCCCATTAATTAATTTATTATTTATCCTTATAATTAATCAAGAAAGAATTTATCAATCTCCATTTCCTGCCAAGGTCTGTAATATCTGACAATATAATCCTTACACTGATATTCCATAAAACCATAAAAATATTAAAAGAACTAGACAAAAATACACTGCTTCTATGTACTTTAGTAATCACATGTTGTAGACTTTGGGAATTCCAATAGTTGAGAGAGGTATTTACTAAGAAAAATGTCTACGAAGTATGTGTGCTTTGCACGTAGTTGCTCAGTCATGTCCAACTCTTTGTGACTCAATGGACTCCTGTAGCCCACCAGCCTCCACTGTCCATGCGGATTCTCTAGGCTTGAATATGGGAATGGGTTGCCATGCCCTCCTCCAGGGGATCTTCCCAACCCAGGGATCGAACCCAGGTCTCCCTCATTGCAGGTGGATTCTTTACCATCTGAGCCACCAGCAAAGCCCAAGAATACTGGAGTGGGTAGTCTATCCCTTCTCCAGGGGATCTTCCTGACCCAGGAATCGAACCCGGGTCTCCTGCATTGCAGGTGGATTCTTTACCAGCTGAGCCACAAGGGAAGCCCAAGAATACTGGAGTGGGTAGCCTATCCCTTCTCCAGGGGATCTTCCCAACTCAGGAATCGAACCAGGGTCTCCTGCATGGCAGGTGGATTCTTTACCAGCTGAGCTACAAGGGAAGCCCCACACAAAGTACATAATAAAACAAAAAATCAAGTCATTATTGTTAGAACTAAAGATTATTGTCTTTGCCATCTCACATTTGCTAATAAAAGAGAAACTCTGAGAAGACGAGAGTGGAGGTGATAGATGGGAAAGTTTCTCAAAATTCTGAGAAGAAAGTAAGGTCTGGAAATATACAGCACCATGAGCAGAATGCATAAGATGGATGAGAACAGTATACGTGGTTCAAAAAGTATTGAAAATGATCCTTAATGAAGGGCTAGCTAATCACAGAGTAATCAAGGAAATATTCTATCTTAAGGAGAACCCTAAGAAACTAAGGATTAGAATAGGGCAGAAAAAGCCAAATTTCATCCTTTTACTGAAGGCTGACGCCATCAATAAAAACGTAATATTCATAATGGCTAATTTAACTGACCTGATTGTTGACTGTGATAACAGGTACATTTACTCTCTAAAGAAAGTTAGGGTTTCTAGGAACTTTTATAAGTATGTCATTAATTAGGACTATGAATTGTTAATGCAGCATTTGCTAAGCATCTAGGAAGAATTAACCCAGTTGCAAAGGGGATTAATTAAAAGTTTAGGCATTGGAATGATCTAGCTGAAGACTGCTGAGACAGAAGTAAAAGACAGTTTATATCATTTCCATGTTGCACCTGGAAGTGCAAGGAGAGTTAATTATCTTCCCTGGAGGACACCAGAGAACAGAAACATAAGAGGCGTCTGACTTCTGACTGTTGCTATTTTAAGAAATTTAAGACAATCTGAACACTGAGATAATCTTTCATGTTTTGTCTCATTCTAGGTTTCTTGAATTTTTAAAACTAAGCTGGAGAGTTATTCACTCTTAAATACAATTCTCCAGCTCTCTTTAGCTTCAGACTCATTTATACAGCTAACTGCCTAATTGACACCTTTACCTGAACATCCTGCAGGGAATTCTGCCTTAAGATAATGAAAAGGGAACTATCCCCCCAAATACAGGGACACATACACAAATATACATACCCGCACACCCCCCCTGCAAAACCTTTTTTACTTCTACTTTCTCAACAGTTCACTACATCTATCCTGTCACTTGGAGTAGAAATCTGAGTCACCTTTGGCTCCTTTTTCCCAACATCTGATTATTCTTCTGGGTTTCCCCATTTTTCCATCTGAAATCAGGGCTGGGCAACATATAGAAAGCACCTAACCTATAGCCCATAACACAAGGCAATCCACAAGTCAGGAGTTTTCCTTAACAAGGGTCCTCTAATTTCTAAAATTATAATGGATATATATGGTAAGTGCCTCAATTTAATCTCCATATTACTATACCTATAAATCAAAGTGGCCAGATGCCTTGAAATGCTCACAAATATAGTCAAGGGAGCAGCAGTCTGACAGAGTTAGGTGCTAAGAAACTATAAATTTCTACTTAAGTTTCCTAAATTTACACTTCTATTTATGCTCATTTATGTTTTCCTTCTTGGTAAAATTATAAGACAGCTATTTACATAATGCTTAAACATCTAGCCAGCTATTTCCTGCCGTTGGTCCACATAACCAATTATTTCATTTAATTAAATGCTTTCAAACTGCTGTAACTAGCCAAGTCATTGACCAAGATTGCTTATAAGTGAATTCCTTGGATACCAACATAGGACAATACCATTAGTGAAAAAAAACTTTAACAAACAATAATGCTCCAGTAGGCTGGGCAGCTGGTGATTATGCAGTCAAACAGACTTGAGAAACTGCTGCTTGAATTTAGTTATAAAACGGACTTTTGGACTCTGAGGGAGAGGGAGAGGGTGGGATGATTTGGGAGAATGGCATTGAAACATCTATACTAACATGTAAGAAATGAAGTGCCAGTCTATATTCGATACAGGATACAGGATGCTTGGGGCTGGTGCATGGGGATGATCCGGAGAGATGATATGGGGTGGGAGGTGGGAGGGGGATTCAGGATTGGGAGCTCGTGTACACCTGTGGTGGATTCATGTCAATGTATGGCAAAACTAATACAGTATTGTAAAGTAAAATAAAGTAAAAATAAAATTAAAAAAAAAAAACTTAAAATATTTCAAGAAATTAAGCCAGCCAGTTAGAATCATTTTTAAAAGCATTTTCCAAAATCAGACCCAGTGTTTGTTGCTGTTCCCTTGTTAGATAGACAAGACATAGTTGTTCATTTTAGAAAATTAGGAAGTTCCAGCAAAGAAAAGAACAGAACACTTCTTAACACCAGGGGGTATATTTCTGAGCAATGTCAGAGGGGCTTTAGTTTGCGCTCCATCTTCTCCAGAAAAGTAGGTTTGTGGTGGGGAGCGGGGGTGTGTGTATGTATTTATGTGTGTTTTTAGTGCTAATATAAAATAATGCTCAAAACAGATTAAAAGCAATATATATGCACTCCTAGGTATTTGCCCCAGTGAAACAAAACCTGATGCTCCCACAAAAATCTACCCATGAAATGTTGATAGCAGCTTTGTTCTTAACCACCAAAACTGGAAACCACCCAGATGCCCTTCATCTGAGAAATGGATCAAGAAACTGTAGGACATCCATAAAAGGAAATTCTGTTTAGCGATAAAAACAAACAAACTGTCAATACATACAACATAGATGAATCTCAAATACAATTTGCTAAGTGGAAGAGGTGTCACTGAAAAGGTTATGTACTGTATGATTCCACTTATACGATATTCTGGAGAAGGCAAGACCCTAGGGAGGAAAACAGATCAGTGCGCTCCAGAAGTGAACTGCTGAGAGAAGATGTGACCACAAGAGATAGCGTGGGGGACTGTTTAGGCGGGGAAGGAGAGACAGAATTTTTCTGTATTTTATGTTGTTTAAAAGACTCTATGCATTTTGGAAATACATAGAACTTAACAACAAAAGGAGTGAATGTTATCATATGAAAGTGTAAAAATATATTATGCAGAAGTCTGTATGTTTTATGTTTCCCCTTTATTTTATTTTTTTTGTTGTTGTTGGCTTTTTTTTTTTTTTTTGGTGTATACACACACACACATGACATCCATAGTATACATCATAAAACGCAAAATTGTGTACCATTTCTGGTGGTACATAAACAAGAAACCAATCAGAACGGTCCTCCCTACAAAGGGAGTATTAGAGGTCCCAAGGTGGAAGTCTTGATTTTCATTATTTGTAATGTTAATGTTGTTTCAATAATTGAAACAATATTAACACTATAAACAATGAAAAGGCAAAGGGAGAAGAGGGACGCAGAGGATGAGATGGTTATGTAGCATCACCAACTCAATGGACAAGACCTTGAGCAAACTCTGGGAGATAGTGGAGCACGGGGAAAGCCGGCGTGCTGCAGTCTATGGGGTCACAAGTGGTCAGAATCGACAGCGACTGAAAACAATTGGCATATAACTTTTCAATTAAAGGAGCACCAAACCAAAAGAAAACATAAACATTTTGATGTTGCAATAGACACTTTTTAGGTAAATTTTCCTTTCTGACCACACAAACTAAAATCCTCTTTCCCTGAATATGGGTACAGTTAGGTTATGGAAAAGTCTGACAGTTCCTTGGTGACAGAAGCTGTCTGAACACTGCAATAACATGCTCTCCCCGTCCACGGGAGATTTAAACAGCTACTCCCTGGTGAGCAGTACAAGCCAGAAATCAATGAAGGTAGAAGCAGCAGGTTGTTCCATAGTGGAACATGGCCTTAGTCTCATCAACAGCAGTCAGCACGCTCTTTGGAAGTAAAAAAGATTCAGAAAAATACGCAGTTCAGTGCACAGGATGTCTGGTATGATTTCTGGTCAAAACTGGAAACTGGGCATTACAGGCAGATTCTTTACTGTCTGAGCCACCAGGGAAAACCATGGAGTGGGTAGCCTATCCCTTCTCCAGGGGATCTTCCAGACCCAGGAATTGAACCGGGGTCTCCTGCATTGCAGGCAGATTCTTTACCAGCTGAGCTACCAGGCAAGCCTGTATATATGAGGATGTTACTAAATTTTCCATTCAAACTGCCAATGAAACATATTAGAGATGGTAGGATTCACTTGTCATCAAGAGACCTTCAAGCAGCACAGCTGGACTCAGTGCTGGGTCTCTAATGACTGGACACAGTACTGGCTTCCTCCTCCAGGGTTGTACAAGAGTCAGGGAAGAGTGACCACCTCACTGATGACACGTCAGACATCCAGGAGGCTTTGTCATGTTTTAAAGAGATGGTTCTAGAACTGCATCTAATAAAAAGTAACATAAAGACTGGAATTTAAAAAATCTGTATGTTTACATGTATGTATACTGAATAGGCATCTATTTCTGAGTTATTCTATGCTTCCTGGATCAGCAGTCTATGAAATATTTCATTGGGAAATTTCTGCTTCATTCTGCCTATATTTTCATAAAGGGAAGCTCTGTTTATAGAGTAGGTATATAAGAAAATAGCTATTCGATCCACCATGAAAAGGGTGCTATTTTTATTCAAGAACACACCTATCTATCATCTCAGCTGCTTTTTCACTTTTTAAAATGACATCTTTCAAATCACAAATGTTGATTTCCATTAAGGACAATTTTTGTTTTTTATGTTTAGTGAATGTTAAATAAAATTTAATAAACATTTTCCTGTATCAAGCTTACAAAGATATTCCCCAGTGTTTTCTTTCAGAAAACATTATAATTTTAGGTTTTATGTTGAAAACTATCTAATTTGTTAGTATAGAGTTGTTCATATTACTTTACTATTGTTTTAATGTACATGAGATTTATACTGATATTCTTTCATTTCTGATATTAGCTATTTGTGTCCTCTTTCTTTTCATTACTTAGTATGACTAGAGGCTTACCAATTTTACTGATGTTTTCAAAGAACCAGCTTTTGGTTTTATTGATTTTATTGACTTCTCTATTTCTCTTTTTCAATTCCACTGATAACTATTCAAATTCTTATTATTTCTTTTTTCTGCTTACTTTGGAGTTAATTTGCTCTTCTTTTAATGATTTTAGATTTTTTTATATATGTATTCAATGCTATAAATTCCCCTCTAAGCACTGCTTTAATTGCATCTCACAAATACTGACAAGTTAACTTTCACTTTTATTTATACAAAAATATTTGTAAAGTCTCTTGAGATCTCTTCTTTGATTCAAGTGTTATTTAAAAGTGTGTTGTTTAACTGCCAAATTTTTTCCAGAATCTATCAATTTCTACTTTAATTTCAGTGTTGTTTGAGAGCAGACAGTGAATGGTTTCTATTTTTTCAAATTTGTTAAGGTAAGTTTTATGGCCCAGAATGTGGTCTATTTTGATGAATGTTTCATTTGAGCTTGAGAAGAATGTGTAATCTGCTGTTGTTGGAAGTAGGGTATTAGTGTCTATTATATCCAGTTGACTGATGATATTGTTGAGTTAAACTATGCCCTTACTGATTGCTCAGTTGGTAAAGAATCCACCTGCAATGAAGGAGACCCCAGTTTGATTCCTGGGTTGGGAAGATCGGCTGGAGAAGGGATAGGCTACCCCACTCCAGTATTCTTGGGCTTCCCTTGTGGCTCAGCTGGTAAAGAATCACCTGCAGTGCGGGAGACCTGGGTTCAAGATCTGTGTTGGGAAGTTCCTGGAGAAGGGAAAGGCTACCCACTCCAGTATTCTGGCCTAGAGAATTCCATGGACTATAGTCCATGGGGTCACAAAGAGTCGGACACAACTTAGCAACTTTCACTTTCACTTTTACTGATTTTCTACCTGTTGGATTTATATCTGAAAAAAAAGGGGTGTTGACATCTCTAGCAACAATAGTGAATCTATTCCTCCTTGCAGTTCTATTCATTTTTTATTCACATATTTTGACACTTTTAGGCACATACATGTTAAGTTGCCTTGTATTTTCTTGGGGAATTAGCCACTTTATTATTATGTAATGCCCTTCTTTATCCCTAACAATTTTCCTCTCTTTGAAGTTAGCTCGATCCAAAATTTATATAGCTACTCTCTCTATAACTTCACATATATTCATTTATATATATATACATATGAATTCATTCATGCAATCAGGACATATACTCTTTGTGTGACTCTCATTCTTGGAAGAATAGATGCATTTGAACTGTGGTGTTGAAGAAGACTCTTGAGAGTCCCTTGGACTGCAAGAAGATCAAACCAGTCCATCCTAAAGGAAATCAATCCTGAATATTCACTGGAAGGACTGATGCTGAAGCTGAAACTCTAATACTTTGCCCACCTGATGCAAAGAGCCGACTCACTGGAAAAGACCCTGATGCTGGGAAAGACTAAAGGCAGGAGGAGAAGGGGATGACAGAGGATGAGATGGTTGGATGGCATCACTGACTCGATGGACATGAGTCTGAGCAAGCTCTATGTGTTGGTGATGGACAGGGAGGCCTGGCATGCAGTCCATGGGGTTGCAAAGAGTTGGACATGACTGAGCGCCTGAACTGAACTCTTGGAAATTTGTTGAGCTTCACTTTATAAGTCAGTCTGTGGTCAATTTTTAGGAATATATTGTGCAGAGGGGAGCTAAGTGCATTCTGCAGTTACCAAGTGGAATATTAGGTTAGTTTTTATAATTTTGCTCTTCAAATAAGTTTATATCTTTTATCTATTGAAAGTAGAGTATTGAAAATATTCCATAATTGATTTACTTCTATTTTTGCTCTGTATAAAATTATAACAGCATGTTGTTAAGTACATACAAATATAGAGTTATATTTTCCCGATAATAGACCCAATAACAGAATGATATTTTCATCAGATTCATTTCCTTAAATTTGGTGTACAGCTTTCTCTTTTTTCTCCTGGATTTGATACAGGACCACTTGTTCCAAAACCATTTAAGATCACTGAAGAACTACTGAGGAAAGACAGTGTGAAACCATATACTTGTGATAACATACAGCTAACAACTCTCTCAATGACATGCTTCATCCCTTTAGTATTTCTCACTGTATAACAAACTACTGTAAAATGCAGTAGCATAAAATAAGAAGCATGCTATTAATTTCAATAGATCATCTGTGCAACTGTTCTGATCTTGGCCAGGCTCACCCACGCCTCTGCTGTGGGCTGGTTGACGGTCTGTGAGCTACTTAGTCTTGACCATGATCAGGTCTTCGCTCCATGTGGTTTCTCATTCTCCAGCAGGCTTGCTGTGCCCATGGCAGAAGCTCAAAGCCTCCTGAGGCCTATGCTTGGAACTGGCACAGCATCATCTCTGTTGAATGTATTGGCCCAAGCTAGTTACAAGGCCAGACTAAATGAGAGCTGGGGAAATAGAACTCCTTCTGATTGGAGGAACAGCAAAATCACATTGCCAAGGGTGTGGATGGAGGGAGGGATCAAGAATTGGGGACATTTTTACAGTCTATCACATACCTGAATCTTTGGGGGCCTGCTATGTAACAGAAAAGGAGGGGGCCAAAATAGCGCCTATGCCTTTATTCTTACTTGTAAAATGAAACTACATCTAAATGATCCCTGAAATTAAGCATAATGTGAATGGAGAAAATTATAGAGAAAATAGGCTAAAGAGGATGGAGAGGTTATCTCAAACCTTTATTTTTTCACAAAGTTAATTCTAGGAATAATTTGCTATCTTTCCGGGTACATAACATTTATTTTTTAATAAATATTTTCAAAATTTAATTTATTTACTTTTTGCTGTTCTAGGTCTTTGTTGCTGCACGTGGGCTCTCCCGAGTTGGAGCAAGCAGGGGCTACTCTCTAGTTGTAGTACATAGACTTATTGTGGTGGCTTCTCCTATTGCCAAGCACAGGCTCATCAATGAGCTGAGGCCATCTAGGGTGACTTTACACTGAACCTGGACCAGCTCCTGTGTTCCCTGCAGACCACGCCAGAAACTCAAATATATATCAAGTCCCAGAGTATGAAGGTATCTAGGCTTTCTGTTTAAGAGTAAGTATAAAAGAATAAAGTAGAATCTTGACTCTTTAGTGCCCTACCAAAAAAAAAACTCTTACCTTTGCGGTAGACTTCGACCTCTAAATCTCTAATTACCTTTAAATGACTGATTATGGTTCAGTCATCTAGGGATTTATCTAAATACTTCTTTAACCCACTTAAACTTTCAGCCAGTGCAATCTCTTGGGAGTAGCAAGTTTCATATATGTTTTGAGAGTTCCCAACCCCTTAAGATGTAATTATGTTCCCTTGAGTGAAAAGAAAAAGCATTTGCTACTTATGGGTTTCAAATCCATTTAGAAAAAAGACTGCAGCCTTCTAGCTTGTGTTAAAGTCAAAAAGGAAAAATAAAAAGATTGTGTCTGTATATCTAGAGGCTTTTTATTTTGTAACTGTGTGAAGTTGCTCAGTCATGTCCGACTCTTTGCGACCCCAGGGACTATAGCCCGCCAGGCTCCTCCATCCATGGGATTTTCCAGGCAAGAATACTGGAGTGGGTTACCATTTCCTTCAATTAAGATTAAGATGACTTTCTTCTTAAAATTCTTTATGAACTTTACTTGTTTACCCATATTCTAATAAAGTTTGTAAAACTTTCTTTTCTTTCTCTAAAACAGCAAAATTGCTTATCACTGGGTTTCCCCCCTGGTCCCTCAGCACAGGTACATGAAAATAATGCATCAAGTTACCATTTTATAATTGTACTTTTATTCCTCTTTTAGAGCCATTTCCCATTTCCCATTCCCTCATAACTTCCTCACTTCCTGTGGGAGATAATGGCTGCTAAGGATAATAACCAGTAGAATATGCACTATATGGTATAATAATTCTCCACAGTTTCCAGAATGGAACAATTTCATAGTCAAGTATTTGAACTAGAGTTTAAATGGTGAAAATTAAATAAAAATAAATTCCTGAACAGCTGACTATGGTTGTTAAGAGTGATTTAGCTATATAAACCTATATATCTCCAATTGTATATAATCATATTTAGGGACTGGACTGTTTTCAATATTTTTCTTTCATTTCTGAGTTTTGCTTAAAGTATTAGTTCTATTATCAAAATACCAGGGCTTGAGGTCATAGTGACAGACTCACAGGCACAATTCAGTCATGACTCTCAAGACTATGAAGAAAAGAACTATGAGCCCATCTATCTCCCCTGCTATTCTCCTCTACTATAAATCAAGTTGAGATGAGGGGGAAAAGTGAGTTATAATAAATTTGAGCTGAAATATCTCAGCAGAAATTTGCCAAGTATGTTTGATGAAAGTACACTGGAAGATTCTTGTCCTGGAAATAAATCCTGTAATCTGCTACTGGTAAACCTGGCTGGTTGGAGGGGGTGGGGTGGGGAGCGGTGTTTAAATTCCATGGGTTAGGAACAGACCTCTCCCCATTCCAACCTCACATTAGAGCTCTCTCAGACTCAATAAACATGCGCCTTGCAGGCCACTGAGAATTGGGCACAACTCTTTATGACATTCCCATTCTTTACACTAGGTAAACACAGACACAATGTCTTACACTGCTCCTGAGGGAAACGATGGCAAACAAGGAAAAAAGGTAACTTTAAGTTACTGCACTAATATTTCACATTGCCTAGACTCTGAATAAATTGCCAACCCTCCACATTCTTCTAAAAATCTAAGTAATCTCTCTTCTTATATGGAAGATCTATTGTTCAAAGTCCAAATGCTTGTAGGCTTGACCTAAGTTACTCTTAGAATAGTGAAGATTAAGGTTGGGCTGTTTTCACTGCAAAATGGAAATATGAAGCACACATTTAGTTGTAAATTTAGAGAAGAAACAAATATGATAAGCCCTTTGCTGATTATTAATTCCAAATTCAAGCTAGAATGACTGATAAGTATTCATGCCATCCTTAAAAAAATAAAATAAAATGAACCTTTGAAGCAAAGAGAAATGGCCCATTCCTAAGTTATTCAAAACCATTGCTCATACCAAGATTAGGTACTAATATTTCGGTATCACTTTTTCATATAGCCATAGCTACAAGTGTTAACCTTGAATAAGAAGGCCAACAGTACACTTTGGTGTGAATGTAAATTGGTACAGCCACTATAGAAAGCAATATGAAAGTTCCCCAAAAAACTAAAAAAGAGTTAGCATATGATCCTGCAATCCCACTCCTGGGCATATATCCAGAGAAAACTAATTTGAAAAGAACATGCACTTCAATATTCATAGCAACACTATTTACAATAGCCAAGATATGGAAGCAACCTAAATTTCCATTGTCAGATAAGCAGATAAAGATTTATCATTTGTATATAAACATATATATAATCACTCAGTAATTAAAAAAAAAAGGAAATGATGCCATTTGAAAAAACAGTGATGGACCTAGAGATTTACTATGCTAAGTTAAGTAGATCAGAAAAAAATAAATATCATATGATATCAATTACATGTGGAATCTAAAAATATGATACAAATGAACTTATTTACAAAACAGAAAAAGACTCAAAGACACAGAAAACAGACTCATGGTAACCAAAGGGGAAGAGAGGAGAAAAGATAAATTAGGAGTTTGGGATCAGCAGATACAAATGACTACATATAAAATAGATAAACAACAGGATCCTACTGCATACCACAGGGAATTATATTCAAAATCATGTAACAAAAATGATGGAAAAAATGTAAAAAAGTATACACACGTGTGTACAACTGAATCACTTTGCTGTACAACAGAAACTAACACAAAATTATACATCAAATATACTTCAATTGAAAAAAAAAATGCCAAGAATGTTTTCACATAGTTTATACCCCTAGGCTAAAACTGACTATATTGATGGATAAAGACTTGATACCCAAGTCTACACTGTAATGAACTCACATACATCTAATGTTCCCTTGAGTGCAACAGTTGAATACAGTTGATACTTCTGGTCTTCGTAACTTCTCAGCAAAGAAAGTCCCCCATTTGAAACTCAAACGCAAAGTGTGTATATATAACATCTCTTAACATTTCTTCTTTGCTGAAACACACAGGGATAAGAAGACTGCAGTCAATGACTACATTTGGTATTGCCGTTGGAATACATCTAAAATATGGCCCACTGACAAAAAAAACCCTTGCTAAGACAACCCTATTAGAAATGTGCTGCTTGCACATTAATCTGCTAAGAGATATTCTTACCTACATATTATATGATGAAAACAAAGAAACAAATAAGCACACACAAAAAATTCATTGAGAAGCAGTCAACACGCTGTAGAATAAGTCACACTTTATTTACCAACCAAATTAAGTATAAACATATGTTTTAACACAGATACACATGCAAGAAGGTATAGACACATACTTACATGTGTGGGCGTGTATAAACAGAGACAGAGGCAGAGAGAGAGAGATATCTGAAGATAGAAAAAGAAAATGTTAAACTGGTATGGATGCAACCTCAGTATGATTAAAGGAAATATCTCTGTCCTGGAGGATGTTTTTTCCTTTGAGAGGTTTTTTTCACCTTTTTCATTAAATATGTCAATTTCTTTATCCCTTGCCATTCTGCACTGAAATGTTCATTTTCATGCATTTAAGTATGCAGATGAACTATAGAGATTTTTGGTACCAAATATTTTTGTCTGAAACTACTTAAAGTTTGTACTTTTACAGTGTTCTTCATATGCTTTTCTAAAGTTATAATTATTAGCTTCCTAATTTGGTTCTCAAGTTTGAAATTCCTATAATGAAGAAATTCTAAATTTTTAAATTTAACTAATTCTAAAAATGCCTGTCATATCACATATATATATTATTATATTATTTAGTTGGGACCTTCCACTACTTATAGTCAAATCTACTCATAATATTTTAACTCATTACTCATGTTGCCTGGCCAACATGGCTATCCAACACCAAGGTCTGTTTGTCTGTCTCTTTCCCCACCCACCCTCCCCTTCCCTATCCAACCCTTTCACCCTCTCTTTTTTTTCCTTCCCTTCAGTTCAGTTCCATTCAATCACTTAGTCATGTATGACTCTTTGCAACCCCATGAATCACAGCACGCCAGGCCTCCCTGTCCATCACCATCTCCCAGAGTTCACTCAAACTCATGTCCATCGAGTCGGTGATACCATCCAGCCATCTCATCTTCTGTCATCCCCTTCTCCTCCTGCCCCCAATCCCTCCCAGCATCAGAATCTTTTCCAATGAGTCAACTCTTCGCATGATGTGGCCAAAGTACTGGACTTTCAACTTTAGCATCAGTCCTTCGAATCAACACCTAGGACTGATCTCCTTTAGGATGGACTGGTTGGATCTCCTTGCAGTCCAAGGGACTCTCAAGAGTCTTCTCCAACACCACAGTTCAAAAGCATCAATTCTTCGGTGCTCAGCTTTCTTCACAGTCCAACTCTCACATCCATACATGACCACTGGAGAAACCATAGCCTTGACTAGATAGACCTTTGTTGGCAAAGAAATATCTCTGCTTTTGAATATGCTACCTAGGTTGGTCATAACTTTCCTTCCAAGGAGTAAGCGTTTTTTAATTTCATGGCTGCAATCACCATCTGCAGTGATTTTGGAGCTCCAAAAAATAAAGTCTGACACTGTTTCCTCTGTTTCCCCATCTATTTCCCATGAAGTGATGGGACCAGATGCACGATCTTAGTTTTCTGAATGTTGAGCTTTAAGCCAACTTTTTCGCTCTCCTCTTTCACTTTCATCAAGAGACTTTTTAGTTCCTCTTCACTTTCTGCCATAAGGTGGTGTCATCTGCATATCTGAGGTTATTGATATTTCTCCTGGCAATCTTGATTCCAGCTTGTGTTTCTTCCAGCCCAGCGTTTCTCATGATGTACTCTGCATATAAGTTAAATGTTATGAGAACCAAAGAAACTTGCCCAGAACAAAGAAATTATCCATTTCCAAACACCAGATAAACACAAGTGAAGAGTCTGATCTATCAACGTCAGGCTCTGTTTTAGGCTGCCTTTGTTGCCACTGAAAACTAATCTCACAAAGTTCTGGAGATGATTTCTCTGAACCTGGTATGTGAATTTTTGTTTTATTTTACTTTGAGGAACAATGACCGCATTCCTTTTACTATTACAATCACTTAAGGAAGTATTCTACTTGGGCTCCCAGGTATTCAACTCCTAAGTAAGAATCCATACTTAATTTATATCCATAAAATGTATCCATTATTCTCAAATACTGGTCTCCAGGTCAGAGCATCTGGATAGAGAGGAGATATTTTGCTTGTGAAAAAAGCTAAATTACTCTTCCTTTCATGACATCAGTTCAGTTCAATCGCCCAGTCATGTCCAACTCTTTGCGACTCCATGAATTGCAGCACGCCAGGCCTCCCTGTCCATCACCAACTCTCAGAGTTCACTCAGACTCACGTCCATCGAGTCAGTGATGCCATCCAGCCATCTCATCCTCTGTCATCCCCTTCTCCTCCTGCCCCCAATCCCTCCCAGCATAGTCTTACATAGGCAGTCATAAATCGAAGTCACCAATCAGGATTTCCATTTCTTAAAGATGAGTTCCTCTTCAAGGTCAATGGGGGCCTTAGTTAGAGCCATCTTAATCTATCACAGAAGTTTATTATGACAACAGTGAATCTCAAAAGAAAACCAATTGGTGTCTTGATCATTTTCTTTCCAGGAAGAGCCTCATCCTTTGTGGGAATATATCAACTTCTTCCCCACACCCATTTCTATATACCAAGGAAAACTGAGGAAAGTAGTGTTTGACAAATCACAAAAAGATACTCTTATGCATTTCCCCTAAAGCAATGAGTACTTACTTTAAAATTATTTTTAAACAGGATAATGCAATTGATTCTTCCCAGGATAGCACAAATCCACTCGAAGGTGGTTTACTGTCTACAGCTCTAGACACAGAAGTAGTGAAACTAGTTTTAAACTCTGCCTTGCTCATCAGCATTCACTGGAGACCACTGCAGTGCTTCCCAATCATTTTCAGGTTATACTCCACATAAAAAGTGATTATATTCATTTGACACATTGGGATAAACTGGAATGGGTTTGAGAATGTCTATACAGGGCCTCATAAAAAAAAAAAGTCAGATTCTTAATACAGTGTAACAATGTAAAAAATAGAATGAAAGTGATATAAAGACTATTAACAATTAACTTTATATAAAACTTCTAAATAAAGAACTCCCATTTCTTGATGAGAAACTTGAGCTTGCTTTCATGAAAATAGATATTTTATGATTGAGCTGGCTACTGGCAATTCCTTATCATGGTTTTAATGATGATTTTTTTTTAAGTCCTTCAGAGTCACATCAAAAAAAGTCTTTATCCATATGGAGAGAAAAAAATTTTTTAACCATTTATCCATTTTTATATAGTTGCCTAAAAACTGCCCGGTGCTCTGTGACAACCTAGGAGGATGGGATGGGGTGGGAGGTGGGAAGGAGATTCAAGGAGGGGACATATATATACCTATGGCTGATTTCCTCCAGTTAAAAATAAATAAGCTTTTTAAAATATAGCAAGTTGAATTATCTTTAAAAAATCTAAATGCACATCCTTTTCTGTCACTTGGTAATGTAATTTTGAATTTTTATAGCAATGCAAATGGATTTCAAACCCACATAAACTTTTGTAAATGAGGATATTTCAAAATAATAAAGAATACTGAAATTTCAGAAGAGGGGTTTGAGAGTGGCCGCACAGCAGCTACTGTGCCTGCCCTAACCAATACAAACCACAAAAGACAAATTCAGGAGCCCACTTTGAAAATCTTTCCCAGCATCAGGGCTGTCTTAGCTGGATGTCAAGGTAGATGCCTACAAGGTACAGCATCTCCTTAGTGCCCGGCAGGCATGTTACAGCAACGAAGGCTGCCAGTGTGCTTCCTGAGAGCCTGCCTGATGATCCACAGGTGGAACACATGCTGAGACCAAGCTTCCAAGGCTGAGAGGGTGAGTGTTTCTCCATCAGTGTCACACCAGGCCCACGGCAGCTCTTTCTGGGAATAAGTTAAGCCTTTATTTTCTTCACAGACTCTCATGGTTAGTTTCTCCTTAGGTCTTAGTAAATTTGCTCAGTGTCCTTTCCTACCTGCTCATCTCTGAGGCTTTACTCTGTTCAGAATATTCAAATATTCAGTCTTTTTACACACACACACACACACACAAAAGCATCAAGTCTTAGTCCTTTTCTTCCCACGAAGTTTCCTGGCTCCTTAGGGGAACTTTTCTACCTCATAACCATGTGTGTGAAGACTTTGAGCTCTACACACCATGGTATTGAGGAAGCTACTCCTTTGTCATAAGAAAAAGAAATCCTCTTCTAATTTTTCCTACAAAAATGTAGGCATCTATGTGCCTTGGAATACTGAAATGAAACTTGAGAGCTTTTTTCCAGTGAAAGTAATAATAACAGGACATTTACTGGGAGGTGTTGAGGTCTCCAGCATACAAATAGATGGCTTGGCAACTTCTCAATGGAAATTCTATAGATAGCTAAATCCTAGTTAAGATAGGCTTAACTTCCACTGAGTTTGGGTAAACTCCAGGAGTTGGTGATGGACAGGGAGGCCTGGCGTGCTGTGGTTCATGGGGTAGCAAAGAGTCAGACACGACTAAGTGACTGAACTGAACTGAACTGAGCTAACTTCCTACACATTTGGTAACTAAGTAGCTAGACTTCTCTCTCACACACACACACTCACACTCACACACATACACAAATGAAAGACAGAGTTCATCAGGGAAAAAGAAATATTTTGAGCATTGCTGAATGTCTGGTTGAGTTAAAATACTTGAGACTAGATTTAATTTTTAATTTTCAGGGTTTTTTTTTTTAATAAGCAAAAAGCATATATGTTAGGATGGCCTCACCAACTCAATGGATAAGAGTTTGAGCAAACTCTGGGAGATGGTGAAGGACAGGGAAGCCTGGTATGCTGTGGTCCATGAGGTCACAAAGAAACAGACACACTGAGACACTGAACAACACTGTATGTCAGGATACCTCTATTCAAAGGACTCTTCTGGTGCCCTTATTTTTTCTTACCCAACACCATACATTTTGTTTGGCAAAACACTTCTCTTTATAGCATGCCCTTCATGGTTTCAGCCCTCTGTTTGTGACCTGAATATTTTTTCACGTCTACAATCCAAATCAGACCCTCCACCAGTTTGTGAGGTAGAACCTTGAGGAGTCTCTGCCTTTCACTAGGCACTGTGCTTCAGAAGAACGTGGGTTCCTGGCCATTCTTATGACCCATCCTATGGTAGTAATGACTGTGAAGACGATTGCCTAGTGGAACTCTGTGACCTCCTTTGAGGAGGATTTAGGGGTCAGGCCATTCCTCAGCCACAACTTTAAGCACTAATCGGGCACAGATTTCGCATATAGATTTCTCATCGAAACTCTATAAACACAGTTTATAACTCCATGTGTTTCAATAACTTTTAAAGTCATAGTTTTCAGACGCTGTCAGATCTGCTTGAGGACAAGGATTTATCATCATTATTTTCTTTACTGCTAGCATCTTTCCAGGAGAGAGAAATTTACTAAATGCACTGTGACCATTAGGGAACTTCAGCCATAAAGGACAATTTAAATAACAATTACTGAAATGTTCAACATTGATATTTTTTTTATTGATCAAGAATAGATAGTCAAGATATTTTCACAGTAATAACATTTCCTTTTTTCTATTTTTTCTATCTCGGACACTTCTCCTCCAGATAGAGGTACTCAAATGTCACCTTTTAATAAGGTCTAACTTGACAACAATGAAGATTTGCAACCTGTCCACAGTATACCCAATCTCCATTACCATGCTATAATATTCCCCAAACACTATCATCTCTTACTACTAAAAGAAATTATTTAATAGGTTTGCTGTTTATGGTCTGTCTCTATATTCTGCAGTGAATACTCTACAAAGGTAGGGATTTTTGAGAGCTAAGTTCAGTAATGTTTCCCCCATTAATAGTACTGTGTTTAGCACATGGCAGTCACTCAATAAGAATTTGTTACATGAAACCAGAAACAGACTCACAGACCTAGAAAACAAACTGATGGTTACCAAAGGGGAAGTAGAGGGGGAGGAGTTTGGGATTAGTAGATGCAAACTACTATATATAAAATAAACAGCAAGGTGCTACTGTATAGCCCAGGGAACTAAATTTGCTATCCTGTAATAAATCATAATGGCAATGAATCTGAAAAAAGAAAAGAAAAGAAAAAAGCATATCCATTTTCTATGTGGACTTCCCAGGTGGCTCAGTGGTAAAGAATTTGCTGGCTAAGCAGGAGGTGTGGATTCCATCCTGGGGTGGGGAAGATCTCCTGGAGAAGAAAATGGCAACCCACTCTAGTATTCTTGCCTGGGAAACCCCATGAACAGAAGAGCCAGGTGGGCTACAGTCCCTAGGACTGCAAAAGAGCTGGACATGGCTCAGTGACTAAACAACAATAATCTATCTATATAACTGAATCACTTTGCAGTACCCCAGAAACTAACACAGTATCGCAAATCAACTATACGTCAACTAAAAAAAGAATCTGTGTGAATGAATCACCACATGAGTGAATGAGTCAATAACTAAATTAAAAATAAGAGAATGGCCACAAGTTACAAGTTTTGATTTTTATGTAAAAGTCTTCATAAATTAAAAGTATCCCTGACTTGGCATTGTGAAAAAATGCAACTTTACCTTAGACAATCTAAAATGTTATCTAAAAATTTTAAATGATCAATAAACATGTTATTGTTTCATTCTAGAAGTGTTTTTCTGGTAGCACCAGTTAAGGAAATCTTCCAATCAGAAAGACATAAATTCCTCTGATTTTCATGCATATATTTTTTTATCTTCAGTAGTTTGAAATCCCTTAAGTTTGGAATTAGAAACCTTCAAAATAAATTTTTATTATATTTACCAAAGAAGTGATGTGGCAGCTGAGTATCTGATAAGGGATTCAAATACAATTGAAAAGTTACGCCCCACGTGGAACTCTCTGCTCAATGTCATGTGGCCCCTGGATGGAGGGGGGTTTGGGGAAGAATGAATACATGTACATGTATGGCTGAGTCCCTTTGCTGTTCACCTGAAACTATCACAACATTGTTAATCAGCTATAACTCAATACAAAATAAAAAATAAAAACAAATAAAAGTGGCACTCCAATTTTTTTCTTTCTAAGATTTTAGCCTCAGGGACGTGTGGGCTTAACATGCAGTATTATCTACATGCTAAGCACGCTGCCGGGATATGCATATTCTCCAATTCAAGGTATGCTGTCAATTTCCAGAAGAAATTAAACTTCAGCTTGAATATAAGATTATAATGAAAACCAAAATAATTGGTTTAATTTCTTGACTGTATTGAAGTTGATGAGTTGGAGCCCCTTTCAAAAATAAAGGTTAGAGTCTTTTAAACATTTGCTTAGTCACGTTTATACTTATTCATTCTAGAACAATAATACGTTTAAAATTTTTTAAAAGAAGGCTTTACATTTTTGCTGGAAGAAGTTCTGTGTCTAAGTGCTTTTGTTAGAAATTTCCACTTAAAAAGCATTACCTCTCTCAATACTTATGGTCTTTCTCAGCTAAAAACAAAAGGAGAAAAACAAAAAAGATAAAGGCTACTAAGGTTATTTCCTTTGCTTGCTAACAACTGCATACAAGATTTCCAGAAACCCAGGAGAGGCCGAAAAAGAAGTGAAGCTTAGACATAATACTGTTCCAGGTTTCTGCATTTTCAGCAAGCTCTTGGACTTTTAGCCACAGAGTTCAATGACGTAAAATCCACTGAGGTCCCAAAATCACGCTCTGCCTGTTCCTGCCTTGTTACCGCCTTGTCGACAGCTGACTACTTTCTCTAAACTACTTCTGACTTTCAGGACACTTTAGTATCAACAATGTGGCAGGAATTTCAAGATACCAAGGGTCTGGAGACGAGATGAATTGTTAATCTCTACAAATGCATTACAAGCATTTATGATAATCCTATGGAGTTGGCCAAAATTCGGTTCAGGTTTTTCCATACCATCTTACACAAAAACCCAAATGAACTTTTTGGCCAACCCCAACCATATCACTCCACCTGTCTGTACAATTTGACAAAATTTATTTCCTCCTTCTTGAAGCAGTTTTTTATGGCTTTTATGATACCTACTCTCTCAGCTCTTATTCAAGCTCTGCTGACTTTCCTCATCTCAAATCATAAAATTTTGAGTGCCCCAGGTGCCACCCTCCGGTCTCGTCCCATTATAAATTCATCCCTTAGGCCATCTGCTAAGTCCATGGCTGCAGAGACTATCTATATACACTAACAAAAAAAAAAATTGCGTTTGCAGCCCAGAAATTTCCTGTGAACTTCGAGTACCATGTCATTCAATAGTACCAATATCTCCTTTGGGATGTTCAGCAGGTACCTAGGCCTCGGACTCAAACCTGAACTCCGGCTATTCACCACCAGCACAGCCTCCCATGGCCTCTGTGACACCTATCTCCCCACCCCCAAGGACTTCCTCCTCTTAGAAAGTGAAACTTCTAGCTGCTCAAGCCAGGTATCATCATTGACACCTCTATTTCTCCCACGACCTAATCCATCAGATCTTGTTGGCTCTACTTTTCAACTGGCTGGTCCTATTTCACTCAGCATCAAAACTGAAAGCTTTACAACAGAGGTTCCTCAACCCCCAGGATCTAATGCCTGATGGTCTGAGGTGGAGCTAGTGTAATAATAATAGAAATAAAGCACACAGTAAATGGAATGTGCCTGACTCATTCTGAAACCGTCCCCACTTCCCCGGTCAGTGGGAAAACTGTCTTCCTGGAAACTGGTCTCTGATGCCAAAAAGGTTGGGGACTGCTGCTCTACAAGATTCTGTGCGATTTCTCCCTCTACTTCTCATTCACTCTACTCTATCCAGATGGGTAAGGCATGCCCCCTCCCAGGCCAGAGCCATTTACTTCCTGCTTTTCTCAGGAAATGATGTTCTCACATGTGTAACCGACTCACTCCTTCACTTCCTTCTGATCTTAACTTCAAGTAATCCTTTCAGAGAGATCTCCCCTGACCCACTGTATATAAGAATTCTCCCTTTTCTTCTCCCTAATCTTCTGCTCCATACCTATCACTGGGTGATATATTTACTTGTTTGACATACTGACTTTTCCCATCCCATCCTACCATTAAGCTCTATAAAAATAGGGCCTTTCTTCCAAACTGCATTCTCATACCAACAACAGTACCTGGCATGTAGTAGACATTTTTTCATATGTCTAAGCAGAGGAAGATTTCAGTTCAGTTCAGTTGCTCAGTCGTGTCTGACTCTTTGTGACCGCACGGACTGCAGCACGCCAGGCCTCCCTGTCCATCACCACCTCCCGGAGTTTACTCAAACTCATGCCCATTGAGTCGGTGATGACATCCAACCAGCTTTGAAGATTTACTACAAAGCTAGTGAAGTTTACCTTCCATTCCCACACTTGACCAGGGCCTTGCAAGTATTTGCAGTTCTTGGAAGGTCTTCAGTATTCTAGATGTGAGAAGGAAGCCACGTTAAAATTATGAAATAAGTAAGCATGAATGGAAAACGGCTTGAAGTAATATGAAAATAGACTATAATTGCCAAGACTTTAGTAAGTTATCATGGTTTTTTGTCTCATTCTAAGTAAATAACTATTCTCATTCCCAAATTTGTTTACATAATTTTATACTCTATTTTCTTAACTGGATCCCTGCCAAAATTACCTAAGGCCCCACAAAACCAGCATCTATCACGATAGACCATCCAGACTTTCAAGAAGCAGACAGTAGAGGAGCTTGCTTGCAATCAAGTATCCTCTTTAAAGGAACACATCCTGATGCTACATGACGATCCTTGGATCAGATAAGATTTATCCTAGCATTTCCACGTCTATCGTAGGTTTTAACTGGCAGGTCTCTCTCTATTCTTTAGCGCCAGCATTAAACAGCAGATAAGCGTGAATCTTACGCAAAGATTCCTATAGGAAATTTGTAAGTATTATATGTATCTTTGGTTGCAATAATGTAAAATTACATGTGTAGATCATGGTAAGACTCATTTTGCGTAAAAGGAGCTAACAACTGCAATTTTTTATTTTCATAGTTTGCCCAAGAGCCTTTTGGGTATATGGGTATAGTAGGAGCTCTAAATGGAGAAGGAAATGGCAACCCACTCCAGTATTCTTGCCTGGAGAATCCCATGGACAGAAGAGCCTGGTGGGCTACAGTCCACAGGGTCGCAGAGTTGGACACGACTGAGCGACTTCACTTCACTTCACTTCAGGAGCTCTAATATCAATTGGATTTTTAGATTTCATTGTAAGAGCTCATCACATTTACAGTAGGTATCGATGTTGATGCATGAGCATACTTTACAACAGCCACTATAATTATTGCTATTGCAACAGGGGTGAAAGCATTTAGTTGACTAGTAACACTTCACAGAGGCAGTATCAAATGATTTCTGGCCATAATATGAGCCCTGGGTTTCATTTTCCTTTTTACAGTAGGAGGATTAACAGGAATTATCCTGGCTAATTCTTCAGGTATTGTCCTTTATGATACATGCTAACACAGTTACATATTTCCACTATGTACTTTCAACAGCAGTCGTATCTGCCAATATAGGAGATTTTGTAAACTGATTTCCACTAGTCTCAGGCTATACTCTTAGTTCTACATGAGCAAAAATTTACTTCATAGTTATATTTGCAGGTGTAAACATAACCTTCTTCCCACAGCACTTTCTGAGTCTATCTGGAATGCCACGATGATATTCCGACTATTCAGTTGCCTACACAATATGAAATACTATTTCATCAATAGGCTCACATTCATCTAACAGCAGTAATATTAATAATCTTCATTATCTGAGGAGCATTTGCATCAAAACGGGAAGTCTTAACAGTAGATTTAACTACTGCAAGTCTTGAGTGATGAAATGGATGTCCTCAACCATATCACACATTTAAGAATCCATATAAGTTAATTTTAAAAAGCTAAGAAAGGAGTGAACCAAACCCTCTACTACTGGTTTCAAGCCAACATCAAAGCTACTATGTCTTTCTCAATAAATGAGATATCAGTAAAATTTTACATAACGTTGTCAAAGTTGAATTATAGAGAAAATCGTATATATCTCCATGGTATATCCCCTCCAATCAGGCTTTCAAGATGCAACAGCACCTACTATAAAAGAATTATTATACTTTCATGATCACACACTGATAACTGTCTTTTTAATGTTCTTTAACCCTCTATATTATTTCATTAATGTTAACAACAAAGCTGACTCTGCCAGCACAACAGACACACTGGAAGTAGAGACCGTTTAAACAATTCTGCTAGCCATTATTCTAAATTGAATTTCACTACCCTTATTACAAATCCTATATATAACAGACAAAACCCCCTATTTTGGGAGGTTGCAGAAAGTTGTAAATAACTCCTCCCTTACCATGAAAACTATAGGGCACCAATGATATTGAGTTATACAAGTATACAGATGATGAAGAGTTAACCTTTAATTCTTACATAATCCCTACATCACACCTAAAACCAGGAGAACTGCGGTTGTTAGCAGTAGATAATCAAGTCATATTACCTATAGAAATAACTGTGCAACTATTAATCTCTTCAGAAGACATACTACACTCATGAGCTGTACCTTTAGGCCTGAAAATAGATACAATCCCAGAATGCCTAAATCAAACAACTCTCATATCAACATGGCCAGGTTTATATTACAGATGATTTTCAGAAATTTGTAGATCAAATCATAGTTTTATACCTATTGTCTTTGAATTAGGACCACTAAAATATTTTGAAAAAAATGATCCAAATCAATATTATAAATTCATTAAAAAACCAAATTAGCGTTAACCTTTTAAGTTAAAAATTGAGAGTCAAAACTCTCCTTAAAATCAGGCCACAATGACATATCAACATGTTCTTTTAGGAAAAAGAGAAAACAAATCAGTAACATATATGATCAGTACTAAAGGAATCTTCAGATCCATCAAGAACAATTTTTTCACATATATTTTCTAAATTATCAACTTGCCATAATTTCTAACATTTTATTGTTTGTGCACATATTTCAAAGAGACCTACTCTTTGTTTTGTTTTCTTTTTATTTCACTTGCCTTAGATCTTTTCTGATTATTATTTATTATATTTAATGTGAATAGTTAGTCCACTTATTTTCATCCTTTTGTTACTAATGAAATTGTGTAAGGCTAGAAATTTGATTTCAAGTAATACTTTGGGCCCCCAAAGTTTTGACATATAGTTTTCTTAGCTAGGGATTTTGTTTTGATTTTGGTCTTGAAGTTGAAGTAAATGGACTTTTAGGTTATTTTGACCACAGAGTTATATGGAAGTATTTTATTTCTTCCTGAATTTTCACAAGCACTGTATACAGACATGCCTAAGAAACAAAGATACTCTGTTAGAATGAATCTACCCCTAGCAGAAATATGGGACTCCAATGAAGGAAACCAGAAATCCTTGGGAAAATGGCTGATTCCAGTGATAAACAAAATGGGCCTGGAACATATAACACCAGATAGTGAAGTTGAGAAAAAATTAAAAAGAAGATGCCTGAAGGCATGTCTCAGACAGACAAGAACAGTCTAAAGGGATTCCTACTGGCCAAAATGAAACAATCTGAGCACCCAATTAACATGTAATAATTAAAGACCTTTTTAAAAACAGGCATCCTTCAGTTCATTATGATGATCAATAAATGAATAGGAAAGAAGAGAAAACCTTTCTTACTTGCCAAGTACTGACTGGTAAATGTGAAGGAAATACTGAAAGTAGAAAATCATTATTTTATTACCATCAAAGACTGGTATTAAGTAGATTCACAGATTTATGCTAAATGCAGTGGATAATTCTGACAAGAAGTAAGATAGATATAGATAGATAGATATGGATATAGATATATCTAAGAACTTTTCTGGTAGCTCAGCGATAAAGGAACTGCCTGCAGTGTAGGAGATGCAGGTTCGATCCCTGGGTCAGGAAGATCCCCTGGAGGAGGAAATGGCAACCCACTCTAGTATTCTTGCCTGGGAAATCCCATGGGCAGAGGAGCCTGGTGGGCTGCAGTCCATAGGGTTGCAAAGAGTCAGACATGACTGAGCGCACCCCGACACACACACATACGGTTTTGAAGCAACTTCCCACAGGTTGGTTTTTATCTACAGTGGAGGGAAAAAGGTAAACAGTGAAAAAAATCGTAGACCTTAATCATATGATCAAAATCAGCATCACTCATGAGGGTCAAGCGGACACAGTACTCATCCAGATGTGATACTGTAGAAGGGCACCATATCTCTCACGAGTTATTCTGTCCTGGAATCTACAACCTGAATCTAACCATAAGGAAGCATCAGGTAAGCCAATAGAAAGATCATTAAGTTAAAAGCAAAGCAGGGAAAGAGATTCTATCCATCAAATGTAGCGATGTCATAAAAGACAAAGAAAGCCAGGGAAAAGGTTTGAGATTAAAGGAAATGAAAGATGAATGGCATACAAAACAATATCAGGTCCTAGAATGCATCCTGTACTGGAGGGAAAAACATGCTATAAAGGATAATATTAGGTTACTTCACAAAACTGAAATATGGATGGTAGATTAGACAAAAGCATTGTGTCAATATCATATTGACTAAAGCTGATAACTGTACTCTGGATATGTCAGAGAACACTCTTATTTTTAGAAAACACTCAGTGACGTATTTAATGGTAACTTACAGACAGAGAGCTTGGTGTGTGTAACTTACTTTCATCTGGTTAAAAAAAGTAGTATGTACATACATTTGCACGTATACAGACAGCAAATGCAAATAATAAATAATAGAACAAATGGGATAATTTTTAGTCACAGATGAATCTGGGTAAAGAGTGAATAAATTATTTTATGTTTTCTTATCCTTGCAGTTTTTCCATAATTTAAGATTCATTTTAAAGAAAATGTTAAAATTATAAAAAATTTTGCATGCTATTAGGGCTTCTACTTACTTTATATGACAGTCACTAGGTACTATTTAGTGATCAGACATTATGGCCAATAAAATATCTGCTTTCTGAAATTTGCTGGCATTTTCATTGCGAGTTAATTTTTATAAATATTTATGCGTGCTTGAAAAGCAGTTGCTCTTAATCTATAATTTTTCTTTCTTTATGGAAACTATGAAAGTTATGGTATATTATATGAAGAATATTATAGTTCACAAACCATATATTTTTAATGTGAATTTAACCATTATAAAGTAACATACCTTGTCTTGCTTAATACTTTCTTGGCTTGACTTACCTAGTCTAATTATGACCCCTGCTTTCTTTCAGTAATTAACCTCCTCTGCTAAATTACAGCTTACAGTTCAATATATTTAAAGCTTTTGGATGAAATTTCACTAATAATCTGATGACTGAAGCTAACACATTAGTATATTTCTCATAAAGAATTCATAGGCATGTTTTTTAAGTTCTTTCATGTTAAAACAGTCCTTTATCTAAAGGACAGCTTGGTGGAATGTAAAACCCTTGGTTCACACTTTCTTGATTTCTCATTAGCATCATGCCATTGTCTTCTGACATTGTATTGAGCTTAATTTGCTGGTTATGGTATATGGAACTCACATAAAATTTGGGTTGTATGGATTTTCCTTTTTCTCTTAGCTGACATGGAGATGGATTCTGTGGGTTTTATCTCCCTTCTCTTTTCATTTACAGTAGGAAGAAGTAGGAATTGAGTGCCTATCAAGCCCTATCAGAACCAGAACTCCAGACAATTTTCTAACCCCTCCCCATCAATTTCTCTACCTATAAAACAAGAACACTCACTTCAGAAGGTTACACGAGGATTCAATAAGCTACCTATGTTAGAAACAAAGAGCCCTGCTTGGCACACAGAAAATACTCCATAGATTTTAGTTTGGTTTGCATGAATGCGTACTAAGTCTCTTCAGTTGTGTCCAACTCTTTGTAACCCCATGGACTATAGCCTGCCAGGCTCCTCTGTCCATGGGATTCTCCAGGCAAGAATACTGGAGTGGGTTGCCATGCCTCCTCCAGGGGATCTTCCCAATTCAGTTCAGTCACTTAGTCACGTCCAACTCTTTGCAACCCCATGGACTACAGCACATCACGCTTCCCTGTCCATCATCAACTCCCAGAGCTTGCTCAAATTCATATCCATCAAGTCATCTTCCCAACCCAGGGATTGAACCTGCATCTCTTACCTCTCCTGCATTGGTGGATGGGTTCTTTCCCACTAGCATCACCTGGGAAGCAGCATTAGTTGCTGATAACAGATTCTGGTTTTGAGGCCAAATGTTTGTTCATTAAGGCCTGATTCCTAGTTTAGACTCTTCTAGTCACATCAGATAAAATTTTTGAAGAAAAAAAAATGAAAATACAATTTACTTCCTGACATTAAGATGCTATTTGGTCTTCTGGAGACCTATATTTAAATGTCAACCCAAATTATGTGACTGAGCTCTGGGGACCCACTCCACACTTTTGAATGAGCTTAGGCAATATCTCAGAAGGAAATCATGAGAAGCTATGCTATTTCTATTCAAACTGCAATAGTTAGCAAAAGTCTAGGAGTTTAAATACTGAGGACTTCTTGGTGAAACAATGCTTTGTGATTGAGGCAGGAGGGGAGTTGGTGAAACATATATGAATAATAAGAGTACCAGTTTCCTTCAGAAAATGAATGTTCATATTTTCTTAGGTTGTTAAAAATACAAGTCAATCTATTAGTTTTCTGTGATTCAGAGATACTTGTATTGGCTTTGCCAGTCTGAATGCCACTGGACACAAAGATCTCTCCACGTAGTCAAAGGCAAGTTGTGTCACACAACTCAAGATAAACTGTGTTCAACTGACAGGGCATTGCTAGCATACTTTTTAAACAAACAACTTTTTCATGAAGATGACTAAAGGAACAATTTCCCAGCATTTTCACATTTTGTTCTGAAATGCTGCTGCTACTCTTTAGTCATTAAGTCACGTCTGACTCTTTGGTTCCCCATGGACTGTAGCTCGCCAGGTTCCTCTGTCCATGGAATTTCACAGGTAAGAATACTGGAGTGGGTTGCCATTTCCTTCTTCGCAGAACTTTTCAACCCAGGGATCAAACCTGCATCTGCTGCTCCGCAGGCAGATTCCTTACCTCTGAGCCATCTAGGACTCCCCGCCTCTGTTTTGTATAGCTAACATGTAATTTGGGGATAGTAGTCTCATCTTTTCTTTATTTGCCAGAGCCTTGAGGTTGATGCTATGCTAAGATTAAGCATTTAATTAACTATCTTTCCTATATTCCATTGTCTTTTAAATACTCCCTTTGAAACCTCTGCTTTTTAGCGCTGTCACTTTTCCCTAGGCAGATGTGTAGGGCTTATGTCGTTTTGTTTACTTCAGCTGTTGATAAAGAAGATAAGAGTAAGAATTGCAAAGCCAAGATATGCAGTCAATCATAACTAGGTGTTGAGAGTTGTCAAAGAGAAGCAAGAAAAAGAAATGCTGAACAAGTATCTCCATATAAAACAAGGACTCCAGTGGTAAGCTCGGAGTAGGAAATGGCAAGCCACTCCAGTATTCTTGCCTGGAGAATTCCATGGACAGAGGGGCCTGGCAGGCTACAGTCCATGGGGTTGTAAAGAGTCAAGCGTGACTGAGCATGCCTGCACTCATGCACATGCAAAAAAAATGTGATTTTTTTTCTGTTTTTACAGACACTGTATCCCCTATTAGCATCATGTGAGATGGGTTGTTATTTAGGAGAGAGTCAAAACTAGGAAAAGACTGTCAAGTGGGGAAATGTATCTTTTTTTTTTCTTTCTTATGTAAACTTCATTTATAACAATACCCCGCACAACCACCATATAAGACATCTATATGGGACTTGGGTTAATAAAATGCCTAGACCCAGACACTAAATCAATTACATGGACACATTAAATAGAACTGATATGTGTAAAAGTAAGGAGAAGGTCAAGGTAGTCAGGACACACAGAAGAGACAAGTAAGCACATTTGCTTCTGGTACCAGCACGTAAACAGACCCTGAAATCTTCACTCGCGTGCACAACTATAAAGGTTACTGTGTATAGGAATAAGGTCTATGACAGGTTTCTGGTGCCCAGCTATCTTCATAAATCCTGTTCCACAGTGTCCACAGACTGGGCTACGCTTGAGCTAAGGGTCAGCCCATGGAGCTGGTGCACCTCATCCATCTTGGAGTTGTGCGATCAATAAGTGAATGGATTACGGGGCACGGCACAGTTCACTCAGCATAATCACCATCCACATTTATCACCCTCAGCCTTATTAGGCCAAGACAGCTGACTACAAGCACATCTCAGGATTGGACAGCAGAAGTAGGGGGAGGGCCAGTTACCCATACATTTTAAAGAGTCCCACCCCAAGAAATGCTGAATAGGCTCCAAGGCTAATTTTGAAGTGTTTTTTTTTTTTTAACTAAGTTGCAAATGCTTATTGCTTTCATTTCCATAATATTCCCACCACTAGCATACAACTAATATGTTCCCCTAACATCCTGAGTCAAGCCAGACCTTGTCTTCCTTCACGTCACCTTAAAAGCCCACAGAAGCCTGCTAGTGAAAAGTGGATCTTGGTCCTCTTAAAATGCCATTAAACATCTGAAACAGTTATCAGCCCTAGGAACTCCAGGAAGCTGACAAGGTCTCATTTGAGGATATACGCAGTCACTGAACAAAAAATTTTTCCAGGAAACTATGCCCCAAAACCCCTAAATGCAACTGGCAAAGACTTTCTGTCCCTCCTGCTCCTGCTCAGAGAGATGTTAGCTTCAGCTACATTTGCATCTCTACATCTATCTTGCAGAGAGTCTCACACACACTCAGACATGCATAAATGTGTGGACGTATATGTATATATAAATGTGTGTGTATATATATTGCATAGCATATGTGTTACATATATGTGTTTAGTCTCTCAGTCATATCCAACCCTTTGCAACCCTATGTACTGTAGCCTGCCAGTCTCCTCTGTCCAAGGGATTCTTCGGGCAAGAATACTGGAATTGGTGGTCATTCCCTCCTCCAGGGAATCTTCCTGACCCAGGGATCAAAGTCTTATATTTCTATTGCAATAGCAGGTGGATTCTTTACCTGTAATATAATCGATTACACTTATACCTGTTATACTTTTTCATCCTGATACCCAGGATTAAAGAAAGCACAATAATAAAATTTACATCTTATGAAGCAACAACTTATAGATGAGCTCATTAATATTATACACGGTACAAAATTCCTGATGGATACTCTCTTGAGTTCATCAGCAGTTTGGAGCAGTGCCTAAGCCTTCCTGTGCTATTTAGAGAAGCTTAACATTTTCTCGTGCTCACAACAGGTCCCAAGTAAAAACTGAGTACTCCAAGTTCCAAGACCATGTCAGGTCAACTCAGTCCCAACCTTGTTACTAGCACAAGTTCACTTTCTATCTGAGAACAACAAAGATTTTTTCAGCTGGTGACTTTGGCGAGGAAGTAAGAGACTAATCCTTTTCAGGCCCCCTCAGAGGACAAATTTGCCACTGAAACTGAAGTGGGTGTGGAAAGGAAGAGAGAGAGAATACACGCATTAGGTTCATAAGCCTTGTGCAAAGCACTATGATGAATAAACTATGCCAAAGCCTTTGACTGTGTGGATCACAATCAACTGTGGAAAATTCTGAGAGAGATGGGAATACCAGACCACCTGACTTGCCTCTTGAGAAATCTGTATGCAGGTCAGGAAGCAACAGTTAGAACTGGGCATGGAACAACAGACTGGTTCCAAATAGGAAAAGGAGTACATCAAGGCTGTATATTGTCACCCTGCTTATTTAACTTACATGCAGAGCACATCATGAGAAACGCTGGACTGGAAGAAACACAATCTGGAATCAAGATTGCCGGGAGAAATATCAATCACCTCAGATATGCAGATGACACCACCCTTATGGCAGAAAGTGAAGAACTCAAAAGCCTCTTGATGAAAGTGAAAGAGGAAAGTGAAAAAGTTGGCTTAAAGCTCAACATTCAGAAAACGAAGATCATGGCATCTGGTCCCATCACTTCATGGCAAAAAGATGGGGAAACAGTGGAAACAGTGTCAGACTTTATTTTGGGGGGCTCCAAAATCACTGCAGATGGTGACTGCAGCCATAAAATTAAAAGACGCTTACCTCTTGGAAGAAAAGTTATGACCAACCTAGATAGTATATTTAAAAGCAGAGACATTACTTTACCAACTAAGGTCCGTCTAGTCAAGGCTATGGTTTTTCCTGTGGTCATGTATGGATGTGAGAGTTGGACTGTGAAGAAGGCAGAGTGCCTAAGAATTGATGCTTTTGAACTGTGGTGTTGGAGAAGACTCTTGAGAGTCCCTTGGACTGCAAGGAGATCCAACCAGTCCATTCTGAAGGAGATCAGCCCTGGGATTTCTTTGGAAGGAATGATGCTAAAGCTGAAGCTCCAATACTTTGGCCACCTGATATGAAGAGCTGACTTATTGGAAAAGATCCTAAAGCTGGGAAAGATTGAGGGCAGAAGGAGAAGGGGCAAACAGAGGATGAGATGGCTGCATGGCATCACCGACTCAATGGACATGAGTTTGAGTGAACTCCGGGAGACAGCGAAGGACAGAGGAGCCTGGCGTGCTGCAATCCAACGGTTTGCAAAGAATCGGGCAGGACTAAGGGATTGAACAACAACATGTGGTCCCTGCCTGAAGTTAAGATTGGAAATGGTTCTTAAAAGTACTTAAAATTTCTTAAAAGGGCCCACTTTTCAAAGGGAATTTTAATTCAGAGGTTTTAACTGTATGATTACAGGGCCTTCCATAGTGTTTCTGTGATCAAGAATCTGCCTGCCAATACAGGAGGCGCAGGTTCGATCCCTGATCCAGGAAGATCCCACATGCCGAAGGGTAACTAAGCCTGTGTGCTGCAACTATTGAGCCACGGAGTCTGTGCTCTGCAACAAATGAAGTCACCACAACGAGAAGCTCACACACTGTGAAGAGAGAGTCCATGCACAACTACAAAGATCCAGGGCAGCCAGGAAATAAAAGCATGATAATAAAAATAATAAACATACATACAGAAGACTTTATAAAAGGTATTTCTTTGGACTGAGTGTTTATGCCACCACAAAACTCATGTGTTGAAATGCTAACCCCAAATGTGATAGCGTTAGGGGTGAAGCTGTTTAGAGGTAAAGAGGTTGGATGAGGGTGTAGCCCCCAGGGGGGATTAGTGGTATTGTAAGAAGAGACCAGAGGGGTGCTCTCCCTCCCTGCACCACCTAAGGGTACAGCAAGAAGCAGTCTGCAGACTAAGAAAAGAATCCTCAGGAGGAAGTCAAACTTCTGGCACCCTGACTGTGGTCTTTCCAGCCTTCAGAACTATGAGAAATAAATGTATGTTGTTGAAGCCTCCCGGTCTATGGTATTTTGCTACAGCAACCCAAGCTGACTAAGATATAGAGGAAAACATTCTACAAACTTTTAGAAGAGATTAAAAAAGCAAATTCTCACTTAACCACCATGCCACCATGTGTAAGATAAGAAATTTAATATTGCCAGTAATTTAAAAGCTCTTATTGTACCTGCCTTTAACTTCTCTGTCTCTATGCCAGAAATAACTGACCTCATGACCTGCATATTAATTATCAGGTTCTGCCGATACTTTTCTCACTTAGGTTTCCTAAACAATATACTTTTTAGTGTTACAAATCTTTGACTGTATCAACGGTACCCATACTGTATACTAGATGATTTTCCTCTTTTATTTATTATTACTTCTGCAAAACCTATGATGATGCCCATGGCTAATTTCTTTCTCATAGATACATAGTATTTTGTTCTCAAATATATCACCATGTGCATATCAAATCTACTATTAATGGACATGCAAATTATCTCCTCTATTTTGGTTAATAAAAATGGCTATGAACTTTTCTGGGTTTGTCTGCTTTGTTCATATTCAAGATGTCTACAAGGAATACCCCTGAGGCTGGAATACCTGCATTGTGCCCACGTACATGTTCAACGTTATCAGACGATACCAAACTGCCACAGTTCTTGGACTTAGACTCCTGGTAGCAAACACAGATGTTACCTCCACTCCATGTCCTAGCCAACACCTGCAAATTGATGTTGGAATTTTAAATTTACCAATTTAGGGGTGTATGTCTATCTTCCTAATTACTAGCGAAACTGAGCACTGTCTCTTAAGTTTATTGACCATTTCGATTTATTCTCTTGTGAAGTACCTATCTCAGTCTTCTGTCCTTGGTTCCGTTGTTTTTTTGTTGTTGTTTGGTTGGTTTTTTGCCATTTCCTATTAATATACTGGAGTTCCTTACATACTCTAGATATTTGCATTCCTCAGTTAGATGCCTTCATGCAGTCTGTGCTTTTTTTCCCCATTTGGATTGCTGTTTCCCCTCTATAATGCCTTTAAATAAACAGAAGTTTTGCGGGGATGGGAGGGAGGCTCAAGAGGGAGGGGACATATGTAGATATATATCTGATTCGTGTTGTACAACAGAAACTAACACAACATTAAAACCACTATACTCCAATTTAAAAATTTTTTTAAGAAATTTTGATTTTAATGTAATCTAACTTGGTAATACTTTTGTTTATAGTTAGTGGGCATCCTGCCTTAAAGTCTGTCACTGTTTCCATTGTTTTCCCATCTATGTCCCATGAAGTGATGGGACCAGATGATAAGATCTGAGTTTTCTGAATGTTGAGTTTTAAGCCAATTTTTTCACTCTCATCTTTCACTTTCATCAAGAGGCTCTTTAGTTCTTCACTTTCTGCCATATGGATGGTGTCATCAGCATAACTGAGATAATTGATATTTCTCCCTGAAATCTTGACCCAGCTTGTGTTTCATCCAGCCCAGCCCGGCATCTATACTTCTATGCAGATTTGCATATAAGTTAAATAAGCAAGATGACAATATACAGCCTAGACATACTCCTTTTCCTATTTGGAACCAGTCTGTTGTTCCATGTCCAGTTCTAATTGTTGCTTCCTGACCTGCATACAGATTTCTCAGGAGCCAGGTCAGGTCTGGTATGCCCATCTCTTGAAGAATTTTCCACAGTTTGTTGTGATCCACACAAAGGCTTTGGCGTTGTCAATAAAGCAGAAATAGATGTTTTTCTGGAACTCTCTTGCTTTTTTTGTTGATCCAACGGGATGTTGGCAATTTGATCTCATGTTCCTCTGCCTTTTCTAAAACCAGCTTGAACATTTGGAAGTTCACTGTTCACGTATTGCTGAAGCCTGGCTTGGAGAATTTTGAGCATTACTTTGCTAGCGTGTGAGAAGAGTACAATTGTGCAGTAGTTTGAGCATTCTTTGGCATTGCCTTTCTTTGGGATTGAAATGAAAACTGATCTTTTCCGGTCCTGTGGCCACTGCTGAGTTTTCCAGATTTGCTGACATATTGAGCACAGCACTTTCACAGCATCATCTTTTAGGATTTGAAATAGCTCAACTGGAATTCTATCATCTCCACCAGCTTTGTTCGTAGTGATGTTTCCTAAGGTCCACTTGACTTCACATTTGAGGATGTCTGCTTCTAACACAAACATGGTTATCTGGGTTGTGAAGATCTTTTTTGTACAGTTCTTCTGTGTATTCCTGCCACCTCTGCTTAATATTATCTCCTGCTTCTCTTAGGTCCATATCATTTCTCTCCTTTGTTGAGCCCATCTTTCATGAAATGTTCCCTTGGTATCTCCAATTTTCTTAAAGAGATCTCTAGTCTTTCCTATTCTATTATTTTCCTCTGTTTCTTTGCACTGATCACCGACGAAGGCTTTCTTATCTCTCCTTGCTATTCTTTGGAACTCTACATTCAAATGGCTATATCTTTCCTTTTTCCCCTTTGCCTTTTGCTTCTCTTCTTTTCTCAGCTATTTGCAAGGCCTTGTCAGACAACCATTCTGCCTTTTGCATTTCTTTCTCTTGGGGACAATCTTGATCACTGCCTTCTGTAGCCATGAAATTAAAGGGTGCTTGCTCCTTGGAAGAAAAGCTATGACCAACCTAGACAGCATATTAAAAAACAGAGACATTACTTTGCCAACAAAGTTCCATCCAGTCAAAGCTATGGTTTTTCCAGTAGCCATGTATGGATGTGAGAGTTGGACTATAAAGAAAGCTGAGCACCGAAGAATTGATGCCTTTGAACTGTGGTGTTGGAGAAGACTCTTGAGAGTCCCTTGGACTGCAAAGAGATCCAACCAGACCATCCTAAAGCAGATCAGTCCTTAATATTCATTGGAAAGACTGATGCTGAAGCTGAAGCTCCAATATTTTGGCCACCTGATGAGAAGAGCTGACTCATTGGAAAAGACCCTGATGCTGGGAAGGATTGAAGACAGGAGGAGAAGGGGATGACAGAGGATGAGATGGTTGGATGGCATCACCAACTCAATGGACATGAGTTTGAGTAAACTACGGGAGTTGGTGATGAACAGAGAAGCCTGGCATTCTGCCATCCATGGGATCGCAGAGAGTCGGACACGACTGAGTGACTGAAGTGAACTGATTGATTGTGCCTTAAAGAAAAATTTTATCTTACAGTCATGAAAATATTACTGAATATTAACTTCTGAAAATATTATAGATTTGAATTCTACATTTAGGTCTGTAATTCACTTGGAATTGACATTATTATGTTCTGTACAGGAAATGTTTATACAGATCTCTTTTCTATGCTCTTTACTTTTTCCTGAAATCTCCCACCTTTTCTTTCTTATTTAAGTATATCCTTTAGTGTTTCTTTTAGTAGAGTCTGATGGTGAAAAATTACTCTCAGTTCCTTTTGTTGACCAGTTTGTTTACTGTACTATCATACGTAATGGTTTTTGTTTTGGGGGGGTTTTTTTGGTCAATTTTAGATGGATGGTTACTTTTTCTTAGCATGTCATTTAACTGTCTTTTGCCTTCTCTTGTTGCTAAGGAAAAGTTAAATGTATTTCTAACTCCTTCTTGGGTGAAGTAGTCAGTCTTTCCTCAATGCTTACCTGTAAAATTATCTCCTTGTATTGAATGTTTTGTCTAAACAGCAAATTTTTATTTATCTGATTTGGATTTGGGGGCTTCCTGAGATTTGAGGGTGGTGACTTTCATCAGTTCTTCAAAATTTTTCTGCCATTATGTTTTCAAACACTGCTTCAGCCCATTCTATTTTTACTCCCTCTGAAACTTCCTTTAGACACACTGCAGACATTTATGCACACTCTAGCCTTCATGTCTCTCAACTTCTTTTTCATATTTCCCATTCCTTCATCTCTCTTTGCTAAATTATGCATGATTTTTTAGTTTACAATTACTTTATAGTTTATATTTTTTGTTTCAGTTCTATTATAATGGTCCCTTTTTCCATTGGATTTTTACTTTTAATATTACTGTTTTATTTCTAGCAGTTCTACTTAACTCTTTATCAAATCTGATAATTTTTTACTGTTTCATGTTCCATGCATGTTCATTTAAGCTTGTCTTTTATTTCTTGAAACATAGTGAGTATTTTATGTTCTGTATCTGAAAATTACAGATTTGATAGCTTTGGGGGCTTATGCTGATAGTTCTTAATCTTGGTTTTGTTTCTTTCTGTGCTTAGCTTTAATTGCAAATAACATTTGAGATTTAAGATGAAAACAAGTTCCTTTAAGATCTACGTTTGCCTCTGCTAAGTACTTCGGGAAATTATCAGTCAGCAATCATTTTAATTTAAATTTAGATCTCAAAGGTAACAATAATTTAGGCTACAAAGCTGCATGACGTCAAGCTGGTAATTCCAAATGTTTACTAGTGTTATTTCTGCCTTCATCTCAACCCCATATTTTAGGTCACTAATTTCTCTCATAATCCCACTGGGAGTGGCAGAGATAATTTCTGGATCACTCTTCAGGGTGCTAGCTTTAGGAAGTAAGGATTTCATATCAGATTCTCTACTTTAGGAAGACCCTAGATTTTGTCTTTCCCCACCTTGCCTCCAAACTCTGGGAGACTTTTAAAATACAACTCAAGTTCATAGGCCCAGCAAATGCCTTCAAGTGAAAGTCAGTTTCACTGTTTTCTTCTTCAGGTCTACTATGCCTTTGAGTAGCTTTTTTAACCTGAGAAGTCCTTATTTTTCTGGAATGCGTCTGTTCATTTAATATTTATCCAGAATTCTTTCTGAGATAGATGTCTACCCAGGTACCAAATCTATATACTATTGAAAATAAATATCCTCAGTAAATTTCTAATCATTTTAAAGTCTGTATTGTACCATTCTATATTTTAATTTGGATTATTTTATCATACTCAGGCAAGTGGAAAATTTAACAGAGTTTGACAAGCAAAAGGAAATTTTTTTCTGAAGTAGTCAATAGACTTTCTATATCTAAATAACCCATTATTCCCAGTGAAATATGATTTTCAACTTTCTAAGTTTCTATCACTTACTCTTTGTGGGTATTTTCTCAATATACATTCTATAAATTACTTGAAATATCTTTTTTCAGAATTTAACCAGTTAATTAGACCAAATCTTTTGAGACTATACTCGTCTTCCTGTTAATGATTTCCTGTTGTGAATGCTCATGACCTGATCCCATTTTTAAGGGTATAAAATTTCCAGACATCTATTTTTATGTCTTTCACAATCTTTCTTCTAATGTGTCCTAAAATCCATTTGAAATAGACGTGTCCTTAAAATATTCTTAATTTCTTTATCCATTGATCCACTCCTTCATTAATTTATTCACTCAAGTACTGCTGGCTGGGAAATTTAAAAGCACAAGCCTATGTTTGTGAAACTACTAAACTACGTGAGATAAGTATTCTATGGCTATTAAGACTGATTCAGCTGTGATCAGTTAATATTTTATCAAAAAAGACAGAAAACTGACATTTGGAAAACACTCCTTTTAGATCTACAACGATATCCAATGCCAATAATAGCTTTAGTAGGGACCAGCAACTCAAAATTTGGGTTAACTTGGTCCAGGGGAACCCTCAAATTATATACACATTAAGACAAGGTTCCACTCAGAATAAAACTAAATAGCAGCCGAAGTGGTTTACAAATGCAAGCTTTCGTAATACCCCTTCCATGCCATCCTTGATGAAAATTCCAAAATCCGTGATTGAAAAAGGCAATCCCTTCAGGTTATTCTGCTCTATATTCAAGCACCAGAAACAACATACCTACCTACAACATACCTACAGACGCATGTCCCTTCTATACACCAGTCAATGACTTTCTATTCCTCAGGCATTCAGGACTATTCTATATATGCCTGAAAGGATGCAAGCTTTGAAGACGTAGAATATTTAATCTCTACAGACCCTTGCAAACCCACCAATTCCAGGTACGCATGTCCTTTTATTGTCAACCAGGCAGGAGGAACATAGAAAAGCCAGACACGTACCTGAAACCAAATTCTGATATCATCTGGTTAATTTTCTTTTGCTATTTTCCAACCTAGTGCTATAACAACAGAACAAAATGGGGACAAGAAACACTTTTCTGCCCTTTGGATTCCTACAGGTAAACATAAGCAGCAGTTGGTGTGCACGGCTATTCCTGTCTAAAGTGGTCTGTTAGTTTATAACTGGTTCATCTTGAAGGGCAAGCTTGCTTACCCTTCTTAAGGTAAGAGCATTTAAAGAATGGATTTAAATTGCAGTCTGAATTTAGGTTTAGAGGTCATGCAACTAAGAATCACTAGCTTTGTCAGACCAAACAAACTGAGCATCCCAGGGTTCGATTGGATGGGTGTGAGTAGATCTCTTTGACTTGGTTCATTGTTGGCATGGCAGGTCAGAAGCATGTTTATCATTCCTATGAAGCTGATGCCCAGAAAATCAGCCTAATTAAGTACTTTATTTCTGCTTCCAAAATCAACGTCGTTGAACGGATCTAGTGTTTACTGGAAAAACATCTGTTTTCTTTAGTTTCACCCACCCCCAGTAGTGAGAGATTAAATTCTTCCATCAAAGATTGAACTAGTTCCAAATCTTCTGCATATTTGCAGAGTTCTGCACTAGCGTTCCTTAAACAGGGTTCTTCAGTATAAGACCAAAGATCAACTTCCTAACTGCAAAGCAGGAGATTAAAAAATGCTGATGTTTCCCAAGCATAAAAGAATGCCAGAGAAGTGTCAGAACATTAATTTGATTAATCAGTTGCTTTTATTTTATCACTTACATCAATTAGCCATGTGTTGTTAGTTATTTTCTCCTCTGAATCAAGCTAAAAAAAATATGGTCAGATTTTTAATACTTATATCCCAATGTTTAGGAGTGCAAAAGAAATTTTCTAAATATCTTTATCATAAATATTCTATTTCTCAGATCAAAGATCTACTTAGATCTTTTTTCCTTTTGCCATTCTTATCAACATTAGAATCACACAATTAAAATATTCTGAATATAAGACATTAATCCTCCTGGAACAGAGATACATGAGAACTGGATTTATCTTGATAAACCAGTGCACCTACTGGCTCTCTAAGCTGGTCACTGCAACCACCCCACTCCAGTGCTCTTGCCTGGAAAATCCCATGGGCGGAGGAGCCTGGTAGGCTGCAGTGCATGGGGTCACTAAGAGTTGGACACGACTGAGCAACTTCACTTTCACTTTTTACTTTCATGCATTGGAAAAGGAAATGGCAACCCACTCCAGTGTTCTTGCCTGGAGAATCCCAGAGACGGGGGAGCCTAGTAGGCTGCCATCTATGAGGTCACACAGAGTTGGACACGACTGAAGTGACTTAGCAGCAGCAGCAGCAACCATATCCATCTTCCCCAGTTTTTAATGTTCTCATAAAGGTGTGTAGCGAGTGGAAACTGCATGGGAACCTCCCTCTGAAACTACACTTGCAAAATGTCAGGAAACCTTATAGTTTTATATGATTACACAAATTAAAATGCATTTTTCCTTACCCTCATTTCTTTTTGTATCTCATTATATAATACTCCTAATATAAAATATCCAACATTCTTATAATGGACTTTTAAACCTAACTTAAACTTTTTACTCTTTGTATGAAGTAGGTGTGTCTATTTCTTAGGGTTACTATTTAAAAGCATCATAAACTGGGTGACTTAAAATAGCAAATATTTATTGCCTCATTGTTCTTGAGTATGGAAGTCTGAAATTAAGGTATTGGAAGGGTTAGTTCATTCTAGAGACTCTGAAGAGAAGAAAATTATTGGCCAATATTCCCAATGACCGTGAATGCAAAAATTCTTAATACATTATTGACTGAAGGATTTCAGTCAATAACGTATTGACTAAAGCCTGGCCAGTGATTTGTTGCATAAGTGAATACTGAAATATCAATAATGTTCAGTAACAAAAGACATATTAATATGCCTTTCATCAATAATTTGTTAATAAATACAGGCATACTAAATTAAATTCCATAATCAAGTGGAATTTATCCCTGGGATGCAAGGATGGTTCAACATTCACAAATTAATCAAGTGATACATTACCTCAAAAGAATGAAGAATAAAAATCAAATGATCATCTCAACAGATACAGAAGAAACATGTAACAAATATCAATATTTTTTCATGATAAAAACTCTCAACAAATTAATTATAGAAGGAATTTATATTAAAATAGCAAAGGCCACATGTGAAAAGCCCATGGTTAACATTTTCAATGATGAAAAACTTAAAGATTTCTAAGATCTTGAACAAGGGAAGGATGCCCACTCACATTACTCATGTTCAACATAGTACTAGAAACTGCCCAGAGAAATTAGGCAAGAAAAATAAATGAAAGATATCCAAATTGGAAAGAAAGACATAATATCACCTCTGTTTGCAGATGACATGATCTGTTTAGATATATATTTCTCCAATGTAAAAAATCCTAAACTGTATATCTAACAAGGGGTTAATATGTAAACTATAGAAGTAACTCACATAACCCAACAGAATAAAACACCAATGATCTATTTAAAAAATAAGCAAAGGAATAGACATTGTTCAAAAAAAAAAAGACAAATGGCTAAAAAGTATATGAAACTGTGTTCAACATCACTAATTATCATGGAAATGCAAATCAAAGCTATAATGACATATCACTCCACATCTGTCAGGATGGTATTATAAAAGATTGTCGAGAAACTGAAACCCTCATACACTGCTGAGGGAAATGTAACTTCAAGCAGCCACTACAGAAAATAGTACAGAGGTCCCTCAAAAAATTGAAAATAGAACTATCAAATGATCCAGCGTTTCTACTTCTGGAATATATTCAAAGGAAATAAAATCAGGATCTGGAAGAGATATCTGCATTCTTGTGTTCACTGCGGCATTATTCACAACAGCCAAGACCCAAATGGATTAGCAGATAAAGAAAATGCAGTGTACACATATAAGTGAGTATTATCCAGTCTGAAAAACAGAAGGAAATCGTGCCATTTGCAATAACATAAATAAACCTGGAAGATATTTTGCTAAGTCAAATAAGCTAGACAAAGAAGGGCGAATAGTATATAATGTCACATATATTAATATGAAGAATCCAAAATCCTCAATTTCATAGGAAGAAAAACAATGACAAATCTAGACAGCATATTAGAAAGCAGACACATTACTTTACCACAAAGGTCCATATAGTCAGAACTATGGTTATTTCAGTAGTCAGAGCTGGACAATAAGAAAGGCTGAGTGCCAAAGAACTAATGCCTTTGAACTGTGGTGTTGGAGAAGACTCTTGAGAGTCCCTTGGACTGCAAGGAGATCCAACCAGTCCATCCTAAAGGAGATCAGTCCTGGGTGTTCATTGGAAGGACTGATGCTAAAGCTGAAACTCCAATACTTTGGCCACCTCATGGGAAGAGTTGACTCATTGGAAAAGACCCTGATGCTGGGAAAGATTGAAGGCAGGAGAAGGGGATGGCAGAGAATGGCATCACTGACTCAGTAGACACAAGTCTGAGCAAACTCTGAGAAACGGTGAAGGACAGGGAGGCCTGGTGTACTGCAGTCCATGGGGGTCACAAAGAGTTGGACACAGCTGAGAGCCGAACAACAACAAAATCACAGGATCTGCAAGTAGAATAGTGGTTGCCTAGAGTTGAGGGAAAGAAAAAATGGGATTAATCAAAGGGTACACAATTTCAGTTATATAAGAGGAATATGTCTTAGAGATCTACTGTAGAGTGCCTACAGTTAACAGTATTGTGCTATAGGCTTAATAATTTTCTCTATTGAATGTCTGCCCTTGACACAAGGTTTTAAAATAAGAGAAAAAAACTGCTAAAAGAATAGATTATGTTGTGTTTTTATAATAGTAACAATAATAGTACTAGTAGAAGAAACAGGAAATGTTGGAGATGAAGGATATGTTTATGACTTAGGTGGTGGTTAATGGTTTCAAGGTATATATTTATTTCTAAACTCATGAAGTCTATGTACATTAAACATGTACAGCTTTTTGCATATCTATTACATCTCAATAAAGTAGTTGAAACAATGAAGTTAAAATTCAGAAAAATGCAACTTAAAACAGATGTAGGAAACTGTACTCTTGTCATTTTTATAAGAATCTTATAAGTAATGAACAAAAAGACCACCCTAATCCTGTATGACCTTATCTTAATTTGACTACATCTGAAAAGACACTATTGCCAAACAGGGTCACATGCTGAGGGTGTGAGTGCACATCAGTTTGGATGGGAACACTATTTAGCACTTGAGAAAATCAATCTTACTTTCAAGAAGGAGGAAATAAAGAAGTCAAGAAAACTTCCAGCTAGTGAGAGGAGGATCCAGGGATAAACACGGATCCATGGCCGTGAGCCAGCAGTCTTTCTGATTAGAGCATGTGCTCAGATGTTGCCATACTCTGAAGAACTTCCAGAGCTTGCCTTTGGCTCTATTTTCAAACACACGTACACCCAAAACACTCTCTTCCAATTATTTGGAAGCCCATTATTCCTTCCTCAGTTTTGAACCTTTTTGCTTTTGTTCCAGGAGTTTCTGATTCCATACCTCTCTCACCCAATCTCCCAAAATGATGGCAGAGAAAACCACTTTATAGCTCTCTACTATAGCTTGTGATAAAACCTAGAGGAACTTCAGGGCAAATGGGGGTGCTTGCCATTTTATGATATTGATTTTGATATTCATATGTGTGTATATTTGTTTGCTTTTCTCTTTCGGCAGTCATTAAACTTATTTTATTCTTCTAATAGATTCTGGCAGCAAAAACTTCAAGGCTCATGCCAGCAAAAATATGGCCAAATGTAAGACGGAAGAAGCATCAGGCTATATTTCAACATGCCTCTGAGTTGCCCAACACAGTTCCCAGAAGCATAAAGCATTCTTCATGAGGAGAAGCAAGTTATTTTACTACACATCTGGTGCAACTAGCCATCGCCAACGATTTTTCAACACAAACTGAATCAGGAAGCGGTTTTATTTTAGTTTTCTGTTGTTTCTCCACTTAAAGAAAGTTGTTTTTTTTTTTCCTTATCTATGGTCCTTGTGCTCATCTGTGGATAAATGATAACCCTGAAACTTACATCCACAAAAGATGTCCTTCAACAACCCACTCAGAGACACGAGCAACATGCCACTGAAGGCACTTCCCTGTGGCAGTTATTTTACAAAGCACTTCTTTACACGGGTTTGGATCAGAGAAACCAGCTCTCCCCGTAGCTATTACATGACTCATAATTTAGAAGGCTCTTTTTTAAAAAAATTATTAATAAGGTTTAAAATAGGCAAAAGGGGACTTTCCTGGCAGTCCAGAGGTTAAGACCCCACACTACCAGTGCAGGGGAACAGGTTCAGTCCCTTATTGGAGAGCTAAGATCCCCCATTCCGCATGGCATGGCCAAAAACTGATAAAACAGGAAAATAGACCCTTTTTAAACAACTGGTATTGATTTTGCTTTCTAAGTCTCATTTCTCGTCTATCCAGTTTCCCTGCTCCCAGCATTTAAACAACACCAGCACTTACATTTATGTATTTTTATACACAACATAAGTTGCTAATCAAGTAGTATAAGAAGCTATTTTTTTCTGAAGCATGAAATTGATATATAAACACAAATCTGTGACCTGTAACATCGAATTTTAAATCTCTTCTCCAGAAATCAGGTCTAAACCAGCACATTATTTCAACTCAAGACTGAATTGTATGCATTCAAAAAACATTAAATGGGGAAAGTAAATTTGGGAAGATTTATTCATCCTTCAGAGTAAGAGAAAATAATAGCTTAAATGTAATTTTTTTAAAAATCTCTATTCCTAAAGTTGGATTTTTAAGCTTTTATAAAATAATTTCTTACATGAGAAGAAATAAAAATGATATCAAAGAGTAGGAATTAGTGGTCATATGTTCTGAAATTATTAATAAAATACTTTCTATGTCAACTCAGATCATCTTGCTTGGAGTCTAAATCAACACAGGGCTCAAATCAACTGAATATAGAGTCTATACAAATATATGCAGAGCCAACTTACAGTTAAATCATGAATCTTTGTTCTATTGCCCTTTCGACCTCTTGCAAGTACCAAGTATCCTCACACTGCCCCTCCTTACTTTCATTTGTCCAAGATGCTAAGCAGATGAGGTGTGAGCATATTTTTTTATTACTTTGTTTGTTTTTTTTTTTTTTTTTTTTTGCCACACCATGTGGCATGTGCGATCTTAGTTCCCTGACCAGGAATCAAACCTGCTACCCCTGCAGTGTAAGGGGTAAGTCTTAACCACTGGATCACCAGAGAAGTCCCAGCACATTTTTTTTTTCCCTATACCACCAAAAGAAGTTTACCAGCCCATCTCCTTGGATGCCTGTTTGCTTCAAAGAAACTGACAACCTGATTTTTAATACAAAGTTTTAGATTAAAAGTTATTTAACATTTTTTTCATATAACACATAATTACTTCTAGAGGCGAAGGAACTACCTCTTTAGAGGATGCAGGAAGGGAGCCATGAACATTTAGCACAGGTATTTTATATCTGTATGTGCTTGGTAAGGTCAAAGGCAAACAATTCTCCCATTCTCAAAAACATTCCTTCTTATATCTATGACAGAAACGGTGGTAGATTTTATTTTCTTGGGCTCCAAAATCACTGCAGACAGTGACTGTAGCCACGAAATTAAAAGACATTTGCTCCTTGGAAGGAAAGCTATGACAAACCTACACAGTGTATTAAAAAAAAAAAAAAAACAGAGACATCACTTTGCCGACAAAGGTCCATCTAGTCAAAGCCATGGTTTTTCCAGTAGCCATGTATGGATATGAGAGTTGGACCATAAAGAAGCTGAAATGAAGTGATGGTCGCTCAGCTGTGTCCCACTCTGTGCAACCCTGTGGACTGTATAGCCCCCACGAGGCTCTTCTCTCCTGGAATCCTCCAGGCAAGAATACTGGAGTGGGTTGCTATTTTGTTCTCCAGGGCACCTTCTCATCTTCTTGACCCAGGGATCAAACCTCGGTCTCCTGCACTTCAGGCAGATTTTTTACCATCTGAGTCACCAGGGAAGCCCCAGAGAAGAATGAACACCGAAGAACTGATGCTTTCGAATTCTGGTGCTGGAGTAGGCTCTTGAGAGTGCCCTTGACAGCAAGGAGATTAAACTAGTCAATCCTAAAGGAAATCAACCCTGAAAATGCACTGGAAGGTCTGATGCTAAAGCTGAAGCTCCAATATTTTGGCCACCTGATGTGAAGAGCATTGGAAAAGACCGTGATGCTGGGGAAGGGTGAGGGCAGGAGGAGAAGGAGGCGATGGAGGAAGATGGTTGAATGGCATCACTGACTCAGTGGACCTGAGTCTGAGCAAAGTCCAGGAGATAGTGAAGGACAGGGAAGCCTGGCATGCTGCAGTCCATGGGGTCACAAAGCATCAGAAATGACTTAGCGACTGAACAACAATATCTGTGACTAGAAGCCTGGATCCCATCCACTCACTCTCCCTACCACCTTCAGAGACTATACACAAGCAGGGATCTTGCCCAAGAACTGAAATAAGCTCTCTTAAGAGTAATTTATCACTAGGTCTAGGAATTGATCTTTATATAGTCTTGGGTCAGGACTGGGCAATTTTTTTTTTTAATGCCAGGAATTCATTATACAATGTATAAAGTAGGAGAGAAGAACCGCAAAAGGAAAGAACCAGTACTGGCTTGAAACACTCTCTCCATTATGATATTCATGGGATGATATGGGGATTAACCTACCTAATAGGAGCAAAATGTACTCAACCCAGAAGTACTCCATAAGACAATACCAATAAAAAAAAATAATGTTACTTCTGAGTAACTGAAATAATAAAGAAGCGTGTCTTCAACACATTCAATAAGAGAGAATTCAATGGTAACCAAACTACGTCCACCCCATATTATTCTGTAGGAGTTTAAAAACCACAGCAGGCCCAAGACCCCATTTCTTCAGCAGTTGTTCTGTCCAAAGTAATCACACTTTCCACTGCTGAATAACTCAGACTTGGAAAAATACACTGGAACTAATAAGGTGGATCCCAGGTATTAGAATTAGGTTTTACTGGCAAAAGCAGAGCAGAGAACTTACTACAATTTAAACACATAAGAGTTCAGTTTTCCATCAAATAAAATGTACCAGAGGTAGGGTGCCAGAGCTGATAGAGGGGCCTTACAGTACCTGGTATTTCCAACCTTTCTGTCTTACTATTCTCAATGCTGGCTTTCTTCCTGAAACTCCCATGATGGTCCAAGATGACTGCTGAAGTTCAGGCCATCACAACCGAGCCCTAGGCAAGAAGTAGCAGGAGGGAAGAAAGGCGAAAACCAGATGCCTCTTGTCTGAGTAAGTCATCTTTCAAAATGTTTCCCCCAGGTCCAAGCACTGCAACATGCCTCTCCTTGGCCACCCTGTACATACTAGGTGGAGGAAATGCAAACTTTCAGCAGGACATATTATCACATCAAATAAATGAAGGGCTGTGTCCCTGAAGAAGGAAGAAAGGATACTCATTATTTAACAATCGGTCATCTCAGGCACAGCGAGGAGAGGACAGGTTTTCCCCAGGTTTGGCAGAAGATGGCCCTATGGATGGGAGGAAGGAAGTACTCCTCCACAGAGAGCACAGAGGCAGGTTTGGAAGAACAGATGGACGCAAGGGATGTCCAGGGAAGGGTGTGACCTCTTGGCTGCTTTTCCCTTGGACTGAGAGAAAAGCCACACATGGCTTCCAGCTCTAGGTATTTTCCTTACGCTATAATCATAATACGCTTTCATTACTTACACCCTTCACGAAGATTGGACACATTAAAAAAAATGCAGTTTGTGAAGTGATATGTAAAGAACGAGGGAAAATCCATAGCCCCTCCTGGCTGGAGATTACGTGAGAGGCACCGGTGCAGCTACAAAATTCTGTGTCCATCCTGCTCTGCAGATGACGCCTGTGCAGCGGACACAGTTTTAATTCAAAGCAGTGGATTTTCCGGCAGCTGCAAAGATGACCAGTGGTGATGTGAGCAGGATATGGGAGTCCCTGGGCAGGGAGTGTGGGGGGCTGGGGAACCAACAAAGAGCTCGTTATGGTGAACCGCAGTGGAGAAATGAAAGGAGGGGCCCCTAAAACAGGCTCCCCACCTCCCTCCATAGCCTCTCTCCCCAAGATGCTAAGTTTGATGACCTTGACATGAGCAAGAAAAGCTAACTCTTGACTTCTAACCTCCATTTCTCACACTGGAATTTTTTCAGTTTTCTACCATTTTGTCTTCATTATGATAAGCAAAGCAGGCAAATGGTTTAAAAACATCTGAACAGCGGAGAATATGTCAATTGAGAATCAATGCATCTCCACACCTAGCAATTTTCAGGGCCACCCACAGGGATGAACACTGTTTATACTTTTTTTATATATGCTTTCAGAATTTACCTGCATATATGAAAATATTTTAACAAAAAGAATATAAAGAGAAACAACTGTATATGTAGTTTTTACTCACAAAGTGCCCCACTAGGCGTTATTCACTTCTGTACCTTGGAATTTCTTTTGTAACATTCTCCAAGATCTTTCTATATCGACAGATATAAATTTACCTTGACCAGTTTAAACTCTGTAGTATTTGGTATGTTCTTGTTTAGTCATTAAATTGGGTCTGACTCCTTGCACCCCCACGGACTGTAGCCTGCCAGGCTCCTCTGTCCATGGGCTTTCCCAGGCAAGAATAGTGGAGTGGGTTGTCATTTCCTTCTCCAGGGCATCTTCCTTACCTGGGAATCAAACCTGCATCTCCAGCACTGGCAGGTGGAATCTTTACCACTGAGCCACCTGGGTAGCAGTATTTGGTACATGTGTAATTTATTCAAGAAGTGCTCTATTGAGGATATTTAGGTTGTTCTTGGTCTCTTTTTCCCATTACATCAGTGCTACAATCATTACTCTTGGATTTGTGCAGTAAGTATAAATGGTAAATTCTCAGCAATGAAAATCTAGGGCCAAAAGATGTATGCATCTTTTAAAATTAAACTTAAAAGATATTACTGAAAGTTTCTCCAAAGAGATTAGACCAATTTTCACTACCCACAAGAGTGCATAAATGTGTCTGATACTCCCACAGTAGGTCATAAATAACTGTTAGAATTTTCACCAATATAATATCTCCTTGTTATGACTTGCACTTTTTTTTTAAATTGTATCTTAGAGAAAGTCCATTTCTTTATCAGCTGCCTGTTTAAATTTACCACAATAAGGACTGAAGTATCCCTTCCCTACTTGATATAAAAAGGCCTAGAGAAAGGGAGAGGGGTTCAATTTGCAGGGTACATGGGGTGGTGATTAGGCAGCCATCTCTCTCCTCACTGAAGCAGAAGAACAGGACTGAAGACCCTCTGGTAATTTTGACTGTTTGTGTTGGAGCCAGAGGAATGATGGGATCTTTCTGCCATCAGCTGGGTGTTTGCTGAACCATAGCCTGTAGCCTCCGTAAGACCAGACAGCCCCTGGCTGGTCCTTCACATCTATAGGGTGCTCCCAGTAACTGAGCAAGTCAAGCTCATTCCAATGGACATAATCGTAAGAAATAAGGTGGCAGTAACCAAAAATGACTGAAAAATTATCAGTTGAACTGAAATATTGCTAAGATCTACCTGGTGGTGAAGGAATTTTAACACAATAAGTTTGGGCATATATTTTATTTTTTTTAATGAAAAACTTTTTTCATTCATTCTCATTTGAGACTCTTCCAACTTTTTGCCAATGCATGAAAGTATTTGCATATGTAGGTATAAACATGTGAAATTCTGGATGTGTGTATCTGTGTGTGTGTGTGTGTGTTGCTACATATCCATCAGTGCTGCCTTAAATGAACAAACCATAACTTTATTCAATGTAACCCAGTTTTCTGGTTCTTTGGAAAATCCCCTTGACCATCTTGTGCAGTTCTGTTTTCTCACTCTAAGCTGTATCAGTGGGCTTCCTGGTGGTGGTGGTTTGGCCACTCAGCAGTGCCCGACTCTTGGTGACCCCATGGACTGTAGTGTAGGGAACAAGGTATAAGGAAGGTTGAGAAGTGCTTGCAAACGAGACTCTCAACCAGGGCTGAACATTCTTGCAAACGAGATGTTCAGCTAAGAATCCTCTGCTTGTTCCCGTGGGAAAAGAACATTTCTTGCACACAAGGACGTTTCTCTGATTCCTCAAAAGGAACAGACCCAGGGACAAAACGGATTCTAAGTTGATAAGGAAGTTCCCCAAAACAAAGTCTTAGCTGCAGTAAATAAGTTAAGGTAAAGGCTATCTCGCCCTGCACCTGCGCGCTGTATAGTCGCTGAATTATGGTGTTTGGCAACTTGGCCTGTAGACTGTTGTGCAAAAGATATAAAGTAAAGCAACTGTAAAAAGCAAAGAGTTAAAGTAAAAAGATTCAAACCACTCTGCAGTGTTGGTGTTTCATTCCGTCGCCAGCACTGTAGCCTCTCAGGCTTCTCTGTCCACGGGATTTCCTAGGCAAGAATACTGAAGTGGGTTGCCATTTCCTAGCAACATCTAATTGCTACCTAAGTCAAGCTTAAATCTGAAATCAAAAACTCAAAAGTCCCTTTGAAAAAGCATGGTTGGCAGTCAGACAGATAGCACACACTGTTAAAATACTGAAAGTGTTTCATTCTAGCTGGAAAACATCTGCTGTATAAATTTCTGTCTCTCTCACCTATCCAACCCATATCAACTCTTCTATAATTCAAGGAAAATCAGAATCCAGTTAAAAAAAAAAAAAGTGGGGGGGGCGGTGGGGAGCAAATGCCTAGAGTAAATGTGTGTGTGCTTAGTTGCTCAGCCGTGTCCAGCTCTTTGTGACCCCACAGACTGCAGCCCGCCAGGCTCCTCTATCCATGAGATTCTCCTGGCAAGAATACTGGAGTGGGCTGCCATACCCTCCTCAGCCTAGGTACAAGGCTCTATAAAACTACTGTCAGTATCTATTTGGACTAATTACATCATCATGTGTTTAAATATCACCCCTCATTGAAGGATAATACACAGCAGCTTCTAGATTATTAGAGAAAAACATTTGAATAAACAAACATCACTTTATGCTCCAGCTTAACTTCCCCAAACCAAAGGTCACTTTCAAGTTTGGAGTTTTTTCAAAATTTCACATTTAAACATCTATCTATAATTAAATAATTTGTTAGTTTTTATAAAGCACTATCATTCTGAAGGTAGAATAAACCGAATACATCATTAGCAAGTTTTGGGTGTTCATTAAAGACCGATAGCATTGTTCATTCACACAGGGTAAATGAGCTTTCAGGTTTCCATGGCAACCTGATCACATCAGCAGGAAAAAAAAAAAGAAAAGAATTAAATAAATGGGAATGCCGTTCTGTATCAATTCTATTTAGCTTATCATTTCCGTTATTCCCAACCTAGATGTTCACCTTTGGGGATTTACATATTCTGGTAAATTCCCAGGCTAGTGTTGATAACAGAATGAAAAACAACATAATACTGAGTTGAGTTCTGAAAAAAATCAGTCTTGCATTAATTATCTTGGGAGGGACACCATTTTTCTCTCCTAGCACAGCTTTTGTTCTACACCCCCTGAGAAAAATCATAAACTCTGCCAGTTACCTTGCATTAGCTTTATTGGTATGCCTAAAACATTCAAGCATCGATGGCACAAATATCCCCGTGCTTCAAATGAGTAGACAAAAAGAGATCCTCCCTGTGATGCGCTTGTCATCCAATCTTTGGTTCCCAAATTCAAGACCTATTCGATTCATTTGATCAAAGTCATTTGGGGCCCGTGTTTAAACAGAGCCCCAGACCTCACTCTAAAATAAACGAACGGGAATATCTAAGAGTAGATGTATGAAATCTGAATTTTTAAGAGATATTCTAGTTGGTCTATGTATTACTAGTTTGGAAAATTAATGACCTATTAATAAATCAGTTACAAAACTGGCTTGATGGCTGTTAATGAACTGGTTGACTGAACTGATGACTGTTAAAATTCAAATAAAAAAGGAAAAACTAGAGTTGACAGGAAGATCTAATATCTGACCATCACAATGCCTTACTGTTAGAGTGTAACATACTGATATTTTCCACTCTATTCTATTTCATACTTTTATAAATATGTAATTCACAAGCTACTTAATTAATTTCATCCCTATTTAAAGAGATCCTGACACATAATTTGGGAGACAATGACCTAAGGAAGTTTTTCAACATACATGGCCTGACATAGTCTACCTGAAAGATTCTGCACAGCAGGAATTAGGTGATGCCCTGGTAGTGTATGTATTTAAGTCTCTTAGGTGAGTCTGGTGTGCCTGAAAGATATACCCCAAATCACGCTCTGATCAGACCACAGAAGGCACTTTACTATAGAAATATCAGTTAATACTGAGAAATCAAAACAGTGAAATGGTTCCATGATCAAGTAAAGAAGTCCCATTCACAGGGACCAGATTTCATAAGTCCACAGAGTCAGGTAGTCTGTTTACTGCACAACCGGGAGATGGACATGGAGCTCTTTATCTTTTTGAACATCTCACTTCTATACTTCCAATATTCAGTCTCCAAACTGGATATGCTATAATCAATTAGGTTAAATTATAAGCAAGTTATCTTGATTGGAACTTAGTGCAAAAGTGAAAATGTTAGCTACTCAGTGGTGGTCCACTCCCTGCTACCCCATGAACTGTAGCCCACCAGGCTCCTCTGTCCATGGAATTCTCCAGGCAAGAAAACTGGCGTGGGTAGCCATTTCTCTTCTTCAGGGGATCTTCCTGCCCCAGGGATTGAACGAGGGCCTCCTGCATTGCAGGCAGATTCTTTACCATTTAAACCACTGCTGCTGCTGCTAAGTCGCTTCAGCCGTGTCCAACTCTGTGCGACCCCATAGACGGCAGCCCACCAGGCTCCCCAGTCCCTAGGATTCTCCAGGTAAGAATACTGAAGTGGGTTGCCATTTCCTTCTCTAATGCATGAAAAAGAAAAGTGAAAGTGAAGTCACTCACTTTTAGCAACTCCATGGACTGCAGCCTACCAGGCTCCTCTGTCCATGGGATTTTCAAGGCAAGACCACTAGGGAAGCCTAAGTGGAGCTAAGGGTTTTCCCAAATGCTAAACTCAATCATCAGTACATAATCTCTTTAATTACTTCCATGGATAATTAATCACACCCATTCATAACAGCAGGGACTATGTCTCTTTAATCTATCACTTAGTTCTCAGTGCTTAGAACTGTGCTTGGCACATATTGGGTATCAATAAATATCTGAATAAAATGTACCACCCTTAGGAACATTCAAATAAACTGTAAGTAGTGCTAATTATAATCATCATACTGTATGTCACATCCTCAATATCTAATTTATTAACGACTTTATCTTTGTTAAAAAGTCTTGATTATTGGGCCAGCAGTCTTTGATTATTTTGTTCTACTTAGAATAGTTTTTAGCTCAGAAATGAAAAGTGTTTCTTTCCCACTCTGCCAAGGTTTATCCTAAAAAAGGAAAATGCTGTCCCAATTTCTGGCCTTCTCTCTTTCTATGATTACAAATTAAGAGGAAAAATTGATGTTGCAATGATATCAAACTATGTGGAATATATAAAATTATGTGTAGTAATTATAAAATATACATACTTCTGGGCTACCTATTTTAAGCAGAATTATTTCTAATGAATATGGCATAGGGATGGCCTCCAATTTACCACTCCAGCATTTACCACCACAATGAATAATTCCCCTCCCGTGTTCATTCGTATGATCACTGAAGGGGTGAGCTTCTTTTACTTGTGAAGAACTTGCCTTTAAGGAACCGAAAACTCTGTGAAGATGTAAATGATGTTAATTTCTAGGGTTGAGGAGAAAACAGGTTTCATTAACACCATTTTTACCAACAGAAAAATTAAAAGTTTGAGGCTACATGGGGAAATATAGAAAGAGAGCTTCCAATAGCAGAACATTTCCAACAAATAGCCCAATTTAACCTTGGCTGCTCAGGTGATTGAAAGAAAATGAGTCCCAACCCTAAGCCATCTGGCTGGTTCCACAGGCTAAATTCCCATGGTAACTGCTAGACCACTCCCGCATCATTTCCTCCTCTAGGATGGTAGAGTACTGACCACCCAAACCACTCACTCAGCAGACACCACCTTCGATTGCCAGCTGCATCCTATATAGAGATAGCTTCTACTTCTTTGTAAATAGGAATAAAGGGAGAAATGCAAAGGCAATTGATGGTTTTCAAATCGCTAGTATGTTGCAGGCACTTTTAATATGTGGAAAATGGATTTCCTGAGGGTTATCTAATCCTAGAAAGTTAAAGACAGTAACACCCTGCTCAGAGCTTTCCAGGCAGGAACTCAGCTTTCTCCCTGTAGAAAGATGAAGACTGTGTTACTCTGAGTTCATTCCAAGTACTTAGAAACTGCAGTTTTTGTTCATATGCTCACAAAAGAAAAAGCACAAATTGCAAACACAATTTTCCCCTTTATGTTCATGGACATACTAACAGCTAGCCTTGATTAGAGCAATGCCTTCCTACAGAAAGTTCTCAAAGTACTTTACATGACTGTTTTATTTAAACACCACAACAGCCATGTAAGTAGGCACTGTTTTGTTTTCACTTTACAATTGAGAAAAATGGGATTCATCAAGGTTAGATAACTTTTCTGAGGTTTGCTGGCTGGTAAGTGGTGGAAATCAAGATAGGTGGGAGAAACATCAACAACCTCAGATATGCGGATGAAATCACTCTAATGCAGAAAGTAAGAGGAATTAAAGAGCCTCTTGATGACAGTGAAGGAGGAGAGTGAAAGAACTGGCTTAAAGCTAAATACTAAAAAAAACTAAGATCATGGCATTCAACCCCATTACTTCACGGAAAATAGAAAAGGGAAAAGATGGAAGTAGTGACAGCTTTCCTCTTCTTGGGTGCTAAAATCACGTCGGATGGTGACTGCACTTACGAGATCAAAAGACAACTGCTACTTGGCAGGAAAGATATTACAAACCTAGACAGTATGTTGAAAAGCAGAGACATTACTCTGACTGCAAAGGTCCATATAGTCAAGGCCATGGTCTTTCTTCCCAGTGGTCACATAAGACTGTGAGAGTTGAACCACAAAGAAGGCAGAACACCAAAGAACTGATGCCTTCGAACTGTGGTGCTGAAGAAGACTTCTGAAAGTCTCTTGGACAGCGAAGAGATCAAACCAGTCAATCTTAAGGGAAATCAACCATGAATACTCATTGGAAGGACTGATGCTGAAGCTGAAGCTGCAGTATTTTGGTCATCTGATATGAACAGCCAACTCATTGGAAAAGTCCCTGATGCTAGGAAAGACTGCGGGCAGGAGGAGAGGGAGACGACAGAGGATGACATGGCTGGATGGCATCACCAATGGACACGAACCTGGGCCAACTCCAGGAGGTGGTGAGGGACAGGAAGCCAGGCATGCTGCAGTCCATGCGGTCTCAAAGAGTCAGACACGGCTGGGGAACAAAACAACAACAAAAACAACAACAAGTGGTGGAAAGCTAAAACCTGATCAGCATGGCTCTAGAGACTTTGTGCCAAACCACCCCAATGGGTCCCAAATGTAAGTCCCTAGTGTTAAATATCTGTAATGTAGGGAGAGACAAGCCTGACTTACACACACAGTATCACCAGCAGATGTGGGCCATCTCCTCATCCCTCCAAATACAGGGGTCCCCTACCTTGAACACTAACTCAATGGAGATGAATGTGAGCAAATTCCAGGAGACAGTGAAGGACAGAGGAGCCCAGTGGCTACAGTCCATGGGGGTCGCAGAGTCAGACATGACTGAGCACTCACACAATGTAGCAGATAAGAAGCGATTTACTAGAATAGGACACTTGTGAGGCTTACAAGCGGGCAGGCCAGAAATGCTATAGTTCCTATGTTTTATTTTTGCCAACACTGAGCTCACCAGAAATGTTGGAAATACCTAACATTATGTGCTCGTCAGCCTCTAAGATGGCCCAAATGCTATCTGCCTCCTCGGATTCACATTTTTGTATAATCCTTTGCCTTTGAGAGTGGGTTGGACTTGACTTGCTTTTAATGAAGAGAATATGGCAGAAGTGATGGGATGGCATTTCTGAGACCAGGTTATAAAAACGACTCCATCTTCTGTTTTCCACACTCTATGTCTCTGTCCTGGATTATGTGCTCCAAGAGAAGCCAGCTGCCATGCCATGAGGCAGCTTCAAGGACAATGCTGCCAACAGCCACCTGAGTGAGCCTGAAAGCAATTCTCCCAGCTGAGTCTTGAGATGACAGCACTCCTTGGCCAACACCTTGACTGAAGCCTCATGGGAAACTCTGAACAAGGACCACCAGGCTAAGCTGCTTCTGACATCCTGCCCCACAGAAACTGCAGAGTAATAAATGTTATTGTCTTCAGCTTTTAGGTTTTGGAATAGCTGTCTTACACAGTAATAGATAACTAAAACATATAGCGTAAGGAATGTTTATTATGCATCAGAGATGAAGTTAAGCACTTTACATCTCATTTGCTTTTCACAACAACCATATAAAATGGGCAGTATTAGTATCAGCCTTTTACATATTGAAGTACAAGGAAGGAAAACAGCCAGAATTTCATCTGGCTTATGAATGGGGTGTCTGGGAGAGCATTTGTAAATACAGGGTCTGGCGTGTAGTATGTACCACTGAACCTGTATTGATTGAGTCATTGGTTCAACATGATCATTTCAAAAAACCTACCATGAGATAAAAAACAGAAGACAAGTTCTGTTATTTATATTCAATGGTAGCAGGCCTGGGGGAAGTAAATTACCTCAAAAAAAGGCCTCTTCAAACATAGTGTTCATGTGAGGGTTCAGGTCTTCTTCATGAATGATTCATGATCCCCATCCCCAAGAAGTGCTATAAAGCTGGCAAGAGTTTCAGTAGCCTTTGTCACTTACTACGTCGTCTGTAGATGTGGAGCGACGGCATAAGAGTAGGAACTAAAGGCAGTATTACTCTCTTGACTCCTTGATCTTCTAGTCTCTCCAAGATCTTCCAGTTTCTTCATCCTCACTTGCCACTGATTGGGACCCACAATTCCCCTTACAAGTTCAGTCCCTTACGAGTTTTCAACCTTGACCTTGAACCAGTGTATTTTGAGGAAGTTCTGACACATCGACCTGGGGTCATCAACAGTTGGCTGCTGGAGCCCAGTTAATATGTGCTAGAGCCTTATAATGGGCCTCTGCCCAAATCTCGAGGCTGTCTCTTCATCTGGTTACTTTTAATAATGGCTTGAAAAATTCTGAAGACTATTTACACATTACTTATTAAGCTCATCACCCCAATGTGGCCATGCCAGTCTGCATCTGGAAGTAAGGTATTTGTGTTCTGACCTTTCACTACAACCTACAGCCGGAAAACCAGCATGGCAGTAAATGGCTGTTTCATATTGACAGCTCACCAAGACTTCTTCCAAGTCATCTTCTGAGACTCCCCATCACTGCCTCCACATTACTGTGCTTTTCCTTCAGTCACATAGTGCTTTATTTCATCTTGACTCTCCATCATCTACCGCTCACCTGAGCAACGGTAATGCAAAATTTCTTACTGTACTATACTCAACATTTTGAACATTCTTTCAACCCTGTTGTGAACAAGTGCATAGGATGGATGATTATTCATATTCGCATTATCACGTAAAAAGAATATTAAAAAATTTGGTTTATTAGAAACTGCGCTAACTCTTTGTATCACTTATTCTCTCAAACACCACAGGAGTCTATATCAAATCCATTTCAGAAATGAACAAACAGAAGTTCATAAAGCTTAGCAGTTTGCCCAGTTTCCAAACCAAAGAGTGAGAGAGTCGATCTTCATCCCAGGCTTCTACTTCTGGCTATCACACAGTACAGTATTTCGATCTGGATTCACCTCTGTAATCATCTTGTAAAAATTGATCAAGCAGTACCTTTAAAATGTGTATGCTTTATTTTATGTGTGTCTTACTCAATAAGGATGTTTCCATGTGCCTAATATCTGCCGACTGTCTACTGCCTTATCAAACCTGCTTGGAGGTTTTCTATAATTAATTGTCTTCCAATCTTTCCATCTGCTCCCATGCCAGACTCTTCATCCTGCTTCTTTTATATTCTTGTTACAAATACAACCTTGGACTAAGCAGGGGAACTCTAGAGCAAGTGCTAATCTTTAGATGAAATGGAAAAGCATGCGTTTTCTCCCAATCCTCCTGGCAGAATAACAGCCACAAGTCTCCAAGGGGAGGGTTCACCTCAAAGTGCTCCCAAACCAATTCAAATATTACTTGAGCTAGAAGAACACACTTAAAACAGCAATGAGTACCTGGTGGACAATTTACAAATACTTACTGGCTAAGCCACGGCATTTGTTGACTTAATAAAACTCTCTGAAAATACCTTTTTTTTCCATCTTATATCTCTAATCCTAGGGAACTTTCCACTTCCCACCTTCAGTTTGTTCAAGCTGCAATATTAACTGGGGACTTTACCGCAGGGGGGACAAAACATAGTAACGATGCTTGCATTTCTGTTTGGAGAAACAGCCATCACTGCATTTTACGTTTAGTTGGCTTAGTGTACTTTTAATTTGCCTCTGTCTTTAAAACCATGCCTGTTTCTAATGCAACTGGGAGAAAGGGAGGTGACGAGAAGAAGTTTAACAGGAACACAATATTATTCAACTAAATTAGAACTCTGGAAAAGTACTGCTGATTAGGAATGGTAAAAAGTCATTCTGGGTAAATGCATTGATTTCACCTAAAGAATTGTATGCCCAGGGAACTCAACTACTCTGAGATAAGGTTACTAATAAAATTATGAACCTCCAATCTAATTCACTAAGCCTGGCACAATACAGAGAGACTCTCCTCAGTCAGGAAAATGGCAGACCCTCTACTCTCTCATTATGTCCGTGGAATCCAAAGGCTCCCCTGAAGCAAAGCCTATAATGGAATTATCCCAGTTTGCTGTCTCTGAATTTCCCACCTACACCACCTCCTTCTTCAGCGTCATGGCCACATACTAATTACCAACACTCTCTATTTCATTTGATAATAATCCAAACAAAGAGGCCAGTCCTAAAAGCAGCAAGTGGAGGCGAGGAGAAGACAAGGGGTTGGGAGGTTACAGAACAGCTGTGCGTCATAACAAATAAGGATTTAATCAAACTGGACTCCATGCCCAGAAAAACAGCAAAGGGAAGCCAACTACTCATAAAGACAAATAAATGCCTTTTAAAATGAATGCTTATGAGTGTAGACAAAATTGGGCCTCTATTATTGTAAATTTGCACCGGCGCTGCAAAGACCACTCCGAGGGAAATGGCCAACAGTTCCTTTGGTCCATGTGCCCCACATTCTGTCCCTGTAACCTCTTCCAGATTGGTCCAAACCTGGGACAGAAATGTTGCCCACTGGTCCCATATCCACACCGTGCCTGGAGAAAGCTGAGTTGAAAGCACTGTGAACACTAGTCTACATCGGCCTTGACAAATCTCTACCACATATGTCCATTCAGTCCAAGCTGCTAGTACTCCATACTTATTTTAATTCCCCCATGGGCTGAAAACCAATCCTGGGGACAACCTGCTTAATTACCTTTCATCACATTCTTGCCAATAACTTTCGCCAGAGACAGGGCATCTTTATTGTGTCTGCTATATTGGAGCGGGCTTTGTCCCCACAGTAGCTCCCTCATGGCCCTGGGCTTAGGGATTAATTCTCCACTTGTTAAGAATGAATCTCTTCACATTCCTTCTTCCACTATAAATCTGCAACTCTGTTCTCCAATGTTTCCCAGGTTTCAGGTCTTTTGTCTCATTTACAGATCTATCTTCACTGCCAAAGTGCTTTCCAGCTAATGTTCAGTTGGGTAGTTTTTTTAGGTTTTCTTCACTTTTTTCCCAGGACGCAGTCACATATGCAGTTCCACCTCTGCCCCACTGAATTCTATGAACATCCCTTGCACTGCTCTGTCTAAATTCCTGAGATGGTGTGAGCTGGCTGAGACCAGAGCCTTGGGTTAGCTTGGATAGGTGTCCTTATATTTCCTTGAAGTAGCCTCCTTATTTATGATTCAAATACACTGAGTTCAAGAAACATGCCAACTAAAATGTCTGGTCCTTGTCTGCTGCTGCTGCTGCTAAGCCGCTTCAGCCATGGCCAGCTCTGTGCGATTCCATAGACAGCAGCCAGCCAGGCTCTGCCGCCCCTGGGATTCTCCAGGCAAGAACACTGGAGTGGGTCACCATTTCCTTCTCCAATGCATGAAAGTGAAAAGGGAAAGTGAAGTCACTCAGTCGTGTCTGACTCTTGCGACCCCATGGACTGCAGCCTACCAGGCTCCTCCGTCCATAGGATTTTCTAGGCAAGAGTACTGGAGTAGGGTGCCATTGCCTTCTCCTGGTCCTTGTCTAGTCCCTGGAAAAGGAAACAGCAACCCACTCTAGTATTCTTACCTGGAGAATTCCATGGATAGAGGAGCCTGGCAGACTACAGTCATGGGGTCACAAAGAGTCAGACATGACTGGGTGATTAACACTTTCAATGCTTTCCCTGTCCAGTACAGACTGAAGGTTTGTATCCCCCCTGCCAAATTCATATGCTGAAACCCTAATCTCCAATGTGGTAAAGACAGGGTCTCCAGGAGGTAAAGTGGGTTAGATTACATTCTGAGAGTGGGGCTCTCGTGATGGGATTAGTGGCATATAAAATGAAGAAGATCTCACTCTTTCTGCGTATACATACATGTACACTAAGCGAAAGCCATGTGAGGTCACAGCAGCAAAGTGGCCATCTGAAAGTCCATAGGAGAGCTTTCTGCAAAATTCAAACCACCCTAAACCTTGGTCCGAGGCTTCTCAACCTTCAGACCTGTGAGAAAATAAATTTCTATGAAAATTTTTTTTATTGTTTAAACCACCCAGCCCGTGCATGGTGCTTTGTTATGGCAGCCGAAAGTAATACACTACCCTGTCCCTCAGGATGTTTAATGGGAGTCTGCAGTGCTGTCTTGGTTTCCTTTCCTCCTCTTAATCTAGCTGAGGAAATCTGGCCGGCTCTCTCTTGCTGCTCTCATCCGAGCATGCTGTATGAGCAGGACTGCACTGTCGGTGAACTTCTAGCGTGGCTCCGAAGAGTCTTAACGCATCAGGAATGTGCTTTTCCATGGAACCCAGTGACGATGAGCTGTGGGGTGGCCTGATTCACTCAAGTCTAGGAGAGCAGCTAGAATGGCAGTAACGCACTTGAAAGCTTCCTATGTGCTGTCAGCTATAAACTGGCACTTACCAAGAGCATTGCCAAGGACTGAACAACAAAGGTGTTTGCCATCTGCCTCTGAGGAGACTGAGCCCCATGCTGCTATAGCTGAGGACCTTCAGCAACCCCTGAGGGAGCTCAGGGTGGAGTGAGGCCCTCTGTGCTCCAGGGAATCTGCTGGGACAGGTCTTTAGACAGTTGGGTATTTTCAGGAACAGATTTTGTGATCTCAATCCTTGTATCCCCTCATATCTTGAGAAGCACTAAATCCCTTCATGGTGACATCAGACCCTCATGACTAACAAAAACACCTTTTGTAAAGTGAGTGCTTCATGGTATGGGACTCCCCCTTCACCGAAACCTTATATATTGACTTTTCCCACTGCTGCTTTGGAGCAATCTCTCAGAGCTATCTGAGATGCTGCCTCCCAGGCTGAAGTCCTCATTTTGCCCCCAAATAGTAAGACATCTATTCTTAGGTTATAAAATCCCTCAAAATACATACACATCTTTTCATTGTTTGACATGTGTTTTCCTAGATTAAGATCCTTAAGCCACAGGACTTTATAAACCATGCTGCCTATACCTACTGGTACTAAGAAGAGTGCTCGCTAAAATGACGGATTAATTGGAGAGATCTTTTTTAAAATTTACTGTATCTTACCAATACTTATCCAAAATCGAAATCTCTTTATATCTGCCCACTCCAAACAATTTTGTTTTCATATGATAATAGCGACAATTGATAAGAATCAACTATGTCCTTAGCATGGATTGGGTACTCCCCGTATATTACTTAATTGAATCTTACAATTACTTCATTAGATTTCATTTATCCTCATTTTATAGATAAGAAAACAGAGACTTGGAGAATGTAGCACACAATTTAAAAGAACTCTTAATCAACAAAGATGGTGTTGCTGACTTCCGAATCCATGCTATTTCTTCTTCGCCAGCTTTCAAGTCAGGCTGTGTTCACAGGGATCATCTTGGAACCTTGCCATTTATAGCCCCACAACCCAACTGTAGAGAATCTGATTCATAGGGGTTGTTTATTCTGTATCCAACTTATTGTAACACAAATTACCATAAAGAACCACACAAAATAAATACAAGGAATGCCTGTAACTCTGCTGCTTTATCCAATCAATTTACCAACATTTCTTTCCAAGACATTTGTTGTTTCTAGTCCTGCTAAAACTATTCAAGTTCTTCCCTAAGAAATTAACCTTTGATTATGGAAATCTCCTCTAAATCTTTAAGGTTTAGGGAGGTGAATATCCCTTTACCTCCAGGTTATCACTAATTCTGCTCTTGGTAATCACCTGATCAAATGGCTCATAGAGTAGATCTGATCATCTTTTTCTTCTCCTGGCTATCAGATCTTTCAGCATACTAAAAGTTCAGTTTCATTTAAGGTTTCCCATGTTCTGATGCAAGCCCAAATAAGATACTATCCTACATGGGCTCTCTCCTAACTGCTTTTTTCTTTTTTCTTTTTTTTTTTTTTTTTCTGATTTCATCTAGTGGTTTCCTCGCTGGTGCTACTGTATCATCTTACATTGATCTCTTCAAAGTCTCCCTGCTTCTAGCCACTTCCGCAGGAAATTCATTTGCATACAACTGCCTGTGAGCCTTCTCCAAAGAAGGCTTCTCTGCTTCAAAATCTGCAACATCTCTAACTGCCTTTAAAATAAAACCTAAACTTCCTAAACTGGTAATTAAGATCCTCCACGATTAATCTCCTATTTATAGTCCCAATCTCATCTCCCAGTAAAACTTTGCCATCTTGCACCTCACTGCCACCCAAGCATGTCTTAAAAGAGTCCACTTTCATTGGCATATGCTATTTTCTTCTGCAGGACCCTGGTCCCTTTTTGTCTGCTTCCCCAAAGCCCCTTCTCCTTGAATTATAACTTTTAGTATAAATTCTTTCTCATTTATGAAATATTCACAGACCACAAAAGCCTTTTCTCTTCTAAACTCACATTGTTTACTGCCTTTCTGGACTAGTAAACATGTATTGAATTATCACAGCTTCTGCAGTGCAGCCTGAATTGCTAGTTAACTTTCTAGATCTTTTTTCAAAGAAAGAAAGAAAATAAAAATCATAGGCTTTAATGATCTGGGAATTTAAGGTAACTAAATCTGAATAATGACTTGTTACTATTACTGCATCTGAGATAAATACATCATCTAAGTTTAAGTTCACCTTATCACATATTAGTTACCAGAGAAGTACTGCCTATGCAGATTCATTCATACGACATAACACAGACTAAGTCACTCTCTATTCACCTCTGGATAATTATCTCCTTATTTATAACCTTCTCCTTAGAATACTAGATGCTACTTTCTATACAGGAAATACAATAGAAGACAATGTCTCTGTAACTAAAGAGATAATAAGTATCTTTATCTCAAAACGTATAGCTCTGTTGAACTTCTGCCATGTCTCTTTAAACTTATCTTCAAGATCACTTTCTACTTATATAATTGCTTGCTATTATCAAAGAACAAAGTCGTGTCTAACAGAAATGCTAATTTCAAGCAATATAACACTTATTTTTAATATAGATGGCAAAAGAATGTTCCAAAAGTTGAAGCTATACTCCCTGTAACAATGATAACGTCTCTCTAGCAAGGTTAGTGGCAGGACCGAGGTTCCTTGACTCCCTAGAGAACAACTAAGACAGTAAAAGTCCAATGTGAGAGCCAATGATTCCTGTGATGTTAAACTTAATTTAATCATTAAGACATCAGAAAATTCATAAAATATACTTAATTAAGGGAAAATCAACTTTTTATCACTAACAATATGACTCAATTTCTTGGGACAAATAAGGCATATAATCCATGGAGACCAAGTATACCATCTCTCACAAAATGTTCTAAGTTGTAACTTATCCAGAGGCCTAAATGAAGATTGCTTTCTCTCTTTGCTATGATCACATCTAAGCTCTTTATAGAACATTTCAGCAACTTAATAGACTCTGATATTTGTAGCTAACAGAATGTTTTATATATGGCTTTATCAGGAGAAATGTAACTATATATTTTAGATAATCTGTTTTCCCCTCCTAAACCATCTAATTGTGGTAATTAAGAGACTTAATTTATAGTGAAAAGCAAAGGAGAAAAGGAAAGATATAAGCATCTGAATGCAGAGTTCCAAAGAATAGCAAGAAGAGATAAGAAAGCCTCAGTGATCAATGCAAAGAAATAGAGGAAAACAACAGAATGGGAAAGACTAGAGATCTCTTCAAGAAAAATAGAGATACCAAGGGAATATTTCATGCAAAGATGGGCTCAATAAAGGACAGAAATGGTATGGACCTAACAGAAGCAGAAGATGTTAAGAAGAGGTGGCAAGAATATACAGAAGAACTGTACAAAAAAGATCTTCATGACCAAAATAATCACGATGGTATGATCACTCACCTAGAGCCAGACATCCTGGAATGTGAAGTCAAGTGGGCCTTAGAAAGCATCACTACAAAGGAAGCCAGTGGAGGTGATGGAATTCCAGTTGAGCTATTTCAAATCCTGAAAGATGATGCTGTGAAAGTGCGGCACTCAATATGCCAGAAAATTTGGAAAACTCTGCAGTGGCCACAGGACTGGAAAAGGTCAGTTTTCATTTCAATCCCAAAGAAAGGCAATGCCAAAGAATGCTCAAACTACCGCACAATTGCACTCATCTCACACGCTATTAAAGTAATGCTCAAAATTCTCCAAGCCAGGCTTCAGCAATACGTGAACCATGAACTTCCAGATGTTCAAGCTGGTTTTACAAAAGGCAGAGGAACCAGAGATCAAATTGCCAACATCCACTGGATCATGGAAAAAGCAAGAGAGTACCAGAAAAACATCTACTTCTGCTTTATTAACTATGCCAAAGCCTTTGACTGTGTGGATCACAATAAACTGTGGAAAATTCTGAAAGAGATGGGAATACCAGACCACCTGATCTGCCTCTTGAGAAACCTATATGCAGGTCAGGAAGCAACAGTTCGAACTGGACATGGAACAACAGACTGGTTCCAAATAGGAAAAGGAGTACGTCAAGGCTGTATATTGTCACCCTGCTTATTTAACTTCTATGCAGAGTACATCATGAGAAATGCTGGGCTGGAGGAAGCACAAGCTGGAATCAAGATTGCCAGGAGAAATATCAATAACTTCAGATATGCAGATGACACCACCCTTATGGCAGAAAGTGAAGAGGAACTCAAAAGCCTCTTGATGAAAGTGACAGAGGAGAGTGAAAAAGTTGGCTTAAAGCTCAACATTCAGAAAGAAAACTAAGATCATAGCATCTGGTCCCATCACTTCATGGGAAATAGATAGGGAAACAGTGGAAACAGTGTCAGACTTTATTTTTTGGAACTCCAAAATCACTGCAGATGGTGATTGCAGCCATGAAATTAAAAGATGTTTACTCCTTGGAAGGAAAGTTATAACCAACCTAGATAGCATATTCAAAAGCAGAGACATTACTTTGCCGACTAAGGTCCGTCTAGTCAAGGCTATGGTTTTTCCAGTAGTCATGTATGGATATGAGAGTTGGACTGTGAAGAAAGCTGAGTGCCGAAGAATTGATGCTTTTGAACTGTGGTGTTGGAGAAGACTCTTGAGAGTCCCTTGGACAACAAGGAGATCCAACCAGTCCATTCTGAAGGAGATGAGCCCTGGGATTTCTTTGGAAGGAATGATGCTAAAGTTGAAACTCTAGTACTTTGGCCACCTCATGCAAAGAGTTGACTCATTGGAAAAGACTCTGATGCTGGGAGGGATTGAGGACAGGAGGAGAAGGGGACAACAGAGGATGAGATGGCTGGATGGCATCACGGACTCGATGGACGTGAGTCTGAGTGAACTCTGGGAGTTGGTGATGGACAGGGAGGCCTGGCGTGCTGCGATTCATGGGGTCACAAAAAGTCAGACACGATTGAGCGACTGAACTGAACTGAAGCCTCTTAAAACCCATCAATATATTTATCCCCAAACAATCTCTGAACCAACACTCCATTTAGTACATTTTTTTTTAGCATTTTGTAAATTCTGTTTCCGCATTAGAAGAAAGCTTAACTGGCCATGCAGCTGCGTCTTTATCCTGTTTTTCTGAATTCTTGATCTCCTGTTCCAGAAATCCCCTCCCTAGATGTTTCAACATTCCTAATACCCTCCTCTGACTACTTGGAACTGGACAAAGTGGTTATTGTCTAAACTTCTACCATACACTTCCCATTTTCACTGTGTTAGTTAGCAATATTACCTCCTATAACAAATATATGTATATATACACACACACACAGACATAACAGATATATTGTAGAAAATGTTTATATATATAAATAATTTATATAAACAATTAAATCATGAGTTTTATTTCTCATGTAAATTCAAAAACAGGTGTTCCTAATCATCATATAGTACATCTCCAAAGAGTGATTTGGGGACCAATTTCTTCCATCTTGGGGATCCACCATTTCCCCAAGGATGGAATAGTGCTTAACCACATGCATCAACTCTATAGAAAGGAGAGGGTGAAGAAAGCCTACCTGCTTCTAAACCTTTCGGGCAAGGCAGTGACATTCCTCCCTTCCAGTCACATGCCACTGGTGAGGACCCATGATGCAGCCCAATCCAGATGAAAGGATGCTGAAAGCACCATCCCTGACTATCCAGCTGTTTCTTAATAACTCTCTACTAAAAAGGGGAGGCACACGTTTTGGTAGACTTTTAGCTGCTTCCGCTTCATCCCATTTGTCCTTTTCTTTGGACTGGCTTGCTGATCTTACACAGTGAGTCCCCTACATACAAAGGAGTTCCTTTCCAAGAGTCCTTTCATAAGTCCAACTAGCACAGTCAGCTATAGAGTACTGTACTGTAATAGGTTTGCAGTACTTTTCACACTTATAATACTTTTATAATACATAAAAACAAACACAAAAAATAAAGAAAACATTGGTAATCTTACAGTACAGTACCTTGAAAATATAATAGTGCAGGACAACACCTGGCATACAGGGGCTGGCGTCCAGTGAACAGGCAAGAAAGGCTACCAACTGGAAGAGACCGAGGAGGTGGGAGACGACTGAGCTGAAGGACTGTCCGCGATAGGAGATGGCAGCTACATCACCACTGCTACATCTGAGCAGAACCAGCTACGTCACCGCTGCTACATCTGAGCAGAGCCAGCTACATCACCACTGCTTTTATACATGCTTCTGGACATCCTGAGCTTGAAACAAAGATATATACCACTGTATACTCTATACAGTGCTGTAAAGTAATCAAAACGCAACCACTTATAAAGCGTGAAAGCATGTGGCAGGGCATGCCACACACATGACCTAACTTACGTGACTAGACACAGGAACTCACGCTCCTGTCTTTGAAAGCTCGCAGCTTGAAGGTTTGTATGCAGGGGACTTACTGTATCTACTTTCCGGACCCAGAAATTAGTTTTTCCTTCCAAAACGAAGCTGAATGTAAACCAATCCTTAGGCCCCTCCGTTTTCCCAGACTCTGCCTGACTGCATTAGCTATCTTAAATGTCTAGCTTTGCCTGTCCTTTCATGGTTTGGTTTATCCTCCTTTCTCTGTTGTTGTTTTAGCTGCTAAGTTGTATCCGACTCTCTGCAACCCCATGGACTCTCCCCAACCCCATGTTGCCGGCCAGGCTCATCTGTCCATGGATTTTTCCAGGCAAGAGTACTGGAATGGGTTGCCATTTCCTTTGCCAGGGGATCTTCCCGACCCAGGGATCACACCTGCGTCTCCTGCATTGGCAGGTGGATTATTTACCACTGAGTCACCTGGGAAGCCCTTTCACCAAGCTTCTTATTTGAATCTGTTTTTGTTGAGATATGTCAGTGTGAGGAATGAGCTCAAAATCATGAAAAAATAATGCCTAAGAAAGTATTTTTTAAAATGAAAGGCAGGCTGTGTGTATAGGTGAATTTAATTTCATCAAAACTATAGAAATGTAGCAGGAAAGGAGACTCAAAGGTTAAACTTTAAAATTTTCCCCCTAGTAACTTATGTAGGAAAGGAGGATTGACATAAGGGTCAACAGCAAAATAATGAACAGTACACCAACTATGGGATTTAAATAGTCACAAAAGAGAGCTATAAGCGGGCGCTTTCAAGAATATCCAAATTAAATTAAATTAAGATGATGTAAGTAAATCAGTAACTTAAAGTGTTCCACAATGTGTATAATTACTAATATTATAGTCCATTGTAATCTAGAATAAAAGCATAATCACATCTGTATGCAATTTGAAATACGTAAGTGTGTATGTGTGAGTGAGTGAGAGAGAGAGATCTATATGGCATGTATATTGGACTGGACAAAAAGTTCATTTGGGTTTTTCCTTTTCAGCCAACCCAATACATACAGGATATATGGAAAATGGAGGTTTCATTTAGGACTTAGATTCAGTAAAAGATGATAAACAGTCTAAAAGTCAAATCAGAGTCATAAACATTATTCACTATATATTGCTCATCCCATAGTTTTTGATGGAACAAAAAAACAGCAAGAAGGGATCAGGATGAGACAGATCCCATTCTTAGCATATACCAGATTTCACTTTCATTTCCAAGAACTACAAAGAAGTTACTTGAAAACAAGCATTAGAAACTAGAAACATAAACTCCATGGGCAAATTTGTAGCAAGTAGTACACAGAGAAACAGACAGACATAGGAAGGGGAAAGCAGCCACCACGAGCCTGGCTTCAGCTGCCCAGGTTGCTGGGATGATAAAGCTGACTCCCTAAAGAGAAAGCCAAGAGAACCCAGAAGGCAGAACACCACACAAGGACCAGCCTCAAAAAAAGGCTGAAGGAAGGAGTGGGGGAAAGCATAGGAAATGAGGAGAATCCAGAAATGATTTCTTCTCCAGGACAAAAGTGACCATCGTCACCTTCAACAACACTCAAGGATTTCCCTCAGGTAGTGATGGAGTCATTGTCCTCAAACCTGACACATCACTTAACATCAGGCAAGTATCCTTATGGATAATCTAATTAGCATAAATTTATTATATCAAACATCAAGTGAGTAAAGTACAAAGAAACCCTGGAAATACCTGTGTAACTAACCTCAGTCTAAAAGCCCACACTCTCCCCTTGCCATCCTCGATGCTCTGTCCTTGCTTCAGTTGGAATATAAGGAGCTTCAAGCGCTAGTCACTCAGTCGTGTCCGACTCTGTGTGACCCCATGGACCTTAGCCACCAGGCTCCTCTGTCCATGGAATTCTCCAGGCAAGAATAAAGGAGTAGGTTGCCATTTCCTTCTCCAGGTAGTTTAAGGGCACAATTTTTCCTGTTCAGGGAATACTTTTGGGGGATTACTTTTTATAGTAACTTTTACACTTAACAAAATGCATCAGAAATTGGAAACCTATCACCAAGCTACTAAGGCAGAGGTAGTCTTACCTAGGATGAACTCTGACACACAACACAAACACAGCCAGGAAATCTCAGAACTAAGGGAATGGCTACATCTCTCGGGTATGTCCACCCGCCACCCCTGGTGGATCCTGTATCTTCACTTTCTGCCTGCAGAAAACTGTGACCACAAAAAAGCCACAGCTTGCTGAACTCCTGTCCCATACTCATGACCCATGGTCCCCTCGTCACTGACACCCTAACTCAGGAGACAGAACATAACTCAATTCCCACTTGTATCTCTTTCCTTCTGTAGCTTTTCTTTCTTCCCCAAAATGGTTTACAATTCTCATCACCTTTTTTCACTGGCTTTCAGGATTATTAAAGGATTCTTCAGACCCAACCCATGATCTGAAAACCTAGAAGCCAGTACCAAAAGATCCTAATGGCATGTTTAAAATCATCTAGAAGGAATGATTCTTGAGAACACTCTAATTAAGCTAAAATGCACTATCAGTCAGTTTAGTTGCTCAATTGTGTCTGACTCTTTGCCACCCCGTGAATCACAGCACGCCAGGCCTCCCTGTCCATCACCAACTCCTGGAGTTCCCTCAAACTCATGTCCATCGAGTTGGTGATGCCATCCAGCCATCTCATCCTCTGTCGTCCCCTTCTCCTCCTGCCCTCAATCCCTCCCAGCATCAGAGTCTTTTCCAATGAGTCAACACTTTGCATGAGGTGGCCAAAGTATTGTAGTTTCAGCTTTAGCATCAGTCCTTCCAATGAACACCCAGGACTAATCTCCTTTAGAATGGATTGGTTGGATCTCCTTGCAGTCCAAGGGACTCTCAAGAGTCTTCTCCAACACCACAGTTCAAAAGCATCAATTCTTCCGTGCTCAGCCTTCTTCACAGTCCAACTCTCACATCCATACATGACCACAGGAAAAACCATAGCCTTGACTAGACGGACCTTTGTTGGCAAAGTGATGTCTCTGCTTTTGAATATGCTCTCTAGGTTGGTCATAACTTTTCTTCCAAGGAGTAAGAGTCTTTTAATTTCATGGCTGCAATCAGCATCTGCAGTGATTTTGGAGCCCCCAAAATAAATCTGACATTGCTTCCACTGTTTCTCCGTCTACTTCCCATGAAGTGATGGGACCAGATGCCATGATCTTAGTTTTCTGAATGTTGAGCTTTAAGCCAACCTTTTCACTCTCCTCTGTCACTTTCATCAAGAGGCTCTTTAGCTCCTCTTCACTTTATAGTTACATGCATATTCTATATGCAGTATCTTTATAAGTGATGAGCACATTAATCAAAGAGATAATGCTAAGATATTTCTTACTATGCATGAGTTCACAAATAAATGGCATTCTTATTCATTAAAATTCAGATTCAGATAAATAAAATTCTCTTCACTTACAACCGAACCTTAACTATGCAGGTCATAAAAGCAGTGCCCAGAATTCTGAACTTATCCTCAACATAAAGCTGCAAAGAAAGGTAATTAGTTTGAATAAAAGCTGTAGCTTCAAAACAAGGATGAATAGTCATTAAATAACAAAATGTCAATATTTGCAGAAAATTGAGACTTCACAAATAATAAACAGCGCTAGTCTCTGTGTGAACTGTGGGCCAGTTATTCTAAATATTGAAATTCAACAATTCATCACTAAAGCTATTCTTTATCTTAGCTATTTTCATCTGGGAGTAAATAGAAATTATATTTGTTGGCTACCGCTAGAGGAAGGAGAAACCTCTCTACCCTTTTTCTTGGTGACTTTGGCCCAGGATAAGTATATCAAAATTACATGTATACAGAGAAAATAACTTGGTATCCAGAAAGACCAAAAGATGTTACAAACATAATTATCTGTGTCAGCAACACATGGGTGGGGGTGGGGAGGATCTCTTAAGATGAAAAATGCAAACAGGTGATCCTGCCAATATAAAAATTGATCTGCGTACATCTTTGGAATGGCCAAACTTTCTAACCCATTTCTATTCCTTTTGTGATTTCCTATTTATTCATTTTATCATCTTACATCCGACCATACAGATGCATTCAATTTTCCTCCAATAATTCTGGCAAAGCATCAGGGCATTAGGACATGCTTTTAAAAGTAACATCATTATAACACTGCGAATTAAAAGTGGGGAAAATAGCACAACAAAATATGCAGTTCTTTCACACTGACAACAAGAAAGAGTTCCCAGCGCTTTGGAAATATTTTCTAAGCTTTATGTTTTCGCTTCTCACAGGACACACTGCTGTTTCTGGGTGGCCTGGGGTGTCAGTGCAGAATCAAAGTTAGACAACAGTCCATCTGGTGTTGAAAGAGCTCAGTGGCCATCGTTATCTGAACATTTTCTCCATGTACCCAAACCCAGTGTTAACACTGTTTGAAGTCCTAAAGTGACGAGGAGGTTTTTGGTTTTGTTTTGACTAATTTCACATTTCCTCATGGTGTGACCCAAGGTTCCAAAACACGGAAATATTTCCTCTTAAAAGTTGTCTCTCTGGGATTTCCCAACTGGTACAATGCTTAAGAACACACCTGCCAAGGCAGGGAACATGGCTTCGATCCCTGGTTTGGGAAGATCCCACATGCCAAGGAGCAACTGAGCCGGTGACCCACAACTACTGTGGTCTACCGTCCAGGAGCCGCAACTACGGAAGCCCACGCACGTCTAAAAGCCTGTGCTCTGCAACGGAAGTCACCGCCAAGAGAAGGCCGCACACCACTAGAGGGAAGCCCCAGCTCACTGCAATCAGAGGAGGCCCGTGCAGCACCGAACATCCAGCGCAGCCATAAATAAATACATAGAAGCCTGCCTCTCTATCCTCAGTGACAACAAGATTTAGGAGAAAACTTAGCTGTGTAGCACCTTTGTGGAGGCACACTCGGACCTGCTGTACCTGGCGCAGGACGGCTGTAAAAGCAACATTCCCCCGCAGGGAGCCAGAAGATGCAGCCTTTGTCCCAGGTGCCCCACCAAACTGCAGGAAAGAGATCCTGGTGCCAGAGAGGGACAGCGTGCTACCAGCTCTCTGGCTGGAAAAAAAGGGGGGGCGATGGAGAAAGTTACAGAAGAATCTTGTAAACGGCAGGTTTTCAGGCAAATGCTTTTGATGATGCTGAGGCAGATCAAATGAAACATGGATGGCTAGAGTAAATTACATAGAAGATGAAAATGTTTTTGATTATAATAAAAACTTGGATTTGTCTTCATTACACAACTTTCTCCCCCAGTCAAGGAAAACTAGATTCAAACTGACAAGGTCATTCCACCATGAATGCACAAAGCAATGATGAAGGACCCAGAGAACTTCCTTTTTAAGCCACCTCTTGGGGAGCAGGGCTCTCTCTGCACCTGCCATCCTTGTTTTCTCCACTTTCTCACAGGGACAGCACTGGTCACTGTCTGTGAAAGGACCAAAGTCCTCCCATTGGATGTTATATCCCATTTTGAGTAGGCTTTTCCACATTTCCACACTCGAAACTAGTTAACTGTAGTTAATAGTTTGTGCCCAAGGTATCAGATGTACTCTGATATGCATTTTTTATTAGTAAAAAATGCACCTGACATTCTAATCTTTCCAAAACAGGCTAATGGGTTTCACTGCTCCATCCCAGGGAATGATAGAATCTTCATTTATTTGCACAAGTCAGAAACTTGGGTATCATCTAGTATTTCTTCCTCTTCCTCTGTATCTAATCAATCATAAATTCCTATAGATGATACCTTACAATTATTCCCTAAAATTCTCTATTCTACCATTGTTGCCTTAGTTCACTTCTCCATATCTTCTCCATGAGGCATTTGAGGAGCATCTCTGCTAGAGGGCTATTTTATACTTTGCCTCTTTTTGTAAAATTCGAATACTTCATTTCCCTTTTTATATTATTTTGGTGATTCTCACTGTGTGGTACATTTTTTTCCTACTGGATTTTTCCATTCATCATCCAGAGTACTTTAAAACTTTGTATCTTAAATAATTTATTTGCTAATGATTCTGCAGTTTTGGCTGGGCTCAGCTGGGTGATTCTTCTAAATGCACTCCCTGGGGTCACTCATGCAGCTGTAGTTACCAAGAGACTTGACTGAAGCTGGACCTCCAGGATGACTTCACTCATATGTCTGACCTCATGTCAGGAGGGCAACTATACAGCACACCTAGAAATCAAGTAATTCAAACAACCGCTCACCTGAAAGCCTTGGATTTTTGCCCAATAAAATGAAACTGATAGAATACCTAAGGTGTCTTAATATATGGACAGAAAACTAAATTAGTGCTCATTTTGCAGAGAACTGGGTAAGCAAACAATTACTAACTCTGGGAAACAGCAGGATGTCATACAGAAAAGAAAAAATAGCTCACAATAAACTACATGCTCAGCCAGATACCATATTTACCTACATAAACACGGAATATTATTCAGAATATTTATTAAAATCTTTTTTTATAAATATGCTGAGAGTCTAGTGGCCAGGGACAAGTGATAAATGTGTGGACTAGAGAGTGAATAAACAAAGCTTAATGCTCACCTTCCACAGTAGGAAGTAAACAGAAATGCTTGAAACCGGTAAATCAAAAAGTAATAGTGCATGCCTGTTATTCACAAATACAGGGGTGCATACAGAACAAACACACTGGAAGCATTGAAATAATTACTTGGGCAAATGGGAAGTTGTGGGGCCAAAGGAACTTTTCTTTAGATCAAGCCTTAGAGAACTACATGGCTATTTATCGGTACATATACAACTTCCCGGTAGCTCAGCTGGTAAAGAATCTGCTTGCAATGCAGGAGACCCTAGTTCTATTTCTGGGTTGGGAGGATCCCTCCTGGAGAAGGGATAGGCTACCCACTCAAGTATTCTTAGGCTTCCCTTGTGCGTAAGCTGGTAAAGAATCCGCCTGCAATGCAGGAGACCTGGGTTCCATCCCTGGGTTGGGAAGAGCCCCTGGAGAAGGGAAAGGCTACCCACTCCAATATTCTGGCCTGGAGAATTCCATGGACTGTATAGTCCGTGGGGTCGCAAAGAGTCGGACACAACTGAGCGACTTTCACTTCATATAACTTTGAATAAAAGGCAGACAAAAAATAATCTTTGGCAATTCATATTGTGCATGTCTTCCGCTTTTATGTTCTTTCTAGTTGCAGATATTGCTGCTAGTGTGGCAAAGGAGACTTTAAAAAAATCTCAATTCATTTTCTGTGGGCATTAAACTCCTGAATGTTTTCATTTAGTTTACCACTTCCTCTTCTTTTTACGTATTTAGTCATGGACATCCATGGTCAAGTGATGTATAAGGATTCAAAGAATAAACGAATGTGACAGGCTGTATTTACATAGGGAAGCTGCCTGATAAAGGCAACAAGTGTCCTAACAAAACTACATACCGTGGCAAATGCTCCAAGTCTCAAGATCAAGCAAATGCGTCTACCTGTCTTTGATTCTATCTCCCAGAAAAAATTACATGCGATGGATAGTCAGAGAGTTATAACTATCCTGGGGGAAATTACTGACAAAAGTAAGTAAATTCCATACGGCAGGAGCCAAATTGTTTTATTAAACTAGAGGGCAGCATGATGTTTCTTCTATTTGTTGATATAAGGATCAGATTTCTCACATTCACAAAAATAATTTAATTTCTCAAATTTGAATGAAAGAAAGAAGATGGAAGAAGGTGGTGGTCCAAGACCCAGGAGAAATCTTTTTCCAGCTCTTTGTCAAGGCTGTCCCACTTTGAAGCAATGCGTTTTTGAGTCCTGTGTTTGGATGGCATTTCTGCTCAGGGAATCACTCGCATTTTGATCTTTCATTCCTTCGGGAAAACCAGTGAAAAGTGCTTTTGTAAGTTACAGTTCTGACCTTTTTAGGATTCTGTCATTTAATTAGAAAGCATCAGAGGTCTTCTGTCTGGCAGTGTTTACTGCCTGTAACAAAGCAATCAGAAACGCAACCAAAGAGTAATTTGTAAGGGGTTACGGATTCATTCACAACAAATATTTATTGTCACTAGCACAATTCCACACTGAAAATAAAATACACCAGAGATCTGTCTTCCTCTCTTGGGACCCATGTCACTCAACTATACTATAGGGAAAAAAAACTTACAAAGATGGTGTTAGGTAGTTAGAATAGGAAAAAGGAGTCCAAAATGGTGGTGGCTAAAAGACAAAGAAGGGAAAAGCCTGCAAAAATAGAATAAAGGAAAGTCTGAGTGGAGTGAGAACCTCAAGTAAACAGACAGCCCTCCTGGATAGCCCAGTTTACATAGGGCAGGCTCAGCGGGTAGGAGACAAATGTATAAAAGGAGGAAGCCTAGAAGGACTGAGGCCTCTCTTCTCCTCATCTTTTGGGTCGGCCCACCCTCACTCCTCAAGTGTGTACTAGCCTTTGTTTTTCCTAATAAAACTGAGCAGTAACACTGATCCATCCATGGCTTCAAATTTTTGTTGCAATGAGACAGAACCAAGGAAATTACACACTCCCCCAACAATGACATTTGGCTCATTGAGAGATTCAAACCCTTGAATAACATCCAAGAGAAACCTTGCTTTCAGAGCTCTCCCCAGGGGAAGTGTGTTGCACAATGTGAGAGTTACTCTATCTACCACCTGTCTTAAATCATGTGGTCTATAGATACCTGGAGGACCCTAAGGCCTTTCTAGGTGTTCCATGATGTCAAAATCATTTTCATAAAAATATAAAGTTATTACTCATTCTTCAGTATGTTAACATTTGCAGCGGAGCTAGTGGTAAAGAACTCACCTGCCAGTGCAGGAGAACTAACAGATGCTGGTTCAATCCCTGGGTCGGGAAGATCCCCTGGAGGAGAAAGTGGCAACCCACTCCAGTATTCTTGCCTGGAAAATTCCGTGGACAGAGAAGCCTGGCAGGCTACAGTACATAGGGTCGCAAAGAGTCAGACACGACTAAAGTGACTTAACACAGCACCAATGGTACAAAAATTCATCATGAGTAAAACTCTGGTGCCTAAGCATGAATTGAGAGAGTGGCACTAAACTTCTCTAGCTTTTGTTTGTTTGGTAACAGCTTTATTGAGATATAATTCACATTAAATACAATTCTCATTTGCCAATGATAGTGTTAATCTGGAAGGTCCTTATGGTTTCTTAATATCTTTTCTCTGAAAACACTAGAAAACAGCCTCAGCTAACAGCAATAATACTGAGTGTGATCCTCTGTGGTTATAAAGCAGGGAATCAGGAATCAATGGCTTCTAATTTTAAAACCACACATATAACCAATCAGTTTAATTGCAATAGACTTGTTAAATTTATTGCTATTGGTAATCTCAGTAAGAAAGCAGGTGACGCAATAATTCAAGGAGGATAGTAGTTTAGATTTTCCCCTTAACTCTGCACTGCTCATTGCCTGTGCAGATACAGACCTTGTCAAACTGGCTCCACTAAAGCCAGTGGGCTTAGAACAATCAGTCTGATGTGCAGACAGTTGACCCATCAATTAAATGTCAGCTGATATAGTTGCCTTAAAATTAGTCCTGTCATCAGCTCAAGATGACCAGAATACAGAATCTGCATAAAGTTTGTATAGAACAGGATGTGACTATTGAGAAGCAAATGACCTCCACCTTGGAATTTCAGGACCTGTTTTATAAAAGGTTTACTTTTTGACATACAGAAAAAGAAATGATTCCCTAAGGAATTCAGGTGACAAATGAGCCTCTTTCCACCCTGAGCAACATTCTATTTTTGCACAGCAATATTGTGATATATGTTCTGCCATTTGCCAAAAATTTAACTAATTTTAAACAAGACTAGCCCCTCTTCCTCCTCAGAAAATGATCACTCAGTCATCTGTGCTAAGAAAATGTCTTTTCTGAAAGCAAATTTTTTTTTATTAATAATATACAAAATTTGTGACCCACAAAAATCAACGGTCCCATTTGGGGCCTGTCATAGTGACAAATAAGGGATGGGCTACCAACTAGACCTTTCCCTGTCTACCTGAGCCTTCAGGCACTCCAGGTCTGAGAAGTTTGGGGTTATGTTGAATTCAGTGCCTTGCACTGATCACTGGCTCCTGACAGTTTTGATCTCATCACTTGAAAGCAAGGTTTGTTTTTTTGTTCTGTTTTGTTCTTCACTCAGAGAATACCAATCATAGTTACAACAGCAAAGCAACTCACATATTTGTGTCACCTCCTACATTTTCATTTCTCACCATCAAAACAAAACGACTATTTTGTGTTAAAAAAAAATGGCACATTTTATAGATGATCACCTTCATAAAAGGCTGGCATGTATTCATTAGAATATTGGCTTATCTGCTGTATTTTTTTTAAACTACTTATTTATTTTGGCTCTGCTGGGTCCTCATTTGTGCACAAGATTTTCTTTAGTTGTGGCAAGTGGCAGCTTCTCTTGCTGTGGAGCTCAGGCTCTCGGGCACCTGGGCTTCAGCAGCTGCAGCTCAGGAGCTCAGTAGTTGTGGTTCCTCAGCCCCAGAGCTCAGGCTCAGCAGTTGCGGTGCCTGGTTAGTTACACCAAGGCATATGGGGTCATCCCAGACCAGGGATCAAACCTGTGTCTCCTGCATTGGCAAGTGGATTCTTTACTATTGAGCCACCAGGGAAGCCCTATCCTCAGTATTTTTAAAGCATGTTCTAGAAAAATATTTTTGAGCCAATACCTGGTATATGAATGAATCCAATACTTGGTACATGAATGAACCAGGTACAGGAATGATTAATCCAATAACCGTATACAGGAATGAATTTAAGCCTTGAAACTGAAGTTGTCAGGACTGTACTACTACCTCAGAACTTAAGAAAGAGCATGTAAGTCGTTGATGTTTCTTACCCTTTTGATCTTCTCTCAATGAATTTGAGATCCTAAGTCATACTGCTGATTGTTTTTCAGCGAACTTTAAGACCACTGTGTTTCAATAATAAGAAAACAATGGAGCACGATAAAGAGTGAGTGAGCCCTCCTGTATCTTATGGACAGTGATTTTGATACTGCCAGACAAAGACAGAATCCTCAGTGCTGAAGCTACCAATAGTAATTCATGTGTGAAAATCATCACCATCAGTCTTATCAATCATCACTGACCAATAATCAATCACCACCATCATCATTCCCACTCACTGCCTACGAAGCTAAATGTAAGCACTATGCTAAGTGCTTAAGTATATATACTGTGGTTTGTCTGCACAGGCGGTTGCAACTGTTCCCACATCCATGAGCAGGTACCTTCGCAGTATGACCCTGCCACTTTCCCCATTAAGAAGCAGTGCTTATTCTCCTCTCTTCTTGAATCTAGTCTGGTCACGCACTGTTTCGCCCAGTAGCATGTGGAAGCAGTGACTTTCTGTGATTCCTGAACCTCAGTCACATGAGGTCTTGCAGCTTTTGCAAGTTACCCTGTTCGGTTTGCAACCAAGAAAGCACCATGTAGGAGGCCAGGGCTAGTTTCTAAGCAGTTAAGAGACCAGGTAGAGGGTCTGAGAGAGAGACAGCGATTGATTGATCCAGGCAACACCCACCAGCAATAAAAATGAGGTCATCTTGGACCATCCAGCCCCAGATCACAGCAGATGGCAACCACGTGAGACACCAGTGCAGGGCTGTTACTGAGCCCAAGCTCGCTCTGCTCACCACAGGATAGGCCAATGGATCTGAGAGATGAGGTGTTGAGGCAAGGAAGAGACTGTAATCAGGGAACCGACAGACTGAGAAGATGGCAGGACAGCACCTCAAAACAACCATCTTCTTGGGGTCTGGATGCCAGGTTCTTTTATAGATCAGAGATGGGGGGAGGTGAGGAATCAAAGTAAAAAGGCCATTAATCTTGCAAACATCTCCTTGAATGGCAAGTCTCGCACAGGGGATGTGTTCATTTCTTCCTTCCGGCCACCCACAGGTGGACAGGATTCAAACAGAGGCACTCTAGTTTAACAGTCAGGCAGAGGGGCAGGATTCTCTAAGGCAACCATTCTGTGTGATTATAACAACAAAAGCAACAGAAAGCAAGTCAAAGAAACGGTTCTAACATGGAGTCAGAATTGGCTTCCTCCTTGCAACAAGACCACCAGAGAAAATCATTACCTGATCCCAATTCAAACCTCTAAGTCAAAAAATCATAAGCAGAGAAATGGTTTTGTTTTAAGCCACTAAGATTGGGGTGGTTTGCACATAGGAATACACAACTGAAACACGTCCATTTTCTGACTTAATCTTCCATGGGATGTTGTGTGCTTTCCAGTTCTATGATACTGCCTTCAGTATGCACCTGGTGAATAGTTATTATAAACTTTAGTGCCCACAGAGGCTCTGGGTTCTCATGACATCACTGGCTACCACCTAGGTGTTCAAAGCCCAACTCTGCTTTCCTGGGTCTTTCCAGGACTCCAGTTAGTTGTGGAAGAGTAGATGTCCACGTGGGGAGATTTAGAAAGTAAGCTGAGCAGTCTTGAGGCCAACCAGTGTGAGCTTCCTGCAGTGTGATCCCTGGTCCTGCCGTCATCACTGGTCAGCAGTGAGGAGGATCTCATGGGCGATTAGCATAGCTGATGTAACCGAGCTCACTCAAGTGAAAACTGGTTCACCCAAGGAGAGGCCAGTCATCTTCAAAGTCAGACTGAGCTCTCCTACAGGGACAAATAACTAGACAGGTATTGCTTAAACATTTTCTGAGATAAACTTTAAATCTCAAGGAATCTGACACTTCAGTTCTGAGTTTCTACACTGTCAAGACTTTCCCTAAGGCAATGGGTGAGTAATATCTGTCTCTCTGGACAAGGAGAAGAAATGCAGTAAGAAGCAAAGAGAAGAAGATGCAGCTTGAAAAATCTTGTCCTGCCATGCTGGCAATGATTTAGTGCAATGCAGTGGAATTTAGACTCAAGAAGAAATCCAAGACATCAGAGACCATCCCCACTGGTCAAAGGAGTCGGGCAAAGCTACGGGGAGAAGACAGGACATCAACCCATCAATCACGAACAGCTTAAACTACCAAAAAGAGAATCAGCATTATTGGGATTTTCAAAAAGACCATATTGTGAGGGACTTCTCTGGTGGTCCAGTGACTAAGACTCCATGCTTCTGATGCAGGGGGCCCAGGTTCCATCCCTGGTCAGGGAATTAGATCCCAAATGCCTCAACTAAGAGTTCACATGCTGCCAACTAAAGACCCTGCATGCTGTAACGAAAACCCAGTGCAGCCCAATAAATAAATAATTTTTAAAAGATATCCATGTCTGTCTGTATGTGGACATATCTTCAGCTCATTCTGAAATGTATACTGGGTTATACTTAGTCCTAAACAAAGCAGTATTTATAATACTAATACTTCACATTTTTATTTCACTCCATGTTTGAGAAAGTAGTTTTACATATATTATCTCTATTGATTAACTGTATGTTATGATGATAAGAGGTAGTTTTGGTACTGAAAGAGTGTGTGCGTCCAGCTGTTCATCACTCAAAAGCCTCATCATTCCTCTGTGCTACTGCCAGCTGGATTTACTGGCCAGCGGCTCAGTGGTAAAGAATCTGCCTGCAATGCAGGAGACCCAGGTTTGATCCTTGGGTTAGGAAGATCCCCTGGAGAAGGAAATGGCAACCCACTCCAGTACTCTTGCCTGAAGAATTCCATGGACAGAGGAGCCTGACAGGCCCATGGGGTCGCAAAATGCCGGACATGACTGAGCGACTAATACTTTAATTCTGTCTGTTTTGAATAAGAAGGTTGTTTTGCTTCATTTGGTCTTGTTTTCTGCCTCATGCTCATACATTGTTAGTACTAAAGCCTGAACTAGACAGGGAAAGCCATGGCTATTCTCCTTCCAAAAGTCTCTTAGATCTCTCCTTTTCAGTCCTCTCACGTTTGGAACATAATACTTTTCCCCTTATGGGTATCAATGAACTGTAACACGTGGATGTGCCATTTAAAAATATTTCAGACCTCTTCTCACCCTGCTCATCGCCGCTGACCAACCTGCACGACAAGACATTGATGTACAGCCCTGCTTTCCCCCCTCAGGCCTCCTGATGCTTGGTTTCTTATTCTTTGGCTCATCTTCAGAGCACACAGCTTTATTCCTTGCCCTTCCCCTTACAGATTTTACAACTGAATTTACCCTTTACCCCAATTCCAAGATGTCTCTTTATCCCACCAAACTCATTAAATTGGCAACCTCCATTCAAAGCTGTGTAATTTTATTTTTCTTTTAATTAACTGAGGTTACATTCCACCCAGGATAGAGCAAACTTAAAGGTGTATTGCTGTCACTCTAACAGGAAAAATACGGATAATGAACAAAATCTGAACTTTGCTTGAAGCCAGCAAATGCTGGAATCTAAGGAAATCTAGGGAATCTAAGGAAATCTAAGGAAGTCTAAGGAAAAACAGGCATCTTCATAGAAAAACAGGACACAGGCAGACTCAGTGCATACAGAGAAACCAGGACTTCCTTACAGATGGGTTAGGAGACTCTAACACATGGCTATGACTGAATGTGAGCTAGTATGAGCCTATAGAAACTCTGGAGGCTGCAACCCCACTGGCAAGACCTTCACCAGTGATCGTAAGAAAGATCAAGGTCACAGTGAAAGACAAGAGAAAGCCTCCATGGCAGTGCAGGCCTAGATTTAGGAATGGCTTTCTCTCTAAAAAAATACACAAAGTCCCATCTAGATCTTTTTCCATTATGAAACAAAAACTAAGTAGCTGGAGGAAGGGCAGGTAAGCAGTGCAGTTGCCCCATACGAGGACCCATGGGGATTACGGGCAGGGAAAATGGAAAAATTCCCTTGTCTGGAGAAAAGGAGAGGTATTCTAGTCTGGGGAAAGGACAAGGTCACTGAAAAAGCCCCACTCTAGACACGAGGGACACAGGGCCTGTCTAATGCTAGTGAGGAACATCTCCCCCATCAGGCAATCAGGCCCTGAGTCAAAAGCAACCGCAGTCTACTTCCCGGAGAAGGTCAAGACTGCAAGGAGAGACCTCTTTGAGGTTCAGATATAAAGGAAAAGCTTACAGCTAAAGGTGAAACAGAAACTCTCCAACAAACCAGTTGCCAGCCCAAGTACAAGGCAGCAATACAGGAATCTGTAGCTGGACAGAAGCACAATAATAATAAAACTCAAACTCAGTCCCACTTCTAATGAGATTCATACAACCCTTTACTTGGAAAGCCCAGCAAAAGACGGCATGCTCCCATTTCCAGGCTGAAATGCTATTTATCTCAGTCTCTACTGTCACAGACAGATCAGCTTCCAAGCAAAAAATCTGAGAATATGAGATACACAGAAATTTAAGTAAAAGAAACAACTCATGGTCAAGGGACAAAATAAACAACAAAACCAGATTTAAAAACGAACCCGATATTAGAACTAACAAACAGAGAATTTAAAATAAATATGATTAATGTTTTAAATCTGCTAGTGGAAAAGGAAGACAACATGGATAGGCAGATGTGGAATTTCAGCAGAGTGGTGGAAACTCTCGAAGTATAATGGAAATATTAGAAACAAGCAAACATTTTGACAGAAATGAGGAATACCTTTGATTATTTCAACACAGTCAAGGCAAGGAAGGAAGGATCTTGAATAGCTGAGTAGAAACTGCCCAACCTGACACACAGAGAGAACAGAGTGGAAAAGAAAATCAGCAACAGCTGGTTGTTGAAAATCATCCGACAGCTGGACAACATCAAATGACCTAATAAGTGCATAATTAGAATCTCAGAAGGACAAGACAGCACAAGAGAAAATTTACAGAGAGTAGCAGGAAATTCCCAGAAATAATGACATACACCAATTCATATAACTAAGAAATTCCGAGGTTCCCAAGCAACATTAAGTTTTAAGTATTAATAGAAACACACACACACACACACACACACACACACACACCCCTAGACAAATCATATTTAAATGTTAAAAACAAAGACAAAAGTGAAAAATCTTGAAAGCAACCACAGGGGGTGTAGGAGAAGAACATATTACCTTCATAAAATAAAGACAAGGGCTATAGCAGATTTTCCATCTGCGCAAGCCCAAGAAACAATGGTATGAATGGCTATAGTGCTGCAAGAAAAAGCTATTAAATTAGGATTCTGTACCAAGTAAAATATAAAGCGTTTGCTTTCTCAGGCAAACAGAAATTGATAGAACTGGTTTCCAGGAAACTTGTACTACAAACAAACAAACACCAAAAAAAAAAAAGCTGTTAAAAGAAGTTCTTCAAACAGAATAAATATGATGCCTGACAGACTTGGATGTACACAAAGAAATGAAAAGACCTTGAAAAACATAAATGAGGGTAAATTTAAATCCTTTCTCACCAGTTTTAATGACACAAAAGACAATTAGCTTAAGTAAAAATTATAGCAGTCTTTTGAGTTTATAACATAAATGGAATTAAATACAGGGAAACAATAGCACAGAAATGGGCAGCGGAAATTGAGAGAATACTGTTATAATGCCCTTTCCATACACACAAGGCAGTTGATATTATTAGAATAGAGGCCATGGTTAATTGAAGATATAAACTGAAGGCAACCACAAGCAAAATTTAACAGTTATAATTACTGAAAATGGAGATAAAATAAAAATATTCAATCTAATTACAGGCAGAAAAAAGGGGCAAAAGGAACAAAGAACTGATGGAACAAATAGAAGACAAATGTAAACATGGAAGATTTTAATCTAAACTGTATCAGTAACTAAGTGTAAATAATCTAACAATAGATTTAAAGACAGCCATCTGTAAGAAATCTATTTTAAGTGTAAAGACACATATAGATTAAAAGAATAAAGATAGGAAAAAGATACACCATGCCCAATTAAAAGAAATCCATGTTGGCCATGTCAATATTAGACAAACCTAAAAACAAAGAATATCACCAGGAATTGAGAGAAGCTTTACCTAGTAGTAAAGGGATCTGTCCAGCAAGAAATGATAATAAAATTAAATGTATATACAGCAAATAACAGAGCTCAAGGGAAAGAGGGATATTTGAGAAAAAAATATTTATTTGAACATAAGCATTTAAAAACTAGTGATAATTCAGACTTAGTCTAGGCTTATGATTATTCAAGTAATCTGGGAAAGTAATCTGGGAAATTTTGAAACTACTGGGGAAAATATGGGTGAATTATAGCAAAAGGAACTGTAAATAATAGCTAGAGGCCTGGAGAAATGTGTTTAAGTGGTTTAAGACTCCTTGAGTTCAGAAACCACTCCAGCATTTGGATGGCCCTGGGCAAGTTATTTAACCCCTTTACCCTCAATTTTCCCATCTGTGAAATGGGAAAAATAACAGAAGCTATCTCATAAAGTATAAGGTTCAATAAAGCTGTTGTAAGGATTAACCAAAATTCTATCAAGTGAAGTTCTTGGAACACAGTAAACACTACAAATATTAGCTGTAATATAACAATTAATTGATGCTTTTGAACTGTGGTGTTGGAGAAGACTCTTGAAAGTCCCTTGGACTGCAAGGAGATCCAACCAGTCCATCCTAAAGGAAATCAGTCCTGGGTATTCATTGCAAGGACTGATGTTGAAGCTGAAACTCCAATATTTTGGCCATCTGATGCGAAGAGCTGACTCATTTGAAAAGACCCTGATGCTGGGAAAGATTGAGGGCAGGAGGAGAAGGGGACGAGAGAGGATGAGATGGTTGGATGGCATCACTGACTCAATGGACATGAGTTTGAGTAAACTCCAGGAGTTGGTGATAGACAGGAAGGCCTGGTGTGCTGCGGTTCATGGGGTCTCAAAGAGTTGGACACGACAGAGCTACTGAACTGAACATTAATTAACATCTTTCTACCCCATTAGATTGAGTTCTTGAAGGGCAGTGCAAGGTCATCTGATTCACTCAGTTTCATCATCAGCTCCAGGCCCAATGCCCAGCAGAGTAAGACCTTGGTGCATACTATCTAAATGAAAGAGTTTAGGTGGTGAAGAAGAGAGGCTCTATGACTGTAAGTAATAGGAAACAGGAAGAACTTTACAGAGAAGATGGAATGAGTTAAATCCCTTGTCAGGGAACTAAGATCCTGCATGCTGCCTGCCACAGCCAATTTTTTTTTTTAATTTTTAAAAATAAAGAAGAAGAAGATGGAATGAGAGCCCGCCTTTGGATGACTGAGTGCTTTTAAAGAATTGGAGAGGAAAGAGAAGTGCATTTAGGGAAAGCAAAATAGCATTTGGAAAGCTAATGAGGTGAAAATAGAAAACTTACATTTGAAGGACCATGAGCAGATTAACACAGCTAAGGCAGAGAATTCACGTAGGAAGACAATAAGAGGGAAAGGCTGTAAAGGACACCAGAATCGGAATATAAAACTTTAGATACCAGGCAAGACAAGCGATCCCCTTCATCTCCTTTCAGCCTTGGCATTCAGAAAGGGCTTATATTTGCTTCCTCTTCATTCCCTTGGGAATAAGACTTCAATTATTATATTTTGACACATAAAAGCCACCCAGTGCCACCAGTACTAACACATGAAGAGTCTTATAACACAGCGTTGGGCATCAAGGCTGAAAGGCTCTGCTAAGATCTCATCTGAGATCCCCACAGACCCACTACAGTGTTCAGCAATACAACAATCATTTCTGCCTCCTTCCTAAAGATACAAGGCTTAGGCAGCTCTGCAAAGTTCAAGTAACTCTCTCTCCCCTGACACTGGAAGTGAATGACAGATTGGTGCCAAGATTCTTAATGGTCCCATTATACGATGTTGCTAATAATAGTCAACTCTGTCTCAAAATTGTACAAGGAAGGGGCTGTCTGTAAGCTTTTAGCATCTGGATATCAGTTTAGACATGCAAATTTGAATAACTTGAACAAATCCTCCCTGAGACAATTAGGACACTTAGAACATAATCCATGTCAAGGCTATCAATTAAGAATGGGGATTGTCATCACTACCCCGCATTTGGTGAGGTTTCACTTGAAAACAAAGGAGCATGGAGCATGGGAAATTCTCAACATCAGGAGTGTCATTCTCAAAGCACACTGGCCTTTATTCTATGACTGGCTGGTATTAATAAGTATTGTTTTTCTTCAAAGATAATGCTCCACTGAAATCACTTGTACCACTTTACTCCCCTCTGAATAGTCATTGTTTCCTCCCATCCTATTTTTCATGCCCTTTTACTATCACCCCCAAGACTTTCAAGAGTATTTCATAAATTCTATCACCGAATCATATGTGTTGACTTTCTGACCAAAGAATTTCATTGTTAAAACTGCAGAAGTAGTACAGAATTTCCCATATTTGCCATTCCCCATCATAGCCAAATCCTCAGGACTGACTTTTTCACCTTGGGTTAGAAACAGAACTGTCCAGCACTCTTGCCTGGCAAATCCCATGGACAGAAGAGGCTGGTAGGCTGCAGTCCAAGGGGTTGCGAAGAGTCGGACACAACTGAGCGACTTCACTCTCAATTTTCACTTTCATGCATTGGAGAAGGAAATGGCAACCCACTCCAGTGTTCTTGCCTGGAGAATCCCGGGGACGGGGGAGCCTGGTGGGCTGCCGTCTGTGAGGTCACACAGAGTCAGACACGACTGAAGTGACGTAGCAGCAGCAGCAGCAGCAGAAAGAGAACTGAGACTACCTGTAGCCCAGAACTCAAGACTCCTGGCTCAGTGCTCCTTTTCCTATAAGATCTAACCTTTCTCGCCATGACTCAATGGGTTACTCTGTCCCCAAGATTCACATTTTTAAGAGAACCTAAGTAACAGGGACATGTATAAACCTCAAGAAATGAAATCACTAAAGGCTGTAAAAGGAGACATTCTGGACGCCTTTCAATCATTCTCTGTAAGAGGTCATCTTCTCCTCAGTCCCTCCTAGGTCCTGTCTACTTAGAAAGAATGCCTAAGGAAATGAACTGTGTAAATGTTTCTACTTTACAAGTTTACAAGAGGCTAATATTTGAAAAGAAATGTTTATCCATTCAACAAATCAGCCTGATCATCTACTAATACAGCCCTTCTCACTGCTCAAGCCCACGTCTCTTGACAGGCATCTCCTGCTTGGCAGGTGGATTCTTTGCCATTGAGCCACCTGGGAAGCTGATTCTCACTGTTAGGGATACACAAATCAAGACAACTTTTTTGATTCAAAGAGTTAGTCCAGAAGACAAACATTTGAATGATTATGACACTGAATAACAAATGTTAGAGCTGAAGGAGGCCTTGGGTGCTAACCTAAAGTAAAAGAATCCATCAACTAGGAAGGTTAGGGATGTTTTCAAGGACGACATGCACCAAAATAAAGTCTTTAAGGATGAGTTAGGAATTACCCACATGGAAAGGGGTGAAAAAGGAATTGCAATTTGGAACACAAGCAAACTCATGGGAGCATATGTCATCATAATGTGTCTGGGGAACCACAAATAGCTTGATATGATTACAGCATAGATTGTGAAAGAGGAATAGAGATTGATGAGGCTAAGCAAGTAGGCAAAGAGTTGTTCTGAATGCTGATCTTAGGACTTGAATTTATCTAGCTGTGAGCTAGATTTCTATTTGAAATGTTCTAATTTAATTAATAGATTATTTTTATGAAGCAGTGATTTAAAAATTTGGGATTCCAAAAACACAAAATAAACTATACAACTATCTGCTGCAATTTGGATATATAACAGGCATCTGAAATTTATGTCACCAAATACAATACTTGCTTATCCAAGCCATCCCTCTCCAGAAAGTTCTTCCCATTTCAATAAATGGCAATATCATTCACCCAGTTGTTTAATTCCAAAACTTAACAGTCACCCTGGATTCTGCCATTTGCTTTATTTTCTACTTCCAAACCATGAGCAAGTCCTGCCAGCACTACCTCCAAAAACTAATCATAATCCAACTATTTCACATCAGTTCCACGTTTATAACTCAATCCGAGTCTCATTTCCCATCTGGAACATAAGAATAACCTCTTAACTGCTCTGTTTCCCCTTTCTTCCCTCTAATCAATCTTCTCTACAAAGTAACCAAAATGATCTATTTTTCCCCAGCTTTATGCAATATAATTGATATACTACATTGTGTAGGTTTAAGCTGTACAATGGGTTGTTTTGATTCATTTCTATATTGAAAAATGATTACCACCATCGTGTTAGCTAATGCTTACATCATGTCACATTTCCTTTTCACAATGAGAACGCTTAAGGTCTACTCTCCTAAGAACTTTCAAGTATATGTTGCTAATTATAATAATGATAATGTGCATTAAATACCCAGAACTTATTCATCTTCTAACTACAAAGAAATATCTTAAAAGGTAAACAATCTCATTCACAGCAGCAACAAAAACAACAAAATACTTAGATATCAATCTAACCAAGGAGGTGAAAGACATGCATACTGAAAACAGTAAGACTCTGGTGAAAGAACCTGAAAGAGACACACACAAAACATGAACAGCTATCTCATGCTTATGAATCGGTAGAATTAATACTGTCAAAATGCCCATACTACCCAAAGCCATCTGTAAACCAAGGCAACTCCTGTCAAAATCCAATAGAATTTTTGCAGAAATTGAAAACATATATAATTCATATGGAACTACAAAAGTCCCTGAATAGCCAAAGAAATTATGAGTTAAAAAAACAAAGCTGGTGGCATCAGAGTTCTTGATTTCAAAGTATATTACAAAGCTACAGTAATCAAATCAGTACAGTACTGGCATAAACAAATACATAGGCAAATAGGACAGAATCAAGAGACTCCAAGTATCAAATATACAGTCAACAGTCCAGTTCAGTTCAGTTGCTCAGTCGTGTCCAATTCTTTGCGACCCCATGAATCACAGCACGCCAGGCCTCCCTGTCCATCACCAACTCCTGGAGTTCACTCAGACTCATATCCATCAAGTCAGTGATGCCATCCAGCCATCTCATCCTCTGTCATCCCCTTCTCCTCCTGCCCCCAATCCCTCCCAGCATCAGAGTCTTTTCCAATGAGTCAACTCTTCGCATGAGGTGGCCAAAGTACTGGAGTTTCAGCTTTAGCATCATTCCTTCCAAAGAAATCCCAGGGCTAATCTTCAGAATGGAATGGGTTGGATCTCCTTGCAGTCCAAGAGACTCTCAAGAGACTTCTCCAACACCACAGTTCAAAAGCATCAATTCTTCTGTGCTCAGCTTTCTTCACAGTCCAACTCTCACATCCATACATGACCATTGGAAAAACCATAGCCTTGACTAGATGGACCTTTGTTGGCAAAGTGATGTCTCTTCTTTTGAATATGCTATTTAGATTGGTCATAACTTTTCTTCCAAGGAGTAAGCATCTTTTAATTTCATGGCTGCAATCACCATCTGCAGTGATTTTAGAGCCCAAAAAGATAGTCTGACACTGTTTCCACTGTTTCCCCATCTATTTGCCATGAAGTGATGAGACCAGATGCCATGATCTTCGTTTTCTGAATGTTGAACTTTAAGCCAACTTTTTCACTCTCCTCTTTCACTTTCATCAAGAGGCTTTTTAGCTCCTCTTCACTTTCTGCCATAAGGGTGGTATCATCTGCATATCTGAGGTGACTGATATTTCTCCCAGCAATCTTAATTCCAGCTTGTGCTTCTTCCAGCCCAGCTTTTCTCATGATGTACTCTGCATATAAGTTAAATAAGCAGGATGACAATATACAGCCTTGATGTACTCCTTTTCCTATTTGGAACCAGTCTGTTGTTCCATGTCCAGTTCTAACTGTTGCTTCCTGACCTGCATACAGATTTCTCAAGAGGCAGGCCAGGTGATCTGGTATTCCCATCTCTCTCAGAATTTTCCACAGTTTATTGTGATCCACACAGTCAAAGGCTTTGGCATAGTCAATAAAGCAGAAATAGATGTTTTTTCTGGAACTCTCTTGCTTTTTCCATGATCCAGTAGATGTTGGCAATTTGATCTCTGGTTCCTCTGCCTTTTCTAAAACCAGCTTGAACATCTGGGAGTTCATGGTTCACGTATTGCTGAAGCCTAGCTTGGAGAATGTTGAGCATTACTTTACTAGCGTGTGAGATGAGTACTATTGTGTGGTAGTTTGAGCATTCTTTGGCATCGCCTCTCTTTGGGATTGGAATGAAAACTGACCTTTTCCAGTCATGTGGCCACTGCAGAGTTTTCCAAATTTGCTGGCATATTGAGTGCAGCACTTTCACAGCATCATCTTTCAGGATTTGAAATGGCTCAACTGGAATTCCATCACCTCCACGGGCTTTGTTCGTAGTGATGCTTACTAAGGCCCACTTGTCTTCACATTCTAGGATGTCTGGCTCTAGGTGAGTGATCACATCATCATGATTATCTGGGTCATGAAGATCTTTTTTGTCAGTTCTTCTGTGTATTCTTGCCACCTCTTCTTAACATCTTCTGCTTCTGTTAGGTCCAGACCATTTCTGTCCTTTATCGAGCCCATCATTGCATGAAATGTTCCCTCGGTGTCTCTAATTTCAAGGGAGCAGAAAATATAAGAAGGGGAAAGAACAGACTCTCCTGTAAACAATGGTAGATAAACTGGATATCCACATGCAAAACATACATAAATAAATAACTGGACCCCTATCTTACACCGTACACAAAAATCAAATCAAATCAAAATATTAATAGATCAACGACTTGAAGGTGACACCTAAAACCATAAAACTCCTAGAAGAAAATATAGGAGATAATAAGCTCCTTGAATTTGGTCTTGGCAATGATTCTTTGGACTTGACAACAAAAACAAAAATAAGCAAGTGAGCCTACATCAAATTAAAAGGCTTCTCCACAGCAAAGGAAATCATTAACAAAATCAAAAGGTAACCACTGAAACAGGAGAAAATACTTACAAATCAAATATCTAATAAGGGGTTAGTGACCAAAATATAAAGAACTCATACAACTCAATAGCAAAAAGAGAATCTGACTTAAAAATGGAGAGATAGTTTTCTACAGAATATATGCAAATGGTCAAATGACACATGAGAAGGTGCTCAGCATCACTAATCATAAGTGAAATGCAAATCAAAACCACAGTGAAACATCACCTCACACCTGTCAAAAGGGCAAGAAATAACATGTAGGCAAGGGCATGGAGTAAAGGGAAACCTCATATGCTGTTGGTAGGGATGAATTGGTATGTAAGACAGTATGTAAGACAGTATGGGAATCCCTTAAAAATTAAAACTATAACTACCATATAACCCAGACTTTCTACTTCTGGATATGCAGCCAAAGGAAATGCAACAAGTTTTCAAAGAAATATCTGCATGCTCATGTTTTTTTGCAGTATTATTCACAATAGCCAAGACAAGGAAACAGCTAAGGGTTTGTCAAGGATAACTGGATAAAGAATATGTGTTATACGGGTGTGTGTATGTATATCAGTCATGAGAAAGAAGGGACTTCTGTCATTTGCGACAACACAAATGGGCCTTGAGGGCATTATGCTAAGTGAAATAAGTCAGATAGAAAAAAACAAATAGTATATGATATTACTTTGCATATTACATTTGATATTGCATCACTGATGCAATGAACATGAACTTGGGCAAACTCCAGGAGATGCTGAGGGACAGGGAGGCCCAGCGTGCTGCAGTCCATGAGGTCGCAAAGAGTCGGACGTGACTGGGCGACTGATCACCAACAAATGTGATATTACCTACAGGTGGAATTTTAAAAAGCCAGACTTCGTAGAAACAAAAAATAGAATGGTGGTTGCCAAGGGCCAGGGAGGTAGGGAAATAGGAAGATGTTAGTCAGAGCGCATAATAATCTCTTAAAATGCAGATCAGATCAGGTAATTCAGATGTTACAGCCTGCCTATGGCTTCTGCAAGACTGGGATCCTGCTACCCTGGGGTCTTGAACTTGGAGTTTATCATCATGAGGATTTATTCTTCCAGCGACTTGGCTCCTAGTGGATTTGTTGTCAGGAGAGAAAAGAATTAAACATTGGAAAATATTTATTAGACAATCTGGATATACCCTAGATATGTTGTTAATACTAAACCTTCTGATGACTCTTTGTATTCTATATTTATTTATAGGATGCTATCCTCAAATGAGAAGGAAAGAAGTTGAGACAGAAATGAGTAACGTGGCTACTGAATAGTACATCTCACTAGCCTCTAAAAATTTCCAGTCTAGAAACTATAACTTAGGTGTATTATATGAGTAACTGGAGGAGCATCATTTTAACAGAGCACTTTGAGAGAACTGCTCACAAAAGAGCTGTGTGTGTGTACAAAGAGAAAGAGAGGAAGAAAGGAGGAGGGAGACAGAGAGCACCAGGATGGGGTGGGAAGAATGATTTCTCCCAATCTGTAACTGTACACACATACACACAAACTTGGAAATATATTTCAGATATACCTGTCTTGAAATAACCTTTCTAAAGATTCTTTCAAAGGCACTGAGAAGCTAAAGTTGTTTCCCTAATTAAAAAATGATTTGTCACTCTGTTGCTGGCACCCCATCTGATTTCATCACTGGGGAAATTAACTTAATGGCTGTTTACACTTCTGCACGACATTGTCTTTGTGTCCTAAGGTCCTAGAAAGCACAGCGGCAGCACAGTCAGTGGACTGATCTTACCTACATTTATGTAGCAGATTCTACTGCTGCTAGATGCTTGCGAAGGGCAAAAACAAGCATTGCTTAACACAGCTTCATAGCACTTCCCTGATTAATCAGGGATAAATACGGCTGTATCTCACAGCCTGACAGATAGTCAACAAGCCCAAATACTCCAATGAGATTTTGTTGCAGTTGTTGTTCAGTCACCAGGTCATGTCTGACTCTTTGTGACCCCAGGGACCATAGCCTGCCATGCTTCTCTGTCCATGGGATTTCCCAGGCAAAAACAATGAGCTTTCGAAAGCATGAAAATAAGTCAGGCAAATAACGGGCTCTAAGGCATGAGACATTTTTGAACCTTGCATAGATACACTTGAACATCTTCACCCATATAATTTTCCTATATTATCAGGGGTGGATATTTTACCTCCCAACCTCTCTGTGAGAATATGCTACATTTTTAAAGGTCAAGTGCAAAACTGTTCACCTTGACAGCTGCCCTAGCAAGTTCAGAATTGAGCCTCCAAATAATGGGTAGGGGAAAATGTGTACAGTCTTCCTATATAAGAACAGGTTTCCTGGCTGCCCCAAAGGAGAGCATTCCTCTGGAACCTTTCTTAAGTTGAAATGCTACAAAGTAAAGAAGCAATTATGTTAAGACACAAATAAATGGAGACAAAGCACAGATGCTCACACACTGCTCAAAGCTGCGGTGTTGTCGACTAAAAATACTAGTCGCAACCTGACAGTAGAGAGCTATTTCATTTGGTGGGAATGTTAAGGACTCCGAGCCCAGGAGACAGCATCTCCGGTAACCCTGAGAGACTGCTCTGAGGAAGCAGGAGAAGGAGTCAGGCCATATACCGGTTTGTAACAAAGGGGCAGGCAGTCTGAACATAAAAAATTACTGTTAAGTAAGGAAAACCAGGGCTTCCCAGGTAGCGCAGATGGTAAAGAATCTGCCTGCAATGTGGGAAGATGGATGGGGCTCAATCCCTGATTTGGGAAGATGCCCTGGAGATGGGCATGGCAACCCACTCCAGTACTCTGGTCTGGAGAATCCCATGGACAGAGGAGCCTGGCAGGGTACAGTCCGTGAGCCGCAAAGAGTCGGACACAACTTAGTGGCTAACACACACTCACACACAGGAAAACCATGTATCAAATTAAGGAATTTAGCATTCTTCTGTGTGGGAAGATGCCAGCCTCTGAATGCATTCCTTTCCTATGCGCCTCAGCTATCTATCTGGGCTACACCCCCTTTCTTGACTGTGTGCATCCTTAACTCCTTGTTCATCTGCAGATGTGGAAGATGACTGCTGTGCATTTCCCCTCCACCAGCTCCTCGGCAGTCACCATGGAGGGTGGAGGCCTCTGCTTGGATCGCAGGCATTGTGTTCCCTCTGGGGAGCCCCCATTCACATTTGGAGTTGCAGATAGCTGGAATCGCAGGTAGCTGGGACATTTCTTGCCCACCTACCGATATGGCAGGAAATGTTCACTTCTCAGCATCTTGAGGCTGAGATGCAGGATGCTGTGCCCAGAGAAGGGGCTCAGTAGTACCACTCCGGCTTCTCCAGATTCACGATGGCTCTATAACTGCTCCCTACCAGGCAAACGCTGAAAGGTTTGGATTCAGTTGGTGAGAACATGGACTAACGCGGGTCTTGCATAAAAGCTAAGCGGAGTAAAGCAAAATTTTTAAGAGTCTTACTTTGAAAGATCTCCTTAGTTTTTCTCTTTAAGTAACTCTCCCATCTGCCTGTCACAAATAATAACAGCAAGGAATTACAAGGAGTTTTAACATCTAAAGAAAACTCTGTCATACAGCCTGTTCATTTTTTTTTAAATAAATGTCTCTTAAATGATAAAGCTGAAATGAAATTCAGGTCTTTTTATTCTAAGTCCCATGCTACTCAGAATGGAGTTTGCCGACATAAATTTATGTAGATAAAGGTCAGTGTTTCCAACCTAGCCATTGATATGAAAGCACAAAAAAGATCTAAACCTGAATATCATGTATTCTATTTGAAACTAAAATATCCAGGTTATGATACAAAGCAGCAACTTTTTCCACACTTTATAATGAAGACTTCTTTAAGATTTGCCGCTTATTTGCTCTGAGCCAGACTCCTAGCCATATGGATTAAATATCCAAGCAACCACTCAGGAAAAAACACCCCAGGCGCCATTAATCTGAATGTAGACTGGGGCCACCGTTTGATATATCAGTCAACATAAACCACTGATTGCAGAACACCATTTGTTGTTTGTTGGGGGGGGGTGTTTTGGTTTGTTTTATGAGGAGAGGGTAGGCTGGAAAGAGGGTTGTTTCTTGTAAACTGAGAAACTGATAGGAAAAAATCTTTTCTCCTATAAATTTAGATGACAGTATATTTGGACTGATCCTAGATCTTGTGGCAATAGTACTGGAGTAGTGTTTTTATTATGTTTTTAGACTTATTTACAAGAGAGTGAGTGAAAGAGATGCTTATACAAGAAAGCAGAGAATCATCATTTACAGATGCTGCCAAATATGCCACAAAGTAATAACCACAATTAACATTTGCACAGCAATTTAGAGCTTACAGAGATGCTTTTATTCACCCAATAGTGTCTCACTGGATGATATAATTTAGGAAAAATGGCCACTTCTACTTTACAATGAGAAACCTACTTTACGGCTTCTGAGAGTGGCTCCGTAAGGAATGGAGGCAGGCCTGCAACTCAGAGCTTCCAATCTGATTCTGCCTCGCTCTTTCTTGCCACAGATCACAGCTGCCGTCTCTATCTATTCAAAGACGCTGAAAGAGACCAATAGTTATTGAACCTCAGTTTTGAAAGTCCCAGTGTGCAGGCTTCCCTGGTGGCTCTGCCTGCAATGCAGGAGACCCAGGTTCAATCCCTGGGGCAGGAAGATCCCCTGGAGAAGGAAATGGCAACCCACTCCCGTATGCTTGCCTAGAGAATCCCATAGACAGAGGAGCCTGGCACGGGGTCACAAAGAGTCAGACGCGACTGAATGACTAACACTTTCACTTCACTTCCAATGTGTCCTGGTGTTACCACACCCTGCCAGTTTTTTCAGTGACCTTTCTGGTAGGTTGTGTGTGTCAATGAAAGAAATACTGCCTGCCATATTAGTAAACATCAGAGGCGGCAGCCGTCAAGCCATCATATTCCAGTGGTGCCAGCAGTGAGCACTGAGGGGACTTGGCATGGAAACATAATGCCCACCATCAAACCAGACCCTGCAGCCACCCCCTGACGTGCCCCTGAGGAAACTCTGGATGAGAAAGCACAGAAGAGTGGCCCCAGAGAGCTGAGAGGTGCATACGGAAGCAACGGCTTCAGCGAGCCCAGACCTTTCCATCTTTCCATGCAGAGAAAAACACAAAACTCCCCCACTCGAGATGTCTGGTTTTCTCTAATTAACAGTAATCTTTTCATATTCTGACCACCTGGTCTTTGTTGCAAAAAACCCCTATGCATCCTGGCTCCTCCCATGCCTCTCTGAAGCAGGCTCTCAGAGCTATCTGAGATGCTAGACTCTGGGCTTGAGTCCTTAGTTTGCCAAGCAGCATATAATTCTTAACTTTTAGGTTGTACATCTTTGACAGGCAGTATCCTCAAACAATGTTTCCCCAGTCACAAAGACATGCTGAGGGGCAGTAAGAAAGGGACCCCACGGTTCTATTTTTTCCTAGAATCTCCCTTTCTTTCCCTAATCTCATATGGAAGAGCCTGAAAATTCAGCTCTTGGAAAGACCTGCCTATTTCCTGAAGTATCCATGAAATGTGTATAACTTCAAGAAAAACTAAAGCCTTAGGTGTGAGTAAATTTAAGCAAGGTAAAGCCTTTGACTGTGTGGATCACAATAAACTGTGGAAAATTCTGAAAGAGATGGGAATACCAGACCACCTGACCTGCCTCTTGAGAAACCTATATGCAGGTCAAGAAGCAGTAGTTAGAACTGGACATGGAACAACAGACTGGTTCCAAATAGGAAAAGGAGTACATCAAGGCTGTATATTGTCACTCCTTGGAAGAAAAGTTATGACCAACCTAGATAGCATATTCAAAAGCAGAGACATTACTTTGCCAACAAATGTCTGTCTAGTCAAGGCTATGGTTTTTCCAGTGGTCATGTATGGATGTGAGAGTGGACTGTGAAGAAAGCTGAGTGCTGAAGAATTGATGCTTTTGAACTGTGGTGTTGGAGAAGACTCTTGAGAGTCCTTGGACTGCAAGGAGATCCAACCAGTCCATTCTGAAGGAGATCAGCCCTGGGATTTCTTTGGAAGGAATGATGCTAAAGCTGAAACTCCAGTACTTTGGCCACCTCATGTGAAGAGTTGACTCATTGGAAAAGACTTTGATGCTGGGAGGGATTGGGGGCAGGAGGAGAAGGGGACGACAGAGGATGAGATGGCTGGATGGCATCACTGACTCGATGGACATGAATCTGAGCGGACTCCAGGGGTTGGTGATGGACAGGGAGGCCTGACGTGCTGCGATTCATGGGGTTGCAGAGTCGGACACGACTGAGAGACTGAACTGAACTGATATATATTTCATCTCTTCATTTGTACCTCTCATAAGAACGGTTCCACTGACTGCAATCGTATCTGTGTTTACCCAGGCTCCAAGGAGAAATATAATGAATCTATTATGTGAAGACAGCAGGAATTGAGAATGATCATGTAGGGCTCAGATTCTGGCCATCTCAAGCATATATGGTGAGGCTGTTTCTAGCTAGAATTTCTTTTTTAATTAATTTAATTGGAGAATTGCTTTATGATATCGTGGTTGTTTTTGCCATGGGTCAACATGAATTGGCCACAAGCTATAGATGTGAATGGCCCTCTAACATCCCTCCCCAACCCTCTGGGTTGTCCTGGAGGACGAGCTTTGGGTGCCCTGCTTCACGCATTGAACTTGCGCTGGTCATCTATTTTACACATGGTAACGTACCTGTTTCAATGCTGTTCTCTCAAATCATCCCACCCTCGCCTTCTCCCACTGAGTCCAAAACTCTGTTCTTTACATCTGTGTCTCCTTTGACGCCTGCATGTAGGATCGCTCGTACTGTCTTTCTAAATTTCATATATATGCGTTAATATACAGGATTTGTCTCTTTCTGACTTACTTCACTCTGTATAATAGGCTCCAGGTTCATCTACCTCATTAGAACGGACTCAAATGCATTCCTTTTTATAGCTGAGTAATATTCCATTGGGTATATGTACCACAACTTCCTTTTCCATTCATCTGCCAATGGATATCTAGGTTGCCTCCATGTCCTAGCTATTCTAAATAACTAGCTAAAAATTCAATAATTTTATAATAATTTCACAGACCTCCCCCATTTCCCAAGCTTTACATCACTTCTTGCCATCTTGTGACTCAGGATGTAACCACAAATAAAACAATAAAGTTTTGATCAACTAAAATTAGTAGCTTGGGAAAAAAAAACTGAATGAACTTTCTCACAATCCAAAGCTTGCCTCCAACATTTTTTCCTTAAGTTTTAGTAGTTGCTGCTGCTGCTGCTAAGTGGCTTCAGTCATGTCCAACTCTGTGCGACCTCAGAGACGGCAGCCCACCAGGCTCCCCCGTCCCTGGGATTCTCCAAGCAAGAACACTGGGGTGGGTCGCCATTTCCTTCTCCAATGCACGAAAGTAAAAAGTGAAAGTGAAGTTGCTCAGTGTGTCTGACTCTTAGCGATCCCATGGACTGCAGCCCACCAGGTTCCTCCATCCATGGGACTTTCCAGGCAAGAATACTGGAGTGGGTTGCCATTGCCTTCTCCGTTTAATAGTTATGGTTTTCACATAATTCAAGTCTGAATGAAAAGAAATCAATCATTTTATCCTTGGTAGCTTCTCACCATCATCCATCTAGTCCCAAAATTAAATTCAAATAAAGCTTGTTCAAAGTATTTATTTTTAAAAAATCATCCCAGGCTAAAGAAATCAGAGTTAGAAATACCTTCTAGCCCTCTTGTTTTCAGGGTATAGGTAGGACTGCCAGTACACGGACTGGACAGAAGGAAGGCTCAATGACAAAATGGGACAATACGAGTGTGGGTGTGGGTGTGCACACGTGTGTGTCCTGTGCTCAGTCATATCTGACTCTTTGTGACCCCCTGGACTGTAGCCCGCCAGGCTCCTCTGCCCATGGAACTTCCTAGTCAAGAATACTGGAGTAGGTTGCCATTTCCAATGACTGAGGGTCTTCCTGCCCCAGGGATCAAACCCACACTTCCTATGTCTCCTGCACTGCAGGTGGATTCTTTACCACTGAGCCACCTGGGAAGCAATATAGATGCCACCCTCGATTCTTCAAATTCACCACTCTCATTAATAACACACTTAATGCAGGGAAATAGGAAAGCAAAAAGGCAATACAAACTTCACCCAGAGGTATGATCTGCCTCTGCAAGAAAGCAGGAGATTAATTTACTACTCAGGCAAAAAAAAATGTGATTATTTCTTTTCTCCCTCTTTCTTTCTTTCACTACCCTTTGCTGTCTAAAAGACCTCTAGCAAGATTTAAGCATCATGAGACTTTCATTTGTACCCTTATCATTGAAAATTAAATTGCAAAACAACCTTTCCCCTCTGTCACTATAGCAAATGTTTAAAATTTGTTCTTTAAAACATTCTTTTGAAATTATATTTTCTTCCAAAGTGATTTGTTGCAATCTCTCTAAGTGAGAAAAGCCATGTATCCGTTCCTTTCCCTATCTGCCTTTTGAAATATCTTTGCTAATAGAAATATGCGAAACAACTTTGGTTTCAAGCAGTATCTGCTGGCCAATGAAGGTTACCTTTGACCTCGATCTCCAGGAAAGGAAGATTCAATGAGCTTGAATTGATTTTAATGGGAACAATATACATCCCCCAGAGATGTGGACAAGCATGTTGCTGGAAGATCTAGGAGATCTATTCAATTCAGGCCAAATTCAAATATATGTTCATTTTATACTATCATGCTCTGACTTTTAATTTGAACATAAAAACCAAAGTTCAATTCTTATGCAAATTAAATGTAAATATTTATGACTAACCAACATTTCTTTGGAAGGAATGATGCTAAAGCTGAAACTCCAGTACTTTGGCCACCTCATGCGAAGAGTTGACTCATTGGAAAAGTCTTTGATGCTGGGAGGGATTGGGGGAAGGAGGAGAAGGGGACGACAGAGGATGAGATGGCTGGATGGCATCACTGACTCGAGGGACGTGAGTCTGAGTGAACTCCAGGAGTTGGTGATGGACAGGGAGGCCTGGCGTGCTGCGATTCATGGGGTCGCAAAGAGTCGGACACAACTGAGCGACTGAACTGAACTGAACTGAACATTCTCAATGAACCACATTTCGACATATGAAGTCAAACAGGAATAGAAATCTTCACAAAAATCCATGTGATTGGGCTACTTATTTTCAATCCCCATATATTAATAATGATTTACTGTGCTCGGCAGATCTACTGATCAAATCATCCAAACTTCATATAAATGTATCTAAGTCACAGATAAGATTTCTCAAGGAATTACAAGGGAGGTAGGGAAACAAGTGTGATACACGTGAAACAATCAGGTAATGATAATACTGGCAGATATAACCACCTGCAGTCCAAAGACTATAAGTGATGAGACGAGTGGAAAGTAAACTATCCAAGGTTTTATGGAGGCAGGAGAAATACAACACGCAAGAAGATTATTAAGCTTTGAGTAAGCAGAAGGTCACAGAAGAGGGAGACAAGAGATCATTTGCTGGGGCTACTAACCCAAGCTATGATCCTTTTTTCCTTATATTGCATTGATTCTAAAGCAAGACTGAAAATTTCTGAAATCTTTCTTTCACATATTAATGTCTCAGAAACAAGGGTGCCAATTACAGTCGATAGCATGCCACAGTCTGATTGGCCTTGATTTTCTACCATGATGGCACCATCATGGTCCTCGGCGGTTTTGTTCTTCAGTTGATGCTATCTTATATTCAAAGACACAGAAAATGTATAATCATCTTATAGCTTAAATCACAGAAGCAGAGAAGCCTGGACTGATCTTTTAAAAACCAGGAGACCTGGGTTCCATCCCTGGGTTAGGAAGATGATATCTTATATTCAAAGACCCAGAAAATGTATAATCATCTTATAGCTTAAATCACAGAAGCAGATAAGACTGGACTGATCTTTTAAAAACCAGGAGACCTGGGTTCCATCCCTGGGTTAGGAAGATGCCCTGGAGCAGGGAATGGCAACCCACTCCAGTATTCTTGCCTGGAGAATCCCAGGGACAGAGGCACATGGCCAGCTACATTCCATGGAATTGCAAACAGTCAGATATGACTGAGTGATTAACACACACACAGAGAGAATTCCATGGACAGAAGAGCCTGGCCAGCTACCTCCCAAGGAGTTGCAAACAGACACAACTGAGAGAGTCTTGTGTGTGTAACACACACACACACACACACACACCCCTACATGAGCCTGGTTTGTGATTTCCTGGAGCATTCTATTATTTTCAGATGATTTTGCTCTCCAGAACAAGAAGGAATGTACCAGTTTCCAGCTTATTGCCTCCCAGTTCCAAATCCACCCTCGTGATCCTGAAACCTCTCCCTCGACATCTGACATGACATTCATCTCCGTCCGCACAGAATGTCGGAGGGACCCTGGAGGAGGAAGGGTTTCTCCTCCTGGCTCTGGTGTGCTTTCATTTTCCTGTTCCTCCTGCACTGGGCTGGAGGTCAGGAAAGCCAGGGAAACTCACCCCTAGAGAAGTTCCAAAAGAGTTCAACAGGGCCCCCCAGCTGCTTTCTGAAGTGAGTTCCACGAGTTTCCTAGTGTCTTCCTAGTGACAGTTTTTTACCATGGGCTTCCTAGAGAATTCAATGCCATCCCCCTCCCTTGGGAAGCTTCCCGATGAATGTCCCTAGCATCTCAGCAGACAGTTCTCTTATTTAGGATTAAAATACAGCTCATATACTAAGAGAGAAAACCAGATAGACTTATGCATCAGCTTTCTCACTGAAGGCCCATCAGTGAGGGCAAAATTAGAAGTGCGTGGTTGGGTTGGGGAAGAAGTAAAATGGGTTGATTGTGGGAGGGGGAGAAGTTAAGGACGAGATAGCTGTATGCGTCTGCCTGTCAAGGTGTTTCTAACTGATTGTAAACCCCCTCTGGGTGGTTTCTTTCAACTTCTGTTTTAGGAGATGAACCTCATTATCAGAACAGTTTACATCTTTTTACTCTTGATTTCTAGACAGAAATCATCCTGATGCATTCAGGTACAACTAAAAAAGATCCTTCCACAACTAGGAAGTTTTTTTTTCAGCCTGAGAGTTAACGTTGGAGATACAAAACAGATGTCTAACAGTTGATTTAATGTTCATTTTTCTCAACCAGATGCCTTAGTATCTCATACACACTTCCAAACTATTTTGGTACAACATTTCCTTGTACAGTTTGGCATTTGATGTTTTAACACTAAGTACAATAAATGTGAAAATAAGAAGTAAAATTATTTTCATTTCTAATTCAAAAATGTAATGAGCAAATTCATGCCTTTAAAGAGAAGGAAAGGTTCAGCACATGTGAGTTATCATCCAAACCTCATTTTTTAAAAATCACTTTGTATTCTACGCAGATTTCAATTGTTCTTTGTATTTGCAGATCAGAATGTAAGATATTCAAACTTCAGCTGAAGAGCTTTATAAGGCATTCTATAGTAGTAGCTTATTTTAAAATAGTATACGTTTAAATCTAAAGTTTAAAAATTCTTAGTTTATCTCTGAACATGAAAACTCTATAGCTTTAAAAATAAAATTGCATTCTACTCATATTATCCTCCTTCAAACTGATAGTTCAGTCATTTATCATCTTGTGTCTGACACTTTTTTTTCATTTCCAAATATATTTTTTGGTCAATGGAACTTCTGTCAGCATATTATCTCTAGGCCTTCCATAGCCTTATTCTCTTTTCTCCCCCTTTATTTCTTAAGAGTGAAAGATAAAGTTTTAAAAAACACATGTGAGCTTGAACAAAAGGGTCATTCACATTGAGCAAGAAGAAAAAATGCTCCATTCAGATACGCTAAGGTAAACATGGAATGGTTATTTTATCCATTCTGATGGAATCATTTTCAGCCCAGAGCCAAGGACAGGAGCAGACGCTCTTACTGTGATTTTATTGTGTTCAGTGTGTTTTGAATGAACCAAAGCAGGGAAATACATGGTTGTCTTCCCAAACTGCGGCCATCGGAGAGAAAGTTCAAAACCCAGAAATTTATTTTACATACACTTACACACACCCCCACTTTCTGCATATATTCACAAGCTTATTCACATATATAATTCCCTTTAGGTCTGTGCTATATAGTCAATGCCACCAATACCATGAGTACAGGCCTTGCCAATGCTCTCAAAAAAACATATGAGGACATAGAATCTGCTTCCACGACTTTCTCGAAGGAGAACAAAGCTGGTTGGTAATTCTCCGAATGTGAGATACGCAAAGAATACACCCGACCATCTGCTGCACTTGTTAATGGATGTGTTTGCCATCACAGTACGTGACACTGTGAGGGAACCATGGGGAGTACCTAATTCTTCTGTTAAAAATAAGAATATTAAAGGGAAGTGAGGGTGGATGACTTTCCCAAAGTCTCCCCAGGAAGCCAGTAGTGGCAGGGCCAGGCGCAGAGTATCTCTAACCCAGGGCTCTGTATACAGCGATATCCTTGTCTAACTAGGGCCTTCTAGGGGCTCATACGGTAAAGAATCTGCCTGCAATGCAGGAGACCCAGGTTCCATCCCTGGGTTGGGAAGATTTCCTGAAGAAGGGAATAGCTACCCACTCTGGTAAAACTGTCCTATTTTCCTTTCTTGAGTAATCTTAATATCGTTTCAAAATTTCCTCCTCCCCTCCAAAACCAATATCCAATTATTTGGATTGATCATTATCACCAATAAAGTAGTGATTAAGCGTACTAATACTTGTCGGTTGATTAGGAGGAAAAAGGAAACATCATCAATGACTTCTGAGCGTAAAGGAATGTGAGTGAGGGCAGGTTGAAATTCACAGATGCAGCGTTTCCAGCAAGTCCCAGGCCACAGACACTGGCCCAGCCTGCCTAATGGAGTAGAAATCCCACTCTTCATGTCTAATTTGAGATATTTAGTCCATGTCACAGTCAGAATACTTTGTTGTGGACAGAGAAATTCACAGGAATCAGGAGGGACATTAGGCAGCATGTGTGAGTTATATAGCTCTGCACCCTTGAGCTATTAGAAGAGGATATACACTATCTGTCCTCAAATATAACTCAACTAAGGCAGAATAGGGTCAGGTCCTAAGCACATTTCACTTAGCAGGTGACTTTAAAAAGACCTTCCCTCCCACTACCAACACACCCACCCACAGAAATGCACTCTCATTTAATCTCAACAGTAACAAACAAATCTGTTAATGCATATTAACGTTAGAGACTGAACAATAAAACAAATTGAATACATCCAGAAAGCAAGTAGGAACCCTTTAGAATTCCCCACCAATGCCTAATTCATTAGCGGAGATTTGACAATGACTTCAGAACATACTTGCAGGCATCCCCAAATTCTCTACGCTATGGGTTTCCTTTAGTTCATCCCCTCAGCCTAGCTCAGTGTGTGTCAAATGTTAGTACACATAAAAACTACTTGCTATGCAACTCTGGCCATAGGCAATTTTGCCTTGCACCTTAAACGCTGAATTCTCTGCTTCAAGCACAATGTGTCTCCATCATCTGTGCAGATGGAGCCAGGGCTGGAAACGTGGAGCCGTGACATGAAAACCTTAATGTCCAGATTTTGTCCATAACACTGGGGGACTATGATTCCTGAGCAAGCAAATGAAGGGAGGGTTACCAGTTTCCCAATCATCTCGGTGGTTTCTGGGTGTGAGGCAAACTGGTGCTAGACTGGTGCTAGGCTGTAAAGATCCAGAGGAAGATCCTAATATCCGCTGGATATGAAAGGACTAGTTACTAAAAGCAAAGTCTTCTTGTATCTTACCTATCTTGATTCAAGTTCAATGCCCACCCACTTACAGCTCTGAGATCACAAACATTTACTTAACGTCCCCATGATGATTAATTCACTGTGTCAATGAGGGATCCAGACACTTGGTCAAACATTATTCTGAGCATCTCTGGGAATGTTTTTGGATGAAATTACTGGTATCTTCCCAAAGCTGGTATTATATGCATATCACAAATTTGGGGAACTTACTCCTCTGAGGCTTTGATTTCCCAGACTAAGCTTTTGGAAAATATAATGCTCTATTAAAATACCCAACTTGTGCAAATCAGATGCCTCAGCACTCAAGACTGTTGCTTCTGCCTTATCATACACAAGTTGAACATCTCCTTGTCTCTCATCCTTTGCCTTTTCTTTAACAACGTCTGTCCTCCCTGCTACTTGATCAGAGTATGGATAAAATCAAAAAAAGGAAAAGCACACACTGGATATCAAAGTATCACTGTGACACAATTAAAATAATCATGTTTGTCTTTAGGGTCCCTTGTAAGTTCCTCTCTTTCTTGTCCTACGTGCACTTCATCTTCATCAAGGACCACATACATCCATGATCTTGCCTTTTACCAAAATCTTCTTTAGAAAAAGATTCTGCTGCCTTAGACAACCCCAAGTGCAAGCGGCTGAAAATGCTTGAGCGCTAAAACTTCCAGAGTAATTTGCATTTAAGAGTAATTTGCACAGACTTGAGTTAAAAATAAAACCAAAGTTACAGTGTTGCAACCGCCAGCATAGAGACCTAAGGAGACACAGTTTATACAAGAGTCTTCCCAGAGTTCTAAAAACTGTACCAATGGGCAACTGTTTCTCCTCCAGACATTCCAACAATATGTGAGAAGAAATGTTGCCTTCCTGGGCAGTTCATTGTTTCATGTCCTAAGTGACATATGAAGAAAATTCATATTTAATGTTGCATACTCAAATAGGAAGTATGTTAAATAATGCTAAAGTACACTCCTAATTCGAAGAAGGCAATGGCACCCCACTCCAGTACTCTTGCCAGGAAAATCCCATGGATGGAGGAACCTGGTGGGCTGCAGTCCATGGGGTCGCTGAGGGTCAGACATGACTGAGCAACTTCACTTTCACTTTTCACTTTCATGCATTGGAGAAGGAAATAGCAACCCACTCCAGTGTTCTTGCCTGGAGAATCCCAGGGACGGCGGAGCCTGGTGGGCTGCCGTCTCTGGGGTCGCACAGAGTCGGACACAACTGAAGCGACTTAGCAGCAGCAGCAGCACACTCCTAATTAAAGTATTTGAAATTAAATTACAATTGTGAATCACCTGGTGTTAAACTGAGAGGTGACTGCAGAGAACCTGCTGGTTTTATTTAAAGGCTGACTTCATGCAACTATTAGGATCTGATGGCATTTCATGGCTAGCAAAGATTTCTGAAAACCACAAAAGACTGGGTTATAATCTAATATCATGTGGATAAATTGGAGAAACTGAAATTGATACAATGAAGGTCAAATAAGGTTGAAAAAAAGCAGAACACAATAAGAACACAAAATGATATAGAAAAATAATATGGAACATTTAAACTAAGTCACAGTCACAGAAATAAGGATTCATTCAGACTGCAATGAATGTAGATGAATCTTGAATGCTCCCTTCCTTTCAGTCCTAAAAGGCCTTTGATAAACAGTATAAGTTGAAATATTACTGGCTCCACATACATCATAATTATTTCAAGATTATGTACTCTATTTTCAAAACAATATCCAAAAGACAGATGAAAAAGACACAAAGAGTAGAAGGCCATTCAGAATAGAGAGAACAAAAGTTTTAAGATTTGAACTGAAAATCTCTGAAGGAAGAAAATTAAGTAAGGGTTGAGAGTTTTTCTGCCTGTGGGAAAAATGATTGGGGCCCAACACAGGTGTTTTAAAAAATATAAGTGGCCATCGAAAAAAAAAACAAAAACGTGGGTGAATTAGGCTTTCATAAGCTGGAATTTGGAAAGAGATTTTTCTCAAATAATGGGATTAGATTATAAACAATTTTGGAAATGAAGTATTAGGCCAATGAATAATTTGGCAACATAAGACTTCTTGAAAGAGTAGAAAAAGACGATAAATAAGATTGACATTGATATTCTAGTACAGTACAACTCTTTAGGGGATAATTAAAGTATTAATAAAAATCGTAGTTTGTGGGGAGGGAAAATGGAAGTTGCTGTTCAACTGGTATAAAGTTTCAGTGATGCAAAAAGAATGGATTCTAAAGATCTGCTATACAGCCCTATGTCTTAGTTAACAATGCTGTACTGTGTGCTTCAAAGTTTTTTTCAGGAGGATAAATCACATAAGTGTTATCACAATAAAAATAATTTACACCCATCGTGACAGCATGGAGAAATAAAACAGGTAATTTTTAAATATCAATTAATTAAACCCTGCATAATTTTACCCACTCTCAAGATACAGTCATGAAAAGCAACAGAAATGAGTCGTTGATCCCGAAAGTTGACAAATGGTGGGTTTTTAAAAAAATATTACTGAGAGCCAAACACCATGAAAATCAAACTACTAAAATAACAGTAACGATATAGTGTTACCTAACCTTTCTGTGATATCATCATCAAATATCTCTCATTCCAGCTTTATCCAGGCATTTTAAGCCATTAATCGTCCAGGGAATCTTCGTTCTCCTGCCTTCTGACCTTATGCTTCTTACATGTGGCACTTTGTGACCATATTAGCCAATGAGCTTAATCAGCATCAGCTGTTGCCAATACATCACACACGCTCAGCTGGTAATTTCTAGAATGTTTCTCAAATTAAGTTGTGCAATGACATGGAGAAATGCTAATTATATCATAAGGGATGCTGCAAAGTTCTCAAAACACAATTAATCTTCATTTCCAAAATTAATCCGCATGCTACTTTAAGGCCACCAGTGCAATGGAAGGGATGAAAAGGGGGGAGCGATCAAATGAACAAATAACAAGACAGCAGGATCACAAAACAATAGAGCCCCCCAGCTCTATGAAAGGGTGCTTCTATCAAGGAGACTACCTAAATAGAACTTCAAAAAAAAAATGTTTGAAATGGTTTGAGACCTGTTACTTGCTCACTGCTGAGCTGTGTGCCATGGGGCTAGCAGAAAAGTCCCTGCCTTCAAGAAATACAGTTCTAATTGGAAAGAATGACAAAAATGAAGGGAGAAGACCACAGAAGGTGGCGAATAGTTGTCCGGCAAACTATGTGGTACTCAACAGTCACAGTGTCGAAGCCCAGGACAGGGGAGAGCTTTGGGACGGCAGTGCCCTACAATGTGGGAGGCCACAGTCTATACGACAGAGATAACAAGAGGGCCTCCCTGCTGTAAGATCAGAGCAGGGAAGGGCTCCAACAGAAGACGACTATGATGGAAACATCTTCAGAAAGCAAGGGAGGCGTCAGATTATGGAAGGTCATGAAAAGCTCACAGTTAGTTTAGGCCTGGCACAACGAAAATATGAAATAATACTAGGTGATGAAGTGCAGAAGTAACATGATACAATGCATGGATAAAACCACTGGCTTGGTCCTTGGGTCAGGCAGACCCCCTGGAGGAGGAAATGGCAATCCACTCCAGTATTCCTGCCTGGGAAACCCAATGGATAGAGGAGCCTGGAGGGCCACAGTCCACGGGGTCACGAAAGAGTCAGACAGGACTTAGCTACCAAACAACAACAAAAGGCTAAGCCTCATAGAGATTATTTTTCCAAAACTCTGATAACTACTTCTGGTCTAGTCAGAGTGAAAGTGTGGCTTTTCCATTCATATTATTCTCAGAGTGTCACTGTACAAACTAGATGCATTTGAGGCCTGGGTGTAGCCTTAGGGTCAGCCATGCATAAGCTTTTAGTGGAAGATAATTTTTCTGGAAGGTCATGCATGGGACACATGCTTTGGGTTACTTTTAAGTTAGAAGATGTATTCGTAGCACACCCAGGGAAAAGCAAGTCTTCCTGGGGCAACGCATTCTTACCTAGCGGTACCCACTTCTAAACTGATATCTTGAGTGCCAACCAGTGACTCTGCTCAGTTCAGATCTGCATTTGTAGCAGTCCTGGCAGTGGCGCTGTAACTTGGGAATTTATGAGGACAATGTGTCTCCAACAGCTGAGAATGACTAAACCTACACAATGAGGACTGGAAGTTATGGTCCTGCGAATTTAAACATATTTGTGTGAAACCAACTCATAGTAATGTAGAATAATTTGCGATTCTTCACCAAAAGGGGTGAAAAGGTACGCCTAGAGGAGGGAATTTTGTTCAGTCCATATTTATCTTACTGTTCTGAGGCTTTCTCCATGCTGTTCTCATCTCACATAGATGTCACTGCCTATACACAAAGCTGTCTTTTGATAAGGATCTTTATTAATTCCATTGGTAAGAAGATAAAACTTCCCTTCAATATCACTGCAGACATCTGCCACTGTTTGGGGGGGTTTTGTTTGTCCGCTTTGTTTTTGACTGCACTGCACAGCATGAGGGATCCTAGCTCTTTGACCAGAGATCAAGATTGTGTCCCCGCTGGTGGAAGCGCAGAGTCTTAATCACTGGAGAACCAGGGATGTCTTGCCACGGGTTTCTTACTGGGGAAGGGCTTCTCTTTGATCTTTCACGCTACGGCAGAGACTCAGTTATCTGACTGTAGTCCTCTGCTAATCACCCTACCTCTCTGGTCTGCCTGAACTGTGGCAATTAGAATTACCATGAGCCTCTATACTGAAACCATCTTTGTCCTGAAGATGCCTCCGTTCTATCCGGTGTTCCCTTCCGCCAGCGGACCTCGCCTGCTCTACACATCCGCGTTCATTATGCGACTTATCCTGATTCATTCTCCAACCTCCTCTCATCTTCGCTGAAAGATAACTTCCGGATTTTAAGTCCGAACTTAAAAAGTCATCCTCTGGTAAACAGAAACGTCACCAAAATTTTACTTTACACATATTATTAATCATTTATCTCTGCTATAAAGTGCAGGATTTTATTACTCTTTAAACATTTTACAGCCAATGGAGCACAGTATAAAACCATTTAGCCCTGTCAAAGGCACAGACTTATAACGTGCATAGAAATCTCTGAGTTAAATATACAGCTGCTCACACTTGCCCACTTAGCAATAGACTGAGTCACCCACGAAACTGCCATATGGGTTAACAAATTATCCATAACATCTTTTGCAAGGACTACAGATGACACAAATTCTAAAAGAGAATGCCACCTGGCCTAGGCATTTTAACTGAAAAAGAAAAAAAAAAATCCCTTGGCTTATGTGTGTTTATTTACCAAAGCAGTATCCAAGAATCACTTTTATCGATTTTTTCATAAATTCCCTGGATGTTTATCAAACAACTGTTAATACTATATGTCAACACTGTGGCAAAAAGTACTTCCAATAGACATTATCTCTTAAGCTAAAGAAGGGACAGACTCAGAAGGACTTCCTTGAAATCACATATCTCATTGGTCATATACCAAGACAATGGGATGATTTTAAGAGCATAAATGATACACACATGGGCATCATTTTGAAAACATATACTTCACTCAAAAGGGGAAATAGATTAAAAGAGAGAGAGAGGAGACTATCCTGTTAGTTCTTAAAGCCAATCACTTTATTTCCTAGAACTAACTTTCTTCCCAGGAACCAAGGACAAACTCTCACTAACAAAACTGTTGGAAGTGAAATGGCCAAACTAGGATTCACACACAGGAAACCAAGTTGAAAACAGGGTCACATATTCAGTGAAAAATGGAAATCCTTGTGGCACATGTAAATCTCATGGGCTCCTCCATTTGACAGCTCAGCCACTTAAAATTTTTCTTTCATTTCAGGCATCATAAGTAAGCTGCTCTTGAAGCTCTCAGTTGGTAATTGGTCCACTTTAACATGAAGTTATGCTTTCCTTAGGGCTGGTTCTCTATTTAAAATGTGTAAGTATCCATTTTTAAAAGTTTAATTATGTGAAATTTTATTTCAAATTTAATAATTTAGTCTAGAAAGTTTCTAGTTGATGAAAATGTCAAATGTAAAAAGACAGGAATGCTTAATTAGTTGAGTACCTTAAGTTTTTTGACAAATACTAAGTGGACTTGTTAACACTTGCTGCCAGAACTCAAGGGCTTTATTAAAAATAGAAATGGAGAAAATCAGCCTCACTGAATACATGATTGACAGTCTAGACCAAGCCTACTCTTTCCTTATGCCTCATTCTGCATCTCTTCTCTCTGAAAGGCCATTCCTTCGTTGTGTTTTACTCTTACTAACAATGTTTTTTTTTAAACACCAATATTCACTTATTATACTGTTAATAATAATAAATATCATGACTATGTGTTTAAACAATAAAAAACCAAGCCAAATATAATCAAACAAAAAGAATTGAAAAAGAAGGCCTGGGTGTTAGAGGCAACTCATGTATGACTCTTACAGAAACACATTTTCATTCTTCTGGTCTTTGTTTCCTTATCAGCAAAAGTGGGAGACTGAAGCACATGATGTCTTAGCAAATCAAATGGGATGATCCCTTATTGAATCAAATGCTTTCGGTTCAGTCATTCCATGAAATCCATTTGTAAGATTGTTCTCCTTGCTTCCTAGCTTCCTTCTCTCCTCCTTATTGGAAATATTTAGGAAGAGGAAAATTGCATCAGTTGATCTTTTTCTTTTTCTTCTGGACTTCCCTGGTGGCTCAGCTGGTAAAGAATCTGCCTGCAATGCAGAAGACCCCAGTTTATTCCTGGGTTGGAAAGATCCATTGGAGAAGGAAAAGTCTACCCACTCCAGTATTCTGGTGTGGAGAATTCCACAGACTGTATAGTCCATGGGGTCACAAGGAGCTGGACACGGGCTGAGCGACTTTCACTTCACTTACTGAGATATATTCACTTATCATGCAGTTCATTCATACACCAGTTGACTTTTAATCATAGGTTTCCTCTTACCAGTGAAAACATCTTCTGTGTATTCGATACGGTAATTTTCAAGAAGCTTAGAGTCCAGCAGGGACCTGACTCCAAACCAGAAATCATCTCAATGCCCTTCACAAAGCAGCAAAATGCGACGGCTTTACTTAGTCTAGAAGAATCCGAATCCTTTCCAACTCGGAACTCTAATAGTCAAACCCATACTTCTTCCTGGCTACTAGAAAGATCTACCTGAATCATCAGAAACATTAAATTCTATGTCTTGAAAACTTAACTCTTAACTTCCCTTACAACTGGTTTCTCTTCCTGCACCACTGCCACCCTTGTTCACGGCCCCTCTATCTGCCTGGTTCCCGTGCAGGAGGGCTAACAGGCCTGCTTGAGGATCGCCTCTCCTCCAATCCCCCTGAGTCAACTACTGACTGACTCAACCACAGTCTAAACACCAATCGCCAGCACCTCCCTGGATCTAGTTGTATTAACATGCATCAAGATATTTACATTTGTCTGTTCACCCTTGTTTAAGTGAAATCAAAAAAATCATGACTGTCTCTCTTAAGCTTATTTCCTGAGTACCTTATATAATCCTTGGCCCATAAAAGGTACTCAATAAATTTGAGTTCTGCTCTTAAGAAGTAATAAAACTCTGTAAAGACCAGTATGGGAAAAGAATCAAATAAAGAAGGGATATGTGTGTGTGTATGTGTGTGTGTGTGTGTGTGTGTGTGTGTGTGTATAACTTATTCACTTTGCTATACAACAGAAAGTAATACAATATTGTAAATCAACTATGCTCCAATAAACATTTTTAAAAGACTAGTAAGTAAGTAGTGATAAACTAATGCTTACTAACTTCCTCCTGAACTGATATTTCCTAAAATAAGCTGAAAACTTTTTAGAACTTCAAAGATAGAGCTCAAAATAACAAGGGATTTTCACATGTACTATCTCTAACGCGTATTATTTTCTACCTTTGGATAATCTACCCCTCACCAACTGCTCATCCTTTAATTCAGTCTCCATAATACTTCTCCCCAAGCTGTGATTACAGTACTTTTCATCCTTTTCATACACAGCAAGCCCAGGAGCTAGTGGACATCATATGAAAGAGTGGATTCATACCCTCCCAAATCCTACAAAACGTGTGTTTTCTACCTGCCAGGAATATGAGTTGTGTGTACGGGTCTGGTGAGGCTTTCTTTTCCCCCAAAACAGCACCTAAAGGAGCTGGAAGGACGCAAGAACATGCGGCTCGATGCTTGGGTTGTCTCTCTGCCTAACTGGCCTGAATTTACGAGTACATAATAACTCTGTCTATCCATTTTCAAATTCAGGCAGCATTATAAATAAGCCTGAGTAATATTCAGGCTGCTTTGTTTTATGGGGAGCTTTATAGCATGACCATGCTGTGTACCAAGGCATGGGGTATGCACAGATGTTTGCATTCATTTAGACTTCTCCAGGCAGCAGCAACAGCATGAATGCAGTTTGGATGGACGGCGTCGTTACAAATTACACTTGGACTCTATTGCATTAAAAGGTAATGGGTTTCTTCCCACTTCCCATTCATTTTAAAAGTCGGGAGTTAAGTTGACCAATGGGGTAACTCCCTCTCCCTTTCCAAGCCCTTTTCCTAAATCATTAACTATATCTGCTCTCACTTTCTGGTCTCTGGGTTTCTCTGCTGTTTTGTATTTTACATAGCTAATAAGCTCCAAGAGCAGAACATTACTGCTGTTCAGGGCCCCCTATTTTTTTTTTTTCTTACTGTCTGGTTACTTGAATTAATGCTGTAATATTTTGGATGCCATTATATTATGCTAGAACAATCTTTGCTCTGCTACGGAGGACCAGCAGAGAACAGTTTGTAAGTAATATTGTCCTTTCCTGATTCAGTAAGTGGGTAATTTGTTCCAGTGAGCAAACTTGCATGACTTTCCTATTATGAAAATAAATGAAATAAGATACTCACCTCACTTTTCACAACGCTACCCTGAGGTTTGTTTGGAATTTTTTAACAGACAGGAAGAAAGGCAAAGAGGCAGAAACTCTGGAAAATAATATAGGAGGCCCTGATGACATGTCAGCCAGGAAAGGGTTCTGTGATTCTGCTTTGTAATCTGCTAGGCGCCTCACTGTAGAATCTTTAACTCACCAACATTCTGTATAAGCCCGAAATCATCCAAGCCCACCTTCCATAACCGTTCTTACCTAGATCCTTTCCAGGCAGGAGGGGCACCCAGAGGACCTCTCCTGCTCAGGCAGTTCTGGAAAATCAGTCCTGAATATTCACTGGAAGGACTGATGCTGAAACTCTAATAGTTTGGCCACCTGATGTGAAGACCTGACTCATTGGAAAAGACCCCGATGCTGGGAAAGATTGATGGCAGGAGGAGAAGGGGACGACAGAGGATGAGATGGTTGGGTGGCATCACCAACTCGATGGACATGAGTTTGAGTAAGCTCCGGGAGTTGGTGATGGACGGGGAAGCCTGGCGTGCTGCAGTCCATGGGGTCACAAAGAGTCAGACATGACTGAGCAACTGTACTGTACCAAAAAATCTGAAACAAATCCAGGAGCTTGGGAGCATCACAAGATAAGATTTTATATCTTCTCTTATACAATGCTACCCCAGTCACTCCTTGACCTAGCGGCCTATTTAGCTAAAACTGTAAATCCACGTGTTCTATTCAGTCATCGTAAAGGCTCTTGAAAATCGCTTTAAGCCAGAGTTTCTCCCCCTTGGTACTACTGACTCTGGGGCTGGGTTAAGTCTTGTGTTGTGGGAGCTGTTCTGGGCATTGTAGGCTGGTTAGCAATATCACTAACCTCTTACTCATCAGATGCCACAGCGCCCTCCCCACTGTCATGACAACCAAAGCTGCGTCTAGACATTACCACGAGTCCCCTGGAAGTCAAAAATTACACCTGGTTGAGAACCACTGTTCAAACAAACCAGCTCCTTTCTGATAGAAAGAAACCCCCTCTCGTACCACGCAGCTCCCAAGAAGTCAGTGTGATATAGCATGGGGACAGCGATCAGCCTGCTGAGGTTTCACAGTTTCCTCATCTGTAAAAAGGGGCTTCCCAGGTGGCTCAATGGTAAAGAATCTGCCTGCCAAGCATGAGACGTGGGTTCAATCCCTGGGTCGGGAACATCCCCTGGAGAAGGAAATGGCAACCCACTCCAGTATTCTTGCCTGGAACATCCCATGGACAGAGAAGTCCAGTGGGTTACAGCCCATGGGGTCGCAAAGGAGTCAGACATGACTAAGCAACAACAACATCTATAAAAAGTAGATCGTAAAACCTGTTTTTGCAGGCAGCTGAAAGGTAATATATTCGAAGTACTGAGCAAAGTGTCAGGAGTCCATTAGTTATATAATATTTTTAAAGGAGTAGCTGTTTCATTATCAGAAATTAAATCTATTAAACAGTTAAACCTCAATTTCATCCTTAAGATCATCATTTTTAATTCCATTGTCAGTGAGAAGTAACGGTGGTATGGAATGTCAGGCCGAATTTATACCATCTCCGGATACTCTCTAGATTTAATTTCCTGTGTGCATTTATTTCATCCCCAGGAGAAAGCTAGAAACTTCTCCCCGTGGCAGAACAAGTTCTAAGGCTGGTGGATTCACCGACAGCATTTTCAAGCAGGCCACTCCAGGCAGGAAGGCAATCCCCCAACATGATCAGGCAAGGGCAAGCAACCAACAGTCCAAGAAGAGCCAAGGGTCAGGGTGACTGGGCTTGGGAAGGTGCTTTACCATGAGGAGTGAGTGCGGGTGGTTCTTAGGAGTCCAGGAAGAAAGGGGGTGAGCTCTCAGGAGATCTGCTACCATGGGTAACAGGACCTGGGGGGCTGCACTGGGGTGTGTGATCGGTTGACTGGTACCCCCCAGCTCAGATCTTAAAAGAACAGGCAGTGACCAGGAATAAGAGCTTGAAGGTGGGAACTGAAGAAGCAGGCTTAGACAGGAACATGCTGGCAGCCTCTTAGTAACAGCAACACTAGTTCCTGCCACTTTGTAGGTATAACATCAGAGTTCTTCCTTTGAGGTATTTACCTCCAAAGAGGAACACACAGCATGTGTGTTTAGTTTAACTTAGTTTAGACTAAGGCAGCGTCTGATCGCATGGAGAGGGCGGGGCAAGGTGACTGATCTTGAACCTGCAACGGAATAGTAAGCAAGCTCAACGTTTTCACTTAGATCATACCTTATGTAACTAATACATCGAGCAAGGTAGGCTTATAATACATCAGAAATTCCTTTATTCTTTTTTCTCACGACCCTCTCAAACCCAATCTGAAAGCTTTGTTCTTCCCCTACTCATGTGTGAATAGGCCTGAGCAAGTTCCTCAATAGACATGCATATATTCAGATCATTAAATCTTGTCCTGGAGTTTGGTCCCTAAAACAATCACAGCTGAATTTTTTAAAACCTGGTGCAATCCCTTATCAAAATTCCAGACTTGATTCCAGGTTTATCTCAAGACTGCAGCCAGCAGGAAGCAACAGGAATTGGTATGGAGCTCCTTCTCAGCGTGGTATTTGAAAATTCCTCTGCAGCATCAATGGGAAGAAGTGGGTGAAGGGATAAGAGTGCAGAAAACACTTTTGCTATTAGGAATCGTCTTCAGTTGTCCCTGTCCTCGGCAGCTTGGTATATTTCTGCAGAAACCGCGCTGCTGTGACCTGACACCTGCTATTCCCTGCCTCAGCCACACAATCCCCACGGACCCTTCTGAGGTCCTGGTTTTCTGAGGTTCTGCTCCAACACACATCCTCCTTTTAAGGGCTCCATTCTCCTTCCGGAAAACCTCTTGGAAGAGTCCCTGCAAGATGATTCTAGATCCCTGGCAGCCTGGCTCCCCATGACCACTGGTCCCTCAGAAACATACATCCTCAACTGCTGACTCTGCATTCCCAAACCTCACATTCCACACTGTGGACACAGCCCACTCTGCCCTGTCGATTCCTCATGCAAGAGTCAAACCATAGGGACTTCCCGGGTGGTCCAGTGCTTAAGATTTCCCTGTTTCCAAGACGGGGCGGGGGGGGGGGGGGGGGGGGGCTTGGGTTCAGTCCCTGGTTAGGGAACCAGATCCTATATGCCACAACTGAAGATTCCATATGCCGTAACTAAGACCCGGTACAGCCAAATAAATAAACATCAAAAATGAAAAGAGTAAAACTGTAGCCTGCTATTCCCCTGGTGCAGAGGATGAACAAAATTCTCCAACTAATCTCCTTGAAGCCTCTTGACTAGTGGCCTTGAAACCCGTCTCATTAGCACTGAGGTGAGAGCAAAGCACAAAGGACCAAACCTCCCGTCTTCTCTCTCCCTCCAGCCCCTCTCCTCTCCAGTGTGGACCAATTTACAGTCATAAGCTGATGACATGTGGTGTTGGAGAAGACTCTTGAGAGCCCCTTGGACTGCAAGGAGATCCAACCAGTCCATCCTAAAGGAAGTCAGTCCTGAATATTCTTTGGAAGGACTGATGCTGAAGCTGAAACTTCCAATACTTTGGCCACCTGATGCGAAGAACTGACTCAATGGAAAAGACCCTGAAGCTGGGAAAGATTGAAGGCGGGAGGAGAAGACGACAGAGGATGAGATGGTTGGATGGCATCACTGACTCAATGGGCATGAGTTTGAGCAAACTCCAGGAGTTGGTGATGGACAGGGAGGCCTGGCGTGCTGCAGTTCACGGGTTGCAAAGTCGGACACGACTGAACAACTGAATTGAACTGATAAGAAGATCAGGGTCACATCCCATGCCAGGCGGCTCTAAGGTCTCATCTCAGAACACGTGACACATTTAGGCCTGGAAGTGAAGTGAAGTGAAGTGAAGTTGCTCAGTCATGTCCGACTCTTTGCAACGCCATGGACTGTAGCCCACCAGGCTCCTCAGTCCATGGGATTATCCAGGCATAAATACTGGAGTAGATTGCCATTTCCTTCTCCAGGGGATCTTCCTGAACCGGGGATCGAACCCGGGTCTCTCGCATTGTAGGCAGACGCTTTACTGTCTAAGCTACCAGGGAAGCACTTAGGCCTGGAAGTCAACCCAAAAGTAAGAAGTACCCCCACATCCACATCTTGCCTGATACAAGGGGTAGATGTAAGGCTGTCAGAGATGGATAGGTGTGCGTGAGGCTCCCAATCAACTTCTTGGTGCTGGCAGGGGAGGGGCTGAGCTGTTCAAAGAAAGCAGGGGTGAGAGAGAGCTGACCCTGTTCCAGGACCGGCTGCTTGGACAGGGTCTCTCATCATCCACAGCTCAGCCCCAGGAAAGTCACCATGAGACTCATAAACATGTTTTAAAACCACTGAAGCACAGAGAGTGAGGACATCACTATGTCACAGTTGCCGGCATGGCCCCTGACAGGCAGGTTCTCACCTCATTTGAGCAGAAACCCCCTAAGCCCTTAATCCAGGTTTCCCAGTTAAAGTTAAGATCAGAATCCCCTCCAACACAGGGGGATAAGATATTGCCTCGGAGATTTGCTAAAACTTCAGGACAGCGTTAAATCTTTTACAGAGATGTTTACCAGACTGCCTCCAACAGAGAAATAACACAAGTGCCTCGGTGGGCAGTTTGATTGTTAAGAGAAGAGTGTGTAGCAGATGCCACTGAGAGAAAGCCCCTCCAGAGGGAGACTGTGAATCCAAATAAACTAACAGGAGTTGAAGTCATGCCTTGAGAAACAAAAAGGAAAACCCAGTAAAAGACAGTCATGCTTTTTTCTGGTGCCACCTCAGCTGAGAGGAAACAAACCAGCCGTCCATGTGGCAACAATGAACGTACCCTGTGCTCTTAAACAGCATCACAGCCCTGTGAAGAGGAGAAAAATTCTTTCAACAATACCGTAGTCGGTTGTGCAGCTTTTTTAAAAAAGTAGTGTTTCAAGTGACACGGTTATTTGTCAAGTTCCCTAGAAACAGAAACAGCAGCAGCATCCTGACAACTGATTGAAAGGTGAAAAAATAATCCTGAGGACCTTTCTGTACCATCTCTCCTGGACCGGATCCCATTCTCCACCCAGAGCCTCCAACTGCAGAGCTCAGGGTTCATCTAACCAAGCTCTAGGGATGCGGTTGGCATGAGGATTCAGAGAGGGGCCTGGAAACTACTCGTGGGCTTTTCGAAAGAGAAAACGCTACTTGTGGATTTTTCTGGAGTGGAAACTCTACCTGTGGCTTTCTCTAGAGAGAAAAGCGGTATCTGAGTGGCTTGAAGAGGACAGTGCATTGGAAACCAACTATATTGGAGAAGAGGTAACGAACCAGAGAAGGAGGCACCCGTAAAAGGCCCAGTCTTAAAGAGGCTTCCCTTTTATCAAACAATAAAAAATCCAGATTAGCTGAAATTTCAGCCATCAAATGTGTTGAATTATAAGTTGTTGCACTGTAACAAGTTGTAAATTATAGTATTCTTATAAACAGTGTTATTTTTATAGACAGTAATATATACATACATATTATTTCTATATATAGTATTCTTATAAATCTCTTCTGAGGCTGCTCCAGTTCAGTGAGCTGGTTCAGAGAAAGCTAACTACATAAGGAAAAGGTCTCTCCACTTGATCTCAGTTTTCTCCTGTACCCTTAAAGGAAAAGGAAGTGTTGATCTGGGGGAATTAGAACGCATAATTCCTGGCGGCTCCTCCTAACTGCATCTAAGGGACACCCGTGACCTTGGAGCTGTGAAGGAGCTGGGATGAGTATGAGAAAGAACAAGAACAAAGTGATCACTCTGCAGATTAGTACAGTCAGCTCTTCAGCCTGCAAAACCTAGGATGCTTTTATTCACACCCATACTATTATAATGCCAGTGTGACATTTCCATTGATCCTTGATTTTTCCTGATCCTTGGTCAGTAGTGTCTGACTCATTTGTGACCCCATGGACTGTAGCCCACCATTCTTCATGGGATTTTCCATGCTGGAATACTGGAACTGGTTGCTATTTCATATTCCAGGAGATCTTCCTGACCCAGGGATTGAACCCATGTCTCCTGCATTGCAGGCAGATGATTTACCTCTAAGCCACCACGGACGCCCATAAATTTTCCCATAAATTAACATAAATTCTTCCATTATATTCATGCACTCACAACTCCTCAGGGCCATCTCTCTTCCAACATTTTGGAGGAGCCCAACACCCTTGATCCCTCTTGTAAACCGGAGAAATTTGGACCACGTAACATCAAAACACACATAGGCAGAAAAGAGTGCCTGTAAAATACAGAGGGCTGGGTGATTTGTAGGCAACTGTGATGACTCAGTACATTAAATTGGGCTGCTGATTAAAATTATTTGGGAATCCCAGAGAGTTCTCTTGTGTTTTCCACATCTGGAGTCCATAAAATTGACTCCTTAGCCCCTTCTCCCAATGACAATTTTAGCACTCTGCTCTTAGTCAAACAACCACATGCCACAGTTCAGTAGCAGCCTTCCTCCAAGGAAACACTATTTTATCTTCGAGGGTGACATGCTCTGAGCATGGGGGCAATGACTGGTAGCATAGCACAGATGGACAGGAAATGGTGTGCCTTTCACAGCCCGCTGCTCCTACATTTTACTATAGAATCTATGTTTGGAAATGTGGGTCTCTTAGAAACACAAAACCCTTTTAGCCCCTTGATATACAACCATTAGCTAATAAAGCTCCACCTTCCAGCTTTGTTCCTCCCACAAGAAACATGAGAGCTCTTTGCCTTATGATCTTCAGCTTGTAATAAATTTGAAATCTATCAAAGAGATCGCTCCCCCACGATGGTTTTTCCCCTCTCAAGCAGAACACTCTCCAAAAATGGCCTAGAGATAATTCTACTTGTTAGAAGTAGCTGCATAGGAACTTCCTGACATTTCTGTAAGTCCATATCCAGCAGAAGAATTTTCTTGAACGCAAACCAGCCTGTGGAAAAGCTCCCCAATGCTAAGCAGTGGGTGCAAAATGGAGGCAATTTGTTACAGGCGTTATTGTTTCCTTATCAAAAGCAGTTGAGGGCATGATCATGGCATATTTTTCTTTCAAATTCTCTTTCTTGAACAGTATTTTGTGCATTTTACTTGTATTAACGTCCTAACTGGCCTTAAGTTATGCATAATTGCCTACCCGTGTATGTGTAAGCATTTTGCATTTTACCCTAAACAGAACAGATGACGTTTCTTATTCTTCGTTTTCTTTGGAAACCAAGCAAGCTGGGCCTATACCACTAGTGCTGGGTAGAAGGGAGGTTAGACAGAGAGTCAGAGTAAGCATGCATTTTTTTTTCACTTTTCTTTAATTGTGGTAAAGTGCACATAAAATTTCTTAACCATTTTTAAGTGTAATGCAATTTTAACCAGCAGAATACAGGAGTGGGTAGCCTTTCCCTTCTCCAGGGGATCTTCCCAACCCAGAGATCAAACCCAAGTCTCTCACAGTACAGGAGGATTCTTTACCAGCTGAGCTACAACTGAAGCCCTAATAAGTAAAATAACTATTTTTAAGTGTAAAGCTCAGTGGTATTAAATATACTCACATTATTGTGCATACACCATCCATCCATCCCTATAACTCTGTTCATTTTGTGGAACTTAAAATATGTTAAAATTTGAGCAAAAAAGCGTTACTTAGACAACATGCTCACTGAGACAGCTGATAACTTCTACTATAGCCTTTTATCTATATCTGTCCATAGATATAAATAAGAGTATTAAGAAAATGCTCATGCCAATATGGAGATATCTCCATATTTACAAATATGAAATTTACAAATACTGTTATCAACATGCTGTTCAAACCATTACTCAAAACTCAAATGAAGTGTGGAAATGCCAGTTCAGATTAATTTGATACACTGCTCTCTTAATTTTTTTTGGTACTTAATTTAGATTTCTAACCTACCTAGTGTAAAGTTCCAATTAAAATATGATACCCAATGTGTTGACTTCAAAAGACCCTCAATAAGTGAATTGCCACTTCATCAATTACAGCAGCACTTTGAAAAATTGGGGCACAGTGACATGAGAGATGTATTTCTTGAAACTACAAAGAATATTGGCTTATAGTTGAGAACCTTCATGATTCAGCCCAATTTCAGCTCTAGAAAATATACCCATTGGAATTCTGAGACACAGAAGACTTTCAAGAGGAGACAGTAACATAGGGTAGGCGTCAGAGTATTTGGAGTGAAAGAGCAAAGGGAAATCACTGCAGTAAGTAAGGGGACAGCAGAGTTTGATTGATTCAGTTTAAAAGCCACTTAGAGCCAAATTCAGTTGACAATTCCAACTCGTAGAGCTGGAGAGGCACTCCAGAATCACTGAAATAGGACTGTCCCAAGAGTTACAAGACTGGTCACTTCTTACTGTCATCAGTGTCAACTATCACGTGGCCACGCCCTCCTCCAAGGCCTTTCCTTAACTGTTAAATGAGTCGATCAAATTGAAGGAAATATAAAATTTTATTTGGCAACCACAATATTACTCTTAACCGCATCAAGAGATAAAACTCTTTTTCATCGGAATAGACTCTCTTTGAACATAAGCCTGAGTAGAAAAGTGAGTAGCATTCACAGCTAACACCATATTCGATGGTGAAAGACTGAAAGCTTTTCCTCTAAGATCAGGAACAAGACAGGGATGCCTGCTTTTGCCATTCCTATACAACATATTAGAAGTGCTGGCAACCCACTCCAGTACTCTTGCCTGGAAAATCCCATGGACGGAGGAGCCTGGTAGGCTGCAGTCCATGGGATTGCTAAGAGTCAGACACAACTGAGTGACTTCACTTTCACTTTTCACTTTCTTGGATTGGAGAAGGAAATGGCAACCCGCTCCAATGTTCTTGCCTGGAGAATCCCAGGGACAGGGAAGCCTGGTAGGCTGCCGTCTATGGGGTCACACAGAGTCGGACAGACTGAAGCGACTTAGCAGCAGCAGCAGCAGCAGCCATTATAAGTAGGCAAGAAAAAGAAACAAAAGACATCCAAATCAGAAAGAAAGATATAAAATGTCTCTGATTGCAGACAACATGATCCTATATGTAGCAAACCCTGAAGATTGCATTTTAAAAGCTTTTAGAAATAAACTCTGCAATTGTATAATACAAAATCAAAATGTAAAAATCAGTTGCATTTATATACACTAAAAATAATCTGAAAAGAATAAAAAATTTAATTTCATTTATAATAGCAATTAAAAAATAAAATTCCTGGGAATAAACTTAACCAAGGAGGTGAAAGACTTACACACTGTAAACTTCAAAACACTGCTGAAAGAAACTGAAGAAAAGTAAGTGGAAAGATATCCTTGCTCATGGATTGGATGACTTAATATTAAGGTGTCAGTACAAACCAGAATGATATATAGACTTAATGAAAATTTCTAGAATGGAAAAATTCATTCTAAAATTAATATAGAATTTCAAAGGACCCGAAATACCCAAAAGAGTCTTTAAAAAGAAGAATTAAGTTAATGACTCACACTTTCTGATTTCAAAATGTATCACAAAGCTATGGTAATCAAAACAGTATCTTTCTGGCATGAAGACAGACATATAGATCAATGAAACTGAATGAGAAGACCAGAAACAAACATTTGAGTATACGGTAAAATTGTTTCTGACAAGTATGCCAAAACCACTCAATGGGAAAAGAATAGTCTCTTCAGCAAATGGTGCTAGAAAAGCTAGACAGCCACATGCAGAAGAATAAAGCTGAAGACTCACACCACTGAAGGAAGTGAAGTGAAAGTTGCTCAGTCATGTCCGACTCTTTGTGATCCCATGGTCTATACAGTCCATGGAATTCTCCAGGCCAGAATACTTGAGTGAGTAGCCTTTCCCTTCTCCAGGGGATCTTCCCAACCCAGGGATCGAACCCAGGTCTCTGCACTGCAGGCGGATTCTTTACCAGCTGAGCCACAAGGGAAGCCCACCTTATATCATATAAAAAGTTAATTCAAAACAGATCAAAGACCTAAATTTAATACTTCAGTGATAAAATTCTTATAAGAAAACAATGGAAAAAAATTTCATTACAATCGATTTGGCAATGATTTCTTGGATATAAGACCAAAAGCACAGACAATAAAAGTAAAAATAGCTAAACTGAACTTTATCAAAATTAAAAACTTCTATATAAAGGACACAATCAACAGAGTCAGAAGGCAACCTATAGAATGAGAAAAATATTTCCAATTATATATGAGAGGTTTATATATTTGATATATATATGTTTATATATATATTTTATATGATGAGAAAAAAGCAGTTTTCTGCTGCTCATCAGTGAGTACTCGCAGAATGTGCCAGAACTTCTCAGGGATTCCTGGAGACATGGCAGCAGCCCTAGTTACTCTTTTGTCCATTTAAAAAATTGGACTGTTTTAAGAGTTCTCTCTGTATTCTGGGTATTGACTTCTTATCATATATATAATTGCAAATATTTTTTCTCATTCTGTTGCCTTTGACTCTGTTGATTGTGTCCTTTGCACAGAAGTTTTTAATTTTGATAAAGTTCAGTTTAGCTATTTTTACTTTTATTGTCTGTGCCTTTGGTCTTAAATGCAAGAAATCAGCAGTTAAGGGTATAGGGCAAAGATGCGCTCATGGGGTGTTGAGGAAAGCAGACACCAACCTCACTAAGAGGGCAGGAATGCTCACTGAAGATCATGTGGAACGTGCGATCACCACTATATAGAGCCCATGCCTGAACAAGGTCCCAGACTGGTTCTTTAACAGACAGGATATGAAGGATGGAAAACAAAGCCAGGTCCTTGCCAGTGGTCGAGACAACACACTCCATAAAGGCCTGGAGCAAAAGATTCAGGCCCAAAGAGGGCTCTGCCATTTCTGGGAACTTCCCTGGTGGTTCAGCGGCTAAGACTCTGTGCTCCCAACGCAGGGCGAGCCTTTCTCCAGCACATCGTCCCAACCCAGGGATCCAATCCGTGTCTCTTAGGTCTCCTGCATTGGCAGGTAAGTTCTTTACCACTAGTGCCACCTGAGAAGCCCTTCCAGGTGGCTCAGATGGTATAGAATCTGCCTGAAATGCAGGAGAACCAGGTTCAATTCCAGAGTAGGGAAGATTCTTCTGGAGAAGGGAATGGCTACCCACTCCAGTATTCTTGCCTGCAGAACCCCATGGACAGAGGAGCCTGGTGGCCCACAGTGGATGGGGTCCCAAAGAGTCAGACACGACTGAGCCACTGAGAGCTCCCATGCCGCAAATGAAAGATCTCACACACTTCAGTGAAGATCGAATACACTGCATGCCGCAACTAAGATCCAGCACAGCCAAATAAATACTTTAAAAATTAAATTAAAAATAAGAGCACTTCTGCACCAATCTATAAAACCACGAGAGTCCAAGGAGTCAGGATTAAGGAAGAGGTTTTTACTAAGCTCACCAACATGCTTTAAAAAATAAATAAACAAAAAAAAAAACCTTGTCAAGTGTTTAAGACATTCAAGTTAAATGAAGAACCACTTGACAATTCTTCAACTATTAACAAGACTTCAGCTTCCAACATTCTATTTTTCAAGGCACACCTCAAACTCCATCATCTCTACAAAACTATTTCCTTCCTTGCTACAAAAACAATATTGCTATGTTTAATGTTGAACGTGTTGTAAACCCTAAAATATGTATTTTATTTTCAATTACAAACCGTGCCTTAAAAATCACTGGATCCTCACCACACCCACCAGCATTTCATGCGTGTCTTACATCCAGATACTGCTTCATTTACGAAGTCAGTGCTTAACCAGTTTTCCCTCACCCATTTGCCATGAGAACTATTCGAACTCTCTCAGATCCCTCTTCAAATTTCACTCGCTTAATGAAGCCATTCCAAGAAGGCAGTGAATTGGGCATTGGGGACATTGCAATGAAAATGGAAAAGGAAATACAGACCATGTCACTTTAGTATAAATCATTTTTCCTCCACCGGGTACTTTTTACCCTTGCAATTTCTCAGTCTTACCTTGACTGTCAGCTCACAAAGCTCAAATTATATCTCTATATGCATTTCTTCATCCAGAGCTGGGTAACTGATACCAGTTATCATCCATTTACTTGTCCTCACTGTAAAGATTTCCCTATACTCCTACTTCTCTGGACGCCATGTGCTTGTATATCCGGTATCATCCGGTAACACTGGATAAGGGGGATGTGAAGAGCAGGGGAGGAGGGAATCAATGGGAGCTTTCGTTTTATTAATGGTAATTATGAACAAGTCATTTATTGATTTGAGGTCTTAATTTTTTCATTTATTTAAAATAATAATAGATCTTTAAGTTTGCTTCCACATCTCTTAGAGTACATTCAACATTCAAGCTGCCCTTAAAGGGAACCAAAAATACACTGATTTAAGTGAAATTAAGAAACGTTTATGTCCCTTACAGCCCAGAAGTAGCCAGCCCTAGGCTAATGGGATGGTCCTGCCATCCTCAACAGATGACTTGTATGACTTAGACTTGAGTCTAAGATGTCTTCTCAAGCTGCCACTACAGGGTCTGTATCCCAGCTGGATTAAAAAAAAAAGAAAGAAAGGTCGAAGCATATCCATTTCTCTTATGGCTGTGATCTGGAAACAACTCCTTGGCTCACACTGCACTGGTCACAGCTTGATCACACGGCCTTGAAGAGGAAGATGGGAAGTGTCATCTCTACTGGAGATCCCAGCCCAGGGGCTCTCAGCATTAGTTTAGTACAACATATGATTTTTAGAATGTGAAGAACTCTAAAGGATCTAAGAGTTTATGCCACTTGCAAGATAGTAAGTTTCCCTGACACAGTCTCATAGTAGTGTTAGGCGCTCAGTCGTGTCTGACTCTTTGCAACCCCATGGTCTATAGCCTGCCAGGATCCTCTGTCCATGGGATTCTCCAGGCAAGAATACTGTTGGGTTGCCATCCCCTTCTCCAGAGGATCTTCCCGACCCAGGGACAGAGCCCAGGTCTCCTGCATTGCAGGCAGATTCTTTACCGTCTGAGTTACAGGGAAGTCTTGTACATAGTCTCACGGATTCTGGCAAAGGACGTGGTCAGAACAATCTGCTGACCATAGGCGGTCGGGAACAACAGTACTGCAAGGACCACGAGCATCACCACATGTGCACCAGTTACGTCCTCCCAAGACAATGTGACGGGCCTGGATGGATGAATGCAAACGTAGTGGTTCACACTACAGAAGAAATTTGAATTTAGAGAACTCAAATCTTTTACAACGGGAGTAACGTGCTTGCATTTCGCTCTGGAGAGAGTTACATTCTCTATCTTTCAGGGCCTTTTACTCTACAAACATCTTTAAATATACAGTCCAGGTAACAGGGAGTTATTACCCAACTCATAGCGGAGTGAAAGCCACTCAGTCATGTCCAACTCTTTGCAACCCCATGGACTACACAGTCCATGGAATTCTCCAAGCTAGGATAATGGAGTGGGGAGCCTTTCCCTTCTTCAGGGGATCTTCCCAACCCAGGGATCAGACCCAGGTCTCCCATATTGCAGGCAGATTCTTTACCAGCTGAGCCACAAGGGAAGCCCATCCAACTCATAGGAGGTCTAGAAATGAAAGAGACCCAGGGAGAGTTGTCTCCGGACATAGGACACTATTAAGAAAGACACAGGACACTCTCACTAACCAGTTCCAGGAAAACCAGGGCATATGTTCCTATTAATACCAGTGGCTCCCTAGCAGTCTCTATCACAATTCTGTAATATCTGCCATCTGAAGGATTAATATGAAGGCCACTAGTTCTTTAAGGACATAGATGTTTATAAAGATAAAAATGCCCAAGGTAAACATTTTCAGTGATCAAAACTAGATTCTTAAATCTAAAACCTCTTGTGTTAGGATCTTTAGATACTTCCTGTGATGTGAATGTTGAGTCATTTAGGGCAAGGGCTCCAGACTGGGACGCAAGGCACCTGAGATCTAGGGTAAGATTTTCCATTCATTTGATTCCTGATTTTGAAAATGTCATTCAACATCTTTTAACCTCAATTTATTTATTCTGTACACTGAGCTGTTAATGCTCTTGAAATCTACCTCAAGTTTCACTTGAACTCAGACACTACCATGATCTAGTAACCTGAGATGAAGGTCATATACAAGTCATTGGATAAACTCCTGGCTAAAGTGTCAGTAGTACCGTTAGGAGAAATACTAACTAAAACCCACCCTGGCCAGGCACTACAGTAACCATTTGCATGAGTTATGTTATGACAGGAGATCTTGGTAAGGAACATAGAACTAACAAGCCATCACCAACTGGAAGAATTCGAGAAAGGTCAAAGGACATTGCACATGTCCTACCACCTACCATAATCCTTCTGGCTAGACTCTATCTGGGCTGAGAGACATGTGTGCCACCAGGTAGGACCCTGAGTCAGAAGGACTGTCCAGAGACAACCCAGAAATTAATCCTGTCACCATAAAACCCAAGACTGTGAGCCACATGGCAGGGCAGACTTCCTGGGTTCCCTTACCCTGCTGCTTTCTGCCAGGCACCCCTTCCCAATAAAGTCTCTTGGGTTGGCAGCACGTGTGTTTCCTAGGACAATTCATTTCCGAGTGTTAGACAAGAGCCCATTCTCAGGCCCTGGAAGGGGTCCCCCGTCTGCAACAGTTCCACTAATGCTCAGGGCACTTCTCACCTCTCTGTTGGAAGATATTTTTTCTGTGTTCCACCCAAAACAATAAATATTCTTTCTCTTAAACCTGTCAAGCTTGGGTCTGAGTTTTTAACAAATTCAGCAGGAGCTAAGTGATTTGATCATACCTCTTTCAGTTAGGTTTACCTAGATCAAAGCCTTCGTCTCACATGCCAGTTTCAGTGGCTATCCTGGAAGACTGCAGAAGAGAAGTTTCTGAAGTTGCCTCCATGTGGGCGCAGGAGGAGAAACTGATGGCACTCGTGCCAAATACGTCCATTCTTGATCTGAATTCTCCCTCCTTATCTGTTACTATCTGATCCATTCCTTTCCATCTACCTGCTTCAAAAGGCAATTAAAGAGTGCAAATCTCGTTACTCTTTCTCAATATAGTCTTAAGAAACACTTTACCTGTTGCAGTATCTCCTTTTTATCCCTGATCTGCAGTTAGTTCCACTAATTCTTTGGTGCTTTCTTGCCTTTTGTGTTTTAATTACTTTTGAATATTGGCTCTGAACTCATTTCAAAAGGCTTTATAAACTCTGACAGTGGAAACGGGGTGGAGAGGAAGCTGCCGGCATGCCTAGATTTCTGGTCTGCAACTTTGCAGTATCTTCATCCTCCTCATTTCATTTTCAAAAACCATTTTTTTTCTTACGACTATTTTTTTTCTTGCCAACAAGTCCCATAGGGTTTCACTTCAAAGCGCTCACTGAGGTCTAGGTTGCCAATTGTGGTATTTTAAAACACAGACTCCAGGCTTCCTGTGGGGCTTTTTCTGTTTGTTTTAAATTGTCTTTTCAATATTTTCCTAATTAATGTTCTTATTTTAGAATCATTTCCATTTTATAATTTAATTTTTCATTTTCTCCATTTTTAGTCAAAGTCATAAATGCATATGGTTTATGAAGCAAATGAACAGAGGGACTTCTAAAGAAAACCAAAATTTCCCTTTTTTATGCCTGCCCGCCCACAGAGTCTTAAATCCCAGGAGAAAACACTTTAACCAATTCCTTTTTATTTTCCTGGGGCGCACCTTCAAACACTTAATTAACACATTTATACCACCATTTCTTCCAGGAGTAATGTACAGATGTGAGAGTTGGACCATAAAGAAGGCTGAGCACTGAAGAATTAATGCTTTTGAATTGTGGTGCTGAAGAAGATTCTTAAGAGTCCCATAGACAGCAAGGAAATTAAACCAGTCAATCCTAAAGGAAATCAACCCCGAATATTCATTGGAAGGACTGATGCTGAAGCTGAACCTCTAATACTCTGGCCACCTGGTAGGAAGAGCCAACTCACTGGAAAAGACCGTGATGATGGAAAAGACTGAGGGCAGGAGGAGAAGGGGGCAACAGAGGATGAGATGGTTGGATGGCATCACCAACTCAAGGTACCCGAGTCTGAGCAAACTCCGGGAGTTGGTGATGGACAGGGAGGCCTGGCATGCTGCAGTCCATGGCGTTGCAAAGTGTCGTACACAACTCAGAGACTGAACACTGCCACCATCTCCATTTCTTAGCTACTGGCCTCCTGCCATGGTAGATGAGGATTTTGCTCACTCACATTATTCCTCACCTCTCCAAATCTTTCCCTCTATATACAGTTTTATATAGAGAGAAGTTTGTAAGTCCATAGTTTCTGCAGTAACAACAAAACACGTTAAAACCCTATTTCTTGGCCCCAAATTATGCACAATACATCTTGGCTCCCTACTTTATAAGATGACAAGACAAGAAAACCCTCATCCTTGTCTCCTCCTCTCTTCCTTTCCACCATCTGTCCATCAACCAGATCTACACTTTTAATAATAGCAGAGTGGATACTTTTTACAAGCTGTTCTATAAACTTCCTACAATTTTCCATAATCTTTATAGGCTTATTCTAAAAGATGAAAACTGTAAGTGGCACGTGATTTACTCTGGTCAATAATGAGCTATATCACAAGCTAGGCCTCCATATTCTTTTCCAGTGCTCTTTTCTGATTAAAATATAATATACTTAGGATTAGTTCAATTGTATTCTCCTTTTTCATAGTTGATCAATTTCCTTTAGCACATTCTCAAATATTTTGAGGTTCACAATCATATTATCTATCTTTTCAGTCTTCTTTTCTTTCCTTCCCAGAGACCACCTTTTTGGTGTCTTCCTTCTCCTTCCATAATATAGACTGAGACTGCATTTTAGGCCTAGCACACAGAATTTCCATCACTGCATTCCGGTTTGAATCTTTTGTTTCCTAAACTCTGCATATTTTCTCCTGATATGTTCCCCTCTTTTTTTTCTGGAGCATATCCTCAAGGAACTTTCTAAAAAAGGATACTCAACCATCTTGATCTGAAAAAGTTCATTCAACCATCACCTTTGATTTATTGGCTATTATCTTTGAGAATAAAGTGTTGTTGGTAAGGAATCTAATCTCATTCCTTTGTAGGCAACTTCTGTTTTAACTTCTCCATAGCCTAGTTTTGGGAATGGTCTCATCTATGCTGTTCTAAAAGTCACAATTATCTCTGTCAGTTCAGTTCAGTCACTCAGTCATGTCCAACTCTTTGTGACCCCATGGACGGCAACACGCCAGGCTTCCCGGTCCATTAAATCTCTTAGTGTCTCTTTACACATTCATTGTGCTTAATCCTATCTGAGCCTTTTCATTCTGAACACTGCATTCTTTGTTTGTTTCTGGGAAGTTTTTTTTCTTTCTTTTTTTTTTCTGATTTCTTCTGTTCCACAAATTTTCTAATACTTATTCATCCTCTCCATTAACTTTAAGACTCAGTTTTATCCCTTTATTCTTTTCTATCTGAAACCTCTCCCTAGGTAATTTCTTCATCTTCTGTGGCCTAAACTGATGGATATACTGATGACTCCAAACTTATATCTCCAGCCTGATCTCCCTGTGGACTCTACGGATCCAATTGCCTATTGATCTGATCTCCATGCTCAGATATTTAATAAACATCTGAAATATGACCCCTTCATACCTTTTCCCAGTGAACACCTCCCTTCTTCTTCCCAAAGGCAATAATTGCTATTTATAACATTATAATTTAGTTCTGTACCACACAGTATACAGTACTTGCTATCTGGCCTCTTTTTCTTACTATTCTTTGTGAACCTCATCTACTTGCATATAACAAAAGTTCATTCACTTTAGTTGTAATATAGTAATATAATACTCTATTATATGAATGTGTGAGCAATTATTTATTTAATCTACTATCAACAGTGACATGGCACCCCACTCCGATACTCTTGCCTGGAAAACCCCATGGACAGAGGAGCCTGGTGGGCTGCAGTCCACGGGGTCACTAAGAGTCAGACACGACTGAGCGACTTCCCTTTCACTTTTCACTTTCATGCATTGGAGAAGGAAATGGCAACCCACTCCAGTGATCTTGCCTGGAGAATCCCAGGGACGGGGAGCCTGGTGGGCTGCCATCTATGGGGTCGCACAGAGTTGGACACGACTGAAAAGACTTAGCAATAGTGACATGGGTTGTTTTCTATCTTTAGCTACGATGGATAGTGCTGCTCCAATCAATCAGGTACACAGCTCTTGATACACATCTGCATGCATTTCTGTTGTGTATGTAACCGAGAGTAGAACCACAGTAGCAAAAAGAAAAAAATTAGAAAAGAAAAAAAATCAATGAGCTACCCCTACATAGCTGTAAGAATAGCCAAAATCCAAACACACTGACAATAACAAATGCTGTCAAAAAACAGAAACCAGCAGGAACTCTCATTCACTGTTAGTGTAACCACAACATGGAAACAGCACTTTGAAAGATAGTCTGGTGGTTTCTTCCAAAACTGAGCATAATTTTCCCCAAGATCCAGCAATCAGGCTCCTTGATATTTACCCAAATGAGGTGAAAAACCTGTCCATGCAAACCTGTACACAAATATTTATAGGAGTTTTATTCACAACTGCAAAACCTGGAAGCAACCAAGATATCCTTCAGTAGGTTAATGCATCAATGACCTAGGGTACATACCGACAATGGAATATAACTCAATGTTTAAAAGAAATAAGCTACCAAGCCATGAAAATTCATGGAGGAAACAGAAACGCATACTACTGTGTGAAAGCAGCCAATCTGAAAAGACTTCAAACTAAATTATTCCAACCATGTGGCATCCTGGATAAGGCACAGCCATGCAGGTGGTTTAAGAGTGGTAGTGGTGAGCAGAGGCTGAGGGGCCAGAAAGATGGCAGGCAAAGCACAGACGGTTTTTGAGGCAGTGAAGCTACTATGTCTGAAAATATAATGGTGGATGGGTTGTTTGTCCAAACCCGTAAAACATAAGGACTTCCCTGATAGCTCAGTTGGTAAAGAATCTGCCTGCAATTCAGGAGACCCCAGTTCAATTCCTGGGTCAGGAAGATCTGTTGGAGAAGGGATAGACTACCCACTCTAGGATTCTTAGGCTTCCCTTGTGACTCAGCTGGTAAAGAATCTGCCTGTAATGCAGGAGACCTGGGTTCGATCCCTGGGTTGGGAAGATCCCCTGGAGAAGGGAAAAGCTACCCACTCCAGTATTCTGGCCTGGAGAATTCCATGGGCTGTATAGTCCATTGGGTTGCAAAGTGTTGGACATGACTGAGTGTCTTTCAATTTCATAAAACATAAAACAAGAGTAAATTCTAATATAAATTATGGGCTTTGAGTGATAATGACATGTGAATGTTCATCGCACATGACGAACATACCATTCTGGTGGAGGATACTGACATGTGAAGGCTATGAATGTGAGAGGTCATGGGGTATTAGGAACTCTATACTTTCTGCTCAATTCCATGGTGAACCTAAAACTGCTCTAAAAATAAATTTGTAAAGAAGCAGCTAAGCAAAACAGGAAAATCCTGTTGGAAATCTTTGATATCTACACACAAAAAAGAAACAGTGAGGTTCACTTCAACTAATACTAACATACAAATTCTTCTGTTTAAATCCTTCAGTGGGTTCCAGGTTGGGTTTCTGAGACACTGAGATGAAAGTTCACATGTAACAGATCTATCTGAGAGTATTCCCAGGAAAAGGTGAGCAGAGAGGGTCAATGGGATTGGTGGCGGGGGGAGAAGGGAAGCAAACAAGGCAGAGTATCAAGTAAGCCCCCAAATGTTAACTTTCTGTCAACTCTATGGGGAAGATGAAAACAGGGCTGGTCACTCCTGAGAGTCACTCCCAATAGAACAGGAACCCTCGTGCACTATTGATGGGAATATAAATTGGTGCAGCCACTCTGGAATACAGTAAGGAGGCAACTCAAAGTATTAAAAATAGAACTATCACATGATCCACCAATTCCAATTCCAGATGTTAATTCAAAGAAAATAAAAATGTTAAGTCAAAAAGATATATGCACTCTAGCGTTCACTGAACTATTTACAACAGTCAAGATATGGAAACAGCCTCAGCGTCCACTGATGGATGAATGGACTAAAAAAAAACGTGATTCACACACATACGCATGCATACATGATATTATTAAGCCATTCAAAACAGGAAACTCTGCAATTTGGTACATCATGGATAGGCCTCAAGAATATTACACTAACTCACTCAGTTATAAAAGAAGCAAGTCATGGGGATATACTGTATAGCAATGGTGATTATGCTTAATACTGTATTGCATATTTGAAAGTTGCCAAGAGAATAAACTTAAAAAGTTCTCATCACAAGAAAAATAATTCTGTAACTCTAAGATGTTAACTAGACTTACTGTAGTGATCATTTAGCAATATATAAAAATATCAAATCACTATGTTGTGCACCTGAATGCTATATCAATTATACCTCCATTTAACAAAAACAGGTTTACCACATTAAAAACAAAACTTCTGTAACTTGAAAACCACAAGGTCAACAGAAAAACAATGTAAATGATAGAAAAAATAGTTTTAAAAATGTTTTCCATACATCAACAGTAAAACTCTAAAAAGAAAATTCAGTTCAGTTCAGTCGCTCAGTCGTTTCTGACTCTTTGATATTAAAAAAAATAGGAGCTGGTAATCCATCCATTAAACCATAAAAGCATTGGGCTCATTCAAACATGAAAAGATGTTTAGCTTCACTACTAATCAAATGAATATTAAAACAAAAAAATCACTTTTTAACCTATCACATTAACAAAAATTTACAAATATACTATATATGTGAAAACATTGGGAATCAGGTACTCAGTGATGGGCATATAAATTCGGTACCGCCTTTTAGAAAATAATTTAGAAGTATATATCAAAATCTAAAATTTATTGTAACATTTGTCCCAGAAATTCTACTTTAAGGAATTAATCCTACAGAAGTATTCCTACAGGCTTTACCAAGGTAAAAATAAAACACACAATGCATGATTCCAATATATAAAATGCTAAAAAAACAAATCTATAGAGATGGAAACAGATCAATGCTTGCCTGGGACTGGGTGGGACCAGAGCTTGCCTGCAAATGGAGATAGAAATCTTTGAGGTGATGGAAATATTCTAAAACTAAGTTGTGGTGTTGATTGTACAGTTAACTGTCAATTTAATAAAAACATCCCTGATAGCTCAATTGGTAAAGAATCTTCCTGCAGTGCAGGAGACCCTGGTTCAATTCCTGGGTTGGGAAGATCCACTGGAGAAGGGATAGGTTACCCACTCCAATATTCTTGGGCTTCCCTGTGGCTCGGCTGGTAAACAATCAGCCTGCAATGTGGATTAATCAATTGAATTAACTTTGTGAATTTTATAGCATGTAAATTACCCCTCAATAAAGCTGTTTTTCTCAGAGACACAAAAAGCAAAATACTCAGTCTAGTAATAGCATGTGCATATGCAGTTACATGTATGTTTCCACAAAGAAATCTCTGCCTTAGAACACTGCTATATTATTTGAATGTTTCAGTATGAATATTACTTTCAATACATTCAGAAAAAAAATGGAAAATTACTATTATATATTTTTCAAAATACTGATTTATAAAATATTATAATATAGTTTATAAAAATTCTAAAAATATTATCTTTGAATATCTATATAGTTCCTACCACGCCAGCCTCCAAAAACACAAAATCTGATTTCATATATGTCTGATCAACATAGCAGTATGATATTTTGCAAAAGCAGAGTAAATTAAGAAGACCAAGCCATTTGTAAATACAACATCACAGAATGGAAGGTAGTAAAGGTCACTGCTGACATTTACTCAGCACTGCTCTGAGTGCTCCGGATGACCTCACCTATATAATCCACATAACCACTCAGTGTTGCAATCCGACCACAGTGCACTTGGCCAAGACCACCGAGCTGGTGACTGCAGAGCAGAGACGTAAGCCCAGGTGGTCAGACCCCAAGGCCTGGGCTCGAAAGCTGGACCAGACTGCCCTATTACTAAATAGGTCATACTCATATTACACATATAAACTAATTCTCTCATTACACATTCCTTTGACTGTGTGGATCACAATAAACTGTGGAAAATTCTTCAAGAGATGGGAATACCAGACCACCAGACCTGCCTCTTGAGAAATCTGTATGCAGGCCAGGAAGCAACAGTTCGAACTGGACAACAGACTGGTTCCAAATAGGAAAAGGAGTACATCAAGGGTGTATATTGTCACCCTGCTTATTTAACTTCTATGCAGAGTACATCATGAGAAACGCTGGACTGGAAGAAACACAAGCTGGAATCAGGATTGCCGGGAGAAATATCAATCACCTCAGATATGCAGATGGCAGCACCCTTATGGCAGAAAGTGAAGAGGAACTCAAAAGCCTCTTGATGAAAGTGAAAGAGGAGGGTGAAAAAGATGGCTTAAAGCTCAACATTCAAAAAACGAAGATCATGGCATCCGGTCCCATCACTTCATGGGAAATAGATGGGGAAACAGTGGAAACAGTGTCAGACTTTATTTTTGGGGGCTCCAAAATCACTGCAGATGGTGATTGCAGCCATGAAATTAAAAGATGCTTACTCCTTGGAAGAAAAAGTTACGAGCAACCTAGATAGCATATTCAAAAGCAGAAACATTACTTTGCCGACTAAGGTCCATCTAGTCAAGGCTATGGTTTTTCCTGTGGTCTTGTATGGATGTGAGAGTTGGACTGTGAAGAAGGCTGAGTTCTGAAGAATTGATGCTTTTGAACTGTGGTGTTGGAGAAGACTCTTGAGAGTCCCTTGGACTGCAAGGAGATCCAACCAGTCCATTCTGAAGGAGATCAGCCCTGGGATTTCTTTGGAAGGAATGATGCTAAAGCTGAAACTCCAGTACTTTGGCCACCTCATGGGAAGAGTTGACTCATTGGAAAAGACTCTGATGCTGGGAGGGATTGGGAGCAGGAGGAGAAGGGGACGACAGAGGATGAGATGGCTGGATGGCATCATGGACTCGATGGATGCGAGCCTGAGTGAACTCTGGGAGTTGGTGATGGACAGGGAGGCCTGGCGTACTGCAATTCATGGGGTCGCAAAGAGTCGGACACGACTGAGCGACTGAACTGAACTGAAGTTTCTTTCAATAAAACACTTTCTAAATTTTTATTTTAGTGGTCAGCTTTTAATTTTTTTTAACTATTCCCACGTTGCCAATTCAAGTCAACAGAACACAAAGTAGATATTTGAGGAGCTTTCATAGAATTCTAAATAGCTAATACAGGAAATGGCACAAAATAGGGTTTAGAAAATATATGTTGAGTTATGTTGAACGCTTTTAACAATGTTGGTTTCCACAAATTCAGACTGGTTGACAGTTTAAAAATCAACTTTCAAAAAATGCATAATAGATGGAACAAAATCCTTCCTATTTCTTTCAAGGCTTGAGACATCAGGATACATATATATGTGTAAGTATGTATGAATACCAGTTATGATGTTGTATGGCAGAAACGAACAATTTTAAAAATAAATAAATAAATAAAATGGATAACCAACAAGGTCCTACTATATAGCACAGGGAACTCTGCTCAATATTATGTAACAACCTAAATGGGAAAAGAATCTTAAAAAGAATAGATATATGTATAACCAAATCATTTTCTGTACACCTGAAACTAACACAATGCTGTTAATCAACTATGTTGTTAGTTAGTTTTGTCCTGACTCTTTTGCGACCTCATGGACTGTAGCCCACCAGGCGCTTCTGTCCATGGGATTTCCCAGGCAAGAATACTGGAGTGGGTTGCCATTTCCTTTTCCCGGGGATCTTCCCAACCCAGGGATGGAAACCATGTCTCCTACTTGGCAGGGAGATTCTTTACCACCGAGGCACCAGCGAAGTCATAGTCAAATAAAAAGCTTTTTTAAAAGAAGGTATCAGGAAGCCTGACCCAGTAGAGACCGCCCACTGGAAAACACTGCAGCCCATCACATTTAAATTATTTCTACAACTTCACTAACAAGTCATTAATAAGCCAAGCTCCCAGAGACACTGATCACAGTGATCGTATATCAAATAGACACAGCAGGCCCTTCTACACCTCCCACTGACACAGGTAACGCGGCATGCTCACACTGAAAATAGAATATAATAAACCCATTTAGATTCTCACATCAGTAAAAGAGGAAAATAACCCTGGCATTAATGCTTGGCTATGATATCCTTAAGATGATGCTAATCCTCCTAAATCCCGTATTTCTGCAGTCAAAGGTTACAGATAGTCTCATCACAAAATGAGCCTTAGAAACACAAAGATTCCGTTGGTCTTAAAATTGGAAAATAATGACCTCTTTTCTCACAAAACCCAAATAAACACAAATCCCAGTGTATCCTATTGTAGAGGGCTTCCTCCCTTATCCTAGGGTTACTGATATTATCCTGATATTATCCTTTTTCCGTCCAGCAGGGATAAAAATAACAGCTCTCTGAAACAGCTGAGTTCACAACTCAATCTAAAAAGCCTCATTTAGATGTACCTTCATCCATTAATTTTGAAATTAAGTTTTATCAGTTCTTGCCATATCAACGTGAAAGTCCTCAAATATACATGCAAAAGTTATTATCTTATTCTTCTGCAGTGTTTAAAAATTAATAATGGTGAAAGCCCAATTACCATCTAGCCACGTCAAGGCATACGAGTCAATGAATTGCATAGACTTTAAGAAGTTCAGGTATCATTACTAAGTTTAGCCCCCTTTGAACTTATAACCCACATTCCTATTCTGTTAATATCATCATATTGAAACTCTCAGCATTATAAAGCTAATTTTACATAGCAATTTCCCATTGGTTGTCATACTCCATGTGGGATAATATTTTCATGTTAAGCATTGAGATGAAGTCCTTTCTAGATGAATTCTTATTGACAAACTGAATTTTGTTTAAAACATCAGTTTTAATCTCTGGAACACTGAAATGAGCTTCTGTATTTTTAATTCAGGTTCATTTTAATATTGTTCTGATTTTTTCATTTTGATGAAAATCATTGTTTCAAATCATCTTCTGTTCGACCACTGAGGAACAACTGGCTTATGTCTAAAAATACACGCCAAACTGTTTGTATACCTATTGACTTAGAGGGAGGCATCAAGAAAATTAGCTTTGTTGTGCAAATGTGGTAAGTTTTCATGGAGTTTACATCAATCACCTTCAGAAGGAGCCAATGGTTACACTATGCTGTGATTGTGATCGGGGCTGTTACAGTGACAGATTCTGTAATTCCGATTTGCTTTTCCTGAAAGGGGAAATGTCTTTTTTTGGTGTGTACAGCACAGTTACTGGCACATATCGAGCACCAGCTAGGAAGAAAGAAAGGAAGGGAGGAATTTGTATTCAAAAGTGCTTTGGAAACTATAAATCCCATGCATATACAAGAGCTCAGTATTATTATTGTTTTCATTAGCACCAGGAGAGTGGCTGATCTGCTTATGTGATTAGCTGTACTTAGAACATGTCCTCCTCAAGAGCCTGTCTTGCTCTCGCAGTAGGGCTAAATAAACTGTCTCCTCTTAAGGCTTGATAATTCCTACACCAAATGAAATCCATCTTCTTAAGCCAAAGGACTGATTATTGCTTATCTATACCGAGCTGACAGGGGAAGAAAAGGCTTTTCCATTATACCAAAAAATAATAATAATAATTTCTATTTTCTTTCAAATATCACACCTCACTCAGGCTTGCAGATTCCCCCAAAGAGAGGATAAACAGGTCAATAGGCCATTGAGATAAATGCCACAAAGAAAAAACTACTCAAAGTAAACACCACAATGTTTTTTGTCTTCAGACAGATTTACATTCTTTTTTTGATCCTCTCACAATGTCCTTTCCCAAATTTAGAAAGTATCTTAGAATTACATTTAAAATAACAAGACTATCCTGTGAAAACCTGTCAAGATGTGTTGGGCTTCTTTTCTAGCTATGATTGTCCAGTTTTATTTAAAAGAACAGCTAAACAATAACACTGCTTGACATATAAGATGATGTTCAATACAAGGACCTGCAAACAATGTATATATCCCGATCAAGTGAGTGTGTGTGTGCGTGAGAGAGAAAGAGAAATGGCTCATATTGACTAGACCATATCAAAAATATCGGATTTAATTCTAGTTGTCATATTTTGAGAGAAACAATTGAAACTGGGATATTTAACATTTACAGAGAAGAATGTGATCAATCTAAGAATGTTGTTACATGAGGACATCTGAGTAAAGCAGGTTTATCAAAACTAGATCCCAGAGAATCTTAGAGAAACAGAAGTGTGTCTGGAAAAGAGATGTGTCCATTTTCTTTAAATAATTGAAGGAATCGCATACAAATATGAAGGAGGCATGTTTTTACTTCTTGACAAAATTAGGAGCAATATATTACATCTTATGAAATATTCAGTTCCCAGCAACTTCAGAGGGAAATTCAAGAGTTGGGTTTGGAACATGTAATTTTGAGATACCAAGTAGGTATCTTGGAGGAGGAAATGGCAACCCACTCCAGTATTCTTGCCTGGGAAATCCCATGGACAGAGGAGCCTGGTGGGCTACAGTTCATGGGGTCGCAAAAGAGTCAGACACGACTTAGTTACTAAAACAAACAAAGTAGATATCTGAGGCTTCTCAGGTGATGCTAGTGGTAAAGAACCCACCTGCCAATGCAGGAGACTTAAGAGACATGTTTGGCCCCTGGAGAAGGGCACAGCAACCCACTCCAGTATTCTTGCCTGGAAAATCCCATGGACAGAGGAGTCTGGCAGGCTATGGTCCACAGAGTTGCAAAGAGTCAGACACAACTGAAGTGAATTTCAGTTCAATTCACTCACTCAGTTGTGTCCAACTGTTTGTGACCCCATGGACTGAAGTACACCAGGCTTAAACTCAACTCACGTCCATTGAGTCGGTGATACTGTCTAGCCATCTCGTCCTCTGTCACCCCCTTCTCCCACCTTCAATCTTTACCAGCATCAGGGTCTTATGAGTCAGCTCTTCACATCAGGTGGCCAAAGTATTGGAGTTTCAGCTTCAGCCTCAGCCCTTCCAATGAATATTCAGGACTGATTCCCTTTAGGATGGACTGGTTGGATCTCCTTGCTGCCCAAGGGACTCTCAAGAGTCTTCTCCAACACCACAGTTCAAAAGCACCAATTCTTCAGCACTCAGTCTTTACAGTCCAACTCTCACATCCATACATGACCACTGGAAAAGCCATAGTTTTGGTTTATAGGAAAACCTGCCTCCTGAGAAATCTGTATGCTGGTCAAGAAGCAACAGTTAAGTGACTTAGCACAAATAAATGTTTAAATGAAGGTAAGTAGAGATACACACACATATAGATTTATATAGATATTCTATACACATATATAAATTTGATAGTTGAGATTCTAGAAAGAAGACAGAGCTTTAGGCATAAGTTTGATAATATTTGAAATCTTCAGTCTGGGTGAATTCATCGAGGAAATAAATTTATTTAAGGGAAGTGGTCCAAGGAATAAGCCCTTGGCTATCCTAACATTTATATATCTGGAAGATAAGAATCAAGAGAAAGAGACAAGAGTGTCTTAGTTTGAGTTTCCCTAGAAGTAGACGCTGAATCAGTTATTTGGGTACAGGTAATTTATTGGGTTAGCCAAAAAGTTCATTCGGGTTTTCTGTAAGATATTATGGAAAAATCTGAATGAACCTTTTGGTCAACCCAATATTTGAAAGGTGACCCCCAAGAAACACTAGTAGTGGAATCAGACCAAGGGACAAGGAAGGAAAAGCAGCCAGTAAAGGGAACGTTATCAAACAAGTTTATCGTTGGGCACCAGTGGAGTTTAATTCCCCTGAGGAACTCTGTAAACCAATACAAAATGCATGCCTCAAGGTTATCCCTCCAGCAAGAAAAGAAACTGGAGAGTATTTAGATACCAACTGCATCAGTCTTGAGATGGGATCTGCTCCTGGGAGGCATTTTTGATATTTTGAGCCTCCCAGGCTTGTGGGCTGTGCAGGCTCCAGCATCCAACACAAGCTCAAAGGTAGACAGCTGAAAGTTAGACCAGCCAGATGACAGCCTCCATCGCAGGATGGCACAGTCAGAAAGATGGGGAGAGACAGACATATCCTGCAGGCCAAGTGAATCATGAGCTAACAATGCAAAACGGGTCCCTGCGTTACGTTTGATATTGGGGACATGCCCTCTGATTGTTCCTTCAGCAACAATTTTCTATGGTATTAACCAGTAGAAAAATTAAAAAAAAAAACCAAATCAGCAGCACAGAGTCCCCAAAGTGAAATTCTCCTTCTTCCACCTTTAGAATGAGTTCTGTACAGTAGGAGATAAGTGGCTTATAAAGACGCATTGAACAATATGTTAATTAAAGGAGTAGTGCCAACCGCAGGAACATTTATAACCTTCAGGGAAAAAGGAAACTTTGTTTTGAGGACACTATGGAGGGCTATTGCTTATGCAGCAGCTATTAGCTGAGCAATCGTCAGTAATGACTACCGCTGGGTAAACTATGTGTGACCGGGCTCAGGTGTGCCCAACTCTTTGTGACCCCAAGGACTGTAGTCCGAGAGGCTCCTCTGTTTATGGGATTTTTCAGGCAAGAATACTGGAATGAGTTGCTATTTTCTACTCCAGGGAACCTTCCCAACCCAGGTATCAAACCCACATCTCCTGCGTCTCCAGCATTAGCAGGGGGATTCTTTACCACTGAGCCACCTGAGAAGCCCCCAGGCATATTACACCGTTCATAAAATCATGAGAATATACTTATTCGCTTCTAGACTCAGGTTACCTTCAATTTCACTAGAATGTATTTCTAGTGTAGAAAGATTTCCCAGATAAAATTCCCCTATTGGAAAATCCCAAAGCCCCATCAACTATGTTTCCTTATTTACTGTATATGTTTCTTTTAAAAATATTTTCTTCACAATTTGAAAAATAATTATGGATACTGTTTTAAATTCTTGAGTGTGTGAGAAAGAACTGGAAGGAAAGATTTATCTGCAGGACAGTAAATAAGTGAGATTTGTCCTTCAGCTCACCTTCAGACAGAAAGGTAAACTGTTTGACTTTATCATCAGGAAAAAGCAGACAGCAAGGAAATTTGCTGTGTAAATAATGGCCTGTGGCATGATTAGAAGCAGCCATACCTTAAAGCACTCTTTCTTAACTCATAAAAAGATACTTAGCATCTGATCACTGATATTTTTGTGCATAAAAGACACTACTTTGAAATACAGGTATCTGTATACTGCCTGAGAAGTCATTAACCAAAACTCAGACTCTGACATTCATTGTGAATCTATTTCTCATGGAAAATCACCATAGCTGCTGTTCTGCGGGACTGACAGTACCTCCTCAGCTGTTTGCCTTTAAGAATCATTTAAAGGACCAAGGGAAGAAGGAAAATTGAAAAGTAAATTAAATGTCACAAGTGAAGGGCTGTCACCCTCAGATTTAATAATGTCGTTATCGAAAGTTAAATACCAGGCAATTACAAATATGAAGATATGCAAGACATCTACAGCATAATTACATATAGCCAGCATTTTCAGAGTTAAGAAGAATTTAACATCATCTGAAGAACTTTCTAAATGATTATTCTCATCTACACAGCCTATCCCTACCAGCCCACTAAATCAAGGTAGTTGATTTGAACTATAAGGATGGGATTCAGATTATTTCTACTCAGAGGCAATCAGATTTTTTTTCCTTATGCTTTGTTTTAGTCCTTTAAGAGGGATGTGGCCCAGTGTCTTGGTGGTATATATGCTGAGTTACCTTGCAAAATGGTTCCCTCTGCAGGCAAATACTTTGTGATGATACGATGCTAAACATGGATAATAATTCTATCACAGTTTTCTGGGGGATCATTCAAGAATGCACAGCACACAAACTCATCCCTCAACTTCACTGCTCCATCCCTATTCTAATATACATCACCGGAATGATGACATTCAGAACCATAATTCATCAGTACACATCTTTCTCCTGATGTATTGTGTTTCATACCATCGCTCTGAAAGTGACACAGAATTCCGAGTGAGCGAAAACTCATAAATAATATTACAATTAAAAATAAAAGATTACTTAGAAGGTAGCAAGTATATTCAGATGTGACTTTTAAATGGCAGACGCATGGCATTTTTCAAATCTCAGAAACATCTATTATGTGGGCCATGAGGGACCAGGGGAAGATGATGGATTATTTTTTTAATACTTCTACACTTTTTTGTTCCCTTCTCAGATAAACAAACACAGAGAGAGAGAGAAACTTATGTCCAGATTTTAGGGGTCTTGGGCATGGATGTGGAAGTCTGCTCAACCTTTTTTTTTTTTTTTTTTTGAGACTATAAATGCATCTCTTAGGTTATTAACCTTCTCTAAGTGTCAAAAATAGTCTATGTACTGAATTTTCTCTTTTGTTGTCCTTACCCATGCCTCTATCTTTCTCATTTCTCCTCTGCTCAGTCGGGACAGGACAAATTGAAGTGGGAGAATAGTTCGAGGGGGAGTGAGGAGCAACAGATGCATCTCAGGCTAATCCCAATGACCACTGTTGCAAATCCTACTAAAAATGCCAAGCTAATATGGGATGAACAGTGAAAAAGTCACAGGTACTTTATGTCCAAGGACTAGCAGACCAGGGACGACCTAACTCACAGAAACCAATCCAGGACCCAGGTAGCAACTAATTCTTTTGCTCAATTATGTAACAGATAACAGTGCATTTATAGACTTAAAAAAATCACAAAATATAAAAGGATAAGCAAAGAAATGTGAGTCTTTATTGCATCCTGAATCTCCAATTCCACTCCCCAGATGTAATAGCTTTTAACTGTCTTGCATGTTAGTTAGTTCACCATGGTCTGCACTGAAGTATCATGCAGGCCACATACGCACTTGGTCCATGGAATTCTCCAGGCAAGAATACTGGAGTGGGGAGCCATTCCCACCTGCAGAGGATCTTCCCGACCCAGGGATCAAACCTGGGTCTCCTGCACTGTAGGCAGATAATCATCTGAACAAGGGAAGCCCTTAAAGGTTTTCAGTTCAGTCAGTTCAGTCACTCAGTCGTATCCGACTCTTTGCGACCCCATGAACTGCAGCACGCCAGGCCTCCCTGTCCATCACCAATTCCCGGAGTTCACTCAAACTCATGTACATCGAGTCGGTGATGCCATCTAGCCATCTTATCCTCTGTCGTCCCCTTCTCCTCCTGCTCCCAATCCCTCCCAGCATCAGAGTCTTTTCCAATGAGTCAACTCTTCTCATGAAGTGGCCAAAGTACTGGAGTTTCAATATTACCATCAGCCCTTCCAAAGAACACCCAGGGCTGATCTCTTTTAGAATGGACTGGTTGGATCTCCTAGCAGTCCAAGGGACTCTCAAGAGTCTTCTCCAACACCACAGTTCAAAAGCATCAACTCTTTGGCGCTCAGCTTTCTTCACAGTCCAACTCTCACATCCACACGTGACTACTGGAAAAAAAGTAGACTTGACTAGATGGACCTTGGTTGGCAAAGTGATGTCTCTGCTTTTGAATATGCTATCTAGGTTGCTCATAACTTTCCTTCCAAGGAGTAAGCATCTTTTAATTTCATGGCTGCAATCACCATCTGCAGTGATTTTGGAGCCCAAAAAGATAAAGTCTGACACTGTTTCCACTGTTTCCCCATCTATTTCCCATGAAGTCATGGGACCAGATGCCATGATCTTCATTTTCTGAATGTTGAGCTTTAAGCCAACTTTTTCGCTCTCCTCTTTCACTTTCATCAAGAGGCTTTTGAGTTCCTCTTCACTTTCTGCCATAAGGGTGGTGTCATCTGCATATCTGAGGTGATTGATATTTCTCCTGGCAATCTTGATTCCAGCTTGTGCTTCTTCCAGCCCAGCATTTCTCATGATGTACTCTGCATAGAAGTTAAATAAGCAGGGTGACAATATACAGCCTTGACGGTTTTAGTAGCATTTAAAAATTGAAACAGGTGAAATTCATTTAATTAACATTTCTATTTAATCCAATATATCCAAAACGTCATCATTTAAACACATAATCAATATGATAGCATATGAATGAGGTATTTTGCATGATTTACCTGAATCTCCTAAATCCAGTGTGTATTTTACATTACAGCATATCTCAGTTCAGACCAACCACATTTCAAAGACTTAATAGTCACTGGTTATTGGTTACTATAGTGCAGTTCTAGATGCCTTCTCTGCTTGAGATATATATATATATATCAGTGTGTGTGTATATATATATATTTATGAACAAATTTGACACTCTGTTCTATTTACTATTTCTCAATTGCTACAAAGATTTTCATATTAGCAAATGAAGACATGATTTGGTTTTTAATAGCTGCATTTTGGATGCCTTCCTTCTTTTTCTATAATTGTCCTGTAAAATACATCATTTCTCGCATGCGTGAGTACAGATTTGTGTGAATTTCTTGATCTAAGAGCATATACATTTAAAATCTTGAATTCTGATGCCAAACTGCCTTCCAAATGTGGAAGATTTATGCTCCATCCTTTATTTTCATGCTTTTTAATCTCAGTCAGTTGGATAACGTAAAAATATGGTATTCTGTATTTCCCTGATGCCCATTGAAATTAGCATCTCTGCAGATGTTTATAAGCCATGAATATTTTCTGAACTGCCTTCAAGTGTATTTACTCCATTGATCCACTGAGTTATTGTCCTTTTAAATTGACTGTCAGGGACTTTTTCAATATGAAGAAAACTTGTCTTTTCTCTGTCAAATATATTAAAACATTTCCTTTCATTTGTGTTGGGTTCTTAATATTGTATATAGTACTATTTTGCTGAACCAAACTTTTTAAATTTAATTAAGTTTAGTCAAGCCTTTTCATACACTATTTTATCTTTTTGCCTGTTTCAAGATAATAGAAAAATCACGGTTTTCATGTAGTACATTTCTTGTTGTGCTTTTATAATTATCTTTTGAAATTCAGGCACATAGAACTAGATTAAACATAAATTTCCTTCATTCCCATGTATGAATGAGTTTTAATTAGTCTGTAGTTTATTTATAATAATGTAAAAATCATCACAACTGAAAACCAAAGTTAAAAAATTCACAATTATAACTTACCATATGGTTTCCCCACATCCCATCCTCCCAGCTCATCAACACCACTAGAAGGATCACTTTTCTGAATTCTGGGTTCATCATTCCCTTGTCTATAATTTCCTTCTAGGTTATTTATTATAAATATTTATTGTGTTTCCCTTTGTAATTAAAAAGTACATGTGTGTATGTGTGTGTGCGCTTTTGGCTATTTTAAGCTTTACCAATGTGTCATGCATGTCAGGAGTTCCTTTTTATTTTTTTTAATTTATTTATTTAACTTTACAATACTGTATTGGTTTTGCCATACATTGACATGAATCTGCCACGGGTGTACATGAGTTCCCAATCCTGAACCCCCTTCCCACCTCCCTCCCCATACCATCTCTCTGGGTCATCCCAGTGCACCAGCCCCAAGCATCCTGTATCCTGTATCAAACCTAGACTGGCAATTCATTTCTTACATGATATTATACATGTTTCCATGCCATTCTCCCAAATTATCCCACCCTCTCCCTCTCCCACAGAGTCCAAAAGTCTGTTCTATACATCTGTGTCTCTTTTGCTATCTCGCATACAGAGTTATCATTACCATCTTTCTAAATTCCATATATATGTATTAGTATGCTGTATTGGTGTTTTTCTTTCTGGCTTACTTCACTCTGTATAATCGGCTCCAGTTTCGTCCACCTCATTAGAACTGATTCAAATGTATTCTTTTTAATGGCTGAGTAATACTCCATTGTGTATATGTGCCACAGCTTTCTTATCCATTCATCTGCTGATGGACATCTAGGTTGATTCCATGTCCTGGCTATTATAAACACTGCTGCAATGAACATTGGGGTACACGTGTCTCTTTCAATTCTGGTTTCCTCGGTGTGTATGCCCAGCAGTGGGATTGTTGGGTCATAAGGCAGTTCTATTTCCAGTTTTTTAAGAAATCTCCACACTGTTCTCCATAGTGGCTGTACCAGTTTGCATTCCCACCAACAGTGTAAGAGGGTTCCCTTTTCTCCACATCCTCTCCAGCATTTATTGCTTGTAGACTTTTGGATCGCAGCTATTCTTACTGGTGTGAAATGGTACCTCATTGTGATCCTTTTAAACTAAACTATATTGCTAAGATTCAAAAAATATTGTATTGCTAATACAAATATATCTTATTGCCTACCACTGTAGTTCATTAATACACTATGATAGTTCACTGTGGGCATATTCACAATATATTCATCTATATTCTGAGGGGCAGCATTTGATTTAGTTTCATACTGTTGGTAAACAGGGCTGCTTATAAAATGCTTTAAAAACATCTTCTCTTTCACATATACCTAAAAGTGGAACTGTCTAGGTCATAGGGTTTATGGATGTACAACTTTGGGAGAAAATGCTGAACTTTTCACAAGATGGTTGCAAAAAATTTACACTCCCACCAGCAATGTGGCTCTGCATTCACATCATCTTCAACTTTGGCATTGCTGGACTTTTTTTTCTTTAACAGTGAAGTGGATGCAATGTGATATCTTAAGACGTTCCATAATTTTTTAAGTCATTTAATTATTGTATTTTGTAAATGTGCTGCTCAATTTATTTGCCTACTTCTTCTTTGAAGTAATTTGGAAGAGTGCTTTATATATTTTTTTATATGAGGGTTTCTCTGCTATATATAGACAAATGTCTTTCCTTCTTTTCTGTTTTGTCTATTAAAGTTGTCTTTCAATAAACAAAAAGGGGAGGTTCAGAGAAAAGCAACAATACATGCAAATATGCTGAGGCACAAAGGTGTCAAGTATTTTAGGGACAGAGGGAAGAATGGTGTGATCTTCTATAGGAAAGCAGTGTACATTGAGTATAGACTTTTAAAGAAAAACTTTTAAATGGGATGTGAGGTCAGGAAATGTATTAAAGAAATCATCCTGGCTTCTGTGTGGAGAACTGCTAGGGAAAGAATGTAGATACCTGAACAGCAGCTAGGAAGTTACTGGTATTATATTCAGTACACGTGATACTAAAGAATACCTTCATTTAAGCGGTGGCATTGGAGATAAACACAGGTGGATTCAAGATCATTTCAAGGTAGTTACGTCATCATTCTCCATGTCTTCCATTCTGCACTCCAGCCATAACACAAATGACCCAGCATTTCCCATCAGGGCATGCTGGTTCACACAGCCACTGCGCCCACACAGCCCCAGTGTCACTTTCCACCACGAGCAAAAAAATGACCAACATCCTTTATGTACCCACAATGTCTCACGGGTATTTTAGAATAGTAACTACTCCAGATAACACACAGATATTTTTATCACTTCCTCCAGATCTGGCAATATGCCTGGCATATACCAAGAACAGTGCCTTACAGTTTGATTATGATATCAGTATCCACTTTTTTCCTAATAAAATGAAACTCTTAAAAGAACCCCACAAAGTTCCTTCCCTAAGTATCCTAGGTGATAGAGAAACATAGAACCTTCTTATACTTCCTGCTACAACTTCTGCTTTGTATCTCCCCAGAAATGGGGAGCTGGAAGTGTGTGTGTGTGTGTGTGCTCAGTCATGTCCGACTCTTTGTGACTCCACGGGCTATAGCCCACCAGGATCCTCTGTCCACAGGATTTCCCAGGCAAAAATACTGGAGCAAGTTGCCATCTCCTTCTCCAGGGGACTGTCCCAACCCAGAAATCAAACCCATGTCTCCTGCTTAGCAGGCAGATTCTTCACCACTGTGCTATCTGGGAAGCCCAGGCACACAGGCACAGAGTTAGAAACACCATGTTCCAAATGGAATCAAGTCAATATCAGTCACTGATGCAGTGGTCGGTGCTGGATGGGGAAGGCATCCTGGGGTCTTCTCTCCAACCTCAGCAACCCTCCACAGCAAGCCGGAAGCCACACCAGAGCATCCCAAGGGACTTGACTGCTCTTTGCCTATGAGGATGGTGCAGATGAGTGAATTCCACCCTGCTTCTGGTTCCCGGCTATTTAGGTCAGTACCCCTGCCCTCGTACTAAACAGGTTCATTCACAGAGATGAAACAGGACACCTCAAGTGTCCGGAGCAATCACCTAAGGTGCCCTTTTACTTTCCTTATTCCCCAGACCGGGCCCCATCCTCCTCTGGCCGTTACGCTTAGTCTGTGCACAGGCTCTGCCACGATCACACTTGGGCCTTCCTTAACAGACTGAGACTCGATTTCGCCCTAAGTGCTTCATGCTCTCGCCTCTCTTGGGCTAAGCTGCTCATTTTAACTTCATTCCTATAAAACTGCACTCCTAATAGCAAATAGCTCTAGATTTAGGCTTGGCAAACTTTATCCTCCTCTAAAGACTCCATCCTTATGACAGTATAATCCAGAGAAGTACTGGGGACGACAGAGGATGAGATGGCTGGATGGCATCACGGACTCGATGAAGGTGAGTCTGAGTGAACTCCGAGAGATGGTGATGGACAGGGAGGCCTGGCGTGCTGCGATTCATAGGGTCGCAAAGAGTCGGACACGACTGTGCGACTGAACTGAACTGAACTGAAAGACTCCATCCTTGTGACAGTATGATCCAGAGAAGTACTCATGATAGACTGAGCTTGGAGAGTGATGATACAGAAAATCCAGCTGTAGTACTCAGCACTCTGCTTTCCCCTCAAAGTTCATGGATAAAGGTGGATCATTGAACTAACCTGTCATCCCTCTCTCTGATCAACTGTAGTGGATCTGTCTTCTTTTCTCGAGACTGTAACTCAAGTGGAGTAACCCAGAACTCATTTAGAGGGGAGTAACCCAGAAATCATTGTATCTTACTGCAAAGAAAAGCTAACAAGAGGTTAACTGAGTATTTGACTATTGAAAATGTTAGGAATGTGTGATTTCCCTTCCCCTATGGACATAACTTGAAACAGAGTCAAGAGGGTGGATGAACCCATAGGGATGACTGGGGGCTGAGCGGAAACTGTCACTGGGAATGTCATTAACAAGATTAGGTGCATGTGAATGCAGTTCCATCTGGCAGAAGGGAGGTTCTCCCACGTAATTCACTCCCAGATCAGACAGTGTGGCCATCAAGATACGACAACGAAACAACAATCTGTCTGGAAGCAGCTGATTTTGAGGCCAGCATCTCTACAGAACAAAGCTGAAAGAGAAAGAACACCAAAGATAAGACCCAGCCAACAAGAATACTTTCAAAATATACTGATAACTTTCCAAATCTCTTTTATGGGTATCAAGTAGCTGTGAGATATGGAAGACACAAACTGTTATCTTTACTTGGAATATGATGAGTACACAACCCAGAGAGGCTGAATGTAACAGAGTTGAAAAATCCTGGACAAAAATCATAATATCTGAGATTCCAGAAATGCTGAGCTGCAGCTACTTCAAGGCAACTTTAACTTCAACACTGATAGATGAGAAAAGGACTATAGCTCCTCTCCATGAATGTCTCCTTAATGTGTCCAGAACCCACTGGGCTTCCCTAGACTCAGACAGTAAAGAGTCTGCCCCCAATGCAGGAGACCCAGGTTTAATCCCTGGGTTGGGAAGATCCCCTGGAGAAGGAAATGGCAACTCTTCCTATTTTTTTAGCGTGACTAAGTAACTCACATTATAGTTCTATTGAGCAGCATTGCTCTAAAGGATTTGGGGGATGGGTAGAGTTATGAGATTAATGTAAATCAAGAAGGAACGGAATTACAGAGATTCCATTGTTGATCTGGTCTGCACAATAAGGTAAAAGCTAAAGGATGGAATTGGTTGCACAAAGTTATTCCCTAGGATTAAACTAGTTTACAAACTATCACTGGTCCATGACAAGTATAGAAGTTGAGGGTGCATCTTTGGAAAGTCTGACAGGAATTTTACATTCATTGAACTCAATATTTTTAAATGGGCTCATTTTTTATATGTCTTTGTGTTCTCTTACTGTAGTTTTCCTAATTTATTTGTTGTAAATAATTTTATGAAATTACCAGTCTGAGATATTGGGAAAATGATCACCACCAAGAGTTGGAAAAACACTGAGATGGGGAATTTAGGCAATCCCATGTCCAGAGGAACAGAGATTTGTGGATTCCCTATATACTTACTGAAAGCCAGTGTTTAATGAAAAATAGTCTCTCACCAGGTTAAACTGGATGTGTGGTATAGTGTGGCCTGGAAATGTGAAAGGACATATTAGTAAATGCTATTTGACAATAATGAGAGGGAATAACTTGGGCATTAAATGTAATCCAGTCTGGCAGTTCATTAACACATAGCTGTTCACTCTGCCTAAGTATGAAAACCAAAAAAATCCTGCTTAGAAGAATTAAAGACTTCTCCCCTTCCCTTTGAAACAAAACCAAAAAAACATTTTGAACCCAGACACAGCAACTGCAGACCACGCATCACAAAGTCAGGAGTCATTCTTCAGACTATCACTGCACTGATCCAACCACAGCACACTCAGACATCTCGAAAACACAGAAGCTCATGAATCCTTGATTTCATAAGGTGCTCCCAGACACAGAGTCCACGATAAAGAGACATATACAACAAAATGACTGAGAATATTTAAGTTGGTTATTTTCCTATATACGCAGATTCAGCAATTCACCCAGTTTGCTTACAACAAATTTTAGAAAAGAGGACACAAATGTCCCCTTGATGATGTCTTCTTGCTCAGGTGTTTTAAAGGTCCTTTATATTAGGCACCATAACCCTTCATCTGATTTTCCTCCATTCCACTGACATTGATTTGCCAAGGGATATGAGACAACTCGGGCTTCCCTGGTGGCTCAAACAGTAAAGAATCCACCTGCAACGTGGGAGACCTGGGTTTGATCCCTGGGTCGGGAAGATCCCCTGGAGAAGGGAAAGGCTACCCACTCCAGTATTCTTGCCTGGAGAATCCCATGGACAGAGGAGCCTGGCAGACTACAGTCTCTGGGGTTGCAAAGAGTCAGACATGATTGAGCGACTAAGCATTTACATCAGACAACTCAGGGTCTTCACAGGGTTGGAGAATAAGGACAGATATCCCTCTCCCCAAAAAAGATGAGCGGAGTGTACTCCAAAGGTCAGCTCCTGGAGCGCAAACACTCTCTCCTGCTCACAGCGTTTACCACAAGCCTTGGCTATTAGGAAACCACTCAGTAAATATAAATACTATGTATGGACTGACTCTAGCAGAGAAACATTAGTGAACCATCTATATGCCCAAACTGAGCATTTTGCTCTTCAACATGACCCTGTAACATAGGTGATAAGGAGGCTGAAACTAAAAGTCTGGTAACAAATTCAGGTCACCATCCTCCCCTCCACATGTATACATATCTTCCGTCAAAAGGAAACAGCCTGGGTGCTCTCACTGAACCATCAACTCTTTACTAAATATTCTCTCTGACTCCCCTCCTTCTCCACCTGGAAGTGAGTGGGGAAAGCCCTGTTCTGAGGACCAAGGGAGGTGTCTTCAGTTACCTGGGCCTCCCTCACAGCTCAGTTGGTAAAGAATCTGCCTGCAATGCTGGAAACCCAGTTTCAATCCCTGGGTCGGAAGATCCCCTGGAGAAGGAAATGGCAACCCACTCCAGTATTTTTGCCTGGAGGATCCCAGGGAGAGCAGCTCAATACTGATTCTCTGAAAGAAAATTTTATTCCCCAAAAAATATTCAGAAATTTGTTGTGTAGAACTACCTTTATGTGCGCACAGATTAAGGTGCCATCTGCAGGAAGGGCCCTTCTACAATAGGTTTCCATCCCTTGGCTGAAACTCAGTCCACAAAGAACTCAAAGGAAGAGTTTTTCCCCAGGGAGTGTTTTCTTTCGCAATTAGAGGAAGGCAGTGTCAGACACATCCGAAGCAAACACACACACACACACACACAGACGCCTCAAAGGCTGTGACCGCGAACCTTGCAATCAGGCTGACTGAGATGCCATCACAGCTTTGCTGCTTAATTACTGGGTGACTTTAAGCAAAACTATCATCAGAGTTTAATCAGAAACTCCAAAACATTCTAAGCATTTCAAGCAGGAAGAAATTAAATTTAAAAATTGTTGAAAGGACTACGGTAGCTGGAAAGAGGGGAGGAGGCGAAGTGGTGTTAGCAGCGCTCAGGAGCTGCAGGAAGCGCGACCTCAGCCGCTGCGAGAGCCCCCAAACCAAGCTCCCGCCCCACGCCCCCTCGCCTCACCCCTGCTATAGGTGCCCACCCACGCTTCTCACAGCATCGCCCAGCGCACTGCCGCTGCTCTTGCCAGACCCGGAAGGACAGCTTCTACTTCCGCCTTCCAGGTCCAATCCCAAGTAAGGGCCCCCTACGGAAAGAAAACCAAACCTTCCAGGAAGCGAGTCTGCGAAATGAAGCTTCTAGGCTTTTCCAGCATCTGACATACAGGAGAGAGAACAGCAGAAAACACCCATTATCACAAGTTGCATAATCTTTCCGCACCACAGTTTTTGGCTTCATAAATGAATGGCCTGATGCTATATTCATTTCTGTAAGGGCTTACTAACTGTTGAGCTATGATATGCTGGGAATTAATCTAGAAACTGTGGATATAAAGTCGTTTCTAAGTACAGCCTCTGCTTTCACACGTGAATATGTATTTAAACACATAACTGTAATAACAATTTAATGCTAGCTCCATGCACAGGGTCATACAATATCACACCAAAAAAGAGAGTTCTTTAAATAATTCTGGGAAGAATACAAATGAACAAATAGTTTCTAAAGAAAGTGGTACATACTTGAGTCTTCAACCATGGGTAGATTTATCCAGGCAACTGGTAGCAGAAGATTTCAGAAGAAATAAAAGCTAGTACAAGAGAGAGGATGCAAAAACAGCTTAAGGTATAGCGACTAATGCAAGCAATTCTAAGTCCTGGAGAATAAAACTCAAGAAACGAGACAAGACAGAGAAGTGGAGAAGAGTAGTGAAGACATCTTTTAACCTGTTGAAAGGTTTAAACATCAACCTACTAGAAGAGCAGAAATATTTAAGAGCTTGAGGCTCAGCTGTGGTGTGTCAAATTCGCATTATGAGAAGAGGGTAAAATATGAGCAGAGAGGCCAATGAGGAAACTTTCAATAGCTCTGGAATGAGTCAATGAAAAGCTAAATTAGGACCAAAGCAAAAGAAAAAAAAAAAAAAAGGTGAGTCAATCAGACACACTCTATTACATGCACTAAAACAATACTGGATACACAGCTACAGCTATGATGGAGAATCTTACAGTTTCCAATCTACTCTTGGAATAGAAGCACATGCATTTAAGGAAGTTGATAAGATGAGTGGAGTGGGAAAGAAAACCATGCAGCTCCCAGGGGGTCGTACCTTATATGAAGAACGTAGGTTCAGTCAGGTGTGGTTGGCTTTTGTTTTTCTGGGAGTGGACAAAATGCTTGGAGCGGGGCTGGATTACTCCAGACAATAGAGGAGGGGCTGATCCCACAGCCACCAGGAGTCCTGATCTCTGGCTTAATTTAGAGAGCAGGGATAGAGGCAGAGAGATAGAGTCTAGAAGTAATGATAAATTGTCAGGGTTTGATGGCTGGTTAACACAAAAGGTGCCAAAAGCCAGAAATCACAGAGTTGTTAAAGTGCAAAGCCATAATCTTTTATATGAAACCCATGTGGCCAGACATGCTTGAGGATGTAAAAATTACAGATTTAATCAAAATAATATGGTATCTATACCATGGTTTCCAGAATGCAAGCAGGAAGGTATATACTGGTACCACACTCCAACATGTTCATATTTTTTCAGTGAAGTATACGAATATTCATAACAAGTGGGATAAATAAAAAGCTGAAGTAACCATCTCAGTACAGGCAGCTTTCAACTCAAATGCACTGAGATAAGGTCAGGTTTCACTGCCAAGCAGATGATGAAAACCTCTCCGTTTTCAGATCTCTTCCCATTTCAGAACCCTAAAACCCATATCTTGAGGGGACAGAGATGAGAGTGTCAGGTTCTGGGTGATTTAGGCAGATTTACCTTCTATTTGTTTCTGTCTCCAAAGGGGGGACCTTGTTTTCTATCGTGAACTGAGGTGGGAATATGGGTGCCCAGCTATATCCCCTGTTGCCAAGGGGCTCAGGAGCTCTGTGAAAATACACTTGACCTCAGTCATATTGCTAGACTTCACGGATTTTTTAATGATATGGGTGTGTCACCTAGGAGTCCACTTTAGAGCAAAAGAGAATGAAGTCTCATAGAGTATCACCATGAGATGGTAAGAAATGTATCCAAATATGCAAGAGTGGGGAGCATCCTGCATACCGGGTATCTGGACTCAGAGACTGACTTCAGGCAGAGACTCTACCTGACTGTCTCCGTCTATCTCCCCAGCCAGACTCCTCTTCCCACCACCAGAGGACGCCAACAACCATTAAGAAGCATGATGTCAGGTCCTTTCCCGGGAACTGTGGGTCCAGATGAGAGGAGAAGATGATTGTGGATCCCCTGTTGTCCCCTCCCTGCCTCTCTATGGGCAAGCCCAACCCTCCAGGCACCTGGAAACAGGTAGGGGAACAAACAACCTGAACAGGAGGCGTATCATGGGTAAAATGCTGGTGGCACAGGAACCGGAATGGCAGGGCCCAAACTGCTTTAGAAATGTCACTTCAGCCCCCTATCCTACAACAAGAGAGACTGAGTATATTTACTTTGAAACCCCTGTGTTCATTGTTAAAACCCTAGACTTGCAACCAGCCCAATATATCACCTCTAAACATTTTCTTATAAATGAGACTGCTGATGTCACAGCCAACCCAAGTGTTGTACTTATCTAAAATTCCTGGTAGCTCAGCAGTTGTATTATTATTTTTTTGTCTCTATATCTGAGAGGTCTGCCTCATTTTCTCCCAAGGAAAGAGGGCCTTACGAAATCACCAAGCTATTTTCCTGTCACTTTGTCCTCTTAATCTCCTACTTTCTTCATCATTCTGATCAAGGATGGGGGTGGTGACATAGAAACATTGCAGGTGGATTCTTTACCAGCTGAGCCACAGGGAAGTCCAAGAATACTGGGATATCCAGTGGACCTTCCTGACCCAGGAATCGAACCAGGGTCTCCTGCATTGCAGGCGGATTCTTTAGCAACTGAGCTATCAGGGAAGCCCACACAGAAACACAGCTGACTAAAATTATTTTGCCAGAGATTCTGATCTTTGGGTAGGAAAATTCCTTCCACAAGAGGTGGTTATATCACCTTCCCCACAGCACCCAGCTATCATACTGAAAAGAGAAAGTGAAGTCGCTCAGTTGTGTCTGACTCTGTGGGCGCATGGACTGCAGCCCACCAGGCTACAGTCCATGGAATTTTCCAGGCAAGGGTACTGGAGTGGGTTGACATTTCCTTCTCCAGGGGATCCTCCTGACCCAGGATCAAACCTGGGTCCCCGCCATTGCAGGCAGATGCTTTTACCATCCAAGCCACCAGGGAAGCCCAATCATACTGAAGTAGATGTCTAAGCAGGTACTGGGGTGAACGGGACATACTGACAGAGAAACCAAGCTCCCGAGTTTCAGAGTCTCCATACTCTCAGATGATCTTTTTTCCTTTGGGGAACAGAAAAATAAGCAGTAGGCCTTCCTTTGTTCTCTATATTTTGTAGAAATATCTGGCTCCCATTTCAAAGGAGATCGCTGTTGCTATTTTCCTTGTGCTCTCCGAGTGGCTGCAGAAGACAAATCTCAGCAGTGATTTATTGCTTATTTGTCCACGGCCAAAACCTGGAGACTCCTTCATCCTCATCCCTGAGCACTGACCCCAAAACCACCTGATTCTGGTCATCAGAAAATTAACTCTCACCTGTCTAAACTTCCTTTCGGAGAGCAATGGTGGGCATGCAACTGTATGACTTATGATTTCATTGTTTGTGTTGAAACCAGTGAAGAGAAACCAGGTCTGCAATAACTCAAAGGGGCTCTCAGGTAGGCAGGCTTAATTTGACACTTTGGTCCCTATACAAAATTACTTAGCTCACACAGCTCTCCCAAACTCCTCCCTAGACCCTTTTTAAAGGTGGAGCTATTTAGACCACGTGTTGCTCTGTCTCTAATTTCAATATATTTAATAAGCATGTAGGACTTCTTTCCCATTACATTGTCATTATCATAAGGTTGGGAACCTTACTGCCAGGGCAACCTGGATGAGAATATACAAGAATGAAGTCAATCTTTATTAAAATCCTTACTCTGCTTGAATATATCTGTGTTCTTGGCTCCCCTGACTCAAAAGTCAAAAGAATGATCATTTCTCCAACTTGTCAGTCTCTCCAAAAATGTATCAGTGACTTGTATGTGTTTCCTTGAATTTGTTGTTGTGCAGTCACGCAGCTGTTTCCGACTCTTTGCGACCCCACGGATTGCAGCACGCCAGGCCTCCCTGTCCTTCACTATTTCCCAGAGTTTGCTCAAATTCACGTCCATTGAGTCGATGATGCCATCCAACCATCTCATCCTCTGCCGCCCCCTTCTCTTCCTGCCCTCAATCTTTCCCACCATCAGGGTCTTTTCCAATGAGTCAGTTCTTCACATCAGGTGGCCAAAGTATTGGAGCTTCAGCTTCAGCTTCAGCATCAGTGCTCCCAGTGAATATTAAGGGTTGATAAATTTTAGGATTTACTGGTTTTATCTCCTTGCTATCCAAGGGGACAGCAAAACCTCAATATTTCTAATCACCAGCCTTAACATCCTTGTTTCCTCCCAAACCATCAATTTTTCTGTTGGGATTCTCATTCTGGTCAATCCTGCCCACTGAGAAAAGAGAGCTCTGCAAAAGTAGGAAAGGGGACACACAGTCTATTCCACCCATTAGTACTTTCAATTCTAACTATATTCAAGGGTCAGCTCAAGTTATATCTCCTACATGAATTCCTCTTGAAGCCTCTCAGACCTTCTCCTCCTCTGAATCTCTAACCTTTTCAGTTTATGAATCTCACTGGGCATTTGCTTGTATTCTTAGAACTGTTCATTTATTATTTTGTGTACACTGACTTGTTCCCCCAACTAAATCATAACTTCTTTCTAACATGAATTCCTTTGACTACCAGTTTCTAAGCAACAGCTGCGTTCTGCACACTGAACTGCACAGTAAAGTCACAAAGTAGTAGTAGTGTTAGTCACTCCCTCACACACGGCTCCTTGCAACCGCGTGGACTGTAGCTCACCAGGCTCCTTTGTGCATGGAATTACCCGTACAGGAATACTCGAGTGGGTAGCCGTTCCCTTCTTCAAGGGATCTTGCTGACCCAGGGATCAAACCCAGGTCTCCCACATTGCAGGCAGATTCCTTACCATGTGAGCCACCAGAGAAGTCCCCAAAAGTAAATAACTATAAAACACTTGTATTCAAGAAGTGCAGTTGACATGTACATACTGCTATATTTAAAATGGATAACCAACAAGGACTAACACAGGAAACTCTGCTCAATGTTCTCTCTCTCTCTCTCTCCCTCTTTAGTTGCTAAGTCATGTCCGACTTTTGCAACCCCATGGACTGTAGCCTGCCAGGCTCCTCTGTCCATGCTCAATATTATGTAACAACCTAAATGGGAAAAGAATTTGCAAGAGGTGAGGTACATGTGTAACTGAATCACTTTGCTGTACACTTGAAACTATCACAACATTGTTACTCAACCAAACTCCAATATAAAATAAAAAGTTAAATGAATAACCATACCTTGAATGGCTGTTAAATAAAAGTCTAAAGAAGTGGAGAAAAAAGGAGTACAATTAAAGAAGCATTGATTTGCATTCTGCTGTCCCCCCAGGACACAAATGTTAAATTAAGAAAAGGATAATCACATCAATAGGATAAAATAATAAGTAGACTTGTCAAGTGGCAAGAGACTCAGATAATTCTTCATAAAACTGTCAGTCTTTATTACCAACATCCCTGAAGAATTCAAAGCAATGACTTCAAAGTCCCCTTATGATTCTGGAGGTCTTTTTTTGCCTTGGTATACGGAGCAACCTCACTGATCTCTGCAAAACTATCTTCACAAAGAAACAGCTTGGTTATTCCCTGGAGAAGCTCAGGAAAAGAAATACCTTCCACTTCCCTTCCACCTTCTTCACATCATTCTGAGAAAGTAATTTCTAGCCCCCTTGATGTCAAGTGAGGCAGTTAAATGATGATCCTAGAAAAACTGATCAATTCCAGCTACTTCTTAAAGGGTTGATTCAATAAAGAATTAAGGAAACACCCATCCATGATCCAAGACATATACCATAAAATACTGCTGCTGCTGTTGCTGTTGTTAGTCACTCAGTCATGTCCGACTCTTTGTGACCCCATGGACTGTAGCCCGCCAGGTTCCTCTGTCCATGGGATTCTCCAGGCAAGAAGACTGGAGTGGGTTGCCATTTCCTTCTCCAAAATATTGCTAGGTTCAGGCAACTAGTGTTGATGGTGCCAGGCCAGTACCTTTCATCTGTGAATATTCATTGGAAGGACTAGTGCTGAAGCTCCAAATCTTTGGCCACCTGGACTGAAGAACATTAGAAAATACCCTGATGCTGGGAAAGGTTGAAGGCAAGAGGAGAAGCAGGGGACAGAGGAAGAGATGGTTAGAAAGCTTCACCAATTCAATGAACATGAATTTGAGCAAACTCTGGGAGACCGTAGAGGATGCAGGAGCCTGGTGTGCTGCAATCCATAGGGTCGCAAAGAGTTGGACACGACTTAGGGACTATACAACAGCAACAATACTCTGGAAACCAGAAGAGGCCAAAGCTTGCTCTCAGCACTGCTCAGAACATCCTGTTAACTGAGACCATCCCTGTCTCCTGCATATTCAATCTACCTGCATGGAGGGGAACCACGGTGAGCATGCCGAAGGTACGCTTGTCACTTTCTGCAACTAACAGCCTTGGGCCGGCATCCGGTCCCATGAAGGCATCTAGAAAAGTTTGGATTCTACTTTGTGTTTGCTAGGACTGGTTCTAGTAGAAACTGCCCCTATAAATCCTTTTCTCCCTCTTTTTAACCACTTTGGAAGCCCTGCTTATGTTTCTCATATCAACCCCACACTCATTCTCCTACACCTCCTAAAAAACTGCTCTCTGACCGAGCAAACTTTGCAGGATCCTACCCCGGACACTTGAGACAACAGTTGAAGTGAAATTTCGTCCAGCAGCCAGCAGGTGCGGAAGGTAGTGGGGAGGTGCTCACAGAAAGCAAACGAAACCGGGGAGCTCCTGGGGCAGCTGTGAAGTCAGCCTGTGCACACAATACCGCTCGTGGGTGGCTGGCCTGGAGTTAGGAGCCAGATTCCAGGAAAATTACAGCTCTGACTAGCCCCATTTCTCCCACTGGATTGGTACTCATTAAACATTTCACAGCTCGGACACCCTAAAACCTCTCCACTGTTTAAAGACTGAAGCTGTTAGGAAATCAGGAATCCCTGCCAGCTAAAAGCAAGACGGAGTTTGCCAAATAGTTGTGTTAAAAAAAAAAAGTCAAACGTGACCTCTCTGCCTGCTTAAAGGTCAAATTAAGCATATCCCTACTGCTTCTGATTAACTGGATAAGGAAAGACAAAATCCATGCCTCCCCTTGTTGAAGGGAGAGTTCACCACAACAAGCAGAGTGTCATTTACTAGGCTGCTTTCAGACAAATCCACTCAAATTTACCTAATTACAGGATCCTCTCTGCCCAGCAGCTTCTCCAGCAGAGCCCAGTGAAGAAACACAGCAGTAATTGGTCAAAATGTATCAGGTCTTTCAAATGGAGAAATCTCTGCAAATGCCATTTCACACAACAATGGATATGTTACTAAAAGTTCCTGATAGAGAACAGAGAGCCAAGGAAATGTGAAGCCAGGGGGTATCAAAGGAAATAATACACTCTGCTCAACGCATGTCTCCCTTCATTCAATCAGTGAGCATTTATGAGATCTAGAATGAGGTTACTGATGCCAAAACGAGATTTTAGTACTCCTGCCAAAGGCACAAATATATAGAGATAGAGAACGTTAGTGATGAGGACAGAGGCAGTGTGAAAATAAATCCTGAAGCACCCACATTTGCGCCTCTGATTTTCCTCTTCTTACGCTAGGTGATGGCTTGCATACCTAAGTGAAAGTGAAAGTGAAGTCGCTCAGTCGTGTCTGACTCTTTGCGACCCCATGGATTGTAGCCTACCAGGCTTCTCCGTCCGTGTGATTTTCCAGGCAAGAGTTCTGGAGTGTGTTGCCATTGCCTTCTCCAGGAGATCTTCCCCATCCAGGGGTCAAGACCAGGTCTCCCTCATTGTAGGCAGATGCTACCTAAGTAATGATACCCAAACCTAGCAAGGCATGACTGGGAAGGTGTTAGGACCAGCTGAAAGAACTTCATAACCAGACGGGAGACAGAGAAGACAGCAGAGAGAGAAGGACTGGGGGAGCACTCGGGGAACTGTAAGACAAGAACTGACCACAGAGGAAAAGAAAAATCGCGACCTTTTCAACCCTGTGTTCTTTTGCAGTCTTAACGTTAGTCACCTGAAGACAGAAAACAGTTTTCAATTAATCTTTCTCATGTGTAGTAATTCATGAACATAAAAGTGATACATAGCTTTTCATCCCAGGGAATGCTGTATCATTAGAGGCTTTTTCATGCCGTGAAGTCCGATAATAATAGCTTTCAAATAAGCACCTTAAAGAACTTAGCCACGTCAGTGCATGCCAGTGTGTTAAGTAGCTCCAGTCGTGTCTGACTCTTTGCAACCCTGTGTACTGTAACCCGCCAGGCTTCTCTGTCCATGGGACTGTCCAGGCAAGAATACTGTAGTGGGTTGTCATTCCCTCCTCTAGGGGATCTTCCTGACCCAGGGATCACACCCACATCTCCTGCGGCTCCTGCACTGCAGGTGGATTATTTATCGCTGAACCACCAGGGAAGCCCCAGCCATGTCAGTAGACCATCATAAAATCTGTAGTGAGGTCCTGTATTAGCCAGACACCTCTATGATAGGTGCAAGGGGAATGTCAATGGTCAATGAGGACATTGACATCAAAGAGGACAGACACACTGCTGATTCTGTGGGAAAGTCAGTGAGTCAGGGGCAAGGGCAGAGGGGAGAGTGGAGGCAGACAATGAACAAATAACTAGCCCTGTTGGGCAAAAACAGAGCACTCATCTCCAGCAGGGCATGGAACACTCCTCCCCACCTTGCATGGCTGGGGCCGTGATGTTATCTTCAAATGAAAAGGGTCTCACCGACTGCGCCTCTGAGTCACAGCTCCAGGGAAGCCATTCAACCTACAGGAAAGTTCAGGCAAAAGGACTTTTATTTCTGTTTATTTTCTAATCCAAGTCAGTGCACCAGGCCTTTGAATGCCTCCAGGTGACTTGAGTCACGAACACTCTTGTCACTGTACTTGACATTAACTAGATTGATTGCACCAGAATAGAAACCAGCTGCATGATAAGTGATGATGGCATCCCTGAGCTGGGGCTCTTTCTCCCTTCTATCAAGACTTTCAAAAGTCAGCAGGAGCAGAAGATGAAATTAGTATCTTTCAATGGAGAGAGGCATACCATCTTCCTTTTCACTAAGATCAACATTTAATGATGCTATCTCTCAATTTACACCATTTTATAATAGCTCGTTCAAACTAAACGAGCTGCATTTGAAGTAAGACTTTGTGTTTCATTACAATTACTCAATCTAACAGTGGACATTATCACTTACATCAATTATTTACATTTTCCTTCTGACAATATAAACTTCCGATAGTATTTATTAAGCATCTGCTTCACACTGAGAAACAGAGACTTTAAACATTCTATCTGATTTGAAGGATTGGATCACTTCTTCAGAGAGAGGAAGTACATATGTATGAAATAATATATAAACAAGCAAGTACTAAGGCATATGAACAGTGTTAATCCACAGATTGTAAAAGTGCAGTTATACACAATTGGAGAATAGGATGATGATTCATCACACTTCACAAGCTTCGAATTTTGTATGATAGAATGAAATTAAGAAGAGAATGATCAAACAGGCTACGGCTTCATTTAAGAAAAGAAGCCTTCCTGAGAGAGATGAAATGCAAAAGTTTAGTTATTATAAATAAAGTAAATATATCAGTTCAGTTCAGTCACTCAGTCATGTCCAACTCTTTGCGACCCCATGAATCGCAGCACGCCAGGCCTCCCTGTCCATCACCATCTCCCAGAGTTCACTCAAACTCATGTCCTTCAAGTCGGTGATGCCATCCAGCCATCTCATCCTCTGTCATCCCCTTCTCCTCCTGCCCACAATCCCTCCCAGCATCAGAGTCTCTTCCAATGAGTCAACTCTTTGCATGAGGTGGCCAAAGTATTGGAGTTTCAGCTTCAGCATCATTCCTTCCAAAGAACACCCAGGACTGATCTCCTTTAGAATGGACTAGTTGGATCTCCTTGCAGTCCAAGGGATTCTCAAGAATCTTTTCCAACACCACAGTTCAAAAGCATCAATTCTTCAGTGCTCAGATTTCTTCACAGTCCAACTCTCACATCCATACATGACCACTGGAAAAACCATAGCCTTGACTAGACGGACCTTTGTTGGCAAAGTAATGTCTCTGCTTTTGAATATGCTATCTGGGTTGGTCATAACTTTCCTTCCAAGGAGTAAGCATCTTTTAATTTCTGCAATCACCATCTGCAGTGATTTTGGAGCCCAAAAAAATAATGTCTGACACTGTTTCCCCATCTATTTCCAATGAAGTGATTAATATATATATTAATATTTTGTATATTATTAAATATTTATAAATGTATATATATTTGTATATTTTAATATATTATATATAAATTATATGTAAATATATTTATATATATTATATAATACAGTATATTAATATATACACATGATATATATTATATAATATATTTATAAATTTATATATTATAATATAATGATAAATATATAATATTTATATTTTTATATATTATAATATAATGCTAAGTATATATTTATAAATTTATGTTATTAAATATTATTTATATTGTTTATATATAAATAAACTGCAAAATATTTATTACATACATGTGCCCTGATTCAAAGCTATCTTTAAGCAGAGACCAAGTCTTATAAACCTTGCAAATTCCTCCACCAGGGCCTCCCTAGGGTGCCTGAGGCCACAGACAACTGTTTTTGTGGCATCCATTCTGAAGGAGATCAGCCCTGGGATTTCTTTGGAAGGAATGATGCTAAAGCTGAAACTCCAGTACTTTGGCCACCTCATGCAAAGAGTTGACTCATTGGAGAAGACTCTGATGCTGGGAGGGATTGTGGGCAGGAGGAGAAGGGGACGACAGAGGATGAGATGGCTGGATGGCATCACTGACTCGATGGACATGAGTCTGAGTGAACTCCAGGAGTTGGTGATGGACAGGGAGGCCTGGTGTGCTGTGATTCATGGGGTCGCAAAGAGTGGGACACGACTGAGCGACTGAACTGAACTGAACTATCCCAACAATTTGATTGAATAGTGTGTTGAAAATGTGTGAGCATTCTTTATATATGGTGAAACATTGATGAAGATATGGAATAGCGGGGAGGGAAGATGTTAGTGCCAAGAGTGCATGAAAGGACTCGCTCTAGTGTTCAGATGCTGTCTCTTCTTCAGATCCAGGAACTATTCCTTTGTGGCTGTTGTCAGGTGTGTCCTTCTTGGCTAATTTCTCTCTCATGTCAATAAAGTGGTAAAAATATTGCTATTCCTCAAAATTCTATGGCTCTTGGGAATCATTTGTATGAAAACCACTGTTGCTCTTGCCTGGGCCATCCCATAGCAACTTCTGTGCAATGTGGGTTGCATCACTACTCATGGTGCCACATTACCTACAAACACTGGCCTCATACAACTCTCTCTCAGGTCATTAATATACTAATTGATGACTGATGCAAATTCACATCTTCTCCAAAATATGGAGGAAATGTGTGTATAATTCTTTGTCTGGTTATATGGAGCTTACAAGTGAAAATTTTCTAAGGTGAACGTCAAACAACCCATTTTCCACCAGGTCATCTTTTGAGCTCTTTATACCATATGCACTGCATTCTTAGAATGTAAACTCTTTCAAGGTCACTAGAGCTCTGATCTTCCCAATACTGTTACCAGACCCATGCATGGAAGGACAGAGTGGTTACCCTCCATGAAGGAATGTCTATTCCTTATCCAGCACAGTTTAACTGAGCCGGGAAAGCTCAGCGTCACCACATCACTCAAGAGGCAACTCTGAGAGGACATTTATCCAAAAGACCTGCTGCTTCAGGGGAGCAGTGGTCTGGAAAGCCGACTTTGGCACAGAACTGGCAGAGGGGGTAGGTCACTGCCCTGAATGCCAGGGCTAAGAATCCTACAGGATAAAGGATGGTTGCTGCCCTTCCCACTATCCTCAGATGCTATGAACTCAGGAGCCAAACTGCACATGTGTGCTCCTACACAAACACCCACAAGGCTCAAATACAAGGGTGAGTGAGGAATTATCCAAAATCAGACCATTTTGGTAGTCCAGTCTCATGTGATTCTATGAAAGAAATCCTGCTCTGGCCAGAAGGAACAATCATCTTGTCAAACTGTCCTCCTGGATCTGGGGCTCATCCAAAGTCCTGGAAAGATCCCATCAAATGATAGGGAAGAGGATGCGAGTAAACCCTAGAGAGGGAAAAATGGAGACCAAAGGCCCCGTGGATGCAAGGCCAGGCTCAAGGAAACCAGTCCCGATGGCACTGCGTGTCCTGGTCAAACCACCAGACGGAGATTCACAAATTACCGAAGCCGGTGATCTGGAGCCTGGGACCTATACACAACCAGGTCTGGACTTAGATCTTCTCGCCTGAATTGAAGCCTAGTCTGTGCATTACAAAAAAAGACTTGGCAAATTTCAAGAAAGGTCCTTCAGTATGAAGGATTCCTGAGGCCCAGAGGTACATAAGACCCCATAGGCGGCAGCCCACCAGGCTGCCCCGTCCCTGGGATTCTCCAGGAAAGAACACTGGAGTGGGTTGCCATTTCCTTCTCCAATGCAGGAAAGTGAAGAGTGAAAGTGAAGTTGCTCAGTTGTGCCCGACTCTCAGCCACCCCATGGACTGCAGCCCACCAGGCTCCTGCATCCATGGGATTTTCCAGGCAAGAGTACTGGAGTGGGTTGCCACTGCCTTCTCCGATAATGATATACACCCTTTATCAAATATTTCTGGCAAAGAGAACTCTAAGTGGGCAAGGTGTTGATAAGGAACCTAATCCTCCACTTACAGGAACATTTTACACATCTGACGATGTGTCTTGTCTGTCACTATGCATATATTTCTATTCATAACATAATATGACCTCTGGCCCATCACTTCTTGCCATGACACTGGTTGAACTGGCATTGTGGGAGACAGTTGGCAGGAATTTAACTGGATGCAAGGAATGCTTGGCAAACTACATAAATATATTCCAGTAAAGCCAAACTGCCTGTATTACCAGCACAAGCTCCTCCCAGACTGATCTCAAAATACCCGTGGTCACCCAAAGCCATCTGATATAATGGTAAATATTCTAACAGAGAAGTTGGACTGCAAAGAAATCTGGTCTTAATACATTGAAATCAAAATATCTTACTTTTGAAAACTTTATAAAACTATATGCTCATGTATTCACATTACTGTGCCCCTCCTCTGGGCCGTGGAAGGGTCCCAAATCTTTGAGAGGCCCTAAAAATTCAGTTTCATAAGCTTCATGAGAAAAACCACCTCTGCTACAGAGCCAAACAACCTTCTAGTATAACAGTGATGTAAACATCTGCATTCCTAAATCCAGGAACTTCAGCATGTTGCATGGGCTCAAGGATTTGAATGGGATACACTGCTGTCATTTATGATCATTCTTGTTTGACGACCTGTTTATTAACTTTTTGGAGACGGAAATGGCAACCCACTCCAGTATTCTTGCCTGGAGAATCCCATAGACTGAGGAGCCTGGTGGGCTGCAGTCCATGGGGTCACAAAGAGTCGGACACGACTGAATGACTTTACTTACTTACTTATTAACTTTAAATGGAAAGGGTAAGAGTAACTCATGTACCTCTGACTTGTCTTGCTGAAAAGAGACAAGCAACCTTCTAGAATGACCACTGTAACTACTAGTCTTGCTGAATTTCTCTGTGAAGGTGGGCAGAGATCTGGAGCGGTTTGAGAGCCACCCTGCACTGTTCAGCATAAATCTGACTTCAACATGGCATGTTTTGGGGGCTGCTTCTTTTTGACATTGAAGGTAACCTGTAAACCACAGCTCTCTTTTACAGAATGTCTATTCTTCTGTAAATCCACAAACTAACTTTCCTCCTGAAATCAGCAAGAAGTCTCTGGGATCAAGGGAAACCAGCTTCTATTTATTCCTCCTATCCATTCAAAGCAGAATTCTAAGATTTTGCATATGTAACTGCTTAATTATGTTTCTGGAACTTGATACCATGATTATATACATTTACACTGTTACTTGTGTTGTAAAGTTCTTTCTATTCATCTGTTTTGTGTTTCTGCATTATTTTTCATAGGCTTCTCAAGTGCCAGATTTGCTGGGATGGTTTTTAAAGAATTAAATCCATCAGTGGGGACTATCTGGTTGTCAATTATCCCATTTGACTCCCAACAACCATTCACAGGGATGAAAGGAAACAGAAATAAACACCGTTTTCAATGAAGCAAGTAGGCAGAGAAAATCCCAGACTCCAAATTAAACCAAGTGCAAAGGCAGCCGAGATGGCATGATGAAGAAAGATTCTGTGGGCATGGCTACAGAACAGAGGGAGTGCAGAGTAGCTAGCTGTGGCCAGCCACGAAATCACTAGCAAATATAGGCAGCAGAAGGAAAAGGTTGGGAGATCTCAGCACCAGCACAAACATACCTTTAAAAGTTGAGAAATGCCATATCAATGTCCCCAGGTAGCAGGAGCCAATAAAGAACACCAATGAAATGAGCTGATGATGAAAGTCCTCCTCAATAAAGTTAGATCTGGAGAGACCAAGAAGACACACCCAACAAAGGCACCACATGTAAAAGAAACAGCCTGTCATGGTTGCAACAGCAGAGAGCGCCTATCACTTAAAAACTCAAAAGGGTACCTTCTCTTTCCCCTCCCTCTATTATCACCATAGGAACCTCCTGTATACCTTTCCAGGAAATTTCAGCTCATTTGGATATGGATAGCAAACACCATCTACACATAAAATCCATACGGAAAGAAAACTAGGTGTAAATGAGCATCCAATTTTCCTTTTCCTATCAATGATAAGAATTTGCCAGCAAAAAAAAAAAATTTATGAAATAGAACAAAAGTTTAACCAAACAGTCTGCCATAAATGTATTAAAAATTTAATGAAGCAATTATAGCTACGGAGAAAGATCACAATAGGAGGTGACATCTAGATAACAGGAGGAAATGAAATAGGAATAAACAGACATCAGGAAAAAATAAAAGGAAAAATCGTTACAGACGTAAAGACAAAACTGCACAGTGAACAAGAGAGAAAGCATGCTTGGGAGGTCCATTAACAGTCATAGAAGATGGTCATTAGAAAATTAACAAGTGAAACAAAAAAACTTGTTAAATGAAATGATTAAAGAGAAAACAACTGAGTAGGCAAGAAACAGAGTTCTAACATAAACATATTTGAAGTTCCTGAAAGACAAAAGCCAACTGCACGCAACAAAACACACATTTTTAAGTACAATAAAGTTTTCCTGGAACAGAAGGCCTTAATCCATCAACTGAAAGTGCATACCATGTATCAGTGAAAACTGACTCATGTCAGTCAATACAAAAAATACTTGCTAGTAAAGATACTATCATAATAAAGGACTTCAACTGTAAAGAAAACTTCTTTGGGCAGTCAGGCAAAATGTTCAAGTTGCAAATATAAAAAAAAAAAAGAAAGAAAATTAAGCTAGTAACAGGCTTCTACCCAGCAAATTCAATACCACAAATCAAAGGAAGAAAACCAAGAAAGTGCGAATAAAGGAATTTATATCCAGCCAAAGATTTTATATCTCTCAAAGTATAAGACACAGATTTGATTTCCCACTTCTAGTTCATGAAGCATAAAGGCTGCTGACAGTTTCGAACATGTAATAAATCAGGGGCTACTGTTTACTCGGACTCTTCTTGAGAAAACTAACCACCAGAGGGAAAGCCCCTGCCGACCAAACTGGTGGGCGAGACTCTGGTGAAAGGCCTGGCAGCTAAACGGGATACACTTAAGCACAAAACTAAGACAAAAGCAAGGGTGGGAAAGGAGCCGTAAATAACCTGACAATGTAGGAATGATATGACTTTTAAAAGAGGAAAGGTAAAACAAGCTTACTGCTTGCCTTCTCTCCCCCTAATGGCAGTCAGAGCAAATCAGTCAAACGTAAGAAATCAAGTATGAAAGACTGTGTGTATTTCAAAACACAAAGATAAATGCTCAACTCAGACCATCTATTGACAAAAACTGGGTAATATAGGAGAGAGTATGGCTAAAGAAAAATTATGTAAGCCAGTTAAATCATTGCTTGTAGCAGTGAACTTACTGACTTTGTTAAAAGAAAGAGGGAATTAAAGCCACGATGTTAAGGTGTATTTATAAACAAATATGCGTTTATATTTAGAACAAAAAAAATCATCTTAAACAGAAAAATTAAAACTCTCAAAAGCAAATAAAACAGACTATACAGTGTAAGACCTATATATTATATAAAAATAATAAGCACATATAATTCACATTGAATATATACATGCCATATCAATAAATGTAATAAGCACAACTCATCTTTTAAGAAAATAGCTTTCCAAATTAGGTCACAACAGAAAACTCCATTCTGTTGTATATGGCATACCCAAAATAAAGTCATCCAGAAATGAGAAAGAAAGGATGGGGAAAACAGTGTCTAAAGCAAATATAAACAGAAATCATCAGGAGTCATGATATTAATTTCATGCAAAATAAAATTCAGGTTAAAAAAGAAAACCACAAAGATGGGTGTTCTGTAAAGATATGGGTATAACCCACAATGACATTTACACAGTTCTATATATATATACACCAAAAATAATATATAAGCAACTTGCTAAAAGAAATTACAGGAGCCACAATAAGAAACGATACCTGGTAAATGAGAAATCTAATTTAGTGTTCTCAATCTGCAACAGATCAAAATGTCCATTTCCTCTAAGTTAATTAATGAAGTTAACACCATTCCTATATACATGGACCACAATTTTTTTTTCCTGGAGTCACACAAGCTGATCGATTATGAAATTCTCATAGAAAAATAAACAAGGATAGCCGAGGAAATTCTGAAAAAACAGGGACATGAGACTTGCCCCTTAATGTACTAAAACATGGGGTGAGGTCCCCATAATCAAAACAGTGCGGTTCTGGTATGTGACCAGACAAATCAGTGGCATAGATTAGAAAGTCCATAAAGAGAATCAAAAACATGGAAGAATTAGTAAGGATTAAGATGAGACCTCAAATCAGTGGCATCAATATGGATAATTTAATAGAGTGTGTTGGGACAATGAAGTTCCTCTGGGAGAAGAATTAGCAGGGTTGAGGAGGAAGGAAAAACTGTAATAGATCAAAGATTTAAATGTAATCAATAAAATCAAAAAGACATGGCAAAAGCTGGTACAATTTTATTTATAACACTGGAGTGGAGGAGGCCTTTCAACCATGATTCAAAAACTGCTGCTGCTGCTGCTAAGTCGCTTCAGTCATGTCCGACTCTGTGCGACCCCATAGACAGAAGCCCACCAGGCTCCCCCGTCCCTGGGATTCTCCAGGCAAGAACACTGGAGTGGGTTGCCATTTCCTTCTCCAATGCATGAAAGTGAAAAGTGAAAGGGAAGTCGCTCAGTCGTGTTCGACTCTTAGCGACCCCATGGACTGCAGCCCACCAGGCTCCTCTGTCCATGGGATTTTCCAGGCAAGAGTACTGGAGTGGGGTGCCATTGCCTTCTCCAGATTCAAAAACTAGGAGCTATATTTTAAAAAAAAATGGATAGTGAAAGTGTCAGTTGTGCGGTCATGTCCAACTCTGTGACCCCATGCAGTAGCCCACCAGGCTCCTCTCTCCATGGAATTCTGTAGGCAGTAACCATGGAGTGGGTTGCCGTTGCCTTCTCCAAGGGATCAAACCTGTGTCTCCTGCATGGCAGGAAGATTCTTTACTGTCTGAGCCACCAGGGAAGCCCATTTTTAAAAAAAATGATTTAAGTGTGATGCTAAAAATAAAATAAATAAATCTACTTTTTTTTAAAATCAGCCAAGAAAAAAAAAAGCGCCTGGGATAAAATATCGTTAACTAATACCACCCAAGACTAATGCCACTAATGTATAAAGGACTTTTCAAATCAAAAAGAAAATGACAGCCTGATAGGAAAACAGGCAAACCGCATGAACAGATAGCTCATAGGAAGAGAAATATAATACTTAAACCTACAAAGATATGCTGAATTTCATTCAGAAATACAGAAATGCACAAAAATAATCTTGAGATTACATGATTCACCTATCATTTTGGCAAATATACCAAAGCTCAAGAACACTGTGTGAGGCCACTCACTACTTTGTTATTGGCAATTCAAAGTGGTTCAATCACTACAGGGAAGAATGTGGCAGTACCTCCCACAATGACAGACTCCACAATCCTACCCTGACAATGTATCCTTCAGAGATGGCTGCATATGTGCAAAATGACACGTAAACAAGGTTTTCCATCAAAGCGTTCCAGGAGACGGGCAAAATCCTAAGTGTTTAGGATGAGGGCAGCCTAAATAAATCATGGCAAATTCACAAAAGTGGAATACTCTGCACCTGTTAAAGAAAATGAGAAATTTCCCTCCACTCTGATATGGAAAGATCTGTAAGATATAAGAAATGGAGAGAAGCCAAGTTCAGAACAGTACATATAGAATGCATCTGGCTCTTTACCCTCTATTCCTAAGCAGATTTAAAACTCACAGTGCAGCGGGAAGGAGGTTCAAGAGGGAGGGAATATCTGTACACATATAGCTGATTCACTCTGCTGTACAGCCAGAACTAACACAACACTGTAAGGCAATTATACACCAATGAAAAACTAAAGTAAGCAAGATAAAAAACGATATATGTGAAGCTAATTTAATAGTATTTAACAAACTGGAATCAAGATTGCCGGGAGAAATATCAATAACCTCAGATATTCAGATGACACCACCCTTATCTTATGGCAGAAAGTGAAGAGGAACTAAAAAGACTCTTGATGAAAGTGAAAGAGGAGAGTGAAAAAGTTGCCTTAAAGATCAACATTCAGAAAACGAAGATCATGGCATCTGGTCCCATCACTTCATGAGAAATAGATGAGGAAACAGTGGAAGCAGTGTCAGACTTTATTTTTCTGAGCTCCAAAATCACTGCAGATGGTGATTGCAGCCATGAAATTAAAAGATGCTTACTCCTTGGAAGGAACGTTATGACCAACCTAGATAGTATATTCAAAAGCAGAGACATCACTTTGCCAACAAGGGTCCGTCCAGTCAAGGCTATGGTTTTTCCAGTGGTCATGTATGGATGTGAGAGTTGGATTGTGAAGGAAGCTGAGCACTAAAGAATTGATGCTTTTGAACTGTGGTGTTGGAGAAGACTCTTGAGAGTCCCTTGGACTGCTAGGAGGTCCAACCAGTCCATCATAAAGGAGATCAGGCCTGGGTGTTCATTGGAAGGGCTGATGCTAAAGCTGAAACTCCAATACTTTGGCCACCTCATGCGAAGAGTTGACTTATTGGAAAAGACTCTGATGCTGAGAGGGACTGGGGGGCAGGAGGAGAAGGGGATGACAGAGGATGAGATGGCTGGATGGCATCACCGACTCAATGGACATGAGTTTGAGTGAATTCCAGGAGTTGGTGATGGACAGGGAGGCCTGGCATGCTGTGATTCATGGGGTTGCAAAGAGTCAGACACGACTGAACTGAACTGAACTTAGTGTTAGTCATTCAGTTGTGTCTGACTTGCAGCCCGCCAGGCTCCTCTGTCCATGGGATTCTCCAAGGAAGAGTACTGGAGTGGTTTGCCGTGCCCTCTTCTAGGACATCTTCCCAACTCAGGGATTGAACCCACATGTCCTGCACTGCAAGCAGATTCTTTACCATCTGCGCTAGCTGGGAAGCCCAGCATTTAACTTAATGTATCCAAAAATCATTTTAATATGCAATCAATATTAAAAATTAGTAATAGGATTTCTTCTTTTAATTCACACTCCGTGCTTCTCTACCTTTTTCTGGGCCTTGAGAGCCTGACCCTTCCTTTGCTGTCTCACTTTGGGTGGGTTTCATCAGGAGGAGTCACAGACAGGTGGGTGAGAGGAGAGAGACCAGCGTATTTCCTTGTCACTTCTCTCTGCCTCCCTCCTAAACTTCTGACAAGATTGCATCTCATCATGACTGTTGACTCCTGCCTGGAAGACAAGCCTCTGTGAGCCCAGCTCTCCCTTGGCTCCAGTAACCCTGATCTAATCCCCTTGTTCATCAGGTCTAAGACCAACAAAGGTTTCCCACTAGTCTCCAAGGGCATCAACCTCCATTTTTCTCCCTTCACACTATCAACCTCAGTAAAAACTGGCCTTGTTAAATCTATTCAGCTGAACTATCTTAATGGAATTCTGTTTCCTGCTGGGATTCTGATTTACATGTATACGATCTTTTACCTAAGAATAAAAAAAAAAAAAAGCTGATTAGTGGTTGCCTGAATTTACATAAAAAATATTGGCAGACTATACAAGAAAGCAATCTGAGTGCTGACCTTCAAAAGGTGGGAGAGAATAGAAGTAGGCACAAGATTAATCACTAAAAATGTGTTTGGTCTCTTGTTCAACCATGAGAATGTATTAAGTATCCTCAAGAACAATTTAAGAAGAAACAAAATGAGAAGTATAGGATTATGTAGGATGATAAGATAAACCATTTGGATGATCTTTTTTTAAAGGAAGCTTTCTATATATTGATTTTAAAGAACTCCCAAGATATAGTAAGTGAAAGGGTAAAAATGTATATTGAATGCTTCTATTTGTGAAGAAGGAAGGGAGGGGAGAAAGGAGGGGGAAAATATAAAATAAGGGAAGGAGGACTGAATATGAAAGGATGTATGCACAGAATATCTTAGATGGTACACAAAACACTTGTAACATGAATCAGGAGTCTGAGGAATAGGCATGGGGGAAGAATTACTTTCTACCTTATATTCTTTGGTACTTTTTTATATTCTTTTACTGAAAGTGCATAAGTAGCGTGTGTTTATTTTAGAAAAGAAAGAAAATATGAATAAATTAATTAAATTACCAATAATCCTGACAATTTTTATTTTCCCTTTTTGCCCACCTAAGTTTTTTCCTTCCTTTGTAATGATCATGAATGCATTATGAATATTTTATAATGCAATCTCTGACAAGGCAATTTTACTTTCAGTAATTTATTGTAAGAAAAGAATTAAGGATGTAAGCAAAGATTTGTGTACAAGATGTTCACGGCAGTATTTTTTATAACAGTAAAAAACTGATAAAAACCTACATGTCAAAAGTAGGGTATGAGCTTTGATGAAGTATGATTCATCCCAATCAAAGTATAGCCTGGTGCCACTATTAAAAATGATTTTGCAGAAAATGACTGATGGCCCTGGGAATTCGTCCATGCTCTACTGTTTAACACAAAAGCAAGTTTACAAAATACAGTATGACTCAAGGATATGTACTGATAAATTTTTAAAAATTTAGTCTCTATTATTCATCTGTACCTCCAATCCTGGGAATCTTGGCTAGTCTTATGACTTGTTCTGACCAGTAGAATGTGCAGGCAATGATGTAATGTGAGTTCCAAAGCATAACTGTTGGAGGCTTTGCAACTTCTACTTTCAACCTTTTGGAATACTGATACTGTTAATACTTTGCTGTGAAGTCTGGTCCAACCTACAGGAGAATGACAGGCCAAGTGGAGAACTGGACCACCCCAGCTGATAGCCAACATCGTTTGCCAGACACATCAGTGAGGCTGTCTTGGGAGGAACTGCAGCATGCCTTTGCCGAAGGATGGAATATTTAAAACGAGTATTTTTTAAATGGTAGAAGAGTTTGCTGTCAGTGAGAATGAGAAGGAAGACCCTGAAATTTAGTAGGAATCCAGGAGAGGGATGGGGCACAGCAGTCAAGAACGTGTCACACACTGCTGGGTGACCAAGATCGGGATAAGGATCTGAAGAAACGGTCTTTGGCTTCATCTATCAGATGGCCAGCCTAATAATCTGAACTAAGGAGCAGTGGTAAAGAATCCTCCTGCCAATGCAGGACATGCAAGAGACGTGGATTCCATCCCTGGGTTGGGAAGATCTCCTGGAGCAGAAAATGGCAACCCAAATTCCATGGACAGCGAAGCCCGGAGGGCTACAGTCCATGGAATCCCAAAGAGTCGTCTGTGACTGAGCACACGGCATAGCCTACGCCAGACTTTATACAACAGAAACGGAAACCTCTGATTAGTAAAATCATGCATATTTTTTATTTTCACATTTTACTTTCTTATATTTTTTTTCTACCTTAGAACAATCACTAATAATATTGTCACTCATATATAATCACTATTAAAAAGAAAGTCAGAAACATATGTACATATACATATTTTCATCATGAAGATTCCATAAAAGTTTTACATCACTAAAACTTAATTAATGCTTAATCTCAATGTTTAGAAATAGACTAGCTCTATCAAAGAAAATGCAAACATTACTTCCAGAAAACTTCAGCCAATTTATACTCTTGCATATCTATTTTTCCTGTTCTTCAACACTGAAGCCTTTAAAAAAAAGTCTTGGTTAACTCAATAGGCTAAAAATACATTGTTTTAGTATTTCTATGTTTTGATCCTAATGAAGTCAAAGTTTTTCCACATTGGCCGTTTGTATTTCTTATTTGGGAAAATTCCAATCTGTAACTTTTGCCCATTTCACTATTAAAATAGTATTGATATAAAGTAATAGTTTATATATTTGCCCTATTTCATAGGAGTAATGCAATTATTGAAACAGAAATCTCTTCAATCTATTTCAGGAAGTAGGGAACTTGTAGCTAGAGAAAAGTATAATCTCATAGAACCCACAACCAGAAAGTATTGGGTTAGCCAAAGAGTGAGTTTGGGTTTTTCCAAAAGAAATTGTGGGAAAACCCAAATGAGCTTCAAGCCAACCCAATAAAACAAGATCTCTCAAGAACTGGAAAGCTCTCAGGCAGCTGGACTTTGTCTCCTTCTCCGGGGCCACTAGCCTCTCCTACGTCTCTCTTTGCATCTCTTGTCTTCTTTTCATAGACTAGTCCTCTTGATAAGACTTGAGGTTGTATAGCGCCAGTTCTGAGCCCTAGTCTCCAAGGAATTGAAGCATGAATGTTCTCCTGAGTGCATCATAACCAGCTATGTATCTGTGTCTCCACATTCAAATGTGTGCGTCTGAGAACCTAATTCCTGGATTGTCATGCTCTGAGCAGGACACACACTTATTGCCAAATTAGACATGGCTAGGGAGCTTGGAGTTGGAGAGAGATGAAGGGCAGAAGTTCATACGGCCGCTGCCTGCTTATTTCATTTTCAGAGAAGGGAATAGGAGCAGCCACACAAGCCAGCTGATAAACCTCCCATATACCCTATGGATCTCACATATGCTGCAAACATTTTTCCTAGTCCATTTTAATGCACAGTCCAACATCTTTGACAGTGGAAAAGTTTTGATGTAGTCATGCCTACCAATCTTTTCTTCAGCAATCAAAATTCATTATTTTCACACATTTAGCTAGTTATACCATAACATTTGTTGGAAAATCCATCTGCTCCTCACTGATTTGAAGTGACATTTTTTCATATGCAAATATTTGTGTATATTTGCATCTTTTTTCCATTTCATTTGTTGATGTGACTCTTCTGTTTGAGCGATGCCAGTATTCCCACCTTATTATTCTTTGTCAATATTTTCTTAACTATTCTCAAACATTTTTTTCCCCCAGATGAATTTCACATCACTACTGCAAGAGAACTGTTTCATCTGGAAGTAACAACTGTTTTGACCCTGAAGAAAAATCTGACCATAGCTTACATAAGCTGTGGTTCTACTACTGAAAAAGCATGTGCCTTTAAACTCTAGGATCACAGCTGTCAAGGAAGATATTCATGCTTTAACAGGATTATAGAGAGTGAAACTGAGCAGACTCTGCCCCTCAACTTCAACTCTCAGTGTGGATGAAATAGATAGCAATATTCCACTTTTTATTCTCTCCCTTCTTGCTGGAAAAGCCCCTGATGCTGGGAAAGATTAAGGGCAAGAGGAGAAGGGGACGAGAGAGGATGAGATGGTTGGATGGCATCACCGACTCGATGGACATGGGTTTGGGTGGACTCCAGGGGTTGGTGATGGACAGGGAGGCCTGGTGTGCTGCAGTTCATGGGGTCACAAAGAGTCGAACACGACTGAGCGACTGAACTGAACTTTTTGCTGAGCAGGTACAGCTGAATCTACATTACTTAAATACTTGCTTAATGAGACTCCTCTGCATGGGTTATCTTTCTACCTCATCTTATTGCACTTGCTAAAATTTTCAGAATAAGATTAAAGAATAACACCTCTAGTGGACAGCCATATAAAATCTGCAGAGACAATTTTGATGTGAGTGAAATTATTTCTACATTTGCAGAGAAAACTGGGAAGAGAGAGAGAGAAATGGTGAATTTAGAAAGCCAGATTGGATTCAGGTCTTAACGTGTCACTAACAGTATGACCTTTGGAAAGTCATTAAACACTGCAGGTATAAGTCTCCACTGTTCCCTCCACCTGGGATGTCCTTCCCACCAGACTAACTGCTCCTAACTCACCCAGACTCATCACTGAAGACTCAGCTGGGGAGTCTTCTCCTCCAGGAAGTCAACCTGATCCCATTTGTATTAGGGGCTCGTCTTCTGTGCTCTACTAGCCTTCAGGGGTCAATGACCTCGGCTCCTTGTTCTCTGTACCCTAGAACCCAGAATGTTATACTACTCTTTAAATACCACGTATTAACTCATTCCTTTAATAAGGGAATTTCCTTTCATAAATTTTAAAGGTCCTCATGGCTCCCAAATTCCAAATCATAGTATCATAATTTAGGTTTTAGAACCAAAACTAGCCAGTCAAAAACTTAGCAGTTTATTTCGGCTGTAAATACTCAGTTAATTACCTCGGGTTTTCACCTAATCTTCTGTTTATGGATATTCCTTAATTAAATGACATGAGTGAGAGAGAGAAGGTCAGCCTGATCAAAAGACAAGGGTTCTGGCCCAAATGTCAGAATTTCCCAACTATAGGATCCTCAATTTTTGCATCTTTCAAATGAGTATGATGATTCTGGCCCTTCCTGTCCTATGGGCTTGTTGTGAGGGACAACAGTGGAAGAACTTCCATAAGACTAAATAAAGTGCTCTTCAAGCGCAATACAGCAAACTTCAACTAAAATGTTATGCTAATCATTATCATTACAGTTATGTCTATTTCTCATAAGTGTTACTACACTGAAATAAAATATAGCATCACTTATACTGCTTTTATTATAGCTACTTATCATACATATTTAGTATATATATGGAGTGAGTACAAAGTCACCCCCTCATGCTAAATCTCAATTTCAGCCAAATTCTGAGAGTCGCTTTAAAATGACCTTGGCCAAGAAATAGCCTTTGTAATTAGTTTGAAAGAGAAATCAGTCAGAATGCCATTTCTCATATTTATTCCACAAACAGCATTTTATCCTCAAAATATATTACTTTTCACTTGATGAGTTATTTATTTTTTAAACATGGAAAATATAGTTAAGTCTTAAACATTTGAACAGGCTTCCAGATGGTGCAGTGGTAAAGAATCCGCCTACCAATGCAGAAGACATGGGTTCGATCCCTGGGTAGGGAAGATCCCCTGAAGTTGGAAAGGGCAACCCACTCCAGTATTCTTGCCTGGAAAATTCCATGCACAGAGGAGCCTCATGGGCTACAGTCAAAAAGAGTTGGGACACGACTCAGGGACTGAGCATACACACATACACACTTGAACTGGAAAGAAAGAGCTAGAAAGAAAAAAATTCTCAAATCCTTTTTGTTTTTGCTGGAGACAACCAGCTCGGCTGGATGAAACAAACAGGTCACCAGTTTATAGAGCAGAATGGATATGACAGGATAGAAAAGAAAAATCACTTTTTCTGTCTCACCATTCCCCTTCAGAGGAGCTATGCCGGATCTCCTTTCCCACTTCAAACTTGCTGCATTTGCAGGAGGGGAGGGAGCAACTGCTGGACCTCTTTTTCCTTGTGTTTTTATCTCGCTTTTTCTTCCTAACTCAGCTTCTGACACTTCCAGATCATAAAACCATGGCAGAAAATTTAGTCCTTGAAAAATATTGTGTTCAGCTAACACTGTGCTCTTTTAGCCTGGCAGATGTTGAAATCTGATTTTTTCTAAAAACCAGAATTATGAAGATAAAACATAGGACACACACCCAGTTAAAATCCAAATTCAGAAAACCATTTATTGCTTATCTGAAATTCAAATTTAACTGGGCATTTTGTATCTAGATATTTTTAACTTGTTGTGGTTCCTCCAAGACACTCTTCAAGCCTTGGTTGCTGGGAGATTTTTACCCAGAAGTCCCTAAGTGATTGCATCTGTATCCCCGATAGTTTCTTACTCTTCCCAAAGACCTTCCAAATCTGTCCTGTTGTGGTCACCCAAACAACAGGCCCTCTTGGGTGAGACCCAAGCCATCTCTCTACACTGTGAAGCCTGTAAGGAGGAGGTCCACTCCCAGGCTGGTGAGTGCTCCCTGTCCTGTTGCTATAGCAACAAACCCCTTTGGCCCAAGGTAAAGGGACTTCCCTGATGGCTCAGCTGGTAAAGAATCCACCTGCAGTGCAGGAGACCTCTGTTCGATCCCTGGGTCAGGAAGCTCCTCTGGAGAAGGGATAGGCTACCCACTCCAGTATTCTTGGGCTTCCCTTGTGGCTCAGCTGGTAAAGAATCCACCTGCAATGTGGAATACCTGGGTTCAATCCCTGGGTTGGGAAGATCCCCTGGAGAAGGGAAAGGCTCCACTCCAGTGTTCTGGCCTGGAGGACTCCGTACAGTCCATGGAGTCGCAAAAAGTCAGACACGACTGAGCAACTTTCACTAAAGGGACACACAAAGTTCTCCAAGTGCTCTCCTGGAAGACCATTTTCCTGGCATGCTCCCTCTCATATTCTGAGACAATCACTTGAATATTCACACAAATAAGACACCTAACACACACACGATACATCTTCAGCACTGGCTCAGAAAAACAGAAGTGATGACTAAACTAATCCATTAAAAACTCATACATACCCACTTGTGAATAACAAAAACTTAATCAATTCTTGTTTGCAAAACTATATTTTTCTTCAAGTGCTTATGTAGAAACAGAGAATGGAAGAATTGATAAGCTAGGGTTTTATTCCAATTTATTTAATGAGATAAAAAAAAAAGTCTCCACGTGTAAATTAGCAGCAAGATGTCTGATTAAACTGGACCAATGACAGCATTTAGCTGGCACATGGGTCCACCCAGCCTGCTTAGATGCATTTTCTTGGCAGGAGCTTGTGGAGAATTTGGGATGTTGACAGGCTAGAATTTGTGTACTTCAAAATGTCTGCACATCTATTCTACACGGTCACACTCTTGTAACTGCAGAGAAGTGAGACTGTGCGATACAGCTATCTTTAATTCCAGCTTACATGCTTCATGAAAGGCAACTCCATACAAAGGACTGGAAAGTACAGACACAAAACTGCAACCTAATCAGAAAGAAAAAAAATTCAAAACATTATCTCTGCTTCAAGCCTATATAAAGTGCAATGCCGAAGGCCAGTGTTTCCTTTATTTTTCCCCATTTTAATAACAATGTCTAACGATGCTTTGAAATAATAGAAGTGCTTACAGAAATCTTTGTGCTTGTTGCCCAGAAACTAGAACTTCATTTGAATAGGCTATAAAATATCACACAGATTGGCCTATCCAATCCCAAGGCATCACATCCTTTTTCTCTTTGGTCTATTTTCCCTCCTGGTACCCACAGGAGGGTACCCTTTTAATAGCAGCATCCCACTCTCCATCCCTCTTCTAAGTACCCAGACCTTGGGAGCCCAGGAACTATTAGGCTCACTGCTGCTAAGTCGCTTCGATCGTGTCCGACTCTGTGCGACCCCATAGACGGAAGCCCACCAGGCTCCCCCGTCCCTGGGATTCTCCAGGCAAGAACGCTGGAGTGGGTTGCCATTTCCTTCTCCAATGCATGAAAGTGAAAAGTGAAAGTGAAATCGCTCAGTCGTGTCTGACTCTAGCGACCCCATGGACTGCAGCCCACCAGGCTCCTCTGTCCATGGGATTCTCCAGGCAAGAGTACTGGAGTGGGGTGCCATTGCCTTCTCCAATTAGGCTCACTGAGCCTCCCCAAACTATCGAAACATCCACCTTCAATGCCTCATTGCACAAAAGCATTATTCCAAGAATGTCCAACTCTTCAAATAAAGCTGAACTCAACCAAGGTGAATGATCTATCACATCATGTTTCACCCTCACGAAATACTTTTTGTCCAAAGTAGTTTAATTTTCATAACGCTTCAAGCCTTTCATATCTTTAGAATTTGGGGACAGGGGGATTCACCGTTACCCCTTAAGTCACGCACAACTGACCACTGCTGCTATTCACACTCATGGCCAAGTGTTTCTAGAGCCACATTTCAGGGACCACCCATGGAATAGTGTCTGCTCATATTCATCCATTTGTTAATCTAAGAAAACCAGGTTTCATTTTGTTGGAAGATTAAACTGTGGCACATGGAAATTTTCCAGAGATCCTTTGAACACCAGCTGAGCCACAAGGGAAGCCCCCTTTGAGCATACACCAATTCAAATCAGGCAGCATCAGTCTAAAAGTTGTTGGGGGCGCTCAACCAATGGAAGCTGGGGAGGGAAAGGTTTACAGAGAAGACACAAAAGCAAAGCAAGAAAATTATTTGATTGGTGGTTCCACAGTAAAGCATCTGCCTGCCAACACAGGTTCAGTCCCTGAGTTGGGAATATTCCCTGAGAAGGAAACGGCAATCTACTCCAGTACTTTTGCCTGGAAAATTTCATGAACAAAGAGGCCTGGTAGGCTACAGTCCCTGGGGTCGCCAAAAGAGTCGGTCACGGCTTAGTGACTAAACGACAATGTGGTTTAAGCGGTTGCCTTGTTTTGGAAAGGCTGGTTGGCTGTTTGTGACAGTTTGCTCTTAAATTTCATTTTCCCAGATACGGATGCACTGACTCTGGCTTAGGTTCTGGTTTGTTCACATAGGCAATCGAGGCATTGGAGCTGCCTCCATCTAATGGCCTCCTGACTTAATGACATTAACAGTCTTATCAAATATTCTCTCTTTTAATAAACTATTCGTTGCAGTTAAATGAATCAAGCATTTCTTTTAAAGCAAACATTAACCCAGACTTCAGAAACACGCTAGATTGCAGGTATCAGTATGATATTGGCTTGGAGGTGGGAGGTGATGCTCAGGGCTGCTACAATCCCACAATCAATAATGTCAGCTGTTTGTCCCTGAAGGGGGCATCCTGGCCTGTCTGATCTTGGTTCAGCACAGATTCTGCCCTCAGAAAGGAGTTTGTTCTCCCTTCATCAGAAATAGCTCTGCTTGCTGAACAGATGGGAGAGACAGTAACTGTGGTGTCAAGGCATATGGTTTCGAGAACAGGCAGGAGTAGGCATTCCAAGTATTAGTACAGTTCCTTTCAGCTTTCCATGCAAGTGACACACATGACTGTCAACAGGCAAAAATAACAGCTAACATTTTCAACCATCTCAAAATCTACTTGGCAAAACTCAAAAGTATAAACTGCCTGGCTTGCATTCCTAAAGTATACTGTGCCATCTGTACTGAGAATTTGAGAGGGTAAAATAATTAGGTTGGGCCTAATAGAAACCAGATTTTTCATTCATTCACTCAACAAATATATACTGAGCACTGAATTTATGCCAAACACTGCTGGATCTGTGGGATAAAATGATGAGCAAGTCAGTCTTTGTTCTACAGGAGTTACTGGTCTAATGGAGGGGGATGATAAAGGAAGTGAGGGTTTCAATGTGGTACGGTAAGTGCCAAGATCGAGGACAGTAGGAAATGCCCTGGCAAGCTGGAGACACTCGTCCGTCCCAGTCTGAGGCAGGCTGTCCAGAAAGATGGCAGAGAAGTGGTACCAAAGCTGAAAGCTGAATGAACGTGGCTGAACAAAACACAAGGGTGGTGGGAGGTGGTCTAGAGGAGAACACTCCATCCGTGTCAAAGATAGAGAAGACAGGCAACAAAGACAGTCATGTTGAGTTTCAAACAAACTGCTGGAATTGAACTTTGGATAAAAAAGAATGGAATAAACTCTATAATTGGAACTTGTTCACCAAACATCTATTACTTAGAACTCAGCATTACTTCAGGTCCTGGTCTAAAGTGAAAAGAAAGAGTTGGAACAGATCACCTTTGAATTACATACTATAGTCTAAAAAGTCTACACAAAAACACGAGTTGAGACACTTAAAATAGTTATATATTTACATATAATACATATTATATATATACTTATATATTTTACATACCTTACATAGATGCATATATAGACAGATGGAAATGTGAACTATATAACATATAGAGGAATACGTGTGTGTGTATATATGTATATATATACATATATATGTGTGTGTGTATATATATATATATATATATATATATATATATATATATATATATGGCTTCCCTGTGGCTCAGAGGTTAAAGCATTTGCCTGCAGTGCAGGAGACCTGGGTTCAATCCCTGGGTCGGGAAGATCCCCTGGAGAAGGAAACGGCAACCCACTCCAGTATTCTTGCCTGGAGAATCCCATGGACAGAGGAGCCTTGTGGGCTACAGTCCACAGGGTCGCAAAGAGTCAGACACAACTGTTATATACGACTTTTAAATGACATAACCAAAATGTTTCATACCTTGAAGTGTGAGGATTTTTTAATTCTGCATTACATTGAAAATTGTTGCTTTCCAAAGAAAATACCCAAGACAACTGTGCACATACTAGCAGTCAAAATGTTAATTAAACTGAGAGATTTCAGGATCACTTTTTCAAAGACACTGAATGAAAGGTGAAGACAGTATAAAGGTTGAAAACACACAGTCCTACTAAGACAATGCAAACATCCTTGGAGGATGCTCCTATGCATTTATCAATTTCATAGATGAGTTTCATATTCTAGCTGATATTCTCCTAACATGAGCCCCTAACAGAGCTACAGCAGGTTTATCTAACTCGAAATTCTCCAGCTTTAATCCAGAGGCAACTGAGAGATTCAGGCGGTTCAGGTAAATTAACAACAATCAAAATCTTACTCTAACTGTTGGTAGCAGAACACAATATGTATTTTTCATTATTAATGAATATTTGAGGCAAAGCCAATAGCTGAGAAGATGGCTGAAATGGGTTTCATCTAATATGCTTATCCTGATTATTGCTACAAAGCACCCCTGAGTTACTCAAGATGGTAGCAGTGCAAAAAAGAAATATAATGAAACCAAAATTAAGCACCCTAGAAGCAAGATAAAATGTTTCATGCTATCCGTAAGAAGCATGCCCGATGCTTTTGCTCTTTACTGCATCAAAGTACAGCAGCATTTCCCGGGAACTCTCCACTGGGCTGCTGTTGTCAGGCAAGTACTGAAGATGAAATGAAGGGATAATAACACACACACAGATTGTTGAGAAAGAGGAAAGCAGTAAAGTCTATTTATAAATCCAAGTTTGAGGAAAACCTTCCAAAAATTCAGAGGTAAATAAGTTAGAGAATCATTTCACTATGTTCTAAATATTTTTCATACAAATGATGAGCACAAATGGGAGACCAGAGATGGGGACTAACAATCTCTCCATGTGGTAGATTTCTTTACTGTTTATAATTATTCACTTGCTTTCCTTACAGGAAAACATCCAGTGTGCATTTTCTCATAACTTTGTTCTGATTTAAGTAAAAAGATAAGGCTGCAATAAAAGGAGTTACTTAGAAAACAACTTGGAAGTCAAGAACATTTAAGAAAAACAATGGAAACTGCAAAGAGATGCAGACGTCCTTTCTCCAAGAAGACAAACAGAGAAAGAAAATCTGTTCCTTGATATCCTAAATTCTGGACCAAGTGACCAGAGCAAAGGAGCTTAAGGGCTGAAAGGTAACTCCAATGTACCAGAAAGTGGTTATGGATCGTGTATTGGCTACAATTGGCCTCTGCAATAACAAAGTGTACTTAGAGATTTGTTGTTGTTCAGTCTCTAAGTCATGGCCAACTCTTTGTGACCAGATGGACTGCAAGCTTGGACAAGATTGACACCAGGCTTCCCTGTCCTCCTCCACTATCTCCTGGAGTTTGCTCAAACTCATGTCCATTGAGTCGGTGATACCATCCAACCATCTCATCCTCTGTCACCCCCTTCTACTCCTGCCCTCAACCTTTCCCAGCTTCAGGGTCTTTTCTAATGAGTCGGCTTGTCTAATTAGGTGGCCAAAGTTTTGGAGCTACAGCATCAGTCCCTCCAGTGAGTATTCAGGGTTGATCTCCTTTAGGATTGACTGGTTTCATCTCCTTGCTGTCCAAGAGTCTTCTCCAGCACCACAGTCCGAAAGTATCAGTTTTCAGCATTCATTCTTTACGATCCAACTCTCACATCCATACATGACTACTGGGAATGTATGACTAGACTGACTAGATAGACCTTTGTCGTCAACGTGATGCCTCTGCTTTTTAATATGCTGTCTAGGTTGGTCATAGCTTTTCTTCCAAGGAGCAAGCATCTTTTAATTTCATGGCTGCAGTCACCATATGCAGTGATTTTGGAGCCCAAGAAAGTCTGCCACTGTTTTCCATTTTTCCCCATCTATTTGCCATGAAGTGATGGGACCGGATGCCATGATCTTTGTGTTTTGAATGTTGAGTTTTAAGCCAGCTTTTTCACTCTCCTCTTTCACCTTCATCAAGAAGGCTCTTGAGTTCTTCTTCACTTTCTGCCATTAGGTGGTGTCATCTGAATATCTGAAGCTATTGCTCTTTCTCCCGGCAATCTTGATTCCAGCGTGAGCGTCAGTTAGAGATTACACGCACAACAGAAAGTGTTAGTACCAGCATTCCTCCATTCCATAATAGATAGAACTAGTTTCTGTAATTTTTTTTCTGATGAGTCTGGACACAGTTAGAAATCCTCCTACTGCCCCTCTGAATCCAGCAGAGTTAGTACTAAAGATGACTCTTATTTGCCATCCTTGCTCTAAAATTAAAGAGAAGGTTTTAATTTATGGCCAATTGTTGTACGGCTTCAATTCTGCTTGAAAGAGAGCAACTTTTGGAACTGGTGGAGAAACTTTTAAAATATAGATAGTGAATGCTTGCTAAGTATATTTATTTTAATGGAGAGCTCTACTTTTCCAGAAAAGGGACATAATAATCAGATTGGGTTTTGTTGTTCTGTTTTGTTTTTAACAAACTTCATTTTTTAAGAGTTGTTTTAGATTCTCAGCAAAATTGAGCCAAAAGTATAGAAAGCTTTCATATACCCTCAGGCACACACACACAACCTTCCCTACCATGGACATCCCACACCACAGGTATAAGTTGTTAAAAACAATGAAATTGACACACCATTATCACTCGAAGTCCACAGTTTAGAGCTCACTCTTGGTGATACATCCTATGGGTTTTCACAAATGTACAAGATACCCTTATGGTAACAGAGTATGTACGCTGCCTTAAAACATCGCTGTGGTATTTCCCTCCCCTCTAACTTCTGTCAACTTCACTGTTTCTGTAATTTTTTAAAACAGCATAGAGATGATGTCAGAGCAGGTGGCCTTTTTAGCTTGGCTTCTTTCACTTATTCACCTAAGTCTCTTCCATGTTTCTCACGGCTTGACAGCTCATTTATTTTAGTGCTGGATAATAGTCCATTGTTTGGATGTACCAGATTACGTATCCATTTACCTACTGAAGGATATCTTGGCAGCTTCCAAGTTGTGGCAACTGTGAATAAAGTTGTTTTCAACTCATTTGAGTAGCTATCAAAGGGCGTAACTGCTGGACTGTGTGGTAAGAGCATGTTTAGTTTTGTAAGCAACTACTAGACTGCCTTCCAAAGCGGCTGCGCTAGTTAACATTCCCGGCAGCAATGAATCCGAGTTCCTGTTGCTCCTGTCCTCACAAACACTCGGTGTTGTGTTTTGGATTCTGGCCACTCTAACAGGTGCATTGTAGGCTCTCACTGTTGTTTCAGCTTGCATTTCCATATGCTATATGATGTGGAACAGCTTTTCATACGCTTGACTGCCATTCATTTATCTTTTTCTTTAGTGAGGTGTCTGTTAAGGGTGTTTGCCCAGTTTTTAATCAGGCTTTCCTATTCTTGTATGTTAAGAGTTCTTTATATATTTTGGTTAACGGTTCCTTATCAGACGTGTCTTTTGCAAATACTTGCTTCCACTCTCTGGCTTATCCTGTCATTCTCTTAATATTGTCTTTTCACAGGGCAGAATTTTTCACTTTTAATTAAGTTAGGCTTATGAATTATTCCTTTCATAAACTGTGCCTTTGGTGTTGAACTTAAAAAGTCATCACCATACCCAAGGTCAGTTACAATTTCTCCTATGTTACCTGCCATGAAAGTTATAGTTTTGCATTTTACATTTAGGCCTATGACACATTTTGAGTCCCTTTTAGTGAAGGGTATAAAGAGCATGTGCTTTTGTCTCCCTGTCCACTTGTTCCAGCACCGTTTGTTGAAAAGACCCTTTACTCCACTGCATTGTCTGTGCTCTTCTGTCAAATATCGGTTGACTCTGTGTATGTGAGACTATTTCTCGACTCTCTGCTCCATTCCATTAATCTACTTGTTTATTCCTTCACCAGGACCACACTATCGTGATTAGTATAGCTTTACAGGAAGTCTTGATATGGGTAGCGTCAGTCCTCTGACACCATAGGACCTAGAAAAGTTCCTGAATGTAAAACTCACAGAAGTTTGAACCCCTGTAAAGAGCTCCCCCTGGAGATTTTAACTCTTGGAAGTCCACACTGGGCCCCTGAAATCTGTCAATTAATTGTCCGGGTTTCCTACCCCAGCACTGATTCCTACACGGTTTCTATTCTGCTTATGGTTCAGTTCTGATTCTCCACATTCCCCTGTCAGTCTCTCCAATTCAGGAAGTGGTGGTTTAGCCCATGATCTCAATTCTCTGACAGATCCGAGAAGAGCTGCTGAATTTTCAGTTTGCTCAACTTTTCCCCTGTTATTGGGGCAGACTGGCAACTTCTTACTTTTTCTTGTGCCAGAAAAGAAACCAAAAGTCTGTTGTTAATTTCTCATCTTGATTCTTAGTGATCTAAGTCAGGGATTGTGGAATTCAAGAGGCAATACGGTTCTGAGCAGATCCAAATGGGCAGCTACCATCAACACAATCATTATAACTGGCAGAGAGTCACCAATTTCCAGCACTGTCTTAAAATTTTAAACCTATTTCCACTGCAACAAACATTTACAGTAAACTTTTCCTAAGTTTGTGGATCCTTCTCTTCTCTGCCCAACTATTGCTTTCTCCATCACTACTACTTTGTTGGATGCTTTCTCCTGAATCACACTTTTTCTCATAGCCCTGACACCTACATTGAAAAGTGTGTTGTCATCGGAAGTGATGCATATGGGGGGAGAGGAGAGAGGATCAAGAGGGGAGGGGATACAGATACAATTATGCTTGCTTCATGTTGATGTATGGCAGAAACCACATAACATTGTAAAGCAATTTTCCTCCAATTAAAAAATAAATTTTTAAAAAGTGATGTGCAGTCTATTAAAAAGTAGACAAATATCCAAGTACTGTTGTGCTCTACAAGAGTAGACCCCTTTATAACTGACGAGACAAATCCACCAACTACAGACTCAGTGAGGTTCTTCCTAATCTCTTCTAGTGCTAAATCTAAGGACTTGCTTAAGAACACAAGCTCTAGGGGTGGAAAATGGAGGGAATAGCATGGAAACATACACCACCATGTGTGGAATAGATGGCCAGCGGGAATTCGCTGTGTGACTCACAGCTCAGACCAGGGCTCTGTGACAACCGACAGGGTGGGTGGGAGGGAGGTTCAAGTGGGAAGGGACATATATATATATGTGGCTGATAGACACTGATTATGGCAGAAACCAACACTATTTAAAGCAATTGTCCTTCAATTGAAACAAATAATTTTTTCAATATTTTATAAAAAAGGACACAAGCTCTGGAGCCAGACTCAGTTCAGTTCAGTTGCTCAGTCGTGTCCGACTCTTTGCGACCCCATGAATCGCAGCACGCCAGGCCTCCCTGTCCATCACCAACTCCCGGAGTTCACTCAGACTCACGTCCATCGAGTCAGTGATGCCATCCAGCCATCTCATCCTCTGTCATCCCCTTCTCCTCCTGCCCCCAACCCCTCCTAGCATCAGGGTCTTTTCCAATGAGTCAACTCTTCGCATGAGGTGGCCAAAGTACTGGAGTTTCAGCTTTAGCATCATTCCTTCCAAAGAAATCCCAGGGCTGATCTCCTTCAGAATGGACTGGTTGGATCTCCTTGGAGCCAGACTGGTTGAGTCTAAATCCCAGCTCCACACTTAGCAGCAATTGGGCCAAATTCTTTAGTCTCTTTATGTCTCAGCTACTTGAAACTGATGATGATGTTACATGTGATGTAGGTCTTATGAGAATGAAATGAGTCAAGACATATAAAGCTCCTACAACGGTGCCTGGCACATAGAATGATAAAGTGTTAACTCTGATAAGACCTTTCTAATCACCTGTGGCACAGCCATGGACTCTGGTGGAGAGAGGAGGCGTTGCAGTCATGCCTGAGATATTGACCCCTTACCCCTTAGGATGGCCAGGAGGGACCCAGGCCAATCACCTCTGGCCAAGAGCAACCAGCTATGCCATTCAAATAATTCTAAATTTCTCTGTGTGTCAGGACGTGAAGGGGGATTGAGAAGTTCTCCATTTTTTCTGTTTCCCAAAAGGATACATTATTATAGACCCATAATATCTTTTCCATTCTATTTCATTTTACTGAAAAGAAAATATCCTGGGAAATAGCCTCTGACTTTCTCATTTTAACACACCATGACTAGCGAGCCTGTGCTGATTACCCAACCATGGCTTTGAAAAGCTGAATAATTTTACTCTGAACTATTGATGTTGTTTCCTTAGGGCTTGGATTTCTGTGTGGGAATGGCACTGAAATCAATCATGGATTGTTTAGACCAGACTCTGGAGCATTTCCATTTATTCCAAATAACTCTCCTCTCTGCCCCCTAAAGTGGCATCTACCTGGCAAATGCTGCTATGAGTCAATTGAGAAGAATGAGCACAGATTCTTCCAAGATCTAGGGGACACTCACTCTGGTTGTGTCAGGTTGGAAGCTGACTTCCTAGGTCCTGTGTCAAGTTCAAAAGCCCTGCTCTGGTGGAACTGACCTCATCTCCCATCAGTGTGACCATCACACCCCATTAATGACAGCAGAAATGAACCCCACTGTTCTTATGTTGCTTAGCAATTTTCCTTAATATTACAGTTTTACAAATACACAGGGGAGCCCTCCCAGGTTGAAGTTTTTGAGCAGTTTAGTCCTAACACCTCTGACAAGAAAACAAATTTTAATCTTTTTTCAACTTGGAGTTGTTTTAATCACATATGTAAATATCACATACACATGTGCATACACAGTATCACAAATTGTGTAGTTCTATAAATTATTTTTATTCAGATTGTTTTCCAGTTTTTGAACAACTACATCAGACAGTAATGAAATCTCTTCTTGTAAATAGCCGGGGAATTCACTCAATACACTCATGCTGGTTAATAATTGTTACTGTCATTTTGAAAACATAGAAGAAAGACATTCCATGAAAGGGGAACAATAGAAAGAAAGGCGTATGTCAGGAAGAAATTTCCCTCTACCCTTCTAGGTGATTCTGGCTGTTCTAAGAACTAAATTGACATGAAACAGATTAATAGAAGAAAGTGAAACAAAAGTTTAATAGGATGAACTCATGAGAGACACCTAGTAAAACTGAGTAACTCACCAAACTGGCAAAAACCCTCACCTTTAAAACCATCTTCCGCCAGAGACAAAAGAGGATGATGAGGGCAGTGGTTTGGAATGCCAAAGAAGAGGAAGGCAATTTACAAGCGGCTGGAAAAGCAGATGGCTGGTAAGCATTTGAGGGGCCAGGAGGAAGCAGTGGGACTAAGAAAGGAATTCTAACACACAGACCTAGCTAGGGTCCTCCCTGTCCATACACCCAGCTCACACTACAGTCACCTCTGGTGATGGCTCCCCTCCTAAACAGGTCCTCTCTCTAGATCCTTTCAGGCAGCTAGGGGAAAGGTCAAAGTTTCTTCCTGAGTCTTTTGGGCTTTGATTGTTTTCAGCTTGAAATAATCCACCTGTCAAAGAGACATGTTGGGTGGCAAATTTTGCTCCCTTACAAGTGATTTCTAAATTGTGTTGTTGCTATTGTTATAGGAAGACAGCACTGTAAAGCTGGTAAACATAGAACACATCCCAGATTTTTTTAATCTACAGTATTATAAAAGGTAGATAATTCAAAGCAGTTCAACCTAATTATACCTTAAATGCTTTTCATCCTGCTTTGGTACCAATTTTGTGGCTTCCTTCAGGATCTCTGTTCCCCACTCTGTAGCATTCAAACGTGGAATGGCAACCCACTCCAGTATCCTTGCCTGGAGAATCCCATGGGCAGAAGAGCCTGGCGGCCTACAGTCCAGGGGTCCCAGATAGCTGGACGTGACATGACTGAGCAACTGAGAGGACTAACGCTTTCACTTTGGGGCTGGTGGCCCAACCAGAGAGGGTAAGAAAGCGCTGCCCCACTCGCCCCGGACCCCTATACCTTTCCCCATGCACCCCTTCCACTTGGCTGCTCCTGAGATGTATCCTTTGGAGAAGTGAAGTCACTCAGTCATGTCCGACCCTTTGCGATCCCACGAGCTGTAGCCTGCCAGGCTTCTCTATATCCTTTAGAATATACTGGTTTATATAATATATCCTTTGTAATATGCTGGTAAATGTAAGTGTGAAATCAAAGTATCTCCTGCCATATCAACAAACAAGGAATGTCACAGCCAGCAGTGATCTCTGGCCTCCAAATGTAAATAAGGGCTCCCAAAACTGTGATCCAGCGGATGCCACTGCCTCACCCCCCACGGTGATTTCTGAGATTTGGGGGTGGGGGGGGCAAAAAGGAGCCATCTGCCAAATCTACTACTCCTTAAGGTGAACAAGAAGGAATTCTGTGAGCCCAGAGGCTTGCATCTTCCCATACACAGAACGCTACATTTCTGAACTTAATACCTGATATTTCTTTCCTGACAATAACCTTTGATGTTCAGACTGCCTGCTCCCTTTGCGGCAAACTTGTGTACAGCCTGACTCCCCCTCCTGCCTCCGTGGAGCAGTTTTCTCAAAACTCCTGAGATGCTGTCCCCCAGGCTCCGTGTCCTAAACATTCCCACCAAATAAACTCTCTACTGTAGCTCAGCCTGTAAAGAATCTGCCTGCGATGCAGGAGACCTGGCTTCGATCCCTAGGTAGGGAAGATCCTCTGGAGAAAGGAATGGCAGCCCACTCCAGTATTCTTGCCTGGAGAATCCCATGGACAGAGAAGCCTGGCAGTACAGTCCATGGTGTCGCAAAGAGTTGGACATGACTAAGCGATGAACAAAAAAAAATAAAAAAAAATTCAGGATGTGACTATATTTTTTAGTCAACACAAGTAAAGTGTTTTTCTAGGCTCTATGAGTCATTCTAGCAAAATATGAAACCTGAGGCAGGGGTTGCTTTGGAAAGCCCTGAGCTTGTTTTTGGACAAGCAAAATGTGCTTAGCTGGGCATCCTCTCGGGCTGGCATCTGAAATGAGAATATTCTTGTGAAACTGAACTACTTAACTTGTGGAATCTGCACTAATTCAGGGTAGTTAGTGTCAAAATTGAATTAAATTGCTGGACATCCAGTTGGTGTCAGAGAATCAGAGAGATAGAGTCGGTGTTGGAAAGACATGCATTTGATATCTGGGAAATAAAGCCAGAGGCCATGTTCACAGCAGCACTATTCACAAGAGCCAAAATGTGGAGACAACCCACATGGCCATCAGCAAGTAAGCGGATGAACAAAATGTGGTATATCCATACAATGGAGCATTAATTATAAAAAGAGAGGAAATTCTAACTTATGCTGTACATGGATGAAACTTGAGGACATTTTTCCAAATGAAAGAAAACAGTCACCAAAACACAAATAGTGCATGATTCTACTTACATGCGGTACCTAGAGTGATCAGATTCAGAGAGACAGAAAATAGAATGCTGGTTACCAGCGGAAAGGGAAAAAGGGAGTTGTATTTTAACCGTTACAAGAGTTCCACTTTTGCAAGGTGAAAAGAGTGCTGGAGACTGGTTATACAACAATGTAAATGTACTTAGACCACTGAGTGCCTCCCTGATGGCTCAATGGTAAAGAATCCACCCGCAATGCAGGAGACCCAGGTTCAATCCCTGGGTGAAGAAGATCCCCTGGAGAAGGGAATGGCAACCCACTCCAGTATCCTTGCCTGGAGAATTCCATGGACAGAGGGGCCTGGTGGGCTACAGTAACCAAAGAGAGAAAACAGAATGCTGGTTACCAAGGGAAAGAGAAATGAGTTGCTGTTTAACCACTCAGAGTTCCACTTTAGCAAGGTGAAAGTATACTGGAGGCTGGCTGCTCAACAGTGTGAATGTACTTGCACCATTGAATTGCACACTCAAGAGAGATCAAGATGATAAATGTTAAGCTGGTTGGCTGACCCTAAGGATGAATGAGGAAGTCAGAATTTAATTCTGCCGAGGTACAAATGCAAACACAAAATCCCTCAAAGGCTCCACTCTGAAATGGACTTATGGATTTAGAAGATCCCAGGAATCATCTAGGTGACCCAGAGGAAACCAAGCCTTGTTCATGGAACATGAGCACCCTCAGGTCCCTGGAAGAAGCAATGAAAATCCCTCTTTAGAGAAAGCCAGTATCACTCTCGATATCACATTATTTATATTTGTAGCTTCTCAAATATGTGTCCAGGAAATAATCAAAGAACTACTCCCCTCTGGACAAAACAACATAAGCTATAATCAACAGAAAAAGAGAGAGAGAGAAATGAAACTGTCCACTGGGAATCCAGACCTTTTTTATTAGTTGTTTTTATTATTGCTATTATCAACACACCTAGTAAATGAGACTTTGTCTCCTCTACAGGTAAGAATCTGAGGTGCTGAGAATTAATTTATCCAGGATTGGACAGCTGATAAGGTGGAGAAGAAGGCAACTTCTACTACACTTACTACCTGCTTGCTTCTGAAACTGCAATTTAATAGGCAGCAGCCTCTGAAAAATGACATGGTTCACAAGACAGCTCTAGGCAGAATTTGGTGCACCCCGGATATGCTTTTCTCTCATTAGTGGGGGGCGGGGAGGGGGAGGGTTCTTTTTTTTTTTTTTTTTTGTAGACAGAAAGTAGAGACCAGCCTAAACATCCAAAGTACATCTTCTCACAATGAAGCAATAATTACTAGTCTGAAACACCAAAGGTAAATCAGAGTAGAAAAAGAACAGTCAGGGAAGAAGATACTGAACTAGGAAGTCAACATGGAGTGCCTGTGATCCCATGAGACCCCGCTGAGCAGTCCTCTGCAAAATAACTTGTAACACAGGAGAACACTGGCATTTCTGGGCTAAAACTTGGTGCCCTTGCTGGGAGAGCCAACAACAGCTGTAGAGTTTTCTGGTCCCTTGGCACTGCTGCCAAGTAATACATTAAATTCCCCACTATAATCAGCCAGTCAGATGCTGATATTGTTGTCACGAGTCTATCTCAAACCTCATGTAAACGCTCCCCATCAAGGTCATGTCAGGTACCTTATTCAAGGGTGCTCCAGCAAGTTCAAGAATGCTAAGCTTTTCCAAATCCTTCCCCAGATGCATCCACTGACCCTCTTTGGCCAGATCGTGCTCATAGGTGTGGCTTGATCTCTGAACAGATGAGAGCAGACTAACCGCAAGAACTTCAGAGTCGTGCACATCAGAAGCTACTCCAGGCTTATCCTGCTGCCGGCTGTCACAGATGTTGACACCTAAATATTGGGTTGGCCAAGAAGGGCATCTGGGTCTTTCCATAACCCAAATGAACTTTCTGGCCAATACATGCCTTCCGCACTCGACATTCTGTGACGACCTAATGGCGGCTTCTACGTGCATTTCTGTCCTTTACTTTATTGGTGTAGAGTTGATTTACAATGCTGTGTTAGTTTCAGCTACACAGCTAAGTGATTAAGTAATACACATGCTAATTCTTTTCCAGATTCTTTACCCATATGGTTTATTACAGAATATTCAATAGAGCTCCCTGTGCTATACAGTAGGTCCTTGCTGGTAATCTATTTTTTTACAGTAGGGTGTGTATGTTAATCATCAATTAATTTATCCCTCCCCTCCACGTTTCCCCTTTAGTAAACATAAGTTTGTTTTCGAAATCTGCGAGTTTGTGCCTCTATTATAAATAAGTTTATTTGTATCATTTTTGAAATTAGATTCCACACATGAGTGATTTGTCTTTCTCTGACTTACTTTGCTTAGTATTGAGAGGGTTAACAGGTAGGAAGGCCAGAGGTCCCCAAGTGGCTGGAGGAAATAAACTGCAAGCTTTCCCCCCCCTTCTCTGTTGACAACACCTGATTCCACCTAAGACTAATCTTTCCCCCCCTCCCCCTTTTTTCAAACCTTGGGCTGATAATGGCTCAACAAACCAGTATTCTTGTCAATTGTTTTATGGCTGGGGATGACATACCTTGTGCCATTCTTATCTCAAAAATGCAGATTGTGGGAGAAGAGCCAGGCAAAACTCCCTGGCCTTGAGGTATTTCTCTTATCTGATTATAGACAATCTCTTATCTTGCTAACAGACATAAAACCCCTTGCTAAAAACTAACAGGCAGGCACTCTTTCTGTCCGTTTTTGATGTCTATGTCAGAAGCTTTCTCTCTTTTGTACTTTAATAAAATCATGTTACACAAAAAGCTCTGAGTGGTCAAGCCTCGCCTCTGGCCCCAGATCGAAATCCTCTTCTCCAGAGGTCATGAATCCTGGCAGCGCACACCGCTCGCAGCCACCACCTTTCAGTATAATCTCTAGGTCCACCTATGCAAATGGCTTTATTTTCTCCTTTTTTTATGACTGAGCAGTATTCCTTTGTATATATGAACCACATCTTCTTTATCCATTCCTCTGTTGGTGGACATCTATGTCCATGTCTTGACTGTCATAAATAGTCCTGCAATGAATCCTGGGGTGCATGTATCTTTCTGAATTATGATTTTCTCCAGATATATGCCCAGAAATAGGATAGCTGCATTATGTGGTAGTTCTAGGCTTAGTTTTTTAAGGAACCTCCACCCACATGCATTCTTAAATTGAGTGAGGCAGGAGTTCCAGGGAGTTAATATCCCTTGGAGTAAGTAACCCTCAATCGTGATTGATAGGCATTAGTACGGCAGAGCAGGTCATGCCTATTACCTATGCATGACTAGCAACGGTGCTTCCTTTCATTAGCAGCAATTCCTTGGTGACTTTTAAAAAGGAGGTTTCAGGATAGTGGTAGAGGTGGAAACTAGACTGGAGAGTGAGCAGGAGATGAGAAAACTGAGTCCGCTTATGTAGACAGATGTTTGAGAAGTTTGACAATGAAAGGGAACAGAAAGCTGCGGCAGCTAGAGGACACTCAGGGGACAGGGTAGGGTTCTCCTGTACGTTTCAGGTGCGTAAAAACGGGAATTAATCTCTAGTGAGAGTAAGACTGATGATTATAGAGAAAGGGGAAAACTGAAGAACCAAAGTTCTCCCGGGGAGAAAAAGATTTAATCTAGGGAAGCAATTGCCATTAAATCTTAATAGAACTCTTTCTGATAAAGTAGGTACAAAAGAACCATGACTTTGAGTGACAAATGATGTATAGGATCTTCTACCTTATTCTGAATATCCTTTTTGATAGTTCTCGACACTGGTTGATCATTTAAAGCTCAAGACAATTGTTTTAATTGATCTATAATACTTGGCTTCCCTGATAGCTCAGTTGGTAAAGAATCCACCTGCCAACTGCAATGCAGGAGACCTGGGTTCGATCCCTGGGTAGGGAAGATCCACTGGAGAAGAGATAGGCCACCCACGTTAATATTCTCGGGCTTCCCTTGTGGCTCAGCTGATAAAGAATCTGCCTGTAATGCAGGAGACCTGGGTTCGATACCTCGGTTGGGAAGATCCCCTGGAGAAGGGAATGGCTTCCCACTCCAGTATGCTGGCCTGGAGAATTCCATGGACTGTATAGTCCATGGGGTCGCAAAGAGTCAGACACAACTGAGCGATTTTCACTTTCACAATGGCTCCTAAGAATGACAGTCACCCAGTAACAGTAACTTAGACCAACACCTCCAAAACTGTCAGCTATAGATTGCTAGCTGACATGAACTGTTAGAAATGCTCTCCCCATGCAATGAAAGACAATCACACTGTGATGAGCAGTATGATTAAACAAAGTTTCATGATCAAATAGATTTGGGAAATACTACATATTCTGTCTATTCTCAGATATCCACAAGATTTTACAATACAGACCTTGGTTCAATTTTCTTTAACCAAGAATTTCCTCAGAATGAGATGTGAGAATTCACTCACATACATATTCCCTTATAAGTATCCACACATACTCATCTATTAATTTTTGTAGCATTCATGCTGCCTCAAAATACCCTACCAACTTGGAATCTGGAAGGTCAATGAATTACCTTCAAAGTTTGTGTGTGTGTGTGTTAGTCACTCAGTCAGTCCTGTCTGACTCTTTGCAATCCCATGGACTGTAGCCTGCCAGGCTCCTCATTCATGGAATTCTCCAGGCAGGAATACTGGAGTGGGGTGCCATTCCCTTCTCCAGGGGATCTTCCCAACCCAGGGATCAAACCCAGGTCTCCTTTGTTGCAGGTAGATTTTTTTTTACTATTGAGTCACCAGGGAAACCCTTACTTTAAAGACCATTACCTCTAATTTATCCTGGGAATGATTCCTATGAATTCATTTTTCCTCCCAGAGAAATGCCTTTTATGACTTCATTTTCTTTCTATATTGCTTGCCAGCACTGAAAACATAATACCAGGCAAAGCTATAGTGATTCAACTTTTAAGAAGTTTTTAATGCAAGTATCGTCAAAGGTTTTAGAAAGTCTAAATATATTTTATTGGTGTGTTTCCTTTTATCTACATGCATATTTATCCCCTTGTAGAATTCTAGAAGATCAAAAAGCAGTCCCAATTTGAGGGGAAAAAATATGGCAGTGCTGAAGAAAGAGCCAAAGGCTGTTCCTACACAGAGCTAGATATAAAGTGAAATAACATTAAATAGAAAATTTCTTCTTACGGCATATTCCTGATATGTGGGAACTGCAAAAAACATTTGGACATATTTTTGCAACTTGAGCCAGTAATATGTTTGAACATGTTAAACATGAAAAAAAAAAGTGGTGGGAAAGAAGGGAGAGAGAAGGGAAGGGACTTACTCTGGTTTGAGTGATTTTATAGTGTCTCATCTTCAAAAGTGTTTTCAGAGAAACTTGAAACAGATTTTAGACCAAATTTATTTAACATGAAATTTCTATCCATAGTGCTAATAAGAGTTGATCTTTAATATGAAGTGAAATTTAAGATAATAGAAAATTAGTTATAAAGTGTTTCAGAAAAATGAGCCCAAACCTTAAATGTTACCAGAACAATAATCATTTGTAGGTAACTGAGATTGTTATAGAACATTTCATGACTTCCAACTCATGGGTCCTTTGTGGAACTAAAGTATCCCACAGCAAACATACTGAGCATTAAAATAAAACAAGATCAATACCCTTGAGTAAAATTCACCTTTGGGCAAGAAGCATCAGGGCAAAATTAAAATCTCAGAGCCTCTTTATCGAGTTAAACATAGTCTGGAGGGTGAGCAGTTCACTTCCATTAATATCAATGTAAAATCAAAATGTCTTTTTATTGAGAGCCATGACTAATTACCTATAATACTTTTGCAATACCTTGGACTCGGAATGTCCAAGGACATGAAACTGAACAACGCACATGCCATGTTTATTAAGTTGCTTAAGGATGATGTTGAGATAACATAGTTAGATTCTCTGTTCGCACAAGACAACCTGAGAGGTCAAAGGACTACATCACAGGTTTTCATGATCAATCCCATTCACCATGTTTGAACATTGTCTAAGTCCATTTTTACAATCGCTTATCGTTCTAAGTAAAGATGAGATAATAGGAGTCAATTGCATTAGTTCACACCAATCAGTTAAAAAGTATGGAGTGATTACCTACTAATATGATAAAAAAAATTACACAGAAAAATAATGCCCTTGAAATATAACTGATAACCACACCACCAAGTGGCAAAAGTTCCTGCACACAGCTGGTGCTCAAAATGGATTGATGTGAATGTGAAAAAAAATAGCAAACAATTTAATATAATACAAAATGTCATAGTAAAATGCATGGTATACACTCATGGTTCTCCAAGGATGATCCCCAGACCAGCATTACCAGCATCTCTTGGGAACTTGCTGGAAATGCGCATTTTCTCAGACCTCAGTCCATAGCAGATGGAATCTGAAACTCTGGGGGAGGGCCCAGCAATTTCTGTTATAGTAAGCACCGAAGATTGACGCTTTCAAATTGTGGTGCTGGGGAAGACACTTGGGAGCACCTTGGATTGTGACAAGATCAAACCAGTCAATCCTAAAGGAAATCAACCCTGAATATTCACTGGAACAACTGATGCTGAAGCTCTAATACTGTGGTCACCTGATGCAAAGAGCTGACTCTTTGGAGAAGACCCTGATTCTGGGAAAGGTTGAAGGCAAACAGAGAAAGGGGCAGCAAAGCATGAGATAGGCTTCACCGACTCAACAGAATGAACTTGACCAAACTCCAGGAGACAGTAGAGGACAGAGGAGCACAGAGTGCTGCAGTTCATGGGGTTGCAAACAGCAGACACGACTTCACGACTGAACAACAGCATCAAGGCTCTTTAGCCGATTCTGATGCACGTTACGGTTTAAGAACCTCTGGTGTGGACTACAGATGCGAGCTGTTCTGCAGAGCCAAAGGGGATGACTAATGATGGAATGGCAAGGCAATGCTTCATCAGGGAGGCAGCAAAGTCAAGTTTCTTCCTCTGCCCATGCAATTCAGATACAAGAAAATTAATCACTGATTGTTATAAACAGTGTGATTAAACATTGTTCATTTTGACCTCATCCAAGTAAGAACAATAAGGACCTAATTGATCTAGATAAAGAAAACAACAAAAGTGAAAGGACCCTTTGGGCAGAGAAACCTGCTAAAGTAGGGCCATGTTTGTGAGGTAGAGAGCAAAATGGAACACAGAAGAGACGACTTTCTGGCAGAATTTGGCTAAGGCTAGTAGGACTTCCCAGGGGACGCAAATGGTAAAGAACCCGCCTGCCAATGTGGGAGATATAAGAGACGCAGGTTCGATCCCTGGGTCAGGAAGATCCCCTGGAGGAGGGCATGGCAATCCACTCCAGTATTCTTGCCTGGAGAATCCCAAGGACAGAGGAGCCTGGCAGGCTACAGCCCATGGGGTCGCACAGAGTCGGACATGACTAAAGCAACTTAGCACACACAGAATCAAATGCTTATTTAAAACACTGGAGAAGCACACTTCCAAGCCTAATGACTGGGTTCTGGCCAACATAATGCAGGTTGCAGCAATATCTGACATATCCAGGCCTGAAAACAAAACCACTGTGTGATCCTGGTCCTTTCTCACCCCTTCAACAGTGACAATGCAAGGTCTGAGAGTGGTGTCATGGCACTGTGGACAAAGCTTGGGCCCCACATTACTGCTTGAAGGAATGCTGCCCAGGAGAGCTATCTAGGCAGACATGGACTGGGAGTCGTGATGAAAAACCATAAGCTCCTGAGATGCGGGAGTTGTTGGTTACTGCAGAAAAGCCTAATGAACCCTGACTAATACTCGAGAGGTCACTGAGGGATGGCAACACAGTGTTCATGACATTCAAGGGCAAAATTTAACACAGCCAAAGAGAAGCAATGGCTTCCCTCATAGCTCAGTTAGTAAAGAATCCGCCTGCAGTGCAGGAGACCCCAGTTTGATTCCCGTGTCAGGAAGATCCTCTGGAGAAGGGATAGGCTACCTACTCCAGTATTCTTGGGCTTCCCTTGTGGCTCAGCTGGTAAGGAATCCACCTGCAGTGTGGAAGACCTGGGTTCAATCCCTGGGTTGGGAAGATCCCCTAGAGAAGGGAAAGGCTACCCACTCCAATATTCTTGCCTGGAGAATTCCATGGACTGTATAGTCCCATGGGGTCGCAAAGAGTCTGACACAACTGAGCAACTTTCACTTTTCAAAAAGAAGCAAGAAGACTGCACTGTTCCAAGCAGTTGAACCAATCAAATTCCCAAAGCCAGGACACAATCTTTTTAATTTGGGATTTGGACCAATGGTCCACTTTCTCCTTCATTTATAACTAGAATTCAATAGACGTACACAATGAGTTCTTCCCATCCAGACAAGTAACCCTGAGAATCCTACACCTCCTTCTAAAGAGACTTAGCTTTCTGAGTGTATAATAAAACAGATCATTTCCCTCGAGGCCTCTAAGAGGCCTAGATTTGATACTTACACTCTAGCAGGAAGAAAGACAATGGGGTCTTCCCGTTTTTCAGAGTTGAAGGATGATCATTTTGACCATCACTGCATGCTCTTTCTTGGTCCTTCTCCATATCATGATCCGAGAGAAAATGATTCAGTCAGGGTTTTGTCAGATGAACAGAAGTCGCTTTAGGTATCTCAGGGAAGAAGAGATTAAATATAGGAAATTGGAGGCCTACATTAACACTGGGAGGACTACACGAGCTATGGTCAGGAAGGTTGCTGGCTCTCAGGAAATGAGAAAAACCAGGAACCGGAGGGGAGCTGCTGCCAATGATCTCAGCCACCAATAGCTCCAATAGTTAGTCCACTGGAAGACACCTAGAAACAGCTTGAAGGTCCTGCTAATCATGTCAGTTGCCTGCAGTACTGAAGAGACTTTCAGAAAAACCCAAGAAACCACCCCAAATCCCTATCTGCCATCTGCTGACACCTACATACCTTGCCACAGCTGATCTGGAGAGTGGCTGTCCCTTCCATACCTCACCCAAGTGACTCTTACTTGCAGAATCTAACAGGAACCCTCTGGTTAGCAGTTCAAGAAATTTAATTTCCAGGATCTTAGCCCCTGGAATACAAAAGGAAAGCAAGAAGAGCAGGGAGACTGCTGAGTGTTAACAGATAAAATCTGACACAAACAGTAAGTTATATAAATGGAGACCAGAGCGGACGTGAGACCAATTAAACAGCCTTTATAAATAACTCCATGAGACTGTATTCTCGCCTTGGACACATCAAAGCAGAGCACTGGCCAGGGTAGTGTAAGATTTTATTGGTAGCAGCTAACAAGAACCAACTCTAGTTAACCTGAGGATACACGCAGAAAGCCTCTCTACTGAGAGAGTAACAGGCAGGAAGGCCAGTGGTCTCCAAGGTGAGGAAATAGGCTGCAAGTGTCAGACATTTTTTCTCTCAAGCAGCAGGAGGAAACAAACTAGTAATACATTTTTTTTCCCTTCTCTATACAAATTTAAAGAGGTTTCTCTTAAAATACCTTGTTGCCATAAGGACACCTGGTTCCACCTGAAGTTAACTATTCTCAAACCTTGAGTTAACCAATGCATTCTTCTTATGGAAATGTTTGTCTTAAGCTATGTTAAAGTACTATTCATTTACCCCAGACTCTGTCTTCAAGTCGGTTTGCCTAGTGTCTCAGAACCGGACTTGACAAAAGAGTATGTTATACTTAGACACTGTTCCCCTAATCTATGTAAACGAAACTATTTGTATAGTAATCTGCCTTTCTACAAGATTCAAATCAATCGTTTTATGGCCCGGGATGATTCATCTGGTGCCAAGATTATCCCAAAATACATCTTATGGATGAGGGGCCTGGTGCCATTCTCTGAGTTTTAAGACATTCCTTTCTTTCATTAACAGACTACTAGTAACTGGCAACCCACTCCAGTATTCTTGTCTGGAGAATCCCAGGGACGGCAGAGCCTGGTGGGCTGCCATCTATGGGGTTGCACCGAGTCGGACACAACTGAAGCAACTTAGCAGCAGCAGCAGTAACTATATAACATACAGCTAAAAACTAGCAGGCAGGTATTCTTTCTGCCCGCTTCTGATATCTATGTCAGAAGCTTTCTCTATCTCCTTTATACTTTAATAAAACTTTATTACACAAAAGCTCTGAGTGATCAAGCCTTGTCGCTGGCCCCAGACTGAATTCCTCTCCTCCAGAGGCCAAGAATCCTGGCATCTTTTCGTGGTTCAGCAACAACCTTTCACTCCTCCTCCATTTGCTCTTTCCTGTGCTAGTATCAGTTCATAATAGAAACACAGTTCAAATCAGCTTAAACAAAAAGGATGGCTAGTGGACATTTGGTCCTGTCCAAAATATTCATAAGACATTTGGTCCATGGTTTTGGATAGAATCATATGAAAGACCCTGTGGTGTAGACCAAACGTCTTATGGACATGTTGCTGAATAGGACCGAATGTGCAAGGAAAAGGACATCTCTTGGATCCTGTATCTGGGGAAATTCGGGCACTGAACAGGCTATTGTCGTGGTAAGAGATCCGAGAATTCAGGAAGAGGTACCATGGCCTCAGAGCTGTTTCTCTTTCTCCAACTCTTAGTTCTATTTTTAATTCTTGCCTTTACACTCCAGAGCAACCTCTTAAGTGCCAGGGAAAATAGCCATCTATCCAGGCTCTCATCTACTTCAGTTTAACAACCTCAAAAAAAAAAAAAAACCTATCTCTCTACAGTCACTCTCAGGGAAGGCTTTTTGACAGTTCTGCTTGAGTCAAAATGGTCATACATCCACTCTAAGTCAAAATGTCCCACCCAGGGGATGGGTTACTCTACTTGATCAGCCTGGGACAGGAGGTTCCAATGATTTACAGGCCCGCTCACACTACAAAGAGTGCAGAAGGTGTCCCTCCACCAAAGGACCAGACCAAGAAGACTGTGAGACCATGCTGAAAGAATGGTCTGCTTCAGTTGAGCTGACTGGTGCTACTGGACATAACTGGCAAACTAGAGAAGCCCACAGAGGCCAGATTGATGCATATCATAAAAGATGAGGCGGTCGTCTAGAAGGAAAGAGGTGGGAGGGGAGAGAGAGCTACAAAGGAGGGGGCAGAAGGAGGAGGAAGAGAAGGAGAACAACAGAAGCTCAGATCCCTTTTTCTACTCGCCCCTCTGCCTTCTCTTTCTGCATCCGTCATCTCCTCATTCAACTTGTCCCTACAGAAAGAACATCAAGGACCGAAGTTCCTAGACCTTCCCACCATCTGTAATGATGACTCATCTGTTAACAACACTCCTCTGTTAGATTATGAACTGCAGTTTCCAAGAGAAATATTCCTATTTCCTTTACTTTGGCCAGATATCCAGCTCAGAACAACCAACCAACCACATTCTAATCGGCAAGGTAAAGGCTAATAGAGACCAAGCCTCCTGTTTTAAGAGACACAATCCTGAGATGCTAATAGGCCCTCGTAAGTTGTAGCTTAACCATGCATACGGGTGAGGGCTGTGTTGTCACCGTTCTCTGGAGCTTTGCATATCAGAAAATGGCGTACAAAGTGTAGCACAGCAGTCGGGAAAAGTAAGCACAGACCTCTGTAGTACTATCTTTCTCCTGTTATCTATAAATATTTTGACTTTTCAAATTCAGCTCAGATGAGAGTGAAGAAAATGGGATAAATAATAAACTCAGTTGTTGACAAGAGGATGATTTAAAAGTACTGCAGAGAAGGCAACATAGCACCCGTGTTTCTGCCTAAAGGGAGATTCAGTTTTAGCTCACAATTTGGTCTGACAACAGGAACACATTTTTTAAAACCATCTCCATGACCAAACCATGGGAAATACCACACACAGCAGCAGAAGACAAACACAACAGACAAAGGGAGCAGGTGAGGTTTGTACAAATGGAACAGAAAGCCACTTGCAGCAAAGGAAGGCTGGTGATAGAACTCTTTCTGGTATGATGCGTCACTGGGCTTCCCGCAGGCAGTGAGCCCCAAAGACAAGACCCATCGTCCCCTTTCCACCAGCTTTCCATGAGAGTCCAAAACTTCAGAACAGTGCTCATTAGGCTCCAGTGCCCATACCAGTCAGTTCCACACTACTCTGAGCCAGCAGACAGAAAGGTGGGTTAAAAGGAGCCAAGTCCCTGCCCCAAGACAGTTGAACAGAGTCCAGCTCCTCCTCCCTGTAATTCCCCATCTCCCTGGGCTACACACCTTCTGCCTCACCCCACGTGTCCCCTCTGCAGTACAACCATAGTCCTTTCCCCAGAATCACCCTGAGGGCTAAATGGCTTTAAGATTCCTTTTCTTCCTTGACATCAGCTACTCTTCCTATACAGACATCCCTTCCTCTCTCTCCAATTGGCTCCCCCTTCTTCCCAGCCAACAAAGCCCTCATACTTCTTTCCCCCAGAAGTCACTTATTTTCTATTCTTGCTATTAAAAGAGGAACTCGGAAGTTAGATAAGTAGAAGTTTCTTAAAGAATTTCATTTGGAATGGCAGGAGTTTAAGTTCAATCAGAAAAGGATGGAATTCACACTTCATCCTGTAGCCCAGATTCAGACAACCTCAAAGCGCAAAGAGAGAAGGATCTCTCCTAGAATTTACCAAAATCAGACTGTGTATTTACATGTCTGAATCCTTCCACCAGCCTAATCATGTGACAAGCAGGAACTTTATTTGTCCTTGTATCCTTGATCGCATCCAGCACGAAGCTTTCTACATACTCAGTTTGCTGAATGGAGGAGCAGGTGATACCCCAAAAGTAAAATGAATTAGCAAAATAAACAGGAGTTAATCCATTGGCTCAGGTGGAAAATTCCACTCTGAATGACAGAGCAGTCACACATAGCCATGGAGCAAATGAAAAGTGTACTGCCATTATCTCCAAGGGTAACTGGAACCACATGATTTTTTTTTTTCCTTCTCTGCACTGCGCTCTGTTTTAGATCTCACAACTACATCTCGGGCTTGGCGGCCCGAGCCTCCCATCTGAAAAGGAGACAATTTCCCACTCTCTTCACAGGCATCGGGTCAATCTTGAGAACATTCCATGTGCACACACTGTGCCATGTTCTTTTCCTGCCCTCATCAGTGGGAGGGAGTAAACTGCTCCCCTCCCTTTAAACACATTCACAGCCCGTCAAGGTGACTTGCACAGCAATGTCTGTCCTGCAAAGCTGTTCCCTGAACGAGTTAACGTGCCTCCTTTGAAACACAGTCACAGAGGAGCAGATGGCAGGGTGGCTCCCTGAGAAGAGGGTGCCCTTACTTCTGTCTCAACGCCCTCCCTCCACCTGGCATCCCGGAACAGCTGTGTGAGCGCCATCTGCCCACCGCGAACCCATCAGGTGAATGCTCTGTCTCCTTAATTGAGGTTAACCTTACCTAAGTAATCAGAGACAGGTACGGAATGTTCTGTCATCACAGGGCCTCTGATTACACAATACCGACAGCTCTTCCTGCTCTCAGAAAGCCAGACATCCACACCTGAAAAGTTCAGCACAGTGAATGAAGGGAGAAACAGGAACAGACAATCGGCAGGCGGCTTTTTTCAAAGACTCTTTGGCTGGTGTCATTTTCCCTCTTTAAAGGAATTAGGAAAACTCTTACAACTCTGAACACGTAACATCCCCCAACCCTGCTGGGAAAACCCACGCCATCTTCACCGTGCAAGTCTTAGGGAGGGCATGACCTGCCTTGCCTGGTGAGAGATCTCCGGGACCCTGCTGCCACAGGAGGCCTCTCAGGGGACAGCTGATCCTGGGCCTCCAGACCCTCACCCCTAGTCATATATTCATTTATCAAGTGCTAAGTTGATCTAGGGCTTCCCTGGTGGCTCAGAGGTTAAAGCGTCTGCCTGCAATGTGGGAGACCTGGGTTCAATCCCTGGGTTGGGAAGATCCCCTGGAGAAAGAAATGGCAACCCACTCCAGTATTCTTGCCTGGAGAATCCCATGGACAGAGGAGCCTGGTGGGCTGCAGTCCACAGGGTCGCGAAGAGTTGGACATGACTGAGCGACTTCACTTTCACTTTTCAAGTTAATCTGGGCAGCCAGAATGCAATGGACTATAAGACTGACAAAGCCCCTCAGAGTGTTTGTATTTCAGCAGTGTGACAGATAATTAATGGGTATACCAACAAATTTGAGAGTTCAACAAGTGATAAAAATTATGAAGAAAGCAGAGTAATATAGTGCTAAGCACAGGATAGGGGTGGAGGGAGTCATGGAGGGAAGCAGGGTCCAGTGGGTGGCAGGGTAACAGGCTCAAGGGAAAGACCAAGTCAGTTCTCTTGAGGGCTGTGGCTTCCCAAAAAAAATGCCATTTTGGAATAAGACTTTGCTTCTCTGGTCACTAGACTCTCCCCTTAAAGTTGCTGGAAACTTGATAGTAGCTCATATACACAGTGGACTGATATAAATACTTTTAATACCAAGTGATAAAAGTAGGGTACAGAACAGTCTAAAAGGGAAAAAGAAAAACTCATATAGCAACATTCTCCAACCAAACAGAAAGGAAAAGATTTCTTATACCTCTCAGAAGAGGTAAGAGACTAGGTAAGTAAATAGAGACAAAGATCTACTCTCGATGGAGATGAATTAATGAGTGTGTGAACTGGGAAGCTGGCTAGAGCATTAATCTATACAGGCAGGCTCACACCTCACTATAATGGGCTGGAGATATGGTGCTGTTCTACTTGATTCCAGCTATGACTTCATGTATGCTGAAGGCAAATGGCACTGAAGAACATGCTCACTCTTGGTCCACACATAAGTAAATGCCTTGGTGGGGTGTTCCTGGTGGTCCAGTGATTAAGAATCTCCCTGCCAATGCAGGGAACATGGGTTCAAACCCTGGTCTGGAAGGATCCCACTTGCCAACTAAGCAACTAAGCCTTCAAGTCACAACTACTGAAGACCTAGTGCCTAGAGTGTGTTCCACAGCAAGAGAAGTCACTACAATGAGACGTCCGAGCACCACAGCTAGAGTAGCCCTTGCTCACTGCAACTAGAGAAAAGTCTACAAAGGGAAACAATGAAGACTCAGCTCAGCCAAAAATAAATACATAAATACATAAAAGTTTAAAAATAAATAAATGCCTTGGCTTAAATTTCAGTATTCTGTAGAGAAAACCAAAACAAAACTTTTGTTATTTGTAACTCCTGCTGCCTTCTAAGACATGCAGGACCCGATCCCTGGAGGATTGGCTAAACGCAAACTTCATTCTCAGTGCAACTGTCTTTTGTAAAGCTTGGAGAAATATTAACTATTTGATGGAAGATTGCAAATAGGAATAAGAGCAACATAACTTGATCTCAAAAATGACATCAAGTCTAGATGATTTTAAAAATGAGTTACGTGCTACTTAATATTTCTAGAGCACACACACACAAAAATCCTTTCAAGGAATCCTGAAGACTAACCTTTTTCTGAAACCTAAATCAAAGAATAGTACAGATCCATCTTACCTAATAATATGGATGATCAATTCTAAATAATATTGTATTAAAAGAATAATAAATCCCAAGCAAGTAATTTTCATTTCAGGAATGCAAGAATAGTTCAACATTAGGGAATTCATTAATGTTATTTCTAACACAGAAGAAAGAAGAAAACCTGTATCATTCTCTAAATACATGAAACAAAAATATTTGATAAAATTCAATATTTATTTCTAATTTTCAGAAAACATTTAATGAGGTAAAAAGAAAAAGAAACTCCTTGATAAACAGTATCAACCTACAGTAAATACCATATTCTGAAATTTTCTAAGCATTTCCATTAAAGATAGAACAATGATGATTAGAATCACCAGAATTACTCAACACTGTTCTGAAAGACCCAGCCAGTGCAATAAGACATGGAAAGGAAATAAGATGTGAATATTTAAATGAAAGAGATAAAACTTCATTTACAGATGACATAATTTTCTATCTAGAAAATCTGTACTGGGCCCTTTTTATTTTACACCTAAAATGAATTACATGCAGTTAGATTTCTGAAACTTTAAAATGTGTTAATAATATGATCTTGGGATAGATTATAAAACAAGAAATTATCCAAGTGGAAATTTGTTTCTAGGCACATAAACTAGTTTTTAGGGACACATCCTATTATGTTTACATGTAAAATATATAATAGAATTTGCTTCAAAAGATAAGTATGAAAGAGTTGGTAAAATTATAGTGTGCTCATAATGTAACTCAGAGAAAGCAATGGCACCCCACTCCAGTACTCTTGCCTGGCAAATCCCATGGAAGGAGGAGCCTGGTAGACTACAGTCCATGCGGTTGCAAAGAGTCGGACACGACTGACTGACTTCACTTTCACTTTTCACTTTCATGCATTGGAGAAGGAAATAGCAACCCACTCCAGTGTTCTTGCCTAGAGAATCCCAGGGACGGCAGAGCCTGGTGAGCTGCTGTCTATGGGGTTGCACAGAGTTGGACCTGACTGAAGCGACTTAGCAGCAGCAGCAGCAGCATAACGTAACTATTGAATCTGGGAGATGTGTACATATGGGAGTTAGTATACTATTGTAATTTTGTATATGTTTAAAATTTTTTATTCTTCATAATGAGCTCAAAAATATTAAGTCTGCATAAAAGAAGTGAGAGTTTGAGTTGGCCCCAAAGAATAGGATATACAAGGCCCCAGTTTTAATTCTCTATAATTCTTCTGGGAAAAAAATAAAGCTTTCATTTTTAACTTGTCTCATTTTTTTTAATCCCAAGTCTCTGAATTTTGAAGTTGCATTTTCTTTATTTCAATATATCATTTCTTTTCATGAAAGAAAACCAGTAGTGACTTTACAGAATCTTCCTGGCTCTTCTTCCAACCAACTCACAGCTTCAGCATGAAGAAGTTCATTAAGTATCCTTTGGGTTGTTTTTATTCCCCCTTGAACTGCTTCTTTGAGTTCAAGATATACATTCATCCTTGGTTCATACAAAGCCCCTCAGTTTCTTTTATTTTTAATCATGTCACAAGCACCTACAAACTCATCACTCAAAACAAAAGGCAGGACCTTGAAGATAATCCACCACAAGTGGTGTTTCCTTATCTCAAACCCTTGCCTCTTCCACACCTGCCCAAAGTAACCAGCACCCTAAATTCCATGCTCAAAGTTCCCTTTTTATTCCGTTTACTTGCACCATCTTACTTTAAATTTAATAAAAAGGTATAGTATGTTGGAACCTACTCTTTTCACTTAATCATACATCACCAAACTCAATACATATTGTGGTGTCACCCTGTAGTTTATTTAATCTATCACACAATGTCACTGTATGAAGACTCTCTATTGATTCAACCAGTCTGCAACTAATGGGCATTTGGATTGTTTCTGGACTTCCACTGTTACCAAGATGGTGATGAACCATCTGGTACACATCTCCAGTTGTACCAGCTTCAGAGTTTCTCTTGAGAATCTTCTGAAGAATAAAACTGCTGGGTGGTAGGGAATGGAAATGGCTCCCCTTACTTTCCATCTGAAAAATCTTTCTGCAGAAACCCTGCCCCATGCTTGTATCAGGAAGGTGACACTTCTATGCTTTGTTGGGATTTGTTGCTGGCTTTTCCAGCTCTTCTTTTTCCAGGCCTGTGGTAATCTAAGAGATTTGTTTTCACATTTAGTGCTTCAGAATAATTGAAGAAAAAGTCTGGCGGCATCATTCTGAGCTTGGAGAGCTCCAACTGTCTTTAATTGGCACAACTTTTGCAGTCAAAGTGATGGAGATTTGACTGCTAGCTATCCGCATTTCTCTTGGGGGTTGTAATCAAGAAAAAATGACCCTTCTCTCCATATACATAGACATCAAATCTATTTCAACCTTCATTTTAAAGCACAGTATTGAAACAAATACATTCTAATCTTTTTTTATGTTGTGTTTACTCTTCCCCCACTTTTTTTGAGATGGACAAGATTTTTAAATCAGTGACTTCTTGGGAGCTACTGACTTTTATGAATTCCTTAAAGCTAAACTCTTCTCATGTTATGATCAAAACTACTTGAGAAAATTAATAATCTGCTCCCTGACTTGAATGAGAAATTGAGCAAGGAATGTAGGATTTTTCTCCCTGTTTTCAGAGTATATAAACCATATGCTCACCTTAAGTTAACTATCACGTCTAGAATCAGGTGCTGGCTGGCTGATGTGGGGGCATTTTTTTCCCTCTTATTTTTAATCAGGGAAAGAGAACATGAGTACTTGAAAATTCATAATATTAACAGTCTAATTAGAGTTTCTTAAATGCTGTTTTAAATTAGGATAATTTTAAATTATTGGATGTGACAACTATATAAACATAAAATGCTTTAATTACAGACTTGTTTGTGTGAGAGAAAAAAAATTCCACTCAAAGCATCAATCTGTCACTCTGCATTAATTTCCAGCAGTCATGGATTCCCACTGGACCACTCACTGAATTTTAGCAATAAGTCTGTACCTATCGTCCTCTCTCTGCAATTTAATCTTCACCTGCCGGTGGCCAGGTCTCTGCTCTTTAAAGGAAAAAACCCAACAAATTCAAGTTTAATTCTCATTCAAATTCAGTGCAACTCCTAGTGTTTCTGAATGTGCTTAATGTTATCACTAAGCACAGTCCTTCTGGGCCTTCATAAATATCGTGCCATGTTACCAAAGAAGCAAAAGGTCGTGTGAGTAGCTCAATCTTAAAGAATGATCAAATGAACAAAAATAAGATCTGCAAGTCTCCCTTAAGTGCTGATTAACATGTTAAAGTCACTTTCTCTTTTTAGAACCTGATGAAAGTGATGCACTCTTTCCTATAATCACGAAAAAAATCCAAAGTCACCAAAGAGGCTGCACACCAATTCTGAAGGCCTGTGATGCTCCTGATGACCACACCCATCAAGGAGGAGTCTACCTTCCTTGAATCCATCCCCTCAAAGTTAAGAATCTCTGTAAGGTTCTTACAATTCTAACTTCTGTGAGATAAAATATTCATTAATTAGTAAGTTTGTGTGGGCACCTACTGGGGTGTCAAACACTGTGCTAGACACGAGAAGCACAGCAGAGAACACAATCACCCCAGGCTCCTGCTTCCAGGAGGCTCACAGTATCATGGAGGATGCAGGCAGTAACTGAAGGACCATGCCCACCTTGCAGGACAGGAGCGCAGTCAGAACAACAAACAGGAAAAAGACCACGTGCTCTAGGAGCCAACAAATGGGGATTTGGCCTGATCAGGAAGGCTCTAGACGTTCCCGAGGTTGTAACAACGGAGCTGAGATCTGAGTCAACAGGTGGAGGGATGGGAAGAGTATTTGAAGGAGTAGGAACAGCGGGACTGAAGGGGGAACTTAGAGGGAACAAGGTCTACAAGAAAGAATGGCCACGTTCAGAGCGACAGGGAGAGAAAGGCACAAGCTAGGCTGAAGGGACAGATTATCAGTCTTTATGATCATGCTTTAAGATTTTTTTTACTTAATTTTGGAGGGATAGAAAGTCACTGAACAGTTGTAAGCTGGAAGATAGACAACATAATCAGATGTGAATCTAATAAATTCATCTTGCATCCAGCATGGAGAACAGAGGGTCAAAAGACCGTAATAGATGCTGAAAGATCAGGTTATGTACAGGTCACACTAGGAGTCTAGTAAGAACAATAGCTAGACAAGGATGGTGACTGAGGAGATGAGTGTGGTTGGAACCAAGAAATATTGAGTTGGGAAAATTAATAAGATGCTATGAAAGACTGAGTTTTTCTTCATGTGCCAAGACATTGACCAGTGCCTGCTGCCCAGTAAGGTCTGAATGATTTGCTTTAGTTGTTTCCAACTCTGGGAGACCCTATGGACTGTACAGTCTACTGGGATCCTCTGTCCATGGGATTCTCCAGGCAAGACTGGAGTAGGTTGCCATGCCCTTCTCCAGGGGATCTTCCTGACTCAGGGATCAAACCTGAGTCGCTTACGTCTCCTGCACTGGCAGATGGGTTCTTTACCGCTAGCGACACCTGGGACACTCGCCTAGTAGGAGCTACATAGTAGGTGCTCAGCAAATATGTGTTGAATAAATAAATGACGTAAATAATGTATAAACATAAGAGTATAAATGAGTCAAAGAATTTTATATAATTGAAACTGCTGAAAGAATATGGGGTACACAAGTTGCTCAGGTGGAGGTAGGTAAGTAAAAACATAATATGTGAACAAAAAAAAATGGGTTGTTTCAATCCTGAATGAGGACCGGGTGGGGCTGAAGGATCTTGTTTGACTTACACAGGTTCTATGAAGTGAAAATGAGTGAGTAAACTGCTGGGAGCAGAAGGTTGATAGAATAACAAGGAGAGAAATTCAGCTTTGCTTAATATCAAAAGTTGTGCGTTCATAACTACCTTAGAATTCGGCAAAACAATAATGATTGGTGAGGAAATTGTGCAAGAATACAAACAGGGCATTAATTACCAGCGCTGTACACCTTTCAGCAATCTCCCAGTCATGCAAGTTTGTATGTTCTTCTTCGATTTCAAAAATAAAGAAGGATATTACTATCTGGAAATATTTTAGAATACTAACAACTGATGTGCAAATAGGACTCTGGAGTTTCAGTTCTCTAATGCAGTCACAGCCACTGGAATCGAACCTAGGAAAGTCTTAATAACTCACTGTGGGGACCTCCCAGGAAGTCCAGTGGCTAAGACCCTACACTCCCAAGGCGGCACAAGTTCAATCCCTGGTCAGGGTACCAGATCCTATATGCCACACATAAGACCCAGAGCAGCAAAATAAATAATAAAATAAAATATTAAGTAAACAAATTACTGTGGATACATTGGTGGTGGTTTAGTTGCTAAGTCGTGTTCGACTCCTGGAACCCATGGACTGTAGCCTGCCAGGCTCCTCTGTCCGTGGGCTTCTCCAGACAAGAATACTGGAGTGGGTTGCCATTTCCTTCTCCAGGGGATCTTCCCCACCTAGGAATCAAACCCGGGTCTCCTGCACTGCAGGCAGATTCTTTACTGACTGACCTATGAGGGAAGCCTTTATTATTATTGACCCTTTATCAACCCAAATTATTCAGCACACGTGATGAAACAGGACAAGTTCTATGTTTCTGTTCCCCAAACTATATATATAAATCCCCATAAGATTCTATTCAGCTAGTAAGAATGCAAATGAATGCATCAGTTCAGTTCAGTTCAGTTCAGTTCAGTTGCTCAGTTGTGCCCAACTATTTCCCCATGAATCACAGCACACCAGGCCTCCCTGTCCACCACCAACTCCTGGAGTTCACTCAGACTCATGTCCATCGAGCCAGTGATGCCATCCAGCCACCTCATCCTCTGTCATCCCCTTCTCCTCCTGCCCCCAAATCCCTCCCAGCATCAGAGTCTTTTCCAATGAGTCAACTCTTCACATGAAGTGGCCAAAGTACTGGAGTTTCAGCTTTAGCATCATTCCCTCCAAAGAAATCCCAGGGCTGATTTCTTTCAGAATGGACTGGTTGGATCTCCTTGCAGTCCAAGGGACTCTCAAAAGTCTTCTCCAACACCGCAGTTCAAAAGCATCAGTTCTTCGACGCTCAGCTTTCTTCACAGTCCAACTCTCACATCCATACATGACCACTGGAAAAACCATAGCCTTGACTAGATAGACCTTTGTTGGCAAAGCAATGTCTCTGCTTTTCAATATGCTCTCTAGGTTGGTCATAACTTTTCTTCCAAGGAGTAAGCGTCTTTTAATTTCATGGCTGCAGTCACCATCTGCAGTGATTTTGGAGCCCAAAATAATAAAGCCTGACACTGTTTCCACTGTTTCCCCACCTATTTCCCATGAAGTGATGGGACCAGATGCCATGATCTTCATTTTCTGAATGTTGAGTTTTAAGCCAACCTTTTCACTCTCCACTTTCACTTTCATCAAGAAGCTTTTGAGTTCCTCTTCACTTTCTGCCATAAGGGTGCTGTCATCTGCATATCTGAGGTGATTGATATTTCTCCCGGCAATCTTCATTCCAGCTTGTGCTTCTTCCAGCCCAGCGTTTCTCATGATGTACTCTGCATAGAAGTTAAATAAGCAGGGTGACAATACATAGCCTTGACGGACTCCTTTTCCTATTTGGAATCAGTCTGTTGTTGTATGTCCAGTTCTAACTGTTGCTTCCTGACCTGCATACAGATTTCTCAAGAGGCAGGTCAGGTGGTCTGGTATTCCCATCTCTCTCAGAATTTTCCACAGTTGATTGTGATCCACACAGTCAGAAGCTTTGGCGTTGTCAATAAAGCAGAAATAGATGTTTTTCTGGAACTCTCTTGCTTTTTCCACGATCCAGCAGATGTTGGCAACATAAGGGAGATTCATTCTCAGTTCTGGAATCTATATGCATTGAATGGTTTGGCTCTTTATTATCTTTGACTTTTGCTCTTAAATGAACAGTTAAATTAATGACCATATTCACTGTATATTTTGAAACCAACCTTTGAAATTTTTAGAAAGGGGATAGATTATATGGAGGCTTCATTTTCCCAGCAGAGCCCTGTGTCTGAAGCTAGTGTTTAATAAAGATGACAGGCTTAAAGACAGTCCCAGCAATAAAGCTGCTGCTGCTAAGTCACTTCAGTCATGTCTGACTTTTGTGCAACCCCATGGACTGCAGCTCACCATTCTCCTCCATCCATGGGATTTTCCAGGCAAGAGTAGTGGAGTAAGGTGCCATTGCCTTCTCCAATCAATAAAGCTAAAGGTAGTAAAATGCCTCAGAATTTTTCAGAAGTGGAAACAGAAGTAACAGAATGGGGGATTCAGCACTTGGTGAACATTTTAACTGAGAAGTGAAATCTCTTACATTAGGACAAGAAATAAAATGCAACCAGTTTTTCCCCATCATCATCTAGGCTAGGGTTAGCCAACTTTTTGTGAATAGGTGTTATTTTTTATTTCCCCCAAGGTTTCATGACTTATGGGGTGTGACTTGGTAACTATGTGGCTAAAGAAAGAATATAGAAATTGAAATTCCTAATTAAAGATGATTATGGGACTTCCCTGGTAGTCCAGTGGTTAATAATCCATCTTCTAATGCAGGGGATGTGGATTCGATCCCTGGTTGGGGAACTAAGATCCCATATACCACAGGTCAACTAAGCCCATGCACTCTGAAGCCAGACTGCACAACTACACAGCCTGCGTGCCACAACTAAGACCCATTGCAGCCAAATAAATAAATTTTTTAAAAAGATGATTGTGAGGCATTAGTCTGAATATAAATCAGGAAAAGACACTGTCATTTTTTTTTTTCTGCCTTTCTCCCTGACCACTGACGGCTTAACTAAAGCAACTGGCTTTGAAATTAATTATTAAGGAAAGCTCTGATGTTCACTGACCTACCTGCTGGAGATTTCCTGAGCGAAGTTTCTTTGTTCTCTCTTTGGGCAGTAGCTTGATCTTTAGGCAGGTTGGGAAGAGCCTGAAGCTTTTGTGATGATAATTGATCGCAATGGAAACAGAATGCTAACTCAGCACCCAGACAGTACTGTTTGCAACCACTTCTCCCAAATGACTTGATCCTCAAAGTGGTCCAATCCCATCGGCTGCAAATGCCCAGCTCACTCTTTACTGCATCCAAGATAGAGATGTCTAACCCCAAATATATGACAGAGGCTGTCTCAAAGATGAGTGCCAATAAATGGCTCTATTTAAACATGGCGAAAAGTAAGATTAGTTGACCATTCTTAAATACTCAACTCTTCATCATCCACATTAATAAAGGAATCAAAGGGACAAATAGTCCAAAATAAAGGATAATACAAAGCAATTTATATTTGGCTTCAGTATTCATTATTAGATTTTGAGGGTGAGTCAATTAAATTTCTAATTATGGCTTGACTTTTCAAAATGAGTTCATATTCTCAACTGGTTTCTGTTGAAAGTGAGCTAGTGGTATGCCAGAAGCCAGGAGAAATTTAACCTGGAATTTACAATTTTCTGTACAGGATGTATCCATATGTTATTAGTATCACAAGCTGATTTGTTCTGCCATTTGGAGAAGGTCTGTATCATTCCAATGGTCTCTGGAGAGCAATGGTATAATGCAAATTAGATAGAAACAAAATCAGATACTATATCAGACAATAGACATCAAGACAAAAGCATTACTAGAAAGTGTCATTTCCACAGGAAGACACAGCAATCCTAAATTTATAGCTAATAGTATAATCCTAAAATAGGTGAAGTAAAAAAAGTCCTCAGAACTAAAAGAAATAGACAAATCTTCCATCATAGTTGGAGAATTTAACACACTTAGTAACTGATAAAATAGGCAGACAACAAATCACTAAGGATATTAAAGACTTGAACAACCTATAAGAAAACTAGGCCTAATTGACAATTATGAAAGACCACATTCAACAATGGAAGAATACACAATTCTTTTGTGTTCCTATGAATCATTTACCCAAGCTTGAATTCCAGATGCCGTCCTCACATGTAATCTTAGGTAAGTCACTTTGCTTCCATAATCTTCAGTTTTCTCAAATATGAAATGGAAAGAATAAGACTTTTTATACAAAATTGCTAGGGATATTAACTGAGAAATAAAAACTAAAATAGCATGTTAAAGTGAAAGACACCATGGAGATGTTGGTTACCAATGTAACAAAGGATCAAGAATGTCTCATAGGAATAGTTTATGGCCCACAACCAGGTTAAAAGAATAGGGCATTTGTTCTAATACTGATATTTGCATAGCCCAACACTGTTTAACTTAGAGTGTAAGTTTCATGGAAGCAGTTGGAGAATGAACTATTGACGAAAATGATGGGCCATTTTACAAATGCTGTTTTCCCTACCTCCACTGGCAGGCATGAAACAAAAATACTTGAGGTTAATTCCCATTTTCATTTCTTCCAGTTCACATCTACTGAGCTACTACCATGTGTTGACTTGAGCACAAAAAACCTTTACATACACCACAAGATTCTGGCATCTTAGAATCTATAGAAGACAATATTGCCACAGTCTAAAAAAGTCAAGTGGGCCTTAGAAAGCATCACTACAAACAAAGCTAGTGGAGGTGATGGAATTCCAGTTGAGCTATTTCAAATCCTGAAAGATCATGCTGTGAAAGTGCTGCACTCAATATGCCAGCACATTTGGAAAACTCAGCAGTGGCCACAGGACTGGAAAAGGTCCGTTTTCATTCCAATCCCAAAGAAAAGCAATGCCAAAGAATGCTCAAACTACCACACAATTGCACTCATCTCACACGCTAGTAAAGTAATGCTCAAAATTCTCCAAGCCAGGCTTCAGCAATACATGAACCGTGAACTTCCAGTTCAAGTTGGTTTTAGAAAAGGCAGAGGAACCAGAGATCAAATTGCCAACATCTGCTGGATCATGGAAAAAGCAAGAGAGTTCCAGAAAAACATCTATTTCTGCTTTATTGACTATGCCAAAGCCTTTGACTGTGTGGATCACAATCAACTGTGGAAAATTCTGAGAGAGATGGGAATACCAGACCACCAGACCTGCCTCTTGAGACATCTGTATGCAGGTCAGGAAGCAACAGTTAGAACTGGACATGGAACAACAGACTGGTTCCAAATAGGAAAAGGAGTCCGTCAAGGCTGTATATTGTCACCCTGCTTATTTAACTTCTATGCAGAGTACATCATGAGAAACGCTGGACTGGAAGAAACACAAGCTGGAATGAAGATTGCCGGGAGAAATATCAATCACCTCAGATATGCAGATGACAGCACCCTTATGGCAGAAAGTGAAGAGGAACTCAAAAGCTTCTTGATGAAAGTGAAAGTGGAGAGTGAAAAAGTTGGCTTAAAGCTCAACATTCAGAAAACGAAGATCATGGCATCTGGTCCCATCACTTCATGGGAAATAGATGGGGAAACAGTGGAAACAGTGTCAGACTTTATTGGGCTCCAAAATCACTGCAGATGGTGACTGCAGCCATGAAATTAAAAGACGCTTACTCCTTGGAAGAAAAGTTATGACCAATCTAGAGAGCATATTTAAAAGCAGAGACATTGCTTTGCCAACAAAAGTCTGTCTAATCAAGGCTATGGTTTTTCCAGTGGTCATGTATGGATGTGAAAGTTGGACTGTGAAGAAGGCTGAGCGCTGAAGAATTGATGCTTTTGAACTGTGGTGTTGGAGAAGACTCTTGAGAGTCCCTTGGACTGCAAGGAGATCCAACCAGCCCATTTTGAAGGAGATCAGCCCTGGGATTTCTTTGGAAGGAATGATGCTGAAGCTGAAACTCCAGCACTTGGGCACCTCATGCAAAGAGTTGACTCACTGGAAAAGACTCTGATGCTGGGAGGGATTGGAGGCAGGAGGAGAAGGGGACGACAGAGGATGAGATGGCTGGATGGCATCACTGACTTGACGGACATGAGTTTGAGTGAACTCTGGGAGTTGGTGATGGCCAGGGAGGCCTGGCGTGCTGCGATTCATGGGGTTGCAAAGACTCGGACACGACTGAGCAACTGAACTGAACTGAACTGAAACCTAGTTAGCTTGGATAATGAATCAGGAATAAAGGAAAATTTTCTTCTTGGATGAAGAACAGTTCTTTCTTGAGGTTCTCCCTCACTTTAATCTTTAATAAGCACATAATTAGTATATAAAAGTATATCTGTAATCCTAACCAGCTTTATACAGAGAACTGCTGTGAGGACTGATTGAAAGAGTAATATGAGACAGAACTGTCCATCCAAAAATGTGCTACTCAAGATGAGAGGGGCTGTTCTTATTTATTCTACTTTATCAGCACCTGTAGTCAACATACAAATGCACACAGGCTCTCTCTCACAAAGACACACACATGCTTTGTGTCGAAGTTCAAGAAGTAGAAAATGTAAATGACTGGGTAGATTAAGGGTTAAAGGGATGACATCAAGAAGTCCTAGAAGTAAGCATTATAGAGAGGTTGCTAAAATTATTTAACTCATTCTATTTGACCTAAAACACACACACACACAAAATCACTTAACTAAGTGGAATAGCCCAAGTTGATAAAGTTAAGGATATTGTCTAAGACATTGAAAAAGAATAAATGAAACAGAAATACTGGAAGAATAATTGAAGCAGAAAGAAGCTAAAAGGATGATCCAGGATTTACTTAGTGTCCAGGCATCTAACAGACCCAGCAGAGTGTTGGGACCATAACATGTCCTCAAGAAATATTTGTGTATTTGTATTGCAATCAAAACTTGGCCAGAGTCAATTTGCTCTTTTCAGGCAATCAAAGCTCTAGCAAAGGCAGGAAAGTTTTATCCCTCTCATAAATATAAAGTTGTTATAAAATAAATTCTAGTTTGATCATTCATAAAACCTATGATCAGCTTGAGGGAGGCTGTGAGACTCACTTGACACATATTTAGGACTCTGATGTGTTTCCTAAGTTTCTATAAGCCTCAGTGAAAATGTATCTAATCTCAGTCTTCAACCAAAGAACAATATTTGTATCAGTAATCCAGAAAAAAATACACAAGAAATCACAGTACCTGATGTACATGTTCAGTCATGACAGTTAACATCTTTGTAATGCTTCAAAATTTATAACTTGCTTTCTTTCATAATTTCTCACCCTTGGTTATGTCTTTATGTCCTAGTTGTATACAACAATATACCAAGACATACCTGATTATCCCAAAAATACATATTAAAAATAGAGGCCAAGTGATTAAATGAGGACATTCTCAATATTTTATGACAAAGGGTAAGATTAACCCTCAGAGGCTGGTGACTAACCCAAAGTAGTCTAGCAAGGCAAAAATTACTCTGTGAGTCTCCTATTTATATTTTGCTCCAAATTCTGTAGCTATGGAGGATGTAGTAGGTAGAATGAGACCCGCTGCAACAACCAGGCAAAAATCATATTGTTAAAGACACTGGATATCTATTAAAGCAAAGAGGACTAAATGAATTTAACATGACAAAGGATAGAACCTTTCTTACATGAACTGATATTGATGCCTATTCTCTTCCTTGAAGGCATTTGCTGAAATTACTTATTGATTATAAATTGGGCTTGCTGTGAGAGAGAGTCAGTCTTTGGAGAAGAAAGAAACAAGTGGAGATTTTGATGACATTACACGGGCTGGCATGTTGAATTAGAATCTAGAGAATCCCCAAGGCCCATGTCTCAGTTTTTCTAGTAAGAAAGCTGCTGAGTCTTGGAATATCATGGGAGGCAGGAGGGTAGGGATAAAAAGGCAAAATAAAATCACCCACAATATCTGGTTCTTAAGCAACAAAGTTCTAGTAGAAAAGAGGAAACCACAACAAACATTTACCAGGCCTCATCCTTCAGACATTTGGAACAAAAGGACAACAGATTCTAAGGAAATTTTCCAGACATCCTAACACAGACCCGCATGGACTGAACTTACTCACCCATTACTCTGGGGAAAAATAAAGTCCACTTTAGCACTTATTCATCTTTTGTATATAATATCCTCTACATTATTTAGAATTTCATGAGATACAGGAATAAGGTAAGGAATGTTACTGATAGTTAAGAGAAAAAAAACAAAGAATTAGAAACAGTTGATACATATATCAGTGATACAAGATTTTAAAATAAATAGACAAAGAAAACAGAGAGGATGAACAAAATGAATGAATTTTGAAATTTAGATAATTTCAATGGATAACTGGATTCTGTAAAAAATTAAATACATAGTCTAGAACTGAGAAATACAGTTTATAAAGCTAAAAAATCATTCAGACATGCTAACAGCAGATTTGACAAAGCAGAAAGGATTACTGAACTCAAAAGACAAGTCAATAAAAAATATTCAAATTAAAGCACAGGTAGAAATAAATGGAAAAAAAAATAGAACAGAAAAGAAGAGACATGCAAAACATCATAAAATGGTCTGATGTGTATGCAGTTGAGTCACAGAAGGAAAAGAGGAAGAAAATGGAGCTTCAGTAATATTTATAAAGATAATGTCTAAAATTTTTCAAAACATGTAAGAAATAAAAACATCAACAGATTTCAGATGTGTCAGGAAGCATAAATGAGATAAACATAAAGAAAACCACACCAAGGTACATCATAGTATAGCTGGGGAAAAATGATAAACTTTAAAGCAGTTAGAAAAAAAGATGCAATACACTCAAGATAATATTGCAACTGATTTAACAGACACATGAAAAGACAATTAAATGATACCTTTAAGATGCTAACTGCCAACTTAGAATTACATCACCATGAAAATAGTCTTTAACAATGGAGATGAAGTAAAGATATATCCAGACATACAAAAATGTAAGAGAAGTTATACTTATCAGGCTGACGCTATAATAAACATAAAAAGACATTCTTCAAATTGAACTAAAATTAACCCAAACAGAAGTACAATAATACAGAAAGGCATAAGAACACTCGAAACTATAAGTATGTGGCTAAATATAAAGAATAAAGTGCCTTAAATCAGCAATCTTAATAATGTCCTGTGAAGTGTTTAAGATAGGTGAGATAAATAAAATACATGCAACAGTAGTATGAAGAACGGATAAGTCAACTATTTACATGGTTATAAAGTTCTTGCCTTAGAGGAGGAAGTGATAAAACTACCAATAAGATAGATCTGTTATTAGTCAAACATACTTTGAAGTGAAAGAAAGTGAAAGTCACTCAGTCGTGTCCAACTCTTTGCCACCCCATGGGCTATCCAATCCATGGAATTCTCCAGGCCAGAATACTGGAGTGGGCAGCCTTTCCCTTCTCCAGGGGATCTTCCCAACCTAGGGATCAAAGCCAGGTCTCCCGCATTGCAGGTGGATTCTTTACCGGCTGAGCCACAAGCCACAAGGGAAGCCCATATATTTAAAGATTAAACATACTTTAATCTGCTGCAAATCATGGTCCATGGACCAAATCTGCCAGCAACGTGTTTTTTTAAATAAGGATATACAAGCATGCAGCCATATCTATATGTTTATGTTGTATCCGCAGCAGCTTTAACATTAAAACTGCAGGGATGAGTGGTTTCTACAAAGGCCATATGGCCCTCAATGCCAAAGATGTTTACTATGGGACCCTTTCCAGAAAGTTGACATACTCCTACATAAAGTAACAAGTTTTTAAAAAAGAACACAACTCAAAAACTAATAGAGAATACAAAATGGAACAAAAATACATTGTCGAGATCCAAAAAGCAGTCAAGAAAGAATAAACAGGCAAAGATGGAATTAAAAATAAAACAAATATTAAAATGAGAAACTTACACCTAACCAAATAATGGGCTAAATGTTTCAAATAAAAGACAAAGATTTTTTTGGGCTGGATTAAAAACAAAAACAGGACAAAAGGCTTACATTAAATGTAAGAGAACGGTTATTTTGAAAGGATGGAGAATAACTAAACATTCAGGTACAAACCACAATGCTGATATTAGGATCAAATATAATCAGCTTCAAGGTAAGAATATTACTATAGAGGCGGTCATTCCAACAGGAAGATGGAACAATTCTAAACTTAAAGCTAATAGCGTAGCCACAAAATATATAAAGCAAAAAGACCTCTAAAGTTCTTGAAGAAATGCTAAAGTTCGAGGAAATTGACAAATCTTCAGTCAGAGTTGGAGAATTTAACACTCCTTTCTCAGTAACGGAAAGGACAGGCAAAAATCGCTGAGGATACTGAAGATTCGAGCAACCCATAAACCAGTTTGACCTAACTGAGGAATAACATTTCCCTAAAGTTTCTACAAAAAAGTAGCCAGAACAATCAATATGCCAGTCCATAAAGCAAGCCTCGACAAATCACACAAGTTCTCCCATCACAACGAACTTAACCTACAGATAAGTCACCGGAAACTAACTAGAAATAAAACAACACTCTTGTACCTAATTCGTGCCTCTAAAAAGAAATCACAATGGAAATTCTAAAATATGTTGAACTGAACCTTTAAGAAGATACAGCATACCAAAATTTGTGCCATGTCCTGTTAAGACACTTCAGGTGTGTCCTTCAGTTCTGTGTGACCCTATGGACTGTAGCCCACCAGGCTCCCCTATCCATGGGATTCTCCAGGCAAAAATCCTGGAGGGGGTTGCTATTTCCTTCTCCGGGGAATCTTCCTGACCCAAGGATCGAACCTGCATCTCTTAAATCTCCTGCACTGGCGGGCAGGTTCTTTAACTAGTGCCACCACTGTGTGGGATATAACTAAAGGTCTGATTACAGGGAAATTTATAGCTTTAAAGGCAAATATGGAAATAAAGATTGACAATGAAATTCTAAGCTTCCATCTGAAAAAACTAGTAAAAGAAAATGAAATTAAACCCAAAGAAGAAAACAGGAAACTATAAAAGTAGAAGCAGATGGATAGCACAGGGAGCCCAGCCCAGCGCTCCGTGATGACCTAGATGAGCGCGGCAGGAGTGGGAGCAAGAGGGTGTGTGTCTACATCAGGCTGATCCATGATGCTGTACAGCAGGACCTGACGCACATTGCAAGCAATTACATTCCAGTAAAAACGGGAAAAAAAAGCGGCAGAAAGCAATGATACAGAAAATGAGTATTATCTTTATCAGACAGGCAAACTGAGGCACAGAAAGGTTAAGTAACTTGCCCAAATCATAGAATTACCAATAGGCAGATCATGACTGGAATCCAGATAGTCTGAGGCCAGAATCCTCACCTTTAATCGTTATCTAAACCAACTCACAGGTTCTGAGCAGGGCAGGTAAAATCAATACTGTTGACACAACTATACACCACTGTGTACACACCACTATATACCACTGTGTATACACACTATGCACCACTGTGTACACACCACTATATACCACTGTGTACACACGCTATACACCACTGTGTACACACCACTATATACCACTGTGTATACACGCTATGCACCACTGTGTACACACCACTATATACCACTGGGTATACACGCTATACACCACTGTGTACACACTGCTACTCACCACTGAAGCCACCAGTGCTCCCTCCCACTCCACGTGAAATTCTGCCACCTCCCTTGCTCTGGCCCTGACCCCTGCTGACTCACCAGGTGCCGAGCTGCTCTCTAACTGCTCCAGATCTAAACCCAATCTACAACCACCTCCCAAACCCATATTCCAATCAGCTCTGTCCTGATCCTTCCTGTCAAGGCAGTTGCAGCCCTGCCCCTATTCATGTGTACGTGTGCTCACTCAGTCCTGTCTGACTCTTTGCGACTCCTTGGACTATGCAGCCCACCTCCTCTGTCCATGGGATTCTCCAGGCAAGGATACTGGAGTGGGTTGCCATTTCCTCCTCCAGGGGATCTTCCAATCCAGGGATCCAACCCATGTCTCCTCCATCTCCTGCATGGGCAGGAAGATTCCTTACCACTGTGCCACCTGAGAAGCTGTTCATGCCACGCCTTAAGTCTGTCAGCCTGGCCACATCCTCACCCCAGAAGCCCTGCCAATGTCATTCTCCATCTCCCACTGCCCGGACCCAGTGTAGCCACATAAATGTCAGTGTGAAGCTAGACCCAGCCATCTCCCACTGCTACCACAAATATAAAAAATACAACAACAAAGAGAACGCTACACGAGGCTTTCTCCTGAGCTGCTATAAAGAAATTACAAATATACTTGGATAGGAAGGCTTTTTTAAAGCTGTTTCATGGCTTTTTCTTCTGTGAAATACACATAAAGAAAGCAGCTTGTCACAAGTTACCCAATAAAGAGTTGCTTTGCATTGCATTTGTTTGAAATACAGTAAATATTAACAGTATGCTGGAGTCAGTGAAAGTGAAAGTGAAAGTGAAGTCGCTCAGTTGTGTCTGACTCTTTGTGACCCCGTGGACTGCAGCCCACCAGGCTCCTCCATCCATGGGATTCTCCAGGCAAGAATACTGCAGTGGGTTGCCCTTTCCTTCTCCAGGGGATCTTCCCGACCCAGGGATTGAACCCAGGTCTCCCACATTGCAGGCAGGCGCTTTAACCTCTGAGCCACCAGGGAGGCCTTGCTGGAGTCAGGGCATATAGTAAAGAATTTGACATTAACTAAAGAGAAGGTCTGGCCTTTGCCCTTGGTCTCTGCAAGGTAATCTCTGGGTCCTTGGAATATCAGCCCTGATAGGTGTGCCTCTGTTTGCCTAGGAGCACTGGGTCTCCCTAAATAGTCCAACAGCATGATTTGGAGGTGTGGACAGTGGGTTTGGGGATGTGGAGAGAATGCCCACATTCTTAGAGAAGGAGGGTGGAGACTGGCCATCCCAGAAAGACCAAAACACATAACTTAGGGTGAGGGCTTTGGGTCACACAATATCAATCATCCTAGAAACTGAGGTCAAACACATGGGCTTTCCGTCAATCAATCATGCCGACATATTGGAGTCCCAGTAAAAAGTCTGAACGCTGAGTATTTCCCTGGTTGGCAATACTCCGTGTGTATTGTCATACATCAGAGGGAAGCTCCAAATCCGGAACTCTCCCAGGCTCTGCCCTATGTCCTTCCTTCGGTTGATCTGAATCTCTACACATTCCCTGTAATGAACCACAGCCATGAGTGTGATTCAGTGAGCTCTGTGAGACCTGGCAAATCATTGAATTGAAAGGGAGTTTGGGGAACTCCTGAAACTCGCACTTGGTGCCAGAATGAAGGCAATTTGGGGGGACTGTGCCCTCGAGTCTTTGCAGTTGGCCTAAATTTCCATATGGGCTTCCCTGGTGGCTTGGATGGTAAAGACTCTGCCTGCAGTGCGGGAGACCAGGGTTCAGTCCCTGGGCCGGGAAGATCCCCTGGAAGAGGGCACAGCGACTCACTCCGGTATTCTTGCCTGGAGAATCCTGTGGACAGAGGATCCTGGGGAGCTGCAGTCCATGGGGTCACAAAGAGTCAGATGCGACTGAGCGCCTAACACTTTCACACTCTAGACTTCATACAGGGGTACCTTTTGACTGCATTTGCTACTATTCAACTCCATTTTTTTTAAATTGGGGAAAATGGAGTTCTTCCATCCCACTGTGTCTGTTACTCATCTTTCATCCCTTTTCTCTTGCTGCAGACATGATTTACAATACTATCATTAAGTTGTATATTCTGTTTCAACTTGGACCCCTATCATCTCCATGGACAAACATAAACATTTCCCCCTCAAAAAGAAAGAAAACAGAAAACAGATTTTCTATGGTTCTCAGAGTCCCCACTATCTGGTCATATCCCACCATCCAATTCCCTTCTCCTTCCAGACCTTGAACTGCATTTTGGCTGGCCCCCTTCCTGCCCTTCGACATCCTTTGCTTGTTTAGCCATCTGTAACTTCATGCACACAACTCCCTTTCCCAAGGTCCTCTTGCCATCTCCTTCTCCTGATCAAAACCAAACTACTTCAGTGACTCAGATCGCTGCTTCTCTGTGAAGCGTCCACAGTGCTGGCGTCAACCTCACAAGGTCGATGGGTGCCGGGGGCCAGCATGAGGAACTCCGCCCATGGCAAAGGTCATGAAGAAGGAGGCTTGGCATACGCAAAGGCATGATCAAACCTCAGGAAACCCCCTGTTCCCGAGCATCTACCCCAAAACCAGAGTCTGTTTTATGCTCTCCTCCATAACCGTTTTTCTTGGAGAAGGAGTAAATGTGCAGCTCCAGGGCAATAAAAATTCCTGGGCGTGACAAGAGTGTTTCAGCTTACGGACTCCTGTGAAGGTTATCTAGCCCGCCTGTATAGGTTCGTCTGGCCACATGTGATTGTTTACAGCCTCCCAATCTGAGGGGCACGAGATGTTTTAGACTCACTAAAGGCAAATTCTTTCGGGGAGTTCGAAATTATTAGTATAGTGGGTTGGTTAGGAATTATATTGGTGAAGGGGTTTTCATTTGTTGTGTCAATTACTGCTAATTCCCTGCTCTGGGTGGGACAAGGATGTCTCAGGTCAAACCTCTCTGCTGACAGACTAGCTTGTGTGACAGGATTATCCATACTCCTATTTTTGTTTACTACCTCTCAACCATAAACAGCACAGAGAGTTTTGGAGTATTTTGAGAGTCTTAATTAGCATAGGGCTTTTTCTTCTTGTTGAGTCAATGATCACCGCCAGGTCTCCATATCCTTAGGCACCTGGGAATATATTAATCAATGTATTTGGAATATGGAAAAGGAAATATAGTAGTTTTTAAGGTTAGCAATACTAGACTTTTTGAGTTAATGAATTTTCTCTTTTGTAATAGATCACTGTACTTTGTTATAAATCACTGTGTCCTTGCTATGTAAAAATGTAACTTTATCACTATCTTAAGACTAAATAGATCTTAAGGGAAGCATTGGTGAAAGGATTTTCATTTGTTGGGCTGATGTTTGCTGCTAAATCTCCATATTCCCTGCCCTTATAATGAATATAACTAGCATATAGGAGAAATAAGTATTAACCTTTAAGCATATAGGAGAAATAAGTATTAACCTTTAAGATTAATCATGTTAACCTTGGGTTAAAAAAATTCCTTTCTTGATTGTAACTCACTATACCCTCATCCTATAGGAATGTAACTTTATTTGGTGCCTGGTTTAAGAAAAAACACCTTTGGAAGAAATAAATTTTTGGTTATCAGAAAGAAAGGATCATAAAATCCCTAAGACCTTTCTATGTAAAGCATCTGATTTTGATAAAGGTCAGGACTGCTGACCCCCACGTGACTCTGTATTCATCCCTATATGTAACAAAAGGTATATAAGCAAACCCAAAAATAAAGAAATCAGATCAGTTTCCGGAAAGACATACCCCCATGTCGTTCTTTCTTGCTGCTCGTTTTTCTGGCTGAATTCCCATCTGGAGCATGGATGCTATTCCATGTAGACCAAGTTATTCAGCCTCTTTTTCTCCACTAATCTTCCTACTACACTATCCATTTCTAATCTCTCTCTATATCTGTAATTAAATATGTATGTTTTCAAAGACGCTGACTCCGTCCCCCCACCTTCGAATCACCCTGGATCCACCGGGGCTGGACCCCGGCAGATGGGGACATTCAAAGAGGCAATATGCATAGAGGGCTCAAGGTGACGTGATTCACAGTAAGCCCAGTGTCAGCATTAGCCGCTGTTACTATCATTGCTATCACACCTTCTTGTTGCTATGATACTTGTCTTTTTTGATCCTATTTCATTCATAGAGTCTACTACAATCTAGCCTTTAACTGCATCTGTAACAATTATTCTCTACTGTATGCTCATTAGCTTCTGGATTATTCTGACTTGAGGACAGGATCCATGTCTATGATTTCCCAGAGAATTTCAGACACAGAGGAAGTCCTGAATCTTTTTGACATAATGATAAATTCAGAAAACAGTGGAATGACAGTACATGATCGAGGCATGCAAATAATGAACATACTCGAATCCCTATTCTGTGTCGGTGGGTATTGTTTGTTCCTCAAGGCCCTGTGTTTGGGAGTTTTAAAAGGATTTTGGATTGAGAAGCATGACGATTTGTACTTGTCACTGGGCAGTAAGAAGAGAAAAGAAGTCATGGAAATTGAGCTATTTCATGCTCAGTCTCATTATAAAAGATTTAACTCATGTTAATCAGCACCAAATTCTCCTCTACTCCTTAAGCACACAGAAAACTGTATGTCAAAGTCACTTTGTGCTGCTCCAAGCCTTCCTCCCATTCTGCCATGACTGGTGACATTGTAAATGATGGAGGCTCTGTTAGGATGGGACCTAGATTAGAGGCCCAGCCCAATTTGCTTTTAACATGAGAGTGTGGGTGGTACTAAGCAACTAAGATGCAGGGATTAATTAGTTATAGTAGTATACCTTGTGTCTTCTAGTTCACGCCCTAAGCAAATAATAACAATATCAAAAGAGTTTGCTGACACGGCTTCATCGAAGTTCTTAAAGCAGCAGGAAATCTAGCTAACTTATCTCTCTACAGCCCAGTCCTAGTCTCATTTTACCTTCATTGATATTTTTATTACAAAGATATTCAAACAAGAAAAGCTTACAAAAGTAGAGAGTTAACACACATATACCCACCATCCAGATTCCACGATTAATATTTTATAATATTTGCTGTATCATGTCTCTATTCCTCTCTCCATCCCTCTCTCTCTCCATCAACTTGTCATTCACACTTTGACACGTTTCAGAGTTGAAAGTATCAGTGTCTTAGGTCGTCTTTATTACTTTCCCAATTCTCACACCACCCACGTGATAAACAATGACCCCACAACAAATATCCAGGAAGTATTGAGTTCCCTCATAGCTCAGTCGGTAAAGAATCTGCCTGCAATGCAGGACACCTCGGTTCGACTCCTGGGTCGGGAAGATCCCCTGGAGAAGGAAATGACAACCCAGTCCAGGATTCTTGCCTGGAGAATCCCATGGATAGAGGAGCCTGGCAGGTTACAGTCCATGAGGTCGCAAGAGTCAGACATGACTTAGCAAATAAACACACACATTGAGGGAAGTGTATCAACAATTATTTCTTGCTGAGTACCTACTATGTGCTGTATGCCTCAGATACAAATAAAGGAGCCTAAGGGCCAGAAGAGCCTGGTCTCCATTCCTGGCACTAAAGCGCTCTCAGGGGCCTGCCCTTCAGAGCAGGGACGGTGCTGCTATCCACGTGCAGCATCATTTGCTCTTTCACAGCTGGCCGAGGAAAGTGCAGTCCTCAGCTCCAGACACTGAAACCCAATGAATCAAACATAACGAGTCTGACATGTCATTGAATAAAACCCAGAAAAAATGCCGTGGGTTCCACACGAATGCCTCCCTTAAAGTCAGGTCTTAGATTTTTATTATTTTGTTGCTACAGACATTTTAACAGATTATTGGACACTGTGTTTCCAATAAAAATTTCTCTTTGTGTTTTTGCTATTTTCTTGGATTCACTGAAAAAAAAAAATCTTTAATGATATTCAGTTCAGTCGCTCAGCTGTATCTGACTCTTTGCGACCCCATGAATCGCAGCACGCCAAGGCCTCCCTGTCCATCACCATCTCCGGGATCAACTCCCCAAAATAAAATAGGTGGTGAAGAGTAATAAGAACCACTTAAATAGTTTAACATATAACATTAGGCAGACAAAGACATATAATACTAGTAGGACTATTACATATATTCCATTTGCATCCTCCCTTTGGTCCTGTTAGGTATATAAGGTGAGTGTGGTTATTGTCATCACAGTTAGCAGATGATCAAATGGAATCTGAGAACAAGCCTCATCGGTAGCAAATGGTAGACCTGGGATTCAAACACCACACTTCTGGCTCCAAGTCCCCTGTAATTTTCCCTCTGCATTTAATATAAGAATAAAATAGTATTTGGGGCAACAACTATTTCAACATTATGTGAAATATATAGTTTTAATACATTAACTCAAAATAGTAAGTGTATACTGCTTTCCATATGCATATTGTCTTTACCATTTGAGCCACCAGAGTCAGTAAATCCAGCTAGCGATATCACGTGCAATTGATGGAACTACCTTTTACAATAGTAATATACACTTAATCAACTGAGATAAGGAAAACTACATTCTCAAACATGAAGTAGAATAAATATGTGAAGGATTAGGAGTATAAATACTGCTTTGTTTAGGAATAAATATAACCCAGGATATGCTTCTGAATGAGCTGAAGATATGTCCACAGGCAAACAGACATGGATGATACGATCTTTTTAAAAACTATATTCATTCACTTATTTATTGGGCTGCGCTGGGTTTTCGTTACAGCATGCAGGGTCTTCAGTTGCAGCATGTGAACTCTTAGTTGCAGCGTGTGGAATCTAATTCCCTGACCAGGGATCGAGCCTGGGCCCCCTGCACTGGAACCATGAACTCTTAGCCACTGGACCACCAGGGAAGTTCCTTATAACACGGTCTTCATGAAAATCCTGGCAATGCTGATTCTCTTTTGGTAGTTTAAGTTGTTTGTGATTGATGGGTTGACGTCCTGCCTTCTCCCTGTAGCTTTGCCCGACTCCTTTGACCAGTAGGGATGGTCTCCAATGTCTCAGATTTCTTCTTGAAGTCTGAATTGCTCCACATTGCATTACATCATTCACAGTGTGGCAGACAAGATTTTGCAAGCTGTGTTCTTCTCTTTGCTTCCTACTGCGTTTCTTCTCCTTGCCCAGAGAGACAGGCATTATTCACGCATTGCCTCCGGGAAAGTCTGACAGTGTAGAAACTCAGAACTGAAGTGTCAGATTCCTTGAGATTTAAACTTTATTTTAGAAGATGTTTGCACAATATCTGGTCTAGTTATTAGTCCCTGTAGGAGAGCTCAGTCTGACTCTGAAGATGACTGGCCTCTCCTTGGGTGAACCAGTCTTTACTTGAGTGAGCTCGGTTACACCAGCTATGCTAATTGCCCATGAGATCCTCCTCACTGCTGACCAGTGATGACGGCAGGACCAGGGATCACACAGCAGGAAGCACACGCTGGTTGGCCTCAAGGCTGCTCAGCTTACTTTCTAAATCTCCCCACGTGGACAACCACTCTCCCACAATTGACCAGAGTCCTGGAAAGACCCAGGAAAGCAGAGTTGGGCTGTGAACACCTGAAATGGTAATGGTGTTATGAGAACGCAGACCATCTGTGGGTGTTCAGGTATATAATATTCAGCAGACAGATACTGGAGGCAGTGCCATGAACTAGGAAGCACACAACATTCTATGAAGATTAAATCAGAAAATGGATGTGTTTCAGTTATCTATTCCTGTGTACAAAGCACCCCAACTTTAGTGGCTTAAAAACAAAATCATTTCTCTGCTTATGATTTTGTGGCTTAGCAGTTTTAGTTGGGACTCTATCATTAAGGCACCTGGAAAGTCCCAAAATAAATCCAAAGTCCAAACATTTCTTCCTGATTCCATTGCTACTACCGCAGTCCAAGTCACAACAGTCTTTCAACCTGTTTACTGTAAATGCTCTTCACTTCTTCCTTCCTTACCTCCTTACAGTCCATTCTCAGCAAGCAGAGTGGTCTCTTAAAATCCTAACTCAGATGGTTCTGTTCATCTGCTCAAAAGCGGGGTGGCTCAGTTTCTCTTAGGGTAAAGACAAAATCTCAAACCAATTAAAATATGGACAAAGGATCTGAGTAGACTTTTCTCCAAAGAAAATAAATAAATGGCTAAAAAGCACATGAAAAGATGTTCACCATCCTCAGCAATCAGGAAAATGCACGTCAGAACAACAGCAAAATACCACTCACATCCACTAGGATGACTAGAAGGAAGAAAAAGAGAGAGAGATAAAAAGAATAACTGATGGTGAAGATTTGGAAAATTGAAGATCTCATATACTGCAGATGGGATTGTAAAATAGTGCAGTTGTTTTGGAAAACAGTTTAGTAGTTCCTCAAAAGATTCAACAGAGAGTTGCATATGACCCAGCAATTTTACTCCTAGGTATATACATAAGACACGTGTTCACATAAAAACTTAAACATGAATATTCATAGCAGCATTTTTCATAATCAAATTGTGGAAACCCAAAGGTCCATTAACTGATGAATGGATATATGAAACGCAATATATCCATATAATGGAATATGATTTGGCAATAAAGAGAAAGTAGATGGATAATTTAGAGTTTATCAAGACTCACTGCATATTTTTCATGAATAAGAAATTTTGTTATGTTTAAGGGCACTTGTGGGTTTTCTTGTTCAGTTCAGTTCAACCACTCAGTCATGTCCAACTCTTTGCAAGCCCATGAATTGCATCATGCCAGACCTCCATGTCCATCACCAACTCCCAGAGTCCACCCAAACTCATGTCCATTGAGTCGGTGGTGCCATCCATCTCATCCTCTGCCGTACCCTTCTTCTTCTGTCCTCAATCTTTCCCAGCATCAGGGTCTTTTCCAATGAGTCAACTCTTCACATCAGGTGGCCAAAGTGTTGAAGTTTCCGCTTCAGCATCAGTCCTTCCAAAGAACACCCAGGACTGATCTCCTTTAGGATGGACTGGTTGGATCTCCTTGCAGTCCAAGGGACTCTCAAGAGTCTTCTCCAACACCACAGTTCAAAGCATCAATTCTTCGGTGCTCAGCTTTCTTTATAGTCCAACTCTCACATCCATACATGACCACTGGAAAAACCATAGCCTTGACTAGATGGACCTTTGTTGGCAAAGTAATGTCTCTGCTTTTTAATAAGCTGTCTAGGTTGGTCATAACTTTTCTTCCAAGGAGTAAGCATCTTTTAATTTTGCTGGGTTTTCTTGTTACCACAGCATAACTTAGTCTACCCTAATACATCTTCTAGTATCACTTACTTTTTTATTATCCATCTCCTCCCATAAAAATGTAAGAGCAGGAAGTTATATCTGTGGTGTCACCAATATATCTCTAGCTCCTAAAACATTACTTGCCACAAAATGGGTGATCAACAGATATTCACTGAATGAATAGAACAAATTACTCTATCATTATAAAAAAAAAAATACAGGTACTATGAAAGAGAATTCCTAATGAGCTTTAGTAGAGTGACCTCGTCAGTGAGTTAGAAAAGTCATCTCTGATGAAATGACTTTGAAGCTGAGTCCTGAAAAATGAATAGGAGTGACTCACATGGTGAGCCTGAAGAGATTCAAGAGGCACTGTCACACAAGGCTCTGGGCAACACCACTCTGACCAGTGCTAGGAAGGCGCAACATAGTGTCATGGGAACCTATGATTTGAAGATCTGACATCAGCAGAGTAAGCAACAGTTTAACAAAATAAAAATAAAAATTGCTGGCTGGAGGGAAGCAAAAATTAAATTAGAAAAAAAAGATGTGATATTATGTACATCAGGATAGATTTGAGGCGCAATGATGTGTCTTAATGGTTATATGAGAATATAACAGCATGTATTAGAGTGTTTACAGAAGGCGTAACAGAAGAGATGAGAAATGAGCTGAAATTTTAGTGGCAAATGAGAGCAAGAAAGCAAGAGAACACAGGACTGGAGTCAACACAGACTGGAGTCTGATGCGGGGCAGGGGGAAGACTTCACACACACACAGGCAGGAGAGTCTAAGGCATGGATGCAGAAGAGTGGGGGAAACAGCTCAACTAAATTTGAATCTGGGGACTTCCCTGGTGGGCCAGTGGCTAAGACTTTGCCTTCCAATGCAGAGGGTGCACGTTTACTCTCTGGTCAAGGAGCTAAGACCCCGCATGCCTTGCACCCAAAGTAACCAAAACATAAAACAACATTGTAACAAATTCAATAAAGACTTTAAAAAATGGTCCACATCCCCCCAAAAAAATCTTAAAAAAAAAAAATTGGACTCGGGAAGCATTCTGAAGGCTAACCTTGATCAGAAAAGCAGATAGAAGAGATTAGATGGGGTCAGTTCACAATGAGCTGTAAATGCCAGGACTGTGGATATGATCAGGGCAGTGTGACGACAAAGTATTCAGAAAGATTAACTCAAACAACGCAACAAATGCAACCACCATTTAGCCCAGCAATTGCGCTCCTTGGACACTTATCCCAGAGAATGAAAACTTCTGTTGTTCAGTCACTCAGTCGTATCCGACTCTCAGCAACCCCGAAGACTGCAGCACGCCAGGCTTCCCAGTCCTTCATCATCTCCTGGAGTTTGCTCAAACTCATGTCCATTGAGTCAGTAATGCCATCCAACCATCTTGTCCTCCATCATTGCCCTCTCCTGCTTTCAATCTTTCCCAGCATCAGGGTTTTTTTCCAGGAGAAGCTACCCCGAGTCTGAGGCCAGGGCGGCAGCCGGGAGGAGCCACCCCACTTCCAAGGCCAGGGGCAGCAGCCGAGAGGAGCCACCCCGTGCCCGAGGCCAGGGGCAGCAGCCGGGAGAAGAAACCCCACGCCTGAGGCCAGGGGCAGTGGCTAGGAGGAGCCAAACCACGTCCAAGGAGCAGTGGCTGCGTGGGAACAGGAGGGCCTAGACAAGCTATCCCTCATTGAAGGTCAGGAAGGGCGGCGGTGAGGAGATACCCCTCATCCAAGGTAAGGAGCAGTGGCTGCGCTTTGCTGGAACAGCTGTGAAGAGATACCCCACGCCCAAGGTAAGAGAAACCCAAGTAAGAAGGTAGGTGTTGTAAGAGGGCATCAGAGGGCAGACACACTGAAACCATACTCACAGAAAACTAGTCAATCTAATCACACTAGGACCACAGCCTTGTCTAACTCAATGAAACCAAGACATGCCCGCGAGGCAACCCAAGACGGGCGGGTCATGGTGGAGAGGTCGGACAGAATGTGGTCCACTGGAGAAGGGAATGGCAAACCACTTCAGTATTCTCGCTTTGAGAACCCCATGAACAGTATGAAAAGGCAAAATGATAGGATACTGAAAGAGGAACTCCCCAGGTCAGTAGGTGCCCAATATGCTACTGGAGATCAGTGCAGAAATAACTTCAGAAAGAATGAAAACAATACCCAGCTGTGGATGTGACTGGTGATAGAAGCAAGGTCTGATGTTGTAAAGAGCAATATTGCATAGGACCCTGGAATGTCAGGTCCATGAATCAAGGCAAATTGGAAGTGGTCAAACAAGAGATGGCAAGAGTGAATGTCGACATTCTAGGAATCAGCGAACTAAAATAGACTAGAATGGGTGAATTTAACTCAGATGACCATTATATCTACTACTGCGGGCAGGAATCCCCCAGAAGAAATGGAGTAGCCATCATGGTCAACAAAAGAGTCCGAAATGCAGTGCTTGGATGCAATCTCAAAAACAACAGAATGATCTCTGTTCGTTTCCAAGGCAAACCATTCAATATCACAGTTATCCAAGTCTATGCCCCAACCAGTAATGCTGAAGAAGCTGAAGTTGAAGGGTTCTATGAAGACCTACAAGACCTTTCAGAACTAACACCCAAAAAAGATGTCCTTTTCATTATAGGGGACTGGAATGCAAAAGTAGGAAGTCAAGAAACACCTGGAGTAACAGGCAAATTTGGCCTTGGAATGCGGAATGAAGCAGGGCAAAGACTAATAGAGTTTTGCCAAGAAAATGCACTGGTCATAGCAAACACCCTCTTCCAACAACACAAGAGAAGACTACACATGGACATCACCAGATCGTCAACACTAAAATCAGATTGATTATATTCTTTGCAGCCAAAGATGGAGAAGCTCTATACAGTCAGCAAAAACAAAACCAGGAGCTGACTGGGGCTCAGATCATGAACTCCTTATTACCAAATTCAGACTTAAATTGAAGAAAGTAGGGAAAACCCTAGAGCACTCAGGTATGGCCTAAATCAAATCCCTTATGATTATACAGTGGAAGTGAGAAATAGATTTAAGGGCCTAGATCTGATAGATAGAGTGCCTGATGAACTATGGAATGAGGTTCGTGACATTGTACAGGAGACAGGGATCAAGACCATGCCCATGGAAAAGAAATGCAAAAAAACAAAATGGCTGCCTGGGGAGGCCTTACAAATAGCTATGAAAAGAAGAGAGGCGAAAAGCAAAGGAGAAAAGCAAAGATATAAGCATCTGAATGCAGAGTTCCAAAGAATAGCAAGAAGAGATAAGAAAGCCTTCTTCAGTGATCAATGCAAAGAAATAGAGGAAAACAACAAAACTGGAAAGACTGGAGATCTCTTCAAGAAAATTAGAGACACCAAGGGAACATTTCATGCAACGATGGGCTTGATAAAGGACAGAAGTGGTCTGGACCTAACAAAAGCATAAGATATTAAGAGGTGCCAAGAATACACAGAAGAACTGTACAAAAAAGATCTTCATGACCTGGATAATAACGATGGTGTGATCACTCATCTAGAGCCAGACATCATGGAAGGTGAAGTCAAATGGGCTTTAGAAAGCATCACTACAAACAAAGCTAGTGGAGGTGATGGAATTCCAGTTGAGCTGTTTCAAATCCTAAAAGATCATGCTGTGAAAGTGCTGCACTCAATATGCCAGCACATTTGGAAAACTCAGCAGTGGCCACAGGACTGGAAAAGGTGAATTTTCTTTCCAATCCCAAAGTAAGGTAATGCCAAAGAATGCTCAAACTGCTGCACAATTGTACTCATCTCACATGCTAGTAAAGTAATGCTCAAAATTCTCCAAGCCAGGCTTCAGCAATACTTGAACCGTGAACTCCCTGATGTTCCAGCTGGTTTTAGAAAAGGCAGAGGAACCAGAGATCAAATTGCCAACATCCACTGGATCATGGAAAAAGTAAGAGAGTTCCAGAAAAACATCTATTTCTGCTTTATTGACTATGCCAAAGCCTTTGACTGTGTGGATCACAATAAACTGGAAAATTCTGAAAGACATGGGAATACCAGACCACCTGACCTGCCTCTTAAGAAATCTGTATGCAGGTCAGGGAGCAACAGTTAGAACTGGACATGCAACAACAGACTGGTTCCAAATAGGAAAAGGAGTACATCAAGGGTGTATATTGTCACCCTGCTTATTTAACTTCTATGCAGAGTACATCATGAGAAACGCTGGACTGGAAGAAACACAAGCTGGAATGAAGATTGCCGGGAGAAATACCAATCACCTCAGATATGCAGATGACAGCACCCTTATGGCAGAAAGTGAAGAGGAACTCAAAAGCTTCTTGATGAAAGTGAAAGTGGAGAGTGAAAAAGTTGGCTTAAAGCTCAACATTCAGAAAATGAAGATCATGGCATCCGGTCCCATCACTTCATGGGAAATAGATGGGGAAACAGGGGAAACAGTGTCAGACTTTAATTTTTTGGGCTCCAAAATCACTGCAGATGGTGACACCAGCCATGAAATTAAAAGAAGTTTACTCGTTGGAAGAAAAGTTATGACCAACCTAGATAGCGTATTCAAAAGCAGAGACATTACTTTGCCAACTAAGGTCTGTCTGGTCAAGGCTATGGTTTTTCCAGTAGTCATGTATGGATGTGAGAGTTGGACTGTGAAGAAGGCTGAGCTCCGAAGAACTGATGCTTTTGAACTGTGGTGTTGGAGAAGACTCTTGAGAGTCCCTTGGACTGTAAGGAGGTTCAACCAGTCCATTCTGAAGGAGATCAGCCCTGGGATTTCTTTGGAAGGAATGATGCTAAAGCTGAAACTCCAGTACTTTGGGCACCTCATGCAAAGAGTTGACTCATTGGAAAAGACTCTGATGCTGGGAGGGATTGGAGGCAAAAGGAGAAGGGGACGACGGAGGATGAGATGGCTGGATGGCATCACAGATTTGATGGACGTGAGTCTGAGTGAACTCCGGGAGTTGATGATGGACAGGGAGGCCTGTCGTGCTGTGATTCATGGGGTTGCAAAGAGTCGGACACAACTGAGGGACTGAACTGAACTGAAGCTCTTCACATTAGGTGGCCAAAGTATTGGCCAAAGCATCAGTCTTTCCAATGAATATTCAGAACTGATCTCCTTTAGGATTGACTGGTTTGATCTCCTTGCAGTCCAAGGTCTCTCAAGGGTCTTCTCTAACATCACAGTTTAAAAGCATCAATTCTTTGGTGCTCAGCCTTCCTTATGGCTCAACTCTCATATCCATACATGACTACTGAAAAACACATTGCTTTGACCATATGGATCTTTGTTGACAAATATTGTCTCTACTTTTTAATACACTAAGTTTGTCATAGCTTTTCTTCCAAGGCTTTTCTTCTTCGTAGCTTTTCTTCCAAAACTTATGTTCACACAAAACCCTATACATGAATACTTAGGACAGAGTCAAAATTCTGTCTATTGTCTGATTCCATTTGTGCGACATTTTGGAAAGGAGAGAATTTTAAGAACAGAAAACAGATTACTGGTTGCCGGGGGCTGAGAAAGAATTGGGAGTTTAATGGTACTGATCGCAAGGGTGGCTCCATCACTGAATGAACCGATCTGTTGAAATACATTGAATGTACACTGGAAAGAGTGAATTTTACCATATGTAAGTTATACTTTAATAAACCTGACTGGTAAAAATAGAAAGAAAAGAAAAGAAAGATGACACAAGGCAGCAGAGGCAGAAACACAGATCACGCCCAAGAAGTTGTGAATGAGAAGAAAAGTCACATGACCTAGATCATAAATGTTTATCAAGTATCAAAATAAATGCAAGGTTATACAAGGGATTTTTTGAATGTTTAAAACATATTCTCTAATTTCTGGGTCTAATATTTGTAATAAGTATGAATGTTCATAAGCGTGAATAATTACTAATACATGTGAATGTCAGAGACTAAAACTATAAATTGGGTTCAGATTGATTGCCCAAATTAAAGCAAAACCACTGGGCAATTTAATTTCTTCTTCAGTCCCTTCACCTGAAGAGATGCTTACTTAGAATTCTTTACTTTGAATTAATAAGGACATAGTTAGCTGCCTCCAGGGATTTGGACGTTTAGAGGTTGTCTTTAGAAAGATTTGTCTTGGGGGAGGTCATCTGACCTGCAGCTCCAGCTGAAAAGTTTTATGGCTGAAGCTAATTAATTTCCTTAGTGTAATTTTTATTGGCTCCTTCCCTAATCTCCAGCTCTAATAGGCAAACACACTGGAAATGACTCCAATTCCACAAAGAAACAGGAGAGCTCCTGGGCCTTTGTGGAAAAAAGAGCTACAGGAGAAAGAGGGGAGCCAGTGAACAAGGACACAATGAAAAGCAAGGAGTACAACAATCTATGATCAGTAATGCACAGTCTGAATATTGAAAACATCCTTAGATGAATTATTGTAGATGATCATGAAATTTCTTCGCCCCTTCCACTTAAAAGTGGGCTTCCTGGTGGGCTTCCTGGTGGCTCAGTTGGTAAAGAATCCACCTGCAATGCAGGAGACCTGGGTTCGATCTCTGTGTTGGAAGATTCCTGGAGAAGGCAACAGCTACCCACTCCAGTATTCTGGCCTGAAGAATACCATAGACTGTATAGTCGATGGCGTTGCAAAGAGTCAGACATGACTGAGCAACTCACTTTTCCACTTAGAAGTATGACAAAATTGCTCTACGATCATAAGGAATTCTCTTGCAAGTCTTCAGAATGCCAAAATGATGGATAGTTTCTATCAGCCAAACTGTCTGAGACTGATGTTTTGAAAAATAAATATGTAAAGTAACACTTAAAAATTATGAGACAATTTCAGAAAGAACTCCATCCTCATCTTTTTCTGCCCCTAAGCTGACCTATCAAATCATCCTTAAATACTTACCCCAAGGAAAGTCTTATTTTAAAGAATTTAATGCAGATACTTGTCTCAAACACAAGATATACTGAACAGCAACAGAAATTACACACTCTAAGACAGTATGAAAATTGATGTCCTCTGTCAAAGTTAACAATTCATAAAGTGCACTGAGAAAAACTGTATAGAATTCTCTTGAAAAGGAAGATTCAGAGACTTCTGGTTCTGCCAAGATGGATCAGTCCCCATTCCTCCCAGATCAATCCCTTCCCGCAACCAGAAAACCCTGGACGCAACCCAGCAAGGACAGGAAGATACTGAAAATGAAAAAGAAGAACACATCCTACAAACAGCGGGGCAGCTGCGTGCCTGGGGTCTCTTTACTGCAGCCCTATAACCAGGCGGGAAGGCTGCGGTTTGCTTAGGGCCAAGCAGGAAGCTCCCCATCAAGCTACCCGCACTACTCCCCTTACAGAAGCAGGCAGAGACCATCCACCTCCCCCAGTGGATGGTATTGACAGAGCCAAGCAGAAAGGTAGTCTTCTATGCCCCACGTGGCAAAACTCAGTGATATTCTGATTCCCCCCTCCACAGTAGTGTTACTGGGGCTGAGCAGGACAAGGATGGTCCATTCTCTGCCTGATGGAGACTGGTCTCCCCCAGTCTCCTCTGCTGGGTAGCACAACTACAGTGAACTTCAGGAAATGATGCTGAGTAATAAGCCCATCCCAAAAGGTTACCAGCTATGTGACTCCATTTCTAGAGAGTAACGTTCTTCAAACCATGAAATTACAGAAATGGAGAGGAGATCAACTAGAGGTCGGGGACTGGGGAGGGAGGCTTGGAGAGGAGGCGATAGCCCTGGCTGTCAACAAGCAACACGAGGGATCCTTACGGTGGCAATGTTCTCTGCCCTGACTGTCAACGTCTTGGATCAATGGTTGTGGTACTGTACTATATTTTTTTTTAAGAAGTGACTACTGGAGGAAATTGGGTAAAGGTCACTTGGCCTCTCTCTGTGTTACTTCTTAAAGCTGCAACATGAATCTGCAATTATGTCAAACACAAAGTTCATTAAAAAGAAATTTAACCAAGACTCAAGACCCATCTTTTTAAAAGGATCTGCCCCTATCATTGAAAGACTCAATATTAGAATTGTCATTTGCATTCCAATACAGAATTGTAGTTTACTTCCAAACCAGAACAGTAAAGGCAGTTATGGCAATCTGGGGAGGGACGGGGGAGCCTGGTGGGCTGCTGTCTATGGGGTCGCACAGAGTTGGACACAACTGAAGCGACTTAGCAGCAGCAGACCAAAATTACCTTTCTTCGTTTGATCCATAACTTGGATATTAAAATTCTATCACGCCATTAATCCTTCAACAGCTACCTGTGAGAGCCTACTATGGGCCCTATTCTAAGTTACAGGAATGAAGTAATAAAGGAAGCAGACTGTCCGCTCTTCAGAGCTCACCTTCTGTGAGAGAAGTACGCTTTCATTCACACTAGTCAACAAAGTCCTTTTCCACTCTACAGTGTAACTATTTCTCTCCAGCTTTGCCACCTATACATCAATCATGCTGAATGAAAGATTCTTATATTCCCTGCACACGACTTTGTTAATTGGAGGACTTCTTTCTCTGTATTAGTCATCTTAAAACAGAACTAGAAATCTTTCACCAAAATAAAAGTATAAGGTAAAAACTAAAAGAATGTGACATTCTGAAAGGCAACTGGGATTTTACTGGAAAACCTCCCTAAGCTAAAAATGTTAGAGTGGAATCCATTCTCAGGCTGCTGGTTTCTGTTTGTTTGTTAATATCTACGGCCAATGTGTGGGACACAATTCAATGGAGAGAAATCAAAAGTAAATCTGGGTCTGTTCTTAACTGAGACTGATGATTCCAGACCTTCTAGTGACCCATTCAGAAAATGAAGATCATGGCATCCGGTCCCATCACTTCATGGGAAATAGATGGGGAAACAGTGGAAACAGTGTCAGACTTTATTTTCTGGGGCTCCAAAATCACTGCAGATGGTGACTGCAGCCATGAAATTAAAAGACACTTACTCCTTGGAAGAAAAGTTATGACCAATCTAGATAGTATATTCAAAAGCAGAGACAATACCTTGCCAACTAAGGTCCCTCTAGTCAAAGCTATGGTTTATCCTGTGGTCATGTATGGATGTGAGAGTTGGACTCTGAAGAAGGCCAAGCGCTGAAGAATTGATGCTTTTGAACTGTGGTGTTAGAGCAGACTCTTGAGAGTCCCTTGGACTGCAAGGAGATCCAACCAGTCCATTCTGAAAGAGATTAACCCTGGGATTTCTTTGGAAGGAATGATGCTAAAGCTGAAACTCCAGTACTTTGGCCACCTCATGCGAAGAGTTGACTCATTGGAAAAGACTTTGATGCTGGGAGGGATTGGGGGCAGGAGGAGAAGGGGATGACCGAGGATGAGAAGGCTGGATGGCATCATGGACTCGATGGACGTGAGTCTGGGTGAACTCCGGGAGATGGTGATGGACAGGGAGGCCTGGCGTGTTGCGATTCATGGGGTCGCAAAGAGTTGGACACGACTGAGCGACTGAACTGAACTGAACTGAGTGACCCATTTAAAGCATCATTGTGTGTGTCATCAGGATGAAGTCTGCATCAAAACACTAGGCGTTTTGAAGGAAAAGCTTAACTATTATTTCTAAAAAAAACTGAATGTATCTTTAAAATAATCACTTACTTGACCAAGTCTATTCATTTTACAAATACCCATCAAATACCTACCACAAGCACTAGGAAGAGTACAAAGATGATTCTATCATGGTCTCTTTCCTCAATGAATTCATAGTCTTAAAATTAATCTGAGCAGAGTATACATGCATAGGGGGCTTCCCTGATGGCTCAGTGGTAAAGAATCCACCTGCCAATGCAGGAGACATGGGTTCAATCCCTGGGTTGGGAAGATCCCTGGAGAACAAAATGGCAACCTGCTCCAGTGTTCTTGCCTGGTAAATCCCATGCATAGAGGAGGCTGGCAGGCTAAAGTCCACAGGGTCACGGAGTCAGACATGACTTGGCAACAAATAAGAAAATAAACACATAGACCCACGTAAAAAGATGGCTCCTTAGGAGCCAAGTGGAATTGTTCTCCCATAGAAACTCTAATGCTGCTGCTGCTAAGTCACTTCAGTCCTGTCCGACTCTGTGCGACCCCATAGACGGCAGCCCACCAGGCTCCCCCATCCCTGGGCTTCTCCAGGCAAGAACACTGGAGTGGGTTGCCATTTCCTTCTCCAATGCAGGAAAGTGAAAAGTGAAAGTGAAGTCACTCAGTCATGTCCGACTCATAGCAACCCCATGGACTGCAGCCTACCAGGCTCCTCCGTCCATGGGATTTTCCAGGCAAGAGTACTGGAGTAGGGTGCCATTGCCTTCTCCAAGAAACTCTAATAACTTCTCCTAAATGGAACCAGTCATGGCATTCAGTATAGTTCTGTGACAGAAAACCAGGGTAAAACGTGAAAAATCAAAGAATATGAAAGTCAGAGAAATCACAAATATTCAGCCACATGAACTTCCCACATAGGTTTAAAAGAGCAGCTTCTTTCTGGCATATATTTACACACAGTTTGCTATTTTATGCATGTCCTAGATAAGAATACGAATGCACGCCCCATTACCATTCAAATACCAACTGGAGACTTTACAGATATTATCACTTTGCAGCGAGAGAGTATAAACAGAAGAAACACTTAAACTTTTTCTATTTCCACAGTGCAGCCATAAAGAGATTGTTTATCCAGCTAAAACCTTTCATGTGAGACACAAGAGCCCTGTAACTGAATATCCAAACGCAAAGGCAGGTCTGACTAACTTGTTACAGTAATCAGTAACAAGCTAACAAGCAAGACAGGGCACTTAACTTCAGCGTAGCTATTCCACAGCCACCGATCAGCCTTAATACTAAGTAGGTGGGCCTTTTCTTTGCCTTCCTGCAGTGTTATCGATACCCAGCCCCACGTGTCCATATTGGTTTTAATATTTCACCCATTTGGAATTCAGTTCAGTTCAGTCGCTCAGTCGTGTCTGACTCTGCGGCCCCATGAATTGCAGCACGCCAGGCCTTCCTGTCCATCACCAACTCCTGGAGTTCACTCAGACTCACATCCATGGAGTCAGTGATGCCATCCAGCCATCTCATCCTCTGTCGTCCCCTTCTCCTCCTGCCCCCAATCCCTCCCAGCAGCAGAGTCTTTTCCAATGAGTCAACTCTTCACATGAGGTGGCCAAAGTACAGAAGTTTCAGCTTTAGCATCATTCCCTCCAAAGAAATCCCAGGGCTAATCTCTTTTGAAATGGACTGGTTGGATCTCCTTGCAGTCCAAGGGACTCTCAAGAGTCTTCTCCAGCACCACCGTTCAAAAGCAAATTAGTCATCCACAAAACTGAACTTGCAGATTGATCAGTGGGAATCATAAATGTCCTAACTCCAGAATTTAAGAGAAAAGTTAACTCAGTAGTTTGAATTTATATTAAATTTAGACAGTTTTAGGAATGCCTGAAAGTAAAAATAATGAAAGCAAATAAAAGTTGTATTCAATGAAATTGTGCCATTTACAGTAATGTGGATGGACCTAAAGACTGTAATACGCAATGAAGTAAGTCAGAAAAACAAATATTGTATAATAATGCATGTATGTGGAATCTAGAAAAATGGTGTAGACAATCTTATTTGCAAAGCTGAAACAGACACGCAGATGTAGAAAACAAATGTAAGGACACCAAGGGCAAACGGGGGCACAGGGGGGATGACCTGGGAGACTGGGACGGACACGCGTACACCACTGCTACTATGTAGAAAATCGATAAGTAGTGAGAATGGACCGTATAGCACACGGAAAAGTACTAGATGCTTTGTGGTGACCTGACTGGGAAGCAAGTCCATTAAAGAGAGGATATGTACATGCCGCTCAGCTGACTCACTTTGCTGTACAGCACAAACACAGCACTGTAAAGCAAGTATATCCCAATGCTTTTTAAAAAGCTGTCCTGAAAAAATTCCATAAACATACACTATTATGACATGTACAAAATATATTCGTTAGAGTTGTGTATTTTGACAACATACCCCCATGCATTTTAACACACCTTTCAAACCACAGTATCCGGTTGAGTGTTCCCTGATTAAAGTATAAGTAAAGCCACTCACTCACACATATTTGCTCTCCTTTAGCCCTCTGTTAAAACTATTTGCAAACCTGTCTCTGCCATAAGTCAGATCCTAGATCTCCTATGTGTCTGAACTGTTGGGATCAACACCAGTTAGAAAGAACAGAGAGAAGAGAAGCCTGCAGAGACTCGGTTTCTTTGTCTTGTTTGAAAGCACCCTCTTCATCTAAAGACCTGCAAGAACTTGAAGTGCTGGGTGAAGAAAACGTCTCAGACACAGCTGGCACCAGCATCAGCAGGAGGGACTCTCACAGCCCACAAGAGAGATTTTGGCCCATTAGTTTAAATGACTTCTGAGCCACTTTATCAGACGGCAAGCAAGAGAGTCTGGCGAAACATGACAGGAGGCGTTTCTCCAGAAAGGAGCTCTGACGCCGGATGAGCTAGAGAAAGGCCATAGTGGACTCAGCCCCTCTCCTAAGATGAAACTGGTCCTAGAGTTATTCTGTAAAAAAGGTATTCACTCTCCTCCAAAGTCAGTCAGATGGAGGTTGCAGCTTTTCCAGAAAATCTACATTACTAATTGGGCCAATTACACATAGGAGGAAGATCACTCAGTGAAATTTGAGGCCCTTTGAGGTCTGGGCCTGTGGTCAAGAAATTTTTTCCTGGAAAGTCCCTGAAGCTAGATAAGCATCCTATCACCTGAGGAAATAAAAAGTGGTGTTATATGTATTTAGGGGACTAATGTATACACGGAATGACAGCAAATAAATTATCATCCCAGGCTGGTTGCAACTGAGCGACGTGGGGAACATCAGGGCCATTTCCCCAGACACAGGTAAGTGATTTGACTCACTCTAGGGGAAAAGTACAGGATCTGAGCTGTACTAAACACAGGACAACACTAGGCAAAAGATACACTGCGTGAGGACCCACGTGGTGTGCCAGCCGCAAAGAATGAGGACTCCTTGGCCCCCAAAAAATCGGTCAGGTTGTGCAGAGATACAGATTGCTTTAAGGTATGATAAGCTTCAGAGATCAGCTAAGTCAAAGCTTCACCTTCAGTTCAGTTCAGTAGCTCAGTTGTGTCCGACCCTTTGTGAACCCATGAACTGCAGCACACCAGGCCCTCCTGTCCATCCCCAACTCCCAGAGCTCACTCAGATTCACATCCATCGAGTCAGTGATGCCATCCAGCCATCTCATCCTCTGTCATCCCCTTCTTCTCCTGCCCCTAATCCCCCCCAGTATCAGAGTCTTTTCCAATGAGTCAACTCTTTGCATGAGGTGCCCAAAGTACTGGAGCTTCAGCTTTAGCATCATTCCTTCCAAAGAAATCCCAGGGCTGATCTCCTTCAGAATGGACTGGTTGGATCTCCTTGCAGTCCAAGGGACTCTCAAGAGTCTTCTCCAACACCACAGTTCAAAAGCATCAATTCTTCAGCGCTCAGCCTTCTACACAGTCCAACTCTCACATCCATGCATGATCACAGGAAAAACCATAGCCTTGACTAGACGGACCTTAGTTGGCAAAGTAATGTTTCTGCTTTTGAATATGCTATCTAGGTTGGTCAAAATTTTTCTTCTAAGGAGTAAGCATCTTAATTTCATGGCTGCAGTCACCATCTGCAGTGATTTTGGAGCCCAAAAAATTAAAGTCTGACACTGTTTCCACTGTTTCCCCATCTATTTCCCATGAAGTGATAGGACCGGATGCCGTGATCTTCATTTTCTGAATGCTGAGCTTTAAGCCAACCTTTTCACTCTCCTCTTTCACTTCCATCAAGACGCTTTTTAGTTCCTCTTCACTTTCTGCCATAAGGGTGGTGTCATCTGCATATCTGAGGTGATTGATATTTCTCCCGGCAATCTTCATTCCAGCTTGTGTTTCTTCCAGTCCAGCGTTTCTCATGATGTACTCTGCATAGAAGTTAAATAAGCAGGGTGACAATATACAGCCTTGACGGACTCCTTTTCCTATTTGGAACCAGTCTGTTGTTCCATGTCCAGTTCTAACTGTTGCTTCCTGACCTGCATACAGATTTCTCAAGAGGCAGGTCAGGTGGTCTGGTATTCCCATCTCTCTCAGAATTTTCCACAGTTGATTGTGATCCACACAGTCAGAGGCTTTGGCATAGTCAAGAAAGCAGAAATAGATGTGTTTCTGGAACTCTCTTGCTTTTTCCATGATCCAGCAGATGTTGGAAATTTGATCTTTGGTTCCTCTGCCTTTTCTCAAACCAGCTTGAACATCAGGAAGTTCTTGGTTCAAGTATTGCTGAAGCCTGGCTTGGAGAATTTTGAGCATTACTTTACTAGCATGTGAGATGAGTGCAATTGGGCGGTAGTTTGAGCATTCTTTGGCATTGCCTTTCTTTGGAATTGGAAAGAAAACTGACCTTTTCAAGTCCTGTGGCCACTGCTGAGTTTTTCAAATTTGCTGGCATATTGAGGGCAGCACTTTCACAGCATGACCTTTCAGGATTTGAAACAGCTCAACCGGAATTCCATCACCTCCACTAGCTTTGTTCATAGTGATGCTTTCTAAGGCCCACTTGACTTCACCTTCCAAGATGTCTGGCTCTAGGTGAGTGATCACACCATCATGATTGTCCAGGTCGTGAAGATCTTTTTTGTACAGTTCTTCCGTGTATTCTTCCCACCTCTTAATATCTTCTGCTTCTGTTAAGTCCAGACCACTTCTGTCCTTTATTGAGCCCATCTTTGCATTAAATGTTCCCTTGGTATCTCTAATTTTCTTGAAGAGATCTCCAGTCTTTCCAATTTTGTTGTTTTCCTCTATTTCTTTGCATTGATCACTGAAGAAGGCTTTCTTATCTCTTCTTGCTATTCTTTGGAACTCTGCATTCAGATGCTTATATCTTTGCTTTTCTCCTTTGCTTTTCGCTTCTCTTCTTTTCACAGCTATTTGTAAGGCCTCCCCAGACAGCCATTTTGCTTTTTTGCATTTCTTTTCCATGGGCATGGTCTTGATCCCTGTCTCTTGCACAATGTCACGAACCTCATTCCATAGTTCATCAGGCACTCTATCTATCAGATCTAGGCCCTTAAATCTATTTCTCACTTCCATTGTATAATCATAAGGGATTTGTTTTAGGTCATACCTGAATGGTCTAGCAGTTTTCCCTATTTTCTTCAATTTAAGTCTGAATTTGGTAATAAGGAGTTCATGATCTGAGCCACAGTCAGCTCCTGGTCTTGTTTTTGTTGACTCTATAGAGCTTTTCCATCTTTGGCTGCAAAGAATATAATCAATCTGATTTTAGTGTTGACGATCTGGTGATGTCCATGTGTAGAGTCTTGTGTTGTTGGAAGAGGGTGTTTGCTATGACCAGTGCATTTTCTCGGCAAAACTCTACTAGTCTTTGCCCTGCTTCATTCCTCATTCCAAGGCCAAATTTGCCTGTTACTCCAGGTGTTTCTTGACCTCCTACTTTTGCATTCCAGTCCCCTATAATGAAAAGGATATCTTTAAGGTGTTAGTTCTAAAAGGTCTTGTAGGTCTTCATAGAACCGAGAAAAAATAACACCCAGGCAATGAGAGATGAAACTCCTATACTTTGGCCACCTGATGCGAAGAACTGACTCATTTGAAAAGACCCTGATGCTGGGGAAGATTGAGGGCAGGAGGAGAAGGGGACAATAGAGGATGAGATGGTTGGATGGCATCACCAACTCAATGTACATGAGTTTGGGTAAACTCCGGGAGTTGGTGATGGACAGGGAGGCCAGGCATGCTGCAATCCATGGGGTCACAAAGAGTCGGACACGACTGAGCAACTGAACTGAATGAGAGATGAGCTGTGCAAGTGAAGCTGGAGAGCGGCAGAAGCAAGTCTGGAATCTCTGTGCCCCCCTGATGCCAAGCCCCATGTCCTTTTCTTTATATTTGCCTCACTTCTGTCTTTTAAAAAGATTACAGAAGTCATAGCTATTCTTTATATGTTGAATTGCACCCCTCTCCCAATTCAGGCCCTGCAGTCCTAGCCCCCAGCACTTCCAGATGGGACTGTATTAGGAATCAGGGCTGTTACGGGTGTAATGAAGTCAGGTGTGGCCACACTGGAGTTGGGTGGGCCCCTTACCCAATGTGACTGGTGCTCTTATAAAAAGGGAGCACTGGGACACAGAGACAGACATGCACAGACAGAAGATGCTGGGAAGAGACACAGAGAGTAACCACCAACAAGAGGAGGAGAGGCTCGGAGCAGGTCCCTCCCTCACAGCCCTCAGAAAGAATCCGCCCTGCCAACCCCTTGATTTTGGACTTCCAGCCTCCAGAACCGTGACACAATAGATATCTGTGATTTAAGCCACCCAGTCTGTGGTACTTTACAGCAGCGCCAGCAAACTAATACATCTATACACCACACAAATATTTACCCAGAAAAAGGTAATCCTTGTCCTCTTGTCTCTGCAACCTCCTTCCTGCCTTTCAGTTAACTGATAATAGCATCTTGGGGTGTGTCTTTTCATACCTTTTTTATTCTATTCATGCACACACACACACACACACAAAATCTTTATTTACTTTGAATGCAATTATATGACAGAGCACTCTGCAATATACCTTTTTATTGTAACTAGCATAGATCATCCGGAGTGTCCTTTCAAATCAATACATATGGCTTTTATTCTTTTTCTTTGTTGCATAATATTCAAACTTATATACGCTTCATTCTCCTACTGGTTAACCATCAGGTTACTTCAGGTTTTATACCATTACAAACGATGCTACAGGAAACATCCTGAAAATATACACTTAGGTGTTTTCAACTGGAAAGCATAGATTTCTGAAGTTGGAACTTCTCATTGAAAGAGTCTGTGCATTTCCTATTTTGGATTTTTATACTCTTATTTATTTATGGCAGTGGTGGGTCTTCCTTGTCACACGTGGATGTTCTCCACTCGCAGCCCAGGGGTTTCTCACTGCAGTGCTTCTCTTCTTGCAGAGCACAGGCTCCAGGCAGTGTGGGCTTCAGTACTGCAGCACACGGGCTTAGTCACCCCAAGGCATGTGCAGTCTTCCCAGATCAAGGACTGAATCCCCATCTCCTGCATCGGCAGGCAGATTCTTTACCACTGAGCCACCAGGGAACCATGAATCACAGCACACCAGGCCTCCCTGTCCATCACCAACTCCCGGAGTTCACTCAGACTCACATCCATCGAGTCAGTGATGCCATCCAGCCATCTCATCCTCTGTCATCCCCTTTTCCTCCTGCCCCCCAATCCCTCCCAGAATCAGAGTCTTTTCCAATGAGTCAACTCTTCAAATGAGGTGGCCAAAGTACAGAAGTTTCAGCTTTATCATCATTCCTTCCAAAGAAATCTCAGGGCCGATCTCCTTCAGAATGGACTGGTTGGATCTCCTTACAGTCCAAGGGACTCTCAAGAGTCTTCTCCAATACCACAGTTCAAAAGCATTATTTCTTCGGTGCTCAGCCTTCTTCACAGTCCAACTCTCACATCCATACATGACCACAGGAAAAACCATAGCCTTGACTAGACAGACCTAAGTTGGCAAAGTAATGTCTCTGCTTTTGAATATGCTATCTAGGTTGGTCATAACTTTTCTTACAAGGAATAAACACCTTTTAATTTCATGGCTGCAGTCACCATCTACAGTGATTTTGGAGTCCAAAATAATAAATTCAGACACTGTTTCCAGTTTCACCATCTATTTCCCATGAAGTGATTGGACCAGATGCCATGATCTTCGTTTTCTGAATGTTGAGCTTTAAGCCAACTTTTTCAGATACCAAGGGAACATTTCATGCAAAGATGGGCTCAATAAATGACAGAAATGGTATGGACCTAACAGAAGCAGAAGATATTAAGAAGAGGTGCCAAGAATACATGGAAGAACTGTACAAAAAAGATCTTCACGACCCAGATAATCATGATGATGTGATCACTAATCTAGAGCCGGACATCTTGGAATGTGAAGTCAAGTGGGCCTTAGAAAGCATCACTACAAACGAAGCTAGTGGAGGTGATGGAATTCCAGTTGAGTTGTTTCAAATCCTGAAAGGTCGTGCTATCAAAGTGCTACACTCAATATGCCAGCAAATTTGTAAAACTCAGCAGTGGCCACAGGACTGGAAAAGGTCCGTTTTCTTTCCAATTCCAAAGAAAGGCAATGCCAAAGAATGCTCAAACTACCACACAATTGCACTCATCTCACACGCTAGTAAAGTAATGCTCAAAATTCTCCAAGCCAGGCTTCAGCAATACTTGAACCATGAACTTCCTGATGTTCAAGCTGGTTTGAGAAAAGGCAGAGGAACCAGAGATCAAATTTCCAACATCTGCTGGATCATGGAAAAAGCAAGAGAGTTCCAGAAACACATCTATTTCTGCTTTCTTGACTATGCCAAAGCCTCTGACTGTGTGGATCACAATCAACTGTGGAAAATTCTGAGAGAGATGGGAATACCAGACCACCTGACCTGCCTCTTGAGAAATCTGTATGCAGGTCAGGAAGCAACGGTTAGAACTGGGCATGAAACAACAGACTGGTTCCAAATAGGAAAAGGAATGCATCAAGGCTGTATATTGTCACCCTGCTTATTTAACTTCTATGCAGAGTACATCATGAGAAACGCTGGACTGGAAGAAACACAAGCTGGAATGAAGATTGCCGGGAGAAATACCAATCACCTCAGATATGCAGATGACAGCACCTTTATGGCAAAAAGTGAAAAGGAGCTAAAAAGCCTCTTGATGAAAGTGAAAGAGAAGAGCGAAAAAGTTGGCTTAAAGCTCAACATTCAGAAAATGAAGATCATGTCATCCGGTCCCATCACTTCATGGGAAATAAATGGCGAAACAGTGTCAGACTTTAATTTTTTGGGCTCCAAAATCACTGCAGATGGTGACTGCAGCCATGAAATTAAAAGACGCTTACTCCTTGGAAGAAAAGTTATGACCAACCGAGATAGTATATTCAAAAGCAGAGACATTACTTTGCCAATAAGGTCCATCTAGTCAAGGCTATGGTTTTTCCTGTGGTCATGTATGGATGTGAGAGTTGGACTGTGAAGAAAGCTGAGCGCTGAATAATTGATGCTTTTGAACTGTGGTGTTTGAGAAGACTCTTGAGAGTTCCTTGGACTGCAAGGAGATCCAACCTGTCCATTCTAAAGATCAGTCCTGGGTGTTCTTTGGAAGGAATGATGCTAAAGCTGAAACTTCTGTACTTTGGCCAGCTCATTAAAAGAGCTGACTCATTGGAAAAGACTCTGATGCTGGAGGGATTGAGGGCAGGAGGAGAAGGGGATGACAGAGGATGAGATGGCTGGACGGCATCACCAACTTGATTGACGTGAGTTTGAGTGAACTCCAGGAGTTTGTGATGGACAGGGAGGCCTGGTGTGCTGCAATTCATGGGGTTACAAAGAGTCGGACACAACTTAGCGACTGAACTGAACTGATAGTTGATTTACAATATAATCTTAATTTCAGGTGTACAGCATAGTAATTCAATATTTGTACAGATTATACTCCATTAAGTTTTTACAAAATCGAGTAAGGCACTCCAAGCTGGTGCTGAGGGACAGCCCAGAGGGATAGGGTGGCTGGGGGAGGTGAGAAGGGAGTTCAATACGGTGGGAACCATGTACACCCATGGCTGATTCATGTCAATGTATGGGGGAAACCACCACAATATTGTAAAGTAATCACCCCCAATTAAAATAAGTAATCTTTTTAAAAAGCTATTACAAAATAATGGCTCTGATTCCCTGTGCTATACACTGCAGCCTTGTTTCTTACCCGTTTCACATATAACAGTCTGTATCTCTTCGCTCCATACCCCTAATCTGTCCCTGCTCTCCTTCCTCTCCCCTTTGGTAGCACTAGTTTGTTTTCTCTACATGTGAGTCTGTTTCTGTTTTGAATAGTCCCTCATTTGTATTATCCTTTGGTTTTCACGTATAAGTGATATCATAGTTATTTGTCTTCCTTTGTGTAACTTATTTCGCCAAGCATAAGATTCTCTAGGATGATATGTGTTACTTCAAATGGCAGAACTGCATTCTCATTTTTTTTTACCTTTCCTTTACTTTCTCTCTCTGATCACTTCTTTATGCATTTTTAAGGCAATCCAGAAATGCCAGTGCAAAAGGCCAAACTTAAGCTGACAGTTGCTAGCTAGCTGGTGATTCTTTCAGTTCAGTTCAGTTGCTCAGTCATGTCTGACTCTGCAACCCCATGAACCACAGCACGCCTGGCCTCCCTGTCCATCACCAACTCCTGGAGTTTACCCAAACTCATGTACATTGAGTTGGTGATGCCAACCAGCCATCTCATCCTCTGTCGTCCCCTTCTCCTCCTGCCCTCAATCTTCCCAAGCATCAGGGTCTTTTCAAATGAGTCAGCTCTTCACATCAGGTGGCCAAAGTATTGGAGTTGCAGTTTCAACATCAGTCCTTCCAATGAACACCCAGGACTGATCTCCTTTACGATGCTGGTTGGATCTCCTTGCAGTCCAAGGGACTCTCAAGAGTCTTCTCCAACATCATAGTTCAAAAGTATCAATTCTTCAGCTTTCAACTACAGAGTAATTTCCTGATTTTTGCAAAAAGAATAGCAGGGCCTCTGCTTCCCTATATCTACTTTTAATTAACTACTTGAAGCTTTCGAACCTCATGAAGGGACGGGCATGGCCAGGCATTTCAACTAATTTGGACTCCAGTGGTGAACTAGGGAGCGAGCTGACAGTGAAAGAGACTGCAGCCTGTGGGGACTACAAGCTTGTACTGAGATTCTGAGGCCATGTTCAGGGGCTATTACTAAGGTAACTCTGCTGAAGTCAGGGCTCCTGGGAGAGAGGGCCATGTGTCAAGCATTCCTATGGCTGGGCAATTTGGCCACGACTTACTATACAGATCTGCAGGAAAATGAATGAACAAAGATGAACCTGAAAAATGCACTGTGCTTGCAAATGCCTTGCTGTCAAGTCAACACGAGCTGAGATTGGCACCTCAAGAAGAACGGCTCATGTCTAACAGATTGTGTATGTGTTCCTTAAGAAAACGAGAATTTAGCATGAGATTCGGTGATAAATTATTCATTTGGGAGATCTTTTTTTTTTTTTCATTTTATTTCAGAACATCCTTCAGGTATTTCTTAAGTGAATTTCTCCCTGGTCCTTTCATTTCCAAATGCAGACTATTTTCAGTGAAGGAGCTAGGTCTTACGCAGGGCTCCATGGGGTCTCACCTCCAGGGGAGTCTCTCTGGTCCTCAGTTGCTCCCCTTTTTCTAGGCCAGTTATACCTCTAGCCCAATTAAAGCTATACAATGTGCATCTTAATACTTGAAACATAAAGCCATCTTTATATAAAATTGTAACAACGGCATTTTTCTTTCATCACTGCCAAACCCCAGACACATCTAGATTTTCCATGAAGAGGCTGCATGTTTTATATGCCATATTTATGTCTCACTGTAAACTATTCATTGGTTTATAGACCTCAGGTCCTCTAGGAAGCATCACACATCCTTATTATACTCGTGGGTATTAAATTTGGTGTTAGGCTCTCTGATTTATCTTGCCAGACTAACTCACATGTAAACAGACATCTCTCTTAAAACTATCTACTTCAAGAGCTAAAAAATTAATCCATGCTAAAGCTCTAACCTTGAACCTCACTGCAGCTGCAACATTGACAAAGGTAAGGGTAAGGATGAAGATGGTAATGATGACATCAAACACAGTGACGGCGATAATGAAGAAAATGCTTTCAGTTAGCTCCTTCCTCATTTTGTTAACTTTCCCTAACACAAAAATTAAACAAAGCTAGAGACCAAAGAAGTATGCTTTGGGAAGCTTTCGAAGAACCAAGTAGGATTTCTATGTGAACACAGTAATCTTGAGATGAAAGAATGAGTCAGTTAACAGGAAATGACTAAGATGTGCCACAAACAAAGCAATAAATAACGGCCATCTAATGACTGCAAATCAAAGGCGTTCCTTCTTACAAGCTCTCACCTTTCCAAGAAGCCAAGCTACAAAGAGCACTCCGAATGAGTTTATTGATAATTTTTTGTTTTCTAAATGCTACATAAAATTCTTCCGCTAGGAATCTGCACAGAAGAAATTTTTATCCTGACTCCGGTATCTTTTGAGAAAGTATGATCGCACGAGTTATTCCAAAGGTTTCTGAAGATGTCATCCTCCCAGATGTTCTCCTTTTAATCTTAGACACATCATGCTGCCGACTGCAGAGTTACAGAAGAAATACTTTCCTCCTCTGACATTTTCAAAACAGTTTAAAAAAACTTATTTTTTTAGACAGATGACGTTTAGTAAGAATGATCATGAACTACTAAAATATACTGCTAGATATATATTGAATTGAAATTCATATTATATGTGTGGAAAACCAATGATAGTTAACTTAATTCCCCTTCAATACAATTTAATACAGTTTTACTGTTTGTCTATACTGTGCAAAACACAGTGGTGGGTAATGAGGTCAAGATACCTGGTGTGTCACCTGCCTTCAAGGCTCTTCCAAATCAACTTGCCTTTTTTATTTTTTTGCCTTTCATGTGAATGAAATGGTCTTAAATTTTCAAAATAGAAAGACCCTGCTTAATAACATGATCAGTTCTCACATTCAAGAATGAGAAAATGGTAACCGTTAAAAACAACCCCCACCCCAAATGAGAAATAGAAACAAACCACAGGACTTCCCTGGTGGTACAGTGGATTAAGAATCACCTGCCAGTGCAGGGGCCACGAGTTGGGTCCCTGATCCTGGAAGACCCCACATGATGCGGAGCAATGAAGACGGTGAACCACAGAGATGGATCCCATGCCCTAGGGCCCACAGGCTGAAACTACTGAAGCTCACGCACCAAGTGACAGAGAAGCCATCTCCACGAGAAGCCTGAGCACAGCAGCAGAGAGCAGCCCCTGCTCGCCGCAACTAGAGAAAACCCTTGAGCAGCAACGAAGACCCAGTGCAGCCAAAAAAAATTTTTTAAACAAAATAAAACAGAGGAATTTCATTTTTAAAAGCATACCTTTTAGGTAAATGTACACTATGTGTAGAGTTGTCTCAATCAAACAAAACAATACTTTTAAAAATCAAGATAGGATAATATATGTAAAAAAGATTAAGATTCTAACCTTTGCTCTTTGTTGGGTCTGAAGGTATTTTTATCCCAGAGGTCATAATGCAAGGAAAGAATCTGATGCAATCTTATTCATTAAAAATCTTAAGAAAGCAATCAACTCTGCAGGCTCAAGACATAAAAAAGCACAGAGAAATGGCAAAATGGTTAAATTACGGAATATTAATATCATTGCATTTCTGGTTTTCTCCCTGCAGAATCATTTTAAGCACGATAGGCAACATTCTTCCTCCAGAAGATCAGGGATAACCTTTTAGAAACTTGAAATTATGAGGTCAACCATTAAAATTTTTTCCACAAAATTTTAATGAATTAAAGACTTATTCCAAAGGGATGCTTATAATTTATTCTTTATATGTGCAGAATGTCCAAGGCCTTTGAATCCTATAGGTTATTAAAATTCTCTCACTTGATATCTTGTGAAAAGATAACTGAAAAACAACATCGTTCACTGGATTTAAAACTGCCTGTAACACAGCACCCAGAGTATTGATGAGTAGATCGGTTTCAGACTAAAGGGTGGTTGTCAATTCTATGCTAAGGCCTTATTTCTGTGCTGTCCAAACACTAAGAGTGACTTGAAAGAGTACACGACGATCTGCTTATCAGGTCCATAGACGACGCAGAGCTGAGGCAGACAGTAACTCCACTGCTTGATCAAGTCAAGAGTCAGTAGGTCTCAATGGAATAAAATGATGGATAGGATTTACATGAAAATAAATAGGATAAATGTGGAAATGTGGCACGTGAGTTTATGAAAATTCACACATGTAGAAGAAAGATGGTGTGACAAAACTATACTACGGTTTCACAGACAACCTGGGGGTCAGGGTGGGAAGAGGGAGTGGGGTTCAGGATGGGAGGGACACACTGATACCTGTGGCTGATTCATACTGATGTACGGCAAAAACCATCACAATATTGTAAAGTGATTATCCTCCAATTAAAATAAATAAATAATTTTTAAAAGGGGGTGGGGGAGGGAAGCAAGTGGGCACATGTGGATAGGAACTAACATTTCTTGAGACCCATAAGCTCCTAACCGTGGACAAAGAGACACAGGCATTATTATTATTACCTTTTTACAAAAGTACAGAGACAAAGTAATTTCCCTATGTCCTCTGGATTATAAGAAGCAAATCTGGGATTTGCATCTATTGCAATCTTGCTGCAAAGCCCTGCTGTTTTCAACCCATCATTATATAAAAAGGACAATAATGATAGTCTGATAACGAATGCAATCTTAGGTTAGATCAATAAAAGTACAATGCCAGAACAAAGGAGGTCAGATTACTGATGGGAATCAAAGACAGAGAGGGATGCATTCACCTCATATCAACAGGAGAAGAAAGAAGCAAGTAGGGGTGATTTCACACAATGAAATACTACTCAGTGTGAAAAAGAACAAATTGCTGACACACGCACCACCCTAGATCAATCTCAAAACCAGGTCAAATAAAAGAAGCCAAACGAAAAAGACTGCATGCTGTTTGATTTCATCAGTATGAAGTTAAAATTAAAGTCTATAGTGACAGGACTTTCCCGGTGGCTCAGTGGAGAAGATTGCACTTGCCAATGAAGGAGACATGGGTTTGATCTCTGACGTGGGACCATCCCACAGGCCACTGTGCAACCAAGCCCGTGCACCACAACTGCTGAGTCTGTGCTCCAGAGTCCACGAGCCACAACTACTGAAGCCCGCACAGCCCAGAGCCTGTGCTCCCAACAAGAGGAGCCACCACAAGGAGAAGCCCGTGTGCCACAACCAGAGAGGAGCCCCCGCCGACCACAGCTAGAGGAGAGCCCGCGCAGCCAAAAATAAACAGAGAAGTATTGCTAAGTCGCTCAGTCATGTCCAACACTTCGGGACCCGGTGGACTGTAGCCCACCAGGCTCCTCTATCCATGGGATTCTCCAGGCAAGAATACTGGAATGGGTTGCCATTTCTTTCTCCAAAGCAAGTATTAAAAATAAATAAAGTCTATGGTGATAGGACTCAGAAGAGCAGTTGTCCAGGAAGGATTTGCCATGAAAGGGCAGAAGGGAATGTTCTGGGATAATGAAAATGCTTTATATCTTGACTTGGAAAGTGTTCACAGGCAAGGGGACACAACTGCCCAAATTCAAACTATAAACTTGAGATGTATATATCTTATAGCTTGAAAATTCTCTCTATTCAAAGAAAAAAAATAATGCATAGAAACTGGAAACTGTGGATAAGCGAGTGGACATGAAGAGGAAATCGTGGCCGATGTGAAACATATGATCCAGGAAATACTATGCCCAAACATTAATTTCACTAGCAAGAAGTACAGGACAAGACAGCTGGAATGAGATATGGCAGTCATGTTGAAAGGACACCATTCCGTAACAGAAAGAAACAGTGATTAACACTTTTTAGGGAGTACAGTTAGGACGGATAAGTAGACATTTTACCCGAATGTAAGAAAGGACCTTCTAGAACTGGAGCAGTCCAAAGTGGAATTATCTGCCCATGAGTAAAACATTCCCCACTGCTCAAAGTGCCGCCTGAAGGTGGATGGCCTCCTGTTGGAACGTGTGCAGAGGGTGTTCAGCATCTAAGGCGCCTCTCTCCGTTCCAAGGCTCCCTGCATCTGGGCTCTGAAGCTCACTCTGACATGCACGGATAAAGCTAACCTTCTACATACATCGTCCAAACTCTCAGCCTCATTCTCAATCTACCTTCAACACCCAGGACACACAAGCACACCCATGTCCACAAATCCACACAAGCACGATTTCCTCTTCATGTCCACTCGCTTATCCACAGTTTCCAGTTTCTATGCATTATTTTTTTTCTTTGAATAGAGAGAATTTTCAAGCTATAAGATATATACATCTCAAGTTTATAGTTTGAATTTGGGCAGTTGTGTCCCCTTGCCTGTGAACACTTTCCAAGTCAAGATATAAAGCATTTTCATTATCCCAGAACATTCCCTTCTGCCCTTTCATGGCAAATCCTTCCTGGACAACTGCTCTTCTGAGTCCTATCACCATAGACTTTATTTATTTTTAATACTTGCTTTGGAGAAAGAAATGGCAACCCATTCCAGTATTCTTGCCTGGAGAATCCCATGGATAGAGGAGCCTGGTGGGCTACAGTCCACCGGGTCCCGAAGTGTTGGACATGACTGAGCGACTTAGCAATACTTCTCTGTTTATTTTTGCCAGTGAGTAACAGAAGCAACATCTACCCAGCTTCCCCTACTCCAACGCTCTAATCTCAGATCCTCCTCCTGAACGTAGGTTAAAAAAAAAAAAAAACACCACTTTTACCCTTTTTGGTGTGAAAGTACTCCATGATTTTGCTGAAGCAAAAGAATATTCTTTAGTTACTTATTTATTATTGAGAGCCTAGTATGTAGCCAGCATGTTCTGGATACTAGAGAGAAAAAGACAACTCCCATCTTGGTGAAGCTTACATTCTTCTTAATACACATCAAGTTGCTTAGGATAAGAACATCCTCCTATTGCTTAACACTGATGGGTATTTTGTGAGTGATGAATGAATACCCATTGACTTAGCTTGATGCGAGATCACATAGTATGAATGCACAGAAGCCTCAGGAGAACACAGGGCTTATCCAAGACTTAAGAGCATTTTGTTCCTCCACCCAGTAAAAATCTCTATTGAAATGTCAGATGGTTGAAGAAATGCTCATTTTCACTTCTGTTCTTACACTTGAATGATAAGCCAATGCACTGTGGCTCCATAGGTTTACTCTGAATTTACAATTAGTCTAATGATCTGCCCAGAGGGACTCCATGAGCCTCAGCAGGACTTAACAAAATTGACTGAGCTCTAGTCAATAAATCACAGCCTGTTAGCTGACATTAATTTATAATCTCAGGCACAGGGATAAAATTATTCACAATAGATACTTTTAAATTGAGAGAGGAGTCCAGGTAACAAAATCTGAATGCCACAAACCCTTCTAGAATAAAAACTCAGAAAACCACCTCTGCAGCAATACTTTTGGGGGAGTTGCCTTCAACCTTGCCTAATGAGCCAAGAGAATATATTTCAAGTAGGCACCAGTTCCAGACCTTAAATTGATGAGACCACATTTTTAAGTCCTACCCAAATGCTAGCCCTAAACTTCAGGTTAGTTCTCAAAGGAAAACTAGGTATTTGTTTCATACATATCAGAGGTGGGGAGCTCCAAAGGGCACACTTGAGGATGAGAACCACCAGCTCTGTGGCCACGTCCTCCACGTGTAACAAACTTTGCTAATCTCTGCTTTCTTCTCCTTTCACCATTCATGTCTCCAGTTAACCTCCTGCCACATAGAGACATATAAAATCGTCAACAGAAAAAAACATAAAAATGCATTTCCTCAAAGGCGTAAAATAAAGAGAAGGGTGAACGGGTGTATCTGTGTGGTTTTCTGCTTGCAAATCAACACATTGCTACACTGGGAAAGGGTGGAAAGGAGAAAGAAGATAATAATGTAGACAAGGCCGACCCTAAAGTGATCCGAGTAAGAGGCTGCACTGGCAAACAGAAAGTGAAAGCGAAGTCCGAGTCTGACTCTTCGGGACCCCACGGACTGTAGTGTACCATGCTCCTCCGTCCATGGGATTTTCCAGGCAAGAGTTCAGGACTGGGTTGCCATTTCCTTCTCCAGAGGATCTTCCTGACCCAGGGACTGAACCCCGGTCTCCCGCACTGTAGGCAGACACTTTACCATCTGAGCCACCAGGGAAATCCTTGACAAACAGAAGCTCTGTTCAAAATGGAAAACGGGCCCCTTGCTGAAATGGAAAATCTGGGGAAGAGGCGGCACTATGGCAGAAAAGAGCTTTGAGTTTTATCTGAAAATCCTTCTCAAGAAGCGTGGGCTACGGAATCCTAGCGATACTCTGTTAAGAGTTAGGGAGTTTACAGAGAAATACCAGTAAAAACCTACTGAATCAAGGAAAAAAAAGTGGATAGGTCCCTCCCCCAGCACTGGAAGCTCAGCTCAGCACTCTGTGCCAACCTAGATGGGTGGGATGGGGGTGGGAGATGCAAAAGGGAAGGGCTATATGTATGCATATGGCTGATTTATTCACTGTCTAACAGAAACTAACACAGCATGGTAAAGCAATTATACGCCAATAAAAAAAAAGAAAATACTAAAAACAAGGTGGATCTATGTATAACTGATTCATTTTGCTGTACAGCAGAAACTAACACATATACTATATTCTAATAGAGATGATTTTCAAAAAAATCCTTTTCTACTTGATATATTTGGGAAACCTCAGATTTGGATACTTTATTACAACCTAGCTGAATACCTAAACCTCACAGTGGGAGGAAAAAAGTAACAGCAAGGTGACAAAACTGCCTCCTAAAAGTGAAGAAATGACTGTATTCACCTTTGGCGACTTTGCCTAAATCATCCTGTATTATCTAAGTCTCTTTGTTTTCTTTGTTGTTTTTTAAGGATTCAATAATTTATTTTTAAGAAATTTTGAACTGCTTGCTAAATTGTTCTTAAATTTACTTATTAAAACGTTCTTCTTTAAGTTTCTCTGCAAGCAGGCTCCTCTTTAGTAATGTTTGTTTCTCCTCTGCTGTCATTTCTGGTCTGTCTGTCATTTCCTCCACCTCCCCAGCAGGTTTTCCTTTCTGCTCCGAAGTTTGATTCTGCTTAGTCTTCATGTCCTTCCTCATGGACATCAACTTATCTCTCTTCTGTTTTAGATAGTGTTCCCGCTGGCGGAGCGCTTCTGTTCGAAGTGTTGATAAAGTTGCTATTGGTCCCTCCATGCTTGCATGTTCGAAGCCAGGAATCTTCAGGCCTTTTTGTGGGAGGCAAGAAGTTTCAGGTAACATTTCCAGCTTTCTTGTCAAAGGTTGGACTGATTGATTAGCAAAATGCACTTTAACTTCTGATGCTGCGTGTGCAAAATGTTCACCATCCCCTTGGGAATTATTCATTTTTGCCGTTTCTTTGGCCTGCATCGGAGGCTCTTCTGTTTTGGCCTCTGATAACTGCTTTTTTCTCTTCCTTTCTTCCTCCTGGTCATACTCCTCTTTTGATTTTCTAAGAACTTCTTTCAGGATTTTCATCTCTTCCTGTTCAAGGTCACTGACCACATTAGGTAATACACCTGTGATGTACAAGTCTTTGCAAGAGGAGTACATGCTTCTTGAAACTGATCTTCATTAATTCCAATTTCTTTAAGGCAGCTTTTCAACTAGTTCTTTGTATTCCTGATGTATCTCGGTGTAAGTCAATTTGCTCTCTTCTTCATCATCAAAAACTTCACATTTCTGCTCCACGATGTCCAAGATGGGGATGGACCAGTCCGGGCCCTGCAGGAACCCCGCGATGCCCTCCACCACCCATTCCACCTCATCCTCTTCTTCCGCGGCCATCCCACCCCCGCGGGGCACGGCGGAAGCCTAGGCCAGATCCCTGGATCCTAGAAGGCCTTTCGGCCGCAGGGAACCGAGAGGACAGGGAAACGATGTGCCCCAGCAGCCTCCACGGTCACCTGGCTGAAATCTCTAAGTCACTTTATATGACACCAAATTAATCAAAGAAAGTGCAATGGCTGCAGGGAGCGGTCATCTGACCCAGCGGGCTTCCCTGGGGCAGATGATATTCTCATAAAATGGCAGCATCACTGGCTGACCAGTTCCAATATTAACATCAAAGTTTTGAATGAAGGAACTTGTAAATAGAAACTGGGGAATATATAACACATATGTATTTATGTGGAAGAGACATGAGGGAAAATGTGAGGATAGCTGTCTATAAATAAACACTCCACAAGGAAGAAACAGTAAAACAGGACCAAAAAAAAAAAAAAAAAAGGCAACTAATTAGAAATTTTAACCAAATAAGTCATTTTTCTAGAGAAGGGCAAAAAAAAAAAAATTACTCTTCCATTATAACTTTTCAAATTTTGAGAAAAAGAAGAGTGTAATATAATTTAATGCTCATCTGAATGTTATTTGTAAGGCACTCTGCTAGGTGTCATCAAGATGTATAAAGAGGTTTTAAACATAAATATGCCTTCGAGGGTTTTGCAGTACAGGCAGGTGAAAGCAGGCAGGCAGATCCCACCAGGAGCACGCCAGTCCTAACGGCTCAATGGTGAACTAGCTCATGAAACACAGAGGAATCCCCCTGGGTGGGGGAAGGGTGGGGAGAGGTTAAGGAAACATCGAACTCCTTAATGTCTACAGTTTACGGCTGAACATTTCAGGCTAGACGAGGGAATGAATGCAAGATAAATTGTGAATTTATGTTCTGAATCAATTAGAAAGTGTTACAACTCCCTAACTTTAATCCTAACCCTATGCTAACTGGATGGGAATTTTCTTTAGAATAATGTCAGATTGATGGACTTTTTTTTTTTCCTTTTTAACTGTGTGGCCATATGTTGGTTCAGTGCCTTCCAAGACCACTGAGTACAACTCCATCATGGGTTGCGTGCATGAGTGCTAAGTCGCTTCAGCTTTGTCCAGCTCTTTGTGATGCTATGGAGTGTAGCCTGCCAGGCTCCTCCATTTATGGGATTCTCCAGGCAAGAATACTACAGTGGGTTGCTATGCCCTCCTCTGGGGGATCTTCCCCACCCAGGGGCTGAACTCTCCTCTCTTGTGTCTCCTGCACTGGCAGGCAGATTCTTTACCACTAGCACCATCTGGGAAGTCCTGAGCAATTTCTACACTGCACAAAACCCCAAGCCAGGAGGGTCGGCAAAGACTGAAATCCAGGCAGCAGTCACAGGCCAATGTATTGTCCTACCCAAGGGCTGTGTTCCAGCAAAAGGCTGTTTCTCTGCCATTCTCTCCAGGACAAAAATCCCACAAAGACGGAAAGTCATGGGGCTCATCGGGGGTCATCCACCCTGAGATGGTGCCTTTCCCTAATTCAGCTCTTCCTAAGTCATACAAAGGCATTACCTTGATAAACACAACTGTTTAGACAAAAATCTGGACCCAAAGTGAGTACCATTTCATTTCACCATCATCAAACAACAGAAAAGAAACTATTTCCTTAGTAATGTTTGCTGTGTGTAAAACTCTGTAGAGAGAAAAAAAATGTTTAGCCAGGAAAACTATACTATCTATGTATATTATACACAGTAACCAAGCAACAAGAGGGAATTCCCAAGTTTTGTATGCTTGGTTTTACTCCCTGGGAAATAAGTACTGAGGAAGTTAAACACAGTAAAGACCATGGACTTTGCAGCCAGATGCCCGGATTGCATTCCAGCTCTGACTTCCGACCCACACAACTTTGCTCAAGTTAGTTAAATTCTAGGGGCCTTAGTTTATTCCATTGTAACTAGAGTAACAACAGTATATAGCAAAATCTTCACAGATCAAATATATCCATGTCAAGAGCTTGAATACAAAGTGTGCAATAAATGTTAGATACTATCTGGACACACAATCAAATACTATTAAAACCTGAATAACCAACTTTTCCAAATAGAAAGTAGCATTTTTAAGAACAGAAATGGACATACAGTGAACAAAAGACAAATTCTGCTTTCCAAAGATGCCTGCATAAAGACTTCTGACAAGAGTAAAAAGCTTCAGAATGCGCTTTTATTCGTTTTAGCTAATTTCAGATATTTAAGGTCATTAATGTGAGCTGCCATAGCTTTTCAGCATCAAATTTCCTTGAATCTTATCTCTATTCCAACTAAGACTCAAAAACAACAACAAAAAAAAATCACAAAAGGTCACATTCCCTTCTTCTTAAAAGAAATACAAAAGAAACTAGAACACAAGCTGACTGTTCTCATGAAAATAGTGTATCCAAAATCATACATCCAATTCCACTTTTGATCCCTATTCCAGATAAAATACTTGTAAAAAGGCACAAATGCATTATGGACAAGGCATTAATTACAACAGTTTGCATATTTCATTATGGGAAACTTCAAATACTAAATAGGACAGAATAGGATAACGAAGCCCCACGTGCCCATTCCTTAGCTGTTATCAGCTAATGGCCAGTCTTTATTTCTCTCTAGTCTCACATACTTTCTCTCTCCAACAAATGTTTTAGCACAGCTCCCAGGTTATCATTTTTATCACATTATTTTAACAGGTTTATTGAAACATAATTGACACACAATCCAATGCCTGTGTTTAAAATGTACAGTTTGGTAAGTTTTACCATAGGTATATACCCCTGGAATTATCACCACAGTCAAGATAATGAACACTTCCATCACACCCAAATGTTCTCTTAGGTCTGATGGTAATTTCTTCCTCTCAATCCTCCTGCTCTCCCAACCAGGCACTGACCTATTTTCTACCACTTTAGATTAATTATCAGAATTTTGTATCAGTGGAGTCCTATGGCAGGTACTTTTTTGGCCTATATTACATCACTCAGCATAATTATTTTGTTGTTGTTTCTATCAATACTTTCACTCCTTTCTATTGCAGAATAGTCTTTCATTGTTCAGATACACCATGAGGTGCTTATCTACTCATCTGTTGATGGACACTTGGCTTGTTTTCTATCTGAAGATGTTACAAATTAAGCTGTTGTGAACATCCATATCCATCAACAACTCTCTGTAGAGACCCATGCTTTCATTACCCTTGGAGAAATATCTAGAATAAAGTATCTGGGTCATAGGGTAGACATGTGTTTAACTTTTTAAAATTCTAAAACTTTTTCCAAAGTGGTTGTACCATTTTTTATTTCTACCAGCAATGTATAAGATTTCCAGTTGACCTACATCCTTAAAAATATATGGTATTGTCAACCTTTTTAAGTTTTGACATTTTTATAGTTGTTTGGTGGTAGTTCAATGTGGTTTTCATTTCATTTCTCTTGTTGCACTTTACTGCCATCCATATCTTCTTTGGTGGAGCAGCTATTCAAATCTTTTATCTATTTCTTTAATTAGATGGTTGTTTTAAGTTTTGAAAGTTCCTTATCTATTAAAGATACGATTCCTCCATCAGACATGTAATTTACTACATATTTTTGTCAGTCTATGACATGTTTTTTTGTTGTTTTCTCTTAAAAGTGTCTTTCAAATAGTAGAAGTTCTAAATTTTGATGAAACCTAATTTACCAACTTTTTCTCTTAAGAAATGTGCTTTCAGTGTCCTATCTAGGAAGTCTTTCCTTATCCTTGAAGTTGCAAAAGTTTTTTCCCCTACAGCTTCTTCTAGTCATTTTACAGTTTCAGGTTTTACTTTTAATCTGTGATGCATTTAGAGTTTGTGAGTTCAGTTTTTACTTATGAGTATCAAATTTGTTGAAAACGCCTTTTCTCCACTGAATTGCTTTTGCACTGTTGCTAAAAACTGACCATCTATGTGTGGGTCTATTTCCACTCCTTCTACTGTCTCACTCTTTTATTCCTTTCTTGATACCTAGACCACACTGCTTTTCAGTTAGGTCATTTAAATCCTCAATCTTTGTTCTTTTTATTCTGCAAAGTTATCTTGGCTAGTCTACATTCTTTGATTTTCACAAGAATTTAAGAGTTACCTTGTCTAGTTTTTGAAGTGTCTGTTGATATGTTGATTGGGACTGCACTAAATCTGTGATGAATTTAGAAAGAATCAGCACCTTAAAAACTCAGTTGCATTTTCCAGTCCATGAATATGGTTTATCTCTCCATTTATTTTAGATCATCTTTAATTTCACTCAGGAATGTTTTTTTTAGTTTTCAGTGCACAAGTCTTAAACATTTTGTCAAATTTATCCCCAAGTACTTCATATTTTTGATACTATAAATAGTACTGCTCTTTTAAGATCAATTTCCCTTTTACATTACTATGACAATTTTTATTGATATAATTGACATTAAACATTATATTAGTTTCAAGAGTACAACATCGTGATTCCCATTCTTAGTCGTCAATATAAAGAACAATTATTTTCATACTGGTTATGTATCCCACAAATTTGACTAAACTCAGTTCTAGAAACTTTGATGATTCCAAAGGGCTTTCCACTTAATCACTGTCATCTGCAAATAGTTTCACTTCCTTCTTTCCAAACAGAATCCCTTTCATTTAATTTCTTTGCTTTTTATTATTACACTGGCTAGAGCCTCCAGCACAGCAGTGAATGTCAGTGATGAGCGCGGCCATCTTTGCCTTGTTTCTAACAAGTATGATTCGGTTCAGCCGCTCTGTCGTGTCCGACTCTTTGCAGCCCCATGGACTGCAGCACGCCAGGCCTCCCTGTCCATCACCAACTCCCGGAGCTTACTCTAACTCATGTCCATTGGGTCAGTGATGCCATCCAACCATCTCATCTTCTCTTGTCCCCTTTTCCTCCTGCTTTCAATCTTTCCCAGCATCAGGATCTTTTCAAATGAGTCTGTTCTTCGCATCAGGTGGCCAAAGTATTGGAGTTTCAGCATCAGTCCTTCCAGTGAATATTCAGGACTGATCTCCTTTAGGATGGACTGGTTGGATCTCCTTGCAATCCAAGGGACTCTCAAGATTCTCCTCCAACACCACAGTTCAAAAGCATCAATTCTTAGGCGCTCAGTTTTCTTTATAGTCCAACTCTCGCATCCATACATGACCACTGGAAAAACCATAGCTTTGCCTAAATGGACCTTTGAGAGGAGACATCAGGTCTTTCCCCATTAAATACAATAGTAGCTATAGGTTTTTCATACATGTGAGTGTTTTTAATCTCAAACACTGAAGCTTTTCTCTCTAGAAGTTTTATTTTGGTCTTTTTCAACCTTCCATGTCTCTACTTCACAGTCCATATTTCCTTTAGTTTCCTGAACATTTGGAGTACTATGTTAATAGCTTTTAATGCCCCTGCCTACTGATTCTATCACGAATCATTGCTGAGTTAGTTTCACTGGACTGATTTTTCTCTTCATTGTGGGCTATATTTCTCTACTTCTGTATATGCCTAAAACCTTTTGATTGGATGCTGGACACAGTATATATTACCTTATTTGACACCAGGTACTTCTCTAGTCCTATGTATATATATTTTAAATTATTTGACTGTATCGGGTCTTAGCTGTGGCATGGCGGATTTCTCGTTGCATCATGCGTAATCTTCTGCTATAACACAGACTGCCTGGTTGTTGAGCATGGTCCAGTAGCTGTGGTACATCGGCTTAATTGCCCCAAGGCATGTGGGATCTTAGTTTCCCAAACAAGGACTGAACCTACGTACCTTGCGGTGGAGGGTGGATTCTTAACCACAGGGCCACCAGGAAAGTCCCTCTATATATATTCCTGAAATTTTCTCTCAGACATAATTAAGTTACTTGGGAAGAATCTGATGCTTTTGTGCCTTACTTTTAAGCTTTGTGATAATCAGAACTGCATTTAGTCTGGAGTTCATTTTCTCCCAGCACTGACCCTTCCTGGAATTCTATCGAAGGCCCTGTGAAATATCACATTTTCTACTTTGGCTGCTGGGAGCAAGAAACAAGAATATTCTGGAACCATCGTGAGCTCTGGATGCCATTCCCTCTGGCACTTCACAGAGGCTCTCTCCCCTTCCCCAGGGTGGTTCCTCACAAGCCCACGCTCATCAGTGCCCATCTCAGCACTCAAAAGAGACACTCTGCTTATCTCAGAATTTCCCTTGGTGCAGCGCTCTCTTTATTCTGTCCTGCAAATTTTCATCACCTTGCTTTCCCCCAGACTCAGGAAGGTAGTTACTCTGGAAGACAGGTTTTCCCTGGCTTAGCCATTCCTACACTGAGGCCTGAAAACCTCCCTTAGCTCTAAAGCTGCCGCAGTTCTCAAGTTCCTCCCATTTCCCACTCTCACATACACATATATATTTTTTAGATTCCATCCCTAAGAATACCGTACAGTATTTGTCTTTCTCTGACTGATTTTACTTGGCATAACGTCCTCCAAGTATTCCAGCTGGAATACTACTCAGCTCTAAAAAGAACAAAATTTTGCCACTTGCGGCAACATGGATAGATACGGAGGGCATAATGCCAAGTGAAATAAGTCAGACAGAGAAAGACAAATACTATATAATGTTGCTTATACATGGAATCTAAAAAATACAGCATACTAGTTCAGTTCAGTCGCTCAGTCATGCAAACTAGGGGATATAATAAAAAGAAGCAGACTCAACCTTTAAAACTGTAAATCACTATACTGCACAACTGTAACATACAATATCGTGCATCAATCACATTGCAATTAAAAACATAGAATAAGATTCTTAAAAAGGAAGAGGCAACTCTGTGTTTGAGTAGTTTAACAAATCTGACACAGAAGGAGGGAGAAGCAGAAAAGCAGCAGTCATGTTATCCAGGGTGGAGGGATACTGGGTCCTCTTTGGGGCTTGGACAGGGATACGTGTTTCCTATGCTCAGTGGTTCCATTTCTGACTTGACCCATCACACTCAGAGAGACCCTGTCTGATGTCAATGTTCCATGAAATTGTCTGTGTTACACAGGACACCATGGCCAGTTCCCCCAGGTCAGGTCTGTTTTTCTCTTTTTCATGACTAGAGGACCAGAGCCTCACAGCCCTACTGGTAAAAAGTTCAGTCTCTCAGTCATGTCCGACTCTTTGTGACCCCATGGACTGCAGCACGCCAGGCTTCCCCGTCCATCACCAACTTTGGAATTACTCAAACTCATATCCATCAAGTCGGTGGTGCCATCCCACCATCTCATCCCCTGTCATCCCCTTCTCCTCCTGCCTTCAATCTTTCCCAGCATCAGGGTTTTTTCCAATGAGTCTGTTCTTCACATCAGGTGGCCAAAGTATTGGAGTTTCAGTTTCAGCATCAGTCCTTCCGATGAATATTCAGGACTGATTTCCTTTAGGATGGACTGGTTGGATCTCCTTGCAGTCCAAGGGACTCTCAAGAGTCTTCTACTGGTAGAAAGACTAAACTAAGTAATTAGAAAGTGGATTCCCCATTGCTTACAGGACTGAAGAGGCTTTGAGACCCAGTGAAGGAGAGCCACTCACCGAGAAAGCCACAATTTCTTGGAAACTGAAAGTAATGGAGTCTCAGAATCAACTTCCATATAAAGAGGAGAGTTGTGTTGCTGGCTAGAAGGGAAGAATGCGCATTTTGAAAATGAAGATGGAATGACTTGATAGGGGAGAACAGGACTGAAGAGAGCAGCGGTGGGCACCATCTTCCTAGTGAAGATCCCCGTGGTGCAGAATGCAGCCTGTGTGGCTCAAAGGGAAGCCTGGTCTTAGCTCTGCGTGCAACCTCTCATGCCACAGTATTCTTACAGGAGTGCTTGACCTTTGGGTAAAAAAACATACACTGCAGAGTCCATAGTATACACAAAGGCCCTGGGGTAGAGAGGCCTCAAACCCACAAGAGAGTCTAGGAAGACCTGGCCTGTTCCGCCCTGGGAGTCAACACCCTCGGAGGGGTAGGAAGAGATGAGGCAACACTAACTCGTCCTAGAGCCTCTGAGGGGCTTCCCAGGTGGCACTGGCGGTAGAGAACCCACCGGCCAATGCAGGACACGTGACAGATGCAGGTTCCACCCTGGGTCAGGAAGATCCCCTGGAGGAGGAAATGGCAACCCACTCCAGTATTCGTGCCCAGAGAATCTCACGGACAGAGGAGCCTGGCGGGCTACAGTCCATGGGGTCGCCAAGAGTCTGACACAATCGAGCTCACACATACACACCACGATTCGGGGCCTGCCCTACTCCCGCATGGCCTCATCTTAACGGATTACATCTGCGATGACCATTGATGCTTCTCCCAAATAAGGTCATGTTCTGAGGTTACTGGGGGTTAAGACTTCAACATACGTTAGGGGGTGGGTGGGACATGATTTAATCCCTAACAGTGTATGTTGTATATTGGGTCATAAGTAAAATGTATATCTTACTGTGAGTCACAGTCAGGACAGTTTGAAAACTCGGCCTTAAGCCCCTCTAGCCTCCTTGCTTTTCACTCTGCAAAACAAGCACGCTCCCAGGGCAGGACCTTTGCACCTGCCACTCTCTCCGTGTAGCCACGTGCCCAGTCCCATTGTTTATCCAGGACTCTGCTGAAGTGTCAGCTCCCCAGAGAGCATTTTCCCATCCATGGGACTTAGAGGGTACCTCTGTCACTCTCCATCCTTTGACCCTGCTCTATTTTTCCTCAGAACACGAAGCACTCCCTAACAGTCTTTTATGAACACATTTACTTTTTTCTCCTCCACTAAAATGTAAGCATCACATGGGGAGAAACTATATCTGTGTCCCCAGCTTTTTGAACAGCAGGCCCTCAAATATGTGACGTTAAATGAATGAATCTCCCTCTGGTGAAAATAAATGAAGCCCAGACAATTGAGAACATGATGAGGCTCTTTGCTTTCAGATCCTGCCATTGCAGAGAGTCACCCGCCATCCCCAGTGTTTGGCAGAGACTTGGAGGCAGGCAGAGGAGCAGGAACGCTTTCCAGGAGAAAAGCGGGGAGAGGCACAGGTGTACTCTGACTGCAGACCCTGGGCGCGGGGCAGCTGCCGGCAGACCAGCTGAGAAGGAGGCAATCCCATGGCACTGTTTAGGGGTGCACATTTGGCTTTCTCTGGGGAGCCCTAAATAGTAACCTGGGACAGAAACTAAGGGCTCTGTCAGTAATTAATCAGGTCTGGGCTGACTGTGTAGACGTGACTGTTTTGCTTTCTGGACAGGAGGCTAGAGATAACGGTCTGACTTCCTACATGGGTGACTTAGAGGAGAAGCAGGTTGGCTTCCTGGCTGGTTGCTGCAGACTGCAGGTCAGAGCTCTGTTTTTATGTGTAGTCTGGCCATTCTCCATTTGTATATTCATTCTCTCACTATAAAGAGAAATACGCTTGTGAATGTACAGCAAAAGAACTGGGCGGGCTACACCTGGGGTAGGAGTAAAGAGACTCACTTTTATGTATAGAAAAAGCATTGTCTCTCTCTATATATATATATGTATTTACAGTAAACTTGTACTTTCAATTTAGAAAATTTAACCAAAGATGACAAGCAAACACAACTTCAAGCCACACTGCCTCCTCTGATGTTTGCAAGTCCATATGGCAAAACTATTTGCTTAGTTACTGACCCTCCTGTGTTTTGGGTTTTTCTCACTTTTCTAATATTATATTGTTTAAAAAAAAAAAAAAAAAGTTAAAACCTTCCTTGGAATTTCAGTTCATGAGTTCTGAGATCACGTCTGGTGATCTCTCATTTTTAACTGAACCCTTAAAAACTCAATTTTTCATTCAGTATTCAGCTTTCCTAAAAAGCAAGGGAAATGTCATGATTGCAAGAATGCCAAGAATTCAAATTTGAGTCGTTTGACTTGAAACTTTGTTTTCCTAGAGACATGGCGCCACCTAGTGGACCTTTGGTGTATTTTCAGGGATGACGAGGTCCACGTTGCATTTTCACAACTCTCAGCTGACTGAAAAATCCCAGAAACCAAAACAATCCCTTCACCAAGCATTCTGTCTGTGGGAGGCTTTCGTGTAGTAATTTACTCTGGCTCTTATCAAGGAAAATAACCTATGTGGGTCATTTACTAACACGCTATGTGAACTGATTCATTTTCAACATAACTGCCAAGAACTCACCGTACCTTGCTCCCCTCTTACAGGACTTGATGTGGTTATCGGTACCTACTGTGGTCATCTGCACCTATTGTGGCTATCTGCACCTTTGTCAGGTACCAGAGCCCGAGGACATCGCTATACCCCTATAGCCAGCTGAGTCCTGACACGCAGGTGATGTTCAACGTTTTGAAGGAACAGCAGACGCCTACCTCCCCGACCCCACCACCTGGCATAAGACAAATCAGAAAGAAATTCACTTCACAGCACATTCATACACAATATGTCAAGGATACAGTGCTTTCCAATACAGTATGTTAATGCATATATATGGAATTTAGAAAGATGGTAATGATGACCCTATATGTGAGACAGCAAAAGAGACAGATGTAAAGAACAGACTTTTGGGCTCTGTGGGAGAAGGTGAGGGTGGGATGATCTGAGAGAATAGCATTGAAACATGTATATTACCATATGTGAAACAGATCACCAGTACAGGTTCGATGCATGAGACAGAGTGCTCAAAGCCGGCACACTGGGACAACTCAGAGGGATGGGATGGGGAACACAGGTACACTCATGGCTGATTCGTGTCAATAGGCAAAAACCACTACAGTGTTGCAAAGTAATTAGCCTCCAATTAAATTAACTTTTTATAAAAAAAGAATACAGTGCTTTGTAAAAATATATATATAAGCCCTCAAAGTGGAGAGGGAAAAAGTACAAACATCCAAACTGGACATAGTATTAATACATTCAGACAAACAGAATGAATGGTAAGTTCTGAAATAGTTCAGAGGGGTGAAAAATTACTTCTTGTAGGGATGATTAAGAAAGGCCTCACACTCCAAATTCATTTGAGAACAGACCCTGAAACCACTTAGATCAAGGCATCAGTGTAACAGACACGGGTATTCTGTTTGTAAAAACCATGGTCCTCACAGGAACGCACCAAAAGTGAAGTCGCTCAGTTGTGTCTGACTCTTCGTGACCCCATGAATTATATAGTCTACCAGGCTTCTCTGTCCATGGGATTTTCTAGGCAAGAGTACTGGACGGGGTTGCCATTTCCTTCTCCAAGGGATCTTCCTGACCCAGGGATCGAACCCAGGTCTCCTACATTGCAGACAAATGCTTTACCCTCTGAGCCACCAGGGAAGCCCGTCACAGGAACACACCGAACATACTGCCAAAGAAAGCATCATCTCAAGGTTTTCCTGACCACATGCCCGTTAGAATTTTAGTTTTTATTATAAAGCCCACCACATTCTAATTTTTTAATCAAAATAAGATGACCAGAATCATAAAACTTAGCATTTACAGTATTAAACCTAGAAAATATATACATAGTTAACAGAACATTAAAGCCAAGAGTATCTGACAGAGAGAAAGGTTGAGACTTCTTATGAAGTATGTTTCACAGACAATGACTTTGTAACAACTGTGCACTCAGAAGAATGTGATAATTACTGTCTCTGGCTTGAAAATATTAAAAAGAAAATTTTAATAATTCATACTTTACTTATGGACAGTTTCTGATAATATATGTATCAGAAGAGATTTAATGTAAAAAAAAAAAAAGCCCATCACAAAAATAAAACCATTCAGTGACATGAAATCTGAATTCCTGAGTAACACACAGCCAGTGTTCAGTCTGTCCTCAGGGCTGGATGAAGCCCTGCCCATCCACTGCAAATTTCCCTGGAGTTACTACACTCACAAGGGACCAGCTAGGCTATCAGGATCCAAACGTCTTCTGCCTCCTTGCCTACCCATCAATTCACAGATCAACCCTTTGATGACATATGTGGATATTTTTTAAAACATGTATTAAACTACTGTGATAAACACTTTTATATAATTATTTTATATCATCCTCACACACTCTGAAGGAGGAATTGATTCCTCCCATTTTATGAATGAAGACACAAAGCCTCCAAGGAAGAATTCCTCGTGGTCAAGCAAGTATGAAGTCTCAGTCTGGATTTCAAGCCCCGTCTCTTAACCCAAGTCTAAGGCTCTCTGCACCAAGCAAAGCTGCCTCAAAGCTACTTGATTTCAACAGCAAGGCTCCCAGTAACCACCCATCCTGCCATTTATACATGGTTATGTACTGTATAAAAAGTCTATGTGCATAAGTATCTCTGTAAGCTGAGAGGTCACTTCAGCCCACTGTCCCTTCAGTGTACTCGCCTGCAATGAAAGGGAGAAAAATAACACCAGTCTGGCCCACTTTCCAAGGTGCTCCAAGAGCAAAATGAGATGCAGGAAGTTTAAGAAAGTTGCTTAAAGTACGGACCTCAGCATCGACTGCCTGGAGGGAAATGCCACGCACGCAACTTACTCACTGCCCAGCCTCCACCAGGCGCCACATCACCCTCGGTTGCTGTTTCTTCCTCTGCAACATGAGAAGAATAACCAGGAAGCCGACCTCCTACGGTTGTTCTGAGAATTAAATAATTCAGATGAAGTTCTTCATAGGGTACATGGAACCCGGCACTTGTAACGGTTGTTACTGACAAATGTATCTGAAAGCACTTGGAAAAGATGACTTCTTAACAAGTATAGGATTATTCTTATTATCTATTCCAAGATGACAAGATAATAGGCCTGCCTGGCCTTACCCTGAATTTTGCTTTTTTTATATTTTTTGCAAAATTATTCGAAAAATATCAAGTGTTTTTGAATCCTGGAGACTCAAGCAGGGGACAACAGATGAACTCTCAGACGAAGCCTATGTGTGTTAGAATTCCTGCAGGAAGAGACAAATTCAAAGTGTTAAATTTTAATGAAGGGTCTTTTACAAAGGTGCAGGCAGGGCACAAAGAACCTCCCTGTGATGGTGAGGCACAGGGACTGCATACGCTGGAAGCTTTGAGCCTCCTCTGCCTGAATAAAGGAGGAGACGGTAGTGTCACCAGACCTGAAGAGCTGGGGCCACCCCGCAAGGGTGCAGAGAAAAGGGGGCCACAGCCAATAAAGGCCGGCCTCTCCTCGCCTGGTGCCTTCCGATGGCCAAATCAGAATGGAAACCGAAACCCAGGAAGCTCAGGATGCAATCCAGAGAAGGCAAGCCTCTCCAAGCTGGCACAGGATAGAGGATGGATTAGCAAAAGGAGAGAAGCAGCGCACAGTCCTAACTGAGGACTAATCCTAAAACACACTGTCAAGTACAGAGCGGCCCCTATGAGCACAAGAGCAGTCCTAGCCTATTACTGAAGAAAGACAGTGAAAGTGGAAGTCGCTCAGTCATGTCCGACTCCTTGCGACCCCATGGGCTAAACAGTCCATGGAGTTCTCCAGGCCAGAATACTGGAGTGGGTAGCATTTCCTTTCTCCAGGGGATCTTCCCAACCCAGGGACCAAACCCACGTCTCCCACATTGCAGAGGGATTCTTTACCAGCTGAGCCATCAGGGAAGCCCAAGAATACTGGAGAGGATAGCTACCCGTTCTCCAGGGGATCTGCCTGGCCCAGGAATGAAACCAGGGTCTCCTGCATTGCAGGCAGATTCTTTACCAGCTGAGCCACCAAGGAAGCAGGACAGCCTACTCCCAAATCCCGGCTCTGGCCACTTATTCATCGTTACTTATCTTCTCTCTGCTACAGCCCCCTCATCTGTAACATGGGGATAATAGCAATACTGATCCTCTAAGGTTTCTGTGGGAATTAAGCGAATTACTATTGAAGGTATTCAGGACAGTGCAGGGTATTCAGCACTGGGTGAATTTTAGTTACTACTATTATTATCATCCCTTGAGCCTGGGGTGGAATTATGGAAGTTGAGAGGTTTACATCATACATCAGTGAACCCTTCAGGCACCAAGAAAAGCCCAGGGTCATGATTTTATTTGCCACGTACACCAACGAAACACCCTGACTGTACTGTGGAGGAGGTGGACTTAGTAAGTACACACACAAAAAGTGAAGTGAAAATGTCAGTCGCTCAGTCCTGTCTGACCCTCTGCGACCCCATGGACTGTAGCCCACCTGGTTCCTCTGTCCATGGGATCCTCCAGGCAAGAATACTGGAGTGGGCTGCCTTTTCCTTCTCCAGGGGGTCTCCCTGACCCAGGGATGAAGCCCAGGTGTCCTACGTGGCAGGCAGATTCTTTACCCTCTGAGCCACCAGGGAAGCCCTGTGATACACAACCTACTGTCAATCCATCATCACAACCTGTCCTGGGAAACAGCCTCACCTTGCGGACTTCCTTCAGTCCTCATCAACCCGGCTGAAGACAGAAGGGTCAGTGTCCTCAAAGCCTACACTTCTCCATGTGTCCCCTGAGGAAGGCTTCCAAACACAGGAACATATATCAACACACATCCCTGTCCACTTTTCCTTTGGAAGCAGTGAACACATTTCCCCAGTGGGCTTCCACTGGCTCGTTTCCTTCTCTTCAGACCAAAATTGCTTCATTTTAATCTCTGCAGCTGGTGTCAAGGTTCCCGTCAGCAAAGCCGAACGGAAGCTGCAGGGGCCAAGGTGCTAAGCCCCTGACTCACGCTCCACTAGCCTGACTTCATTTCCAAAACACAAAGATAAAATGATTAAGCATTTCAAAATGGCACCCTCTTGGGCATTACTCTCCAATGGCGGGGCTATTCTGAGCACACGCCCAGTACAACTGCCCTGGTCACACGTTCACGAAGCAGGCCTGCCCTGCTGGGCAAGAGGAAGCTGGCAGCAACAGGCTGCAAGGTGGGTGTCTACTGTGGGGACTGGGAGCTGGGAAGGAAGAGGTTAAGGTTCAGGAGATCTCTCACAGTACAGGGCTTTACCAGGGGGAGGTTGCCTTGAAGAGTTTTCAGACGCAAAGGATGAGCCGTGAAAGAACCAGCTTGTGATACTCACCCTCTGAGGGGTTTGAGAGCTGGGCAGAGAGCTGAGATGGGGCCACCCAACGGGTAGAGGACATGACCTTGCCGCCTTCAATATGAAACTGTTCACAGAACAGAGCAGCAACTTTAAACTGTTATGCTCCGAGCCCGTATCTCCGAACCGACCGAGAGAGCAAGTCCACCATAGTATTGCAAATGCAGAAGGGAGTTTGTTTATTCCTAGCGCGCTAGGGCCCAAGTCTCATCCCACACAAGGGAATCCGACAAGAGCCCCGAACAAAGGAGTATGGCGGCTTATATACAGGCAGTTCTTTGTCTCAGTTACAGGAGTAGCTGGCGTTACATGATTGGCCAGGCAGGATGAGTGCATATCCTGTCTCTTTCTGGTAAACATGACTCAGGTCCTAGAGACCTTCGTTTGGTCCCTAACATTCCCCCCTGTCCTTAGATCATATAGAGGAATCTTCCTCTCGGTCCTGAGACACAGTTTGATATTGTTGTCGAAGTACAAACAGCTGTACTGTATTTATGCATTCCTTTACAAAGGCTACAAGTCTATTGATAATACATGGGCCGAAGGTAAGCATTAGTAAAAGTACTAGCAGGGGTCCTAGCAAGGTGGAGATTAAGGTAGTCAGCCAAGGGGAATGTTGAAACCAAGATTCAAACCATCCCTGTTGAGCCTCACGTTCTCGTTTACGTTGGGCTAGTCCTTCTCTCACTTTGGCCATAGATTTTCTAACTATTCCTGTATGATCCGCATAGAAACAGCACTCTTCTCCTAGGGCAGCACAGAGTCCCCCTTGTTGCAGAAAGAGTAGATCTAATCCCCTCCTGTTTTGCAGAACTACTTCAGATAGAGAAGTTAGAGACGATTCTAAATGACTAATAGATTGCTCTATACGGGTAATGTCTTCATCTATGGCTGCTCTCAGGGAGTTAAATCCTTGGCTTTGCAGGGACAGAGCTGTTATTCCGGTTCCAGCCCCGGCTATTCCAAGACCGAACATAGTTGCTATGGTTATGGCGGTAAGAGGTTCCCTCTTAACTTTATAAGTTCCTTTTGGAGGATTTAAGTTAATTTTTGGGCCCAATAATCATATATTGCTTTCTCTGGTCGGTACAGAATCTTTGGCACGACAGCCACCACAACACAGAATTCTTCTTTGGGGTCAAAGATTGAGCTATGCAGGCATGGAGTTAGCCCCGTGTGTGAACAGACCCACCATCCCCCCATTTGAGGTATTAACCATTTAGCTACAGGCAAATCATCAGGCTCGACGACATGCACACAAAGTGGAGACTTTGCTGGTAACACTGTGCCCATGCATAAGCCCTTTCCCCATACCTCTTTCATCATCAGACCTACCTTTCGGTCCCCCCAATGACATTGAGGAGGATCGGTGCTGTTGGCCAAGTCATAAGAGGCGTTGAGGCCTACTGCTTCGTAATAAGGGGGAATTAAGTTGCAACATAACCAACAAGATTTAGTTGCCTCAGGATGAGTCTGATTCAGGGTGGCATAAGCTGCCCTAATCAGCTTCCATAGGGGATCTATTTCAGCGAGCGCTTCTGCTTCGGGGCTCATTGCCAAAGATGTTGGCATGGAAGTCGTTAGGCGGGGGGTTACAGCCAGCTTTTCTACTTTGTTGGGCCTGATACTGTGTACAAGAATTGGCTCTAAGACCTGGCTCACTACTATAATCCCTTTCCCATCAACCCCAAACCCTCCTGATTCCCTCGTCTATAGCCCCCAAGATAGGCCAGAGATCCAGGTCCCCTCTTTTTTGCTTTTTTCTGGATTGAACCTTATTCTGACTTGTGCATAATTGCAACTTTCACAGCTAAAAGTTGGATCTCCAAGGACCCTAGGGAGGGGCTTGGTGAATGAAAAATTAAGTAAATCTTGATTTCCTACTTCCCAGCGCTGAGATCCATCATTAGAAGTAACACAATCCCAAGTTTTACAATAAGAGTCTTGTGCCTCCCCACAGGTCTTCCAGTCATGTCTGGGTGTGCCTGGGCATGCCCAGAACCCTTGTTCTCGGAGATAACCCCTAGCCCAAGGCACATTTACCATCGGCTTAAGGTCAAAGTACAAGTCTGGCCACCATGTGTTTGGTGGATGTATTGCGGTAGTGGAGTTTAGCACCTCTCGTGTTAGTCCATTTTGCAGCTTCCAGGTGATTTTGACGGGTTGATGCGGGTTCACGCTGGCAACTCCGGAGCAGAGTAACTGGGTCATCCACAAGACGGCCCAGCCGAGTTGTCCTGGTCATGTTGGCGCCTTCGAAGCTTTAGCCTCAGGGGGTTGGACAGGTGCAGAGATGCTTCCCATTCTTTTTTAGCGTCTTCCTGCTCTGCTGAAGCAGCTGGGCATACGTGGTTGCAATGCACCCAAGGCCCGATACCGTCGACCTTTAGGGCAGTTGGGGTGGTAAGAAGAACAACATAAGGACCCTTCCATTTGGGTTCTAGTGCCTTGGTTTGGTGCCTTTTGACCCATACCTGGGCCAATGTCATGTGAGGGAATAGCTCCCTTATTTTGACCCACATGTATTTCCCGGAGCAGTTTCCAGACACGAGAGTGCACCTTGCTTAAGGCCATCAAGGCCTCATGGAATTGCCCCAACGTGGGAGGTGGTAGTTTCTTCCCTTCAAATATTGGACATACAGGGGGAGGTCTCCCATACAGAATTTCAAATGGGGTCAGATTAAGTTGATAAGGAGTATTACGCACAAGGAAGAGGGCGAAGGGAAGGAGGGTCACCCAGTCCCCGCCAGTCTCTATAGCCAATTTAGTTAAAGTTTCTTTTAGAGTCCGATTCATTCTTTCTACTTGCCCTGAGCTCTGTGGACTATATTTACAATGCAACTTCCATTTAGTCCCCAGGGCTAGGGCAAGGCTCTGAACTATTTGACTCACAAAAGCAGGTCCATTATCAGAGCCGATGGTCACTGGCAGGCCAAACCTGGGAACTATTTCTTCTAAAATCTTTTTTGCCACTATCATCGCAGTTTCTCCCTTTGTAGGAAAAGCCTCCACCCACCCTGAGAAGGTATCCACCAACACTAACAAGTACCGGTAACCATACTTGCCTGGCCTTACCTCGGTGAAATCTATTTCCCAGTGTTGCCCTGGTCCTTCTCCCCGATACCTCAGTCCTGCATGTTGTCCTTTTCCTGGCCTCATCTGTTGACATGCCTTACAAGCATGCACTATGTTCTTTACAGTTGTCTGGTGCCGGGGAAATCGCAGGCGCGCAGTTTGAAAGAGCATCAGAGTCTTCTTTTCTCCCAGATGAGTAGACAAGTGTAAATGCTCACATAGTTGCCGTCCCAACTGAGCAGGGAGTATCAAGTAGCCGTCTGAGTCTCGGTACCATCCATCTTTATCTTTTTGAAGGTTGGTGTGTTTTTGGATCCAAGCAAGGTCTGTGGATGAATACTCAGGGGTTGGGGGCAGAGTTCCCATACCTGGAGGTGGAAGTCCGATCACCAACACAGGGGTGATGAAATCTTCATCAGCTACTTTGAGCTGCCAGGTCTGTGGCACGATTCCCTCCTGCCGTGGGGCTGTCACCCTTCTGATGTCCAGGTACATGTACTATTGACACAGCCCGAGGCATCTGTACAGCCTCTAAAAGTCTACGGATTTCAGGCAAGTTTTTAATTTCTTTTTCTTTAGCTGTCAAAAACCCCCGTTCCCGATATATCGGGCCCTGAATGTGTACCGTGCCAAAAGCATAGCGACTGTCAGTGAAAATAGTTATTCTTTTTCCTTTGGCTCTCTCTGATGCTTGAATCAGGGCAATTAACTCTGCCTTTTGTGCTGAGGTATCCGGGGGAAGGGCCTCTGCCCATATCGTCTGTCCAGAGTCATCTACTACTGCGGCTCCCGCCCATCTCTGTCCATCTTTTACATAACTGCTGCCATCTGTGAACCATTTTAGCTCACTGTTATCCAGTGGAGTATCGGTTAAGTCCTTTCGCATTGCTGTTACCCCGGCCAGTATCTCATCACAATCATGGAGGGGGCTATTTTCCTCCAGACTGGGCAAAAGAGTGGCCGGATTTAGAGTGCAGGGCATTAGGAAATGAATCCGTGGGGTGTCAAGTAGCAAGGCCTGGTAGTGCGTCAAGCGGGCATTAGAAATCCATTTACCTGGGGGTTGCTTTAAAACTCTCTCTATGGCATGAGGAGTGTAGACCAAGAGTCTCTGTCCATAAGTCAGTTTATCAGCATCGTGGACTAAGAGCGCGGTGGCCGCAATGATACGGAGGCAAGGTGGCCATCCGGCTGCCACTGGGTCCAGTCTCTTGGAAAGGTAAGCTACAGGTCGCTTCCATGGTCCCCATCTCTGTGTTAGTACCCCTTTTCCTATCCCCCGCTTTTCATCTACAAATAATTGGAAAGGCTTAGATGGATCAGGGAGGGCAAGGGCAGGAGCTTCTAGCAAGGCTCACCTGAGCTCTTGGAAGGCCTCTTTCATTGGCTCAGTCCATTTCCAGTCCTTGTTTTCTTTGGTCCCTTCATATAGGGGCCTGGCCTTTTCTGCAAACCCCAAGATCCATAACCGGCAATATCCCACAGTTCCCAGAAATTCTCTCACTTGTCTAGGGTTAGCCGGCTCAGGGATCTGGAGGATGGTTTCTTTCACAGCCTGTGTTAGCCACCTCTGGCCCTGTTTTATCTTATAACCGAGGTATGTAACCTCTTGCTTGGCAATCTGGGCCTTTTTGGCACTAGCCCTGTAACCTAAAGTCCCCAAGGTTTGGAGAAGGTCACCTGTTGCCTCTTGGCACTCTTTCTCTGTAGCCGCTGCCAGCATAAGGTCATCAACATATTGTAATAAAACAATGGTAGGGAGTTCAACCCGATACTCACGGAGGTCTTCGTCCAGGGCCTGATTAAATAATGTGGGCGAGTTTTTGAAACCCTGTGGTAAGCGAGTCCATGTCAGCTGCACAGGGGTCTGACCACCGTCTTCCTGCCATTCGAAGGCAAAGATCTCTTGGCTTGCGGGGGCAAGAGGCAAACTGAAAAAGGCATCTTTTAAATCTAAAACAGTGTACCAAATGTAGTTTGGAGGCAAGTTGCTTAGCAATGTATAAGGGTTAGGAACCATAGGATGAATATCATTCACCCATTTGTTGACTTCTCGTAGATCTTGAACCAGTCTAAAATCAGTTCCCCCAGGCTTTTTCATAGGCAACAGGGGAGTGTTCCATGGGGACCGGCACCTTTTCAGGACCCCAGCGTCTATGAGGTATTGTATATGAGGAGTAATTCCTTGTCAAGCCTCTTGACTCATGGGATACTGTCGTACCCTCACTGGGGAAGCTCTGGCTTTCAGTTCCACAATGATAGGGGGCCTCTGTTTGGCTAGTCCCATTCCTGCAGTTTCAGCCCAGGCCTGAGGGTATCTTTGAACCCATGGTTGTACTTCGGGGCTTATTGTCGCTGGGGCCTCTGGCAAGTAGAGTCTGTATTCATCTTTTAATGCCAGAGACAAGACCTGAAGAGGATGCCCGGTCCCATCTAAAACCAACACTTGTCTGTGGTCAAAATGAATTTGGGCATTTACTTTAGACAGTAAATCCCTTCCCAACAAGCGAGCTGGACACTCAGGTATCACCAGAAAATAATGGGTCACCTGGTGGGCCCCCAAGTTCACATGCCGTTTTGTAGTCCATCCATATTGTTTAGTCCCAGTTGCTCCCTGCACCCAGCTACTTTTCTTAGACATGGGTCCATCTTTTTGGTTTAAGACTGAGTATTGGGCTCCCGTATCCACCATGAAGCCAACCGGTTTCCCCTCCACATTTATAGTTACCCAGGACTCGGGGAGGGGCTTCGAGCCCTGACCCCCCCTAGTCGCTATCCTCACCCGTGTAGAGGATATGACTATCTGGAGAGGGAGTCTCATTATTGGGGTTCTTGGGCCCCTCTTTTAGATTTTTCTTGGGGCATTTATCTTTCCAATGTCCAAACTCTTTACAAAACGCACATTGGTTTTTCTCAAGCTTACGCCTTGTCATTTTTTCTTCAGTTTTTGAGTCCAATTTTTTCCCTTTCTGGAACCTGTTTTTGTTTTCAACCCCAGCAAAAAATATCTGGGCCAGCTCTTTTTGATTTTTACGGTTTTCTTCAGCTCTAAATTCTCTTTCTTTTCTTCTAATGCAGTCCTCTCTCTCTTCTGGGGTCTCTCTATGATTAAAAACTCTCTCAGCTGCCCTCGCTAGATCTTGCAAGGATTGTTCATTTAACCTCTCTATCTGTAACTTTTTTCTAATATCGGGGGCCGCTTGGTTTACAAAATGCTAAAATAACTGCCGCTCGTGACTCATCTGCCTGTGGGTCCATAGGGGTATACTGTCTAAAAGCTTCCATTATCCTTTCAAGGAAGGCTACTGGGCTCTCATTTGGTTCCTGCCTCACTGAATTTATTTTGGCCAAATTAGTTGGCTTCCTGGTGGCCGCTCTAAGGCTGGCCATAAGAGTCTGACGGTACACTCGGAGACGCTCCCTACCTTCAGTGCATTCGAAGTCCCAGTTGGGTTGCACCAAGGGGAATCCCTCCTCAATGAGGTTAGGCTGTATTGTGGGCCTCCCATCCACCCCTGGCACATTCTTCCGAGCTTCTGACAGGATCCACTCGCGCTCCTCTGTCATGAAAAGCACCTGTAACAGTTGCTGACAATCATCCCAAGTGGGATTGTGAGTAAAAAGGATAGACTCTAAAAGATCAATAAGACCCTGCGGTTTTTCAGAGAAAGAGGGAGTCTGGGTTTTCCAATTGTACAAATCACTAGTGGAGAAGGGCCAATACTGATATGTCCGCTCTCCACCCTCTCTGGCTGGTCCCGCCCGGACCGGAAATGCGTGAATGGCAGAGGAGGGGACTTCTGGGTCTTCTTCCGCTATGCTGGCCATTTCTCTTGTTCTTTCCCGAGTTCCCTGGGCAGGGCCCCCTTCTCTGAGATGAGCTGAAGGCTCTGTTCTCCTCCTGGCTTCTCCTGATGAAACCTGTGGAACCTGTGGAAGCAAGGGCAGATGTGGATCCGCATATGGGGGTGGGAACAATTCGGTCTCCAGATCTATCAGATTAGGATACAGAGAAGATTCCTGGAAGACCGGCTTTGTTTGATTCTCGTCCTTTTTTCCTTCTTTTTCTTCGGAAGACTTCATGACTAGCACCTGTGGGCTTGGTGAGGTTGGAGTTGGGGAAGAGGGACGGGGAGGTTTAGGAGGAGCGAGAACAAAGGGTTTAAGCCATTCTGGCGGGTTTCTCACTAGATCCTGCCAGACCAGAATGTAGGGAGTCTGATCTGGGTGCCCAGCAGGACTAGGAGTAAGCACTCTCTCTTTAACTGCCTGGATAATTTGGGGATTAAAGGTTCCCTCTTGTGGCCATCCGACATCAAAGGTGGGCCACTCAGCGGAACAGAAAGTCACCAGTTTGCTCTTCTTTACCAGTAACGAAAGATTCTGAGCTCTAGACTTGAAATCAGAGAAGTGGTTAATCATAAGAGATAAAGGAGTAGAAGTTGTTTGTCCCATGATCACAGAAAAGTACACTGGGAGCCAACAGAGCACACAAAGAGCAACGCAGACACCACAAATAGACAAACAGATAACAAACGCAAGGTGGCCACCAACAATGCACTCAGTCTTACCTGCAGGATGTTCACAGAGCCAGCCGCCTCCCCAGCACGAAACCGGGCCCTGGCCTTACGCTGGACTTGCCTCTGCACTTTACAGCCAGATGCCTCCCCAGTACGATACTGGGCCCTGGACTTAATCTGGGCTTCTGCAACGTTAGCACCGGTGCTCAGAGCTCTTATCTCCTAACGAGGTTACTCCCTTCTACCAGGAGAGTTGTCCTCCCCGGCGGGAAGGAGATCCTGGACGAGCCCCCAGATGTTATGCTCCGAGCCCGTATCTCCAAACCGACTGAGAGAGCAAGTCCACCACAGTATTGCAAATGCAAGAAGGGAGTTTGTTTATTCCTAGCGCGCTGGGGCCCAAGTCTCATCCCACCCAAGTGAATCTGACAAGAGCTCTGAACAAAGGAGTATGGCAGCTTATATACAGGCAGTTCTTTGTCTCAGTTACAGGAGTAGCTGGCGTTACATGATTGGCCAGGCAGGATGAGCGCATATCCCGTCTCTTTCTGGTAAACATGACTCAGGTCCTAGAGACCGTCGTTTGGTCCCTAACACAAACACCACATTGAAGACGGCCAGTTCTCCACCAGCAGTTATGCGAGAGGATCCAGCACTCTACACTCAGGCACCAGAAGGAACAGCAAGGGAGAAGGGGCTCCTGAGAGGGCAGACTATATAATCCCAGTTTCCAGAATTTTCTGGGTTCGGAGGCAAATGAGAGAAAGTGGGGAAGCCCTGAAATGAGTAGGTGATTGAGGTTTTAAAAAGAACAGGAGAAAATTTAAGAACAGGAATGAGACTATGTTCATGTCCAAAAGAAACTGAAATATTAGAGACTGAACCCAAACTGTCATTAAGGATGTCAGCTTTGCAGCAGGAAAGAGAAGCCTGACTGACACAATCTGATATGGGAGAGGTAGCGTCACTGTGTGTTTACATCTGACAAGTCGAAACTGCTCGATCAAAACGATTATGCACAACCTCAGGGACTGCTCCAAGAAATGGAAAAGAGATCTTGCCCTTACTTCTAAAAGGATTAAGTTCAAATTACTTACAATATTCTATTAGTTTCGAGTGTACAACACAGCGATTCAATGTCTTTATACATCATGAACAATATAAAGATACTACAATATCACCAATTATTTTCCCTGGGCTGTGCATTAACTCACCATGACTTATTTATAACTGAAAGTCTGTCTTTTAATCCCCTCTACCTATTCCATCCTCCCCTTCCCCCTTGCAACCATTAGTTCGTTCACTGTATCTGAGTCTTTTTTTTTTCTCATTTTAGTTATTTTTTTTTAAAATGTGGATCATTCTTCTCAAAGTCTTTATTGAATCTGTTACAACATTGCTTCTGTTTCATGTTCTGGTGTTGTGGCCACAGGGCATGTGGGAATCTTAGTTCCTCAAGTTCTCTGACCAGGGATTGGGCCTGCGCCCTCTACATCGGAAGCTCGAGTCTTAACCACTGGATGGCCAGGTAAGACCCTGTTTCTGTTTTGTTTCATTTATTCACTTTGCTTTTTAGATTCCACCTCTAAGTGAAAACATACAGTATTTGTCTTTAACAGACTCATAGATACTGGGGGTTCAAAAATGCAGTTTCCCTAAGTACAAATCACTGTTCCCTTCCTTGCATCTTTAGGCCACGTACCCACCGTGTGACTTCCCAGCCAAAAATAGATGACCTGTGTCTACTAGAATACGAATGCTTAGGCAATTTGCAAATGACTTCTTGTTATTACCAATTTTTGCAACAATTTCAGAAAGTTTCTAATTATTTGGTTAAATTATTTCTAGGGCAAGCTGTGCCCTCATTCAGAGTGTGATTTAATTGGATATTGTCATAGTAGGCTCAGTGAGAAATGCAAATTGCAGGTAGACTAACTTACAGGTAGATTGGCTCATGGGGGGTTATCTGTCTAAATTATGCCAAGGTTACACCTTGGCAAGAGCAGGCTACTTTGACTGCTTGACAGATCAGTTCAATGAGATAAACCATGAATCTGCTTAACATATTTAATATACTAGCTATGATCAACTGACTGGGGAACAAGTAGTTTTCATATCACGTAAACAAAGTGAAGGCCATGACTTGAACTTCTGATTTGAGGGGAAAAAAAATACAAATCCTTGAATCTCATTTGAAACCCATGTGGTCCTCCTCAAAACCACTTTTAAACTAAAACTTCAATCAGAAGATCAATCTTTGGGAAGCCTATAGCCAGGGCAAATTACACACCACAGGTCAGACTCTGCCTGCTTCCTACTTTTGTAAATAACTTTTTTTTGGAACAGTCACACTCGTTTATGTATTGTTTACAGCTGATTTCACACTGCAATGGCAGAGTTGAACAGTTAAAAAAAAAAAAAACAGCTGGCCCTTTGACCTGCTGTTGGTTTAGGATTCCTAATTCCAGTCAATGAGATGTCTGAAGAAATCAGGTAAAGTGGAGGAAAGAAGCAGATGCTTCAGAGAAAAATCTAAGGAAGAAACAAAAATCTCTTCTTTCTCTAGCACCTGTCATCACAAAATGTCCTGCTGAAACTCTGCTGCCTTCTTATCACTAATCTGAGGTGGCAGCCAACCCAGGAAAGGGGCAGAAAAGCAGAACTGGCTCTGCAGTACAACCTCTGAAGCCCACCCTAGCTTTGGATTTTTTGTTATTAAAAGAAAATAAATGTTCTTACTGTTGAGGCCAATTTGATTTATTCCCAGTAACTGACAAAATCCAATTAAAACTGCAGTAGAATATGGAGCCAGGATGAATGCAGTTTTAGTAGGGGTAAGGACAACTGGAGTTTTGGAGAAATTACCTCCCCCCAAGTAAAAACTAAGTAGCCAAACTCTGTTTTCCTAAAATAAACTTCTCTCCCACTGTGACACAATGGACTACTACCCAGCAGAGGATGAGTAACTAATTTGAACATTTCATTCAAAAACAATTTGGGAGTGTTCTTGTATTACAACAGAAACAAAAGTATTTTCAAAACCCAAAGACACTTTTTGTCATTGGCTATTTTAACATGGCAAACATACATAATGCGATATTTGCTGAGTTTTTAATAAATGGCAAAGCATTTTCTTAAACTTAAGGCCTCAATGCTAAAGAAACTCCAAGCTAGTAACACTTTTGTGGAGAAGGCAATGGCAACCCACTGCAGTACTCTTGCCTGGAAAATCCCATGGACAGAGGAGCCTGGTAGGCTGCAGTCCATGGGGTCGCGAAGAGTCGGACACAATTGAGCAACTTCACTTTCACGCATTGGAGAAGGAAAGGGCAACCCACTCCAGTGTTCTTGCCTAGAGAATCCCAGGGACGGCAGAGCCTGGTGGGCTGCCGTCTATGGGGTCGCACAGAGTTGGACACGACTGAAGTGACTTAGCAGCAGCAGTAACACTTTTGAGACTAAGGAAGAGACAGAGAAGTTGCCAGCACGTGGCCAAGAAACAGTGGCATCCCCAAGGTCAAACTCAGAACTAAACATCTTAGAACCAAAGAATCCCAGTTGTGGAGGGACCAGGGGAAGGAACCCTCTCCAATCGCTTCTTCAGCCATGACGACTGTCCCATTTCCTCTACTCAGATGCCTCCCTTCAAAGGGGTTCACTCCATCACAAGGCTAAACACACCACGTGTTCACACACCGAAATTCACCACAGCTGAACTTTGGAAATGTCTCTCTTAAAACGTCCTCACAAGGCTCAGATAAAGTCTTCTCCTACCCTCTCATTTTCCAATGACAATTCACCATCATTTCAATTACAATCAGACAGAGGTTCAGTTGGGAAATTCACTACCACATGACATCTGCGTTCAACCACTTCACTGAACAAGCCCAATCCCTGAATCATCAAGCAACTTAATCTTTGTCCCTAAAAATGTGCACCATAGGACAGTACTGCCCTGGACAAAAATGGAAGTTGGCCCTATGAATTCTCTGGTTTCTCTGGGTCATTAAATTGAGAAACTGAAACATATACATTATGTATGTAAAATAGATAGCTAGTGGGAAGTTGCTGTATAACAGAGAGCTCAACCCAGTGCTCTGTGACAGCCTAGAGGGGTGGGGTGGGGTAGGGGGAGGGGACATGTGGATATGTAAGGCTGATTCACGTTGCTGGATGGCAGAAACCAAAACACCACTGTAAAGCAATTATCCTCCAATTAAAAATAAATTTTTTTTAAAAGTCCAAACACTTGACTTGAGAAAACGCAGTTTCAACTTGGTAATTCAAGTCTTCAGTCCCATATCATGATCAAACTCAGTCTTGATATAAAGTCAAAGCATCTTAAATCCTTTGTCGCCAACGAGAAGCAAGCAAGCAAGGCAATGCTGTCACCTGCTTCTTGTCATTTCCAGCCTAATCTTCCACCTCCCTCTGTTCAGTTCAGTTCAATTGCTCAGTCGTGTCCGACTCTTTGCGACCCCATGAATCATAGCACACCAGGCCTCCCTGTCCATCACCAACTCCTAGAGTTCACTCAGACGCACATCCATTGAGTCAGTGATGCCATCAGGCATCTCATCCTCAGTCGTCCCCTTCTCCTCCTGCCCCCAATCCCTCCCAGCATCAAAGTCTTTTCCAATGAGTCAACTCTTCGCATGAGGTGGCCAAAGTACTGGAGCTTCAGCTTAAGCATCATTCCTTCCAAAGAAATCCCAGGGTTGATCTCCTTCAGAATGGACTGGTTGGATCTCCTTGCAGTCCAAGGGACTCTCAAGAGTCTTCTCCAACACCACAGTTCAAAAGCATCAATTCTTCAGCGCTCAGCCTTCTTCACAGTCCAACTCTCACATCCATACATGACCACTAGAAAAACCATAGCCTTGACTAGACGGACCTTAGTCGGCAAAGTAATGTCTCTGCTTTTGAATATACTGTCTAGGTTGGTCATAACTTTTCTTCCAAGGAGTAAGCGTCTTTTAATTTCATGGCTGCAGTCACCATCTGCAGTGATTTTGGAGCCCAAAAAATAAAGTCTGACACTGATTGCACTGTTTCCCCATCTATTTCCCATGAAGTGATGGGACCGGATGCCATGATCTTCATTTTCTGAATGTTGAGCTTTAATCCAACTTGTTCACTCTCCACTTTGACTTTCATCAAGAGGCTTTTGAGTTCCTCTTCACTTTCTGCCATAAGGGTGGTGTCATCTGCATATCTGAGGTGATTGATATTTCTCCCAGCAATCTTGATTCCAGCTTGTGCTTCTTCCAGTCCAGCGTTTCTCATGATGTACTCTGCATGTAAGTTAAATAAGTAGGGTGACAATATACAGCCTTGACGTACTCCTTTTCCTATTTGGAACCAGTCTGTTGTTCCATGTCCAGTTCTAACCGTTGCTTCCTGACCTGCATACAGATTTCTCAAGAGGCAGGTCAGGTGGTCTGGTATTCCCATCCCTCTCAGAATTTTCCACAGTTTATTGTGATCCACACAGTCAAAGGCTTTGGCATAGTCAATAAAGCAGAAATAGATGTTTTTCTGGAACTCTCTTGCTTTTTCCATTATCCAGCGGATGTTGGCAATTTGATCTCTGGTTCCTCTGCCTTTCTAAAACCAGCTTGAACATCAGGGAGTTCACAGTTCACATATTGCTGAAGTCTGGCTTGGAGAATTTTGAGCATTACTTTACTAGCATGTAAGATAAGTGCAATTGTGCAGTAGTTTGAGCATTTTTGGCATTGCCTTTCTTTGAGATTGGAATGAAAACTGACCTTTTCCAGTCCTGTGGCCACTGCTGAGTTTTTCAAATTTGCTGGCATATTGAGGGCAGCACTTTCACAGCATGACCTTTCAGGATTTGAAACAGCTCCACTGGAATTGCATTACCTCCACTAGCTTTGTTCGTAGTGATGCTTTCTAAGGCCCACTTGACTTCACATTCCAAGATGTCTGGCTCTAGATGAGTGATCACACCATCATGATTATCTGGGTCGTGAAGATCTTTTTTGTACAGTTCTGTGTATTCTTGCCACCTCTTAATATCTTCTGCTTCTGTTAAGTCCAGACCATTTCTGTCCTTTATAGAGCCCTTCTTTGCATGAAATGTTCCCTTGGTATCTCTAATTTCTTGAAGAGATCTCTAGTCTTTCCCATTCTGTTATTTTCCTCTATTTCTTTGCACTGAGTGCTGAAGAAGGCTTTCTTCTCTCTTCTTGCTATTCTTTGGAACTCTGCATTCAGATGCTTATATCTTTCCTTCTCTCCTTGGCTTTTCACTTCTCTTCTTTTCTTAGCTATTAGTAAGGCCTCCCCAGACAGCCATTTTGCTTTTTTGCATTTCTTTTCCATGGGGATGGTCTTGATCCCTGTCTCCTGTACAATGTCACGAACCTCATTCCATAGTTCATCAGGCACTCATCTATCAGATCTAGGCCCTTAAATCTATTTCTCACTTCCACTGTATAATCATAAGGGATTTGATTCAGGGCATGCCTAAATGGTCTACGGTTTTCCCTACTTTCTTCAGTTTAAGTCTGAATTTGGTAATAAGGAGTTCATGATCTGAGCCACAGTCAGCTCCCAGTCTTGTTTTTGTTGACTGTATAGAGTTTCTCCATCTTTGGCTGCAAAGAATATAATCAATCTGATTTCAGTGTTGACCATCTGGGTGATGTCCATGTGTAGAGTCTTCTCTTGTGTTGTTGGAAGAGGATGTTTGCTATGACCAGTGCATTTTCTTGGCAAAACTCTATTAGTCTTTGCCCTGCTTCATTCTGCATTCCAAGGCCAAATTTGCCTTTTACTCCAGGTGTTTCTTGACTTCCTACTTTTGCATTCCAGTCCCCTATGATGAAAAGGACATCTTTTTTGGGTGTTAGTTCTAAAAGGTCTTGTAGGTCTTCATAGAACCATTCAACTTCAGCTTCTTCCGCATTACTGGTTGGGGCATAGACTTGGATTACTGTGATATTGAATGGTTTGCCTTGGAGACGAACAGAGATCATTCTGTCGTTTTTGAGATTGCATCCAAGTACTGCATTTCAGACTCTTTTGTTGACCATGATGGCTACTCCATTTCTTCTGAGGGATTCCTGCCCGCAGTAGTAGATATAATGGTCATCTGAGTTAAATTCACCCATTCCAGTCCATTTTAGTTCGCTGATTCCTTGAATGTCGACATTCACCCTTGCCATCTCTTGTTTGACCACTTCCAATTTGCCTTGATTCATGGACCTGACATTCCAGGGTCCTATGCAATATTGCTCTTTACAGCATCAGATCTTGCTTCTATCACCAGTCGCATCCACAGCTGGGTAGTGTTTTTGCTTTGGCTCCATCCCTTCATTCTTTCTGGAGTTATTTCTCCACTGATCTCCAGTAGCATATTGGGCACCTACTGACCTGGGGAGTTCCTCTTTCAGTATCCTATCATTTTGCCTTTTCATACTGTTCATGGGGTTCTCAAGGCAAGAATACTGAAGCGGTTTGCCATTCCTTTCTCCAGTGGACCACATTCTGTCCGACCTCTCCACCATGACCCGCCCGTCTTGGGTTGCCCTGTGGGTATGTCTTGGTTTCATTGAGTTAGACAAGGCTGTGGTCCTAGTGTGATTAGATTGACTAGTTTTCTGTGAGTATGGTTTCAGTGTGTCTGCCCTCTGATGCCCTCTTGCAACACCTACCATCTTACTTGGGTTTCTCTTACCTTGGACGTGGGGTATCTCTTCATGGCTGCTCCAGCAAGGCGCAGCCACTGCTCCTTACTTGGATGAGGGGTATCTCCTCACCACCACCCTTCCTGACCTTCAATGTGGGATGGCTCCTCTAGGCCCTCCTTTGTCTGCGCAGCCATCACTCCTTGGACCCCACCTCCCTCTACAACTTTGCTAATGGTAGTTTTCGACTCCTCCAGAGTTAGTGAGGAAAGAACAGACCAGGAAAGTTCCACCCTGAAATACTGTCAGGAGCGGATATTACCACTATGCAAGGGCAGCTGGCAAATACGTGTTAGGTCTCTAGATGATCTACTTAGAGCCCCTAAGGGTCCCCTTATACTTCAGAAAACAGACTAAGCACAGCTTATACCTCTCCAAAGGTTTCAGATAGACTTATTCTCCTTATAGGATCAAATCAGGAGCTCTCATCACCACCAACACACTCCAGAAAGCCATGTCTGATATTCAATCCCTACCCTTTTATTATACCCTCTGAGTCAGGTCATTAGGAGTCATAGTTCCCCCACTTTACACCCATTAGGATGTCTACTACAAAAACAAAAAGAAAACAGAAAATAACAAGTGCTGGCGAAGATGTGGAAAAGTTAAAATCCATGTGCACTGTTATTCGGAAGTACAAAATGAAGTTATTATGGAAGAGAGTAGGATGCTTCCTTGAATAATTAAAAACAGAACTGCCATGTGATCCAGGAATTCCACTTCCAGTAAACCCCAAAGAATCAAACACAATTTCCCAAACACATATTTATACATCCATGTTCATAGCAGCCTGATTCACAATAACCAAAAGGTGGATACAACCCAAGTGTCTGTCAATAGATACATGGATTTTAAAATGTGGTATATACAGCCAAGGAAGTATTAACTAACCTAGACAAGGAAGGAAATTCTGACACATGCCACAACATAGAGGAACCTTAAGAACATTACACAAAATAAAATAAGCCAGTCACAAAAAGACAGTACTGTATGATTCTACTTACATGAGGTACTTAGAAAAGACGAATTCGTAGAAATAGAAGGATGGTTTCCAGGGACTGAGCAGAGGGAAGGAGGAGGATGTATTGTTTAAAGGGTACAGAGCTTCAACTTGGGAAGATGAAAAAGTTCTGGAGATGGATGGTGGCGATGTTGCACAACCACATGGAAGTATTTAATACCAACTGTACACTTAGAAAGATTAGGATGGTAGATTTCATATTATATATATTTTGCCACAATTAAAATTTTAAAATAAAAAGTTTTGATTCCTTTTGTTACCATCTTCTTTGCAAATATAATTTATATTCCAGTCTCAGCTAAAACCCCCATGTTATCATCTTACCATATAGTCACCAACCACAGAGTGCATTCTGATTTCATAAATATTAAAATGTGAAAAAGTGACTTGTCTTAGAATCAACAAGATGTGATATTCAGGATTTTCAGGCAAATCAACCACAGCTCCAGAAGTATTACTAAACCTTGGTGGCCAGTATACTGCTGAACCTATCACCTCAGGATTGTTCTAGTAAAGTACAAAACATTTTTCCTTGAAAGCATTTTCTGAGCTCCAACTCTCACCGGGCTGATTTAGATAATTAACTTGTCTCTCTGGCACCACTTCTGAATTAAAATTTATGTTCCAAGTCTCTTTGACCTACACCCACTCACTCACTCACACCAAAGAGAGGATTTTTATGCTATAGCACTATTTCCACACTTGGAATTCAAAATAGCATCATCTCACATTTCCAATTACAGAAAACTTACTACAAGCAAAACCAAGAATAATCACATGCTTGCCCTGAAACAACACTGGAGCTGATTCAAAATCACCTGGTCTTATTATTTTTACCCTTGTCCTCAAATGAAATAGGAGGCACCAACACAACTCAAGGAAATCCTTGAGAGGAAAATTGTAAATCACTCATTATGACAAGGAAAGATTTACAGGTGTAATAGAAAAGCATAAATTTAGCAAGTGCAAGATTAAAACATAGTATTCCGAAGTGCACTTAGCATTAAATTGTGAGTTCAACTGCATACAAGTACATAGAAATTGTTGACTCTAAAGAGATTCAGTAAGTTAGCAATAACAGGCAAAATACCAGTTTTACATCATACCCACAGCAGGAAAATAGTAATCAATATACATTACCAATCATGCATGGTCCACAGTCCTTCACGGGGGAGAGTGTAATGGGAAATTAAGAATATGCAGAGTATAGCTTAGCAGTTAAGAAAGCCAAGCTCATTTTGTGAAACTCCCTGAACTCAAATTTCAGCTCTGCCACTTATCAGCTCCAAAACCTTTAATGAGATTCTAAATCCTCTGTCTCGTCATCTGTAAAATGGAAATAAAAATGGCACTTCATTAATAGCGAGGATGGGAAAAGTCAAGAAAATAATGTAGCTAAAATACTAAGCATATTGCCAAGTGTATAGAAATGTCTCAGTATTTTTTATGTAACAGAGGAAAATATAAAGTTTTCAATAGCAGACGTTTAGAAGAAATTTAGAATTGATTTAGCTAGAACTTTTAAACTGGAGGATAATTGCTTTATGATGCTGTGTTCGTTTCTGCTGTACGACAACAGTGCAGCTGTAAGCATGCGTATAAGCCCTCCCCCTCGAGCCTCCCCCCACAACCCCCAATCCCACCTCTAGGTCATCCAGAGCACCGAGCTGAGCTGCCTGTGTATGCAGCTGGTTCCCACTAGCTGGCTGTTTTCCACATGGTAGTGTGTACATGTCAATGCCACTCTCTCAGTTCATCCCCTCCTCTCCTCCCCCACTGTGTCCACAAGTTCATCCTCCGCATCTGCATCTCCACTCTTGCCCTGCCAATAGGTTCATCAGGACCATTTTTACCTAGGATTTTTGACTCAGATTTGTTATCAACACCGCTGGAGTAATCTCCAATTAACAGTGAAAGCCACTCAGTCGTGTCAGACTCTTTGTGACCCCATGGACTATACAATCCATGGAATTCTCCAGGCCATAAATCTGGAGTGGGTAGCCTTTCCCTTCTCCAGGGGATCTTCCCACCCAGGGATCAAACCCAGGTCTCCCGCATTGCGGGCAGATTCTTTACCAGCTGAGCCACAAGGGAAGCCCAAGAATACTAGAGTGGGTAGCCTATCCCTTCCCCAGCGGACCTTCCCAACCCAGGAATCAAAGTAGGGTCTCCTGCATTGCAGGTGGATTCTTTACCAACTGAGCTATCAAGGAAGCCCTCTCCAGTTAACAGGTGGATAGTTAACCCACAGCCGTGGTTCACCAACTTCAGTGATCAGAATTACTGGAAGAGTGTGTTAAAACCCAGGTTGCCAGGCCTGCTCCCAGAATCTCTGATTTGGTAGGTGTGGAGTACGCCTGAAATTGTGCATTTCTAACAAGTCCCAGGTGATCCTGATGCTGCTGGTTTGGTAACCACACTTGGAGAACCACTGGTCTACACTCTGCTAACCCCCAGGACTACCACCATCTCCCTTTTCAACTTTACATTTAATACTCCTTCTGACCTCAAGGACTAACCTGAGTGCCTCATTCTAAAGACAGGCTGCCAGTCTGTTCTGATGGCTGATATATTATCCAAACAGAACTACTCAAAAAGTTCAGCCACCTTCAAGGCTTCACCATATCTGAGTCCTGAGCCCAAGGACCATTAGGACTGATCCCATCAAATCCTAGGCTTCCCTTGTAGTTCAGAATTTGCCTGCAATGCAGGAGACTCAGGTCCAATTTCTGTTGGGAAGATCCCCTGAGAAGGAAATGGCTACCCACTCCAGTGTTCTTGCCTGGAGAATTCCATGGACAGAGGAGCCTGGCGGGCTACAGTCCATGGGGTCGTAAGAGTCAGACACGACTTAGCGACTAAACCACCACCACCAAATCCTATGCAAGTGTCCCTTAAAGCTGTAGAGAGTCTTCACATGCCTGAGAACCAAGAAGGCAGAGCCCATGTGTAACTTCCTTCTGCCCGGGTCTCTGGTACCTTCCACCTCCAGAGGCTGCACCATCTGCACACCTGCGCTGAGTTAGCCAGCAGATGAACAAGACCTGACTTTCTAGCATCGTACAAGCTGCTCCCAGGTGTTTTCATTTACAGCCACAACAGCGCAGTTCACATGTGCACACAGATGCAACAAGTAACACCAGTAAGCTGGAGGAACGATCCTAAGGGTGATGTTCATCAATTACACCTCTGAAACAGGATCGCCACCTGTTCCTCTCCATCTCCTCCATCCACTGCCTTTATACTTTCAGTTGTCTTTAAATATATTCTCTAATAATACTGAGTTCAGAATACCAGCCCACTTTAACTTTTTATCCATTCCAAACTCAGCATAAGCACATTTTTTTAATGCAGGAAACATTTTAGTTACCTAACCCAAGCAGTTTTCTTTAATAGAAAATCCTGCTGGAAACTCCCAATTTGACTTCTATCAGTGCCTGCACTATAAACCCTTCCAACCATCAAGGTCAGAAGACACCCCCACCCTAGAACCAAACTGGCTTCAGCTGTCTCTGCTACTGATTAACTAGCTCACACTGACGCCAGTACACCTGAGCCCACAGCCTGCCTCTCTTGCTCAGAATGAACCTTTAGAAATTTGGAATCCATCTGAATTTGTCTTGAGTTTCCCACCTGCCACTGGATTCCATATCTAGGGTGTTCTCCAATGCTCTTGTTACAAACGTGGACCCATCTCTTCAGAAAGCACTCCGATAATTCCAAGACTAGGCTGGATCACTGTAAACAGGCATAAAACAAGCTACACAAATTCCCCTCAGGCAATGTTTCATTTCAAAAAAAAAAAAAAGGCAGACTGAAATTACCCCCTCCCTTCTATCCTGCCAGGGTTAAAAGTCTTTAAAATATAAGAAAAGTATCATTTCTAAGGGCTTCCCTGGTGCCTCCATGATAAAGACCTGCCTGCCCATGCAGGAGACCCAGCCCTAATCCTTGGGTCAGAAAGATCCCCTGGAGAAGGGAATGGCACCCCACTCCAGTAGTCTTGACTGGGAAATCCCATGGACAGAGGAGCCTGGTGGGCTACAGTCCATGGGGTCACAAAGAGATAGACAGGACTGAGCGACTAAACAACAAAAATATCATTTCTAAAGGAATACATCAATAATTTTATAATATAAGCAAATATTAAATCTGGATACATTCAAATCCATAATCTCAGAAACTGTCATTGTCCCCATGCCACTGAATTTCAGACTTGTTTATGTTTATAGTAACCAGTCAACAGATACTGTCCAAAGCTGATAAATCAGTACACAGAAATACACAAATTAGAGTTACAGTGGTAACCAGCAAAAGAACAAAACCGAAACCTATGCAGAGCGGCCACTTACAGGGAATTTCATTTAAAAAACGGTAATAGGTCAGAAAAAAGGTTTTGATTTATATTTTATATCTTTCTGCAACGTTCATGGTTATTATCACACGCATATTCCATAATTGTAAGAAATGTAAAATAAGTAAATAACATCCTCATTTACAAGTGACTAGTGAAATGATCTAAGCTGATGCATGAATGTTGGTCTGCAACCACAAAAGCTTCCTGGATAAACTCTGAAACTGGTCCTCAGGACACGGAGGGTAGAAAGAAACCAAAGAAAGAGATGGATCACCACAGATAGGTGGGGGGGCAGGTTTGATAAGAAAGGGAATTTACTTACAAGGCTTGTTTTAGGTGGCTGCCAGTCAAGTAGATTTCATAGCCTCCCGCCAGAATCTCAAGTTTCCCCAAAGGCCTCGGTGGGGTGCAGGCACGAATGCAGTTCAGAGTCTTAACACACTGCTCTCTCCAGGCTGTGAGCTTGAAAGTGGCTCCCAAGATGGAAACCTTGGGCAGAGCGTGTATTTCACGGAGGAGGGAGGGGCAAGGAGCCTCCTATTGCGGGGTCAACAGGTGGTCGTGCTTACATCCTCTCAGTGGCTTCCTCTAACAGCCTCATGCAGATACGAAAAGGGATAAATAAAGCAGAATAGGTATATAGTGATATATAAAGGAACTTCGGAATGCCGCTAAAATTTTTTTTTTAATGGTTGCAATAGGCAAACAATGTAGCCTGATCAGGGGCTTCCCTGGTAGCTCAGCTGGTAAAGAATCTTCCAGCAATGCCGGAGACCCCAGTTTGATTGCTGGGTTGGGAAGATCTCCTGGAGAGGGGATAGGCTACCCACTCCAGCATTCATGGGCTTCCCTGGTGGCTCAGATGAGAAAGAGTCCACCTGTAATGCAGGAGACCTGGGTCCTATCCCTGGGTTGGGAAGATCCCCTGGAGAAGTGCATGGCAACCCACTCCAGTATTCTTACCTGGTGAATCCCATGGAGAGATGAGCCTGGCGGGCTACAGTCCATGGGCTCCCAAAGCGTCAGACACGACTGAGTGACTAAGCACAGCACAGCACAGCCTGATCAGACTAAAGTAAAAATTACACACACTCATGCATTCACACAGAAAGAGACTTGTATAAGCATAGAGAAACATGGGTAATACATCAAGCAATTAGATTAAAAATATGGAGAAAGCCTTATTTTCCATGCTTTTGTAATTTTTGAGCTTCACATGGTGAGCATATATTACCTTTGCAACTTGAAAGATAAGGTTCTTTGTTAAAGGTTTATTCTATTAACTTACTTATGGCTGCAGTGGATCTTCTTTTCTGCATGCAGGCTTTCCCTAGCTGCAGAAAGCAGGGGCTATTTTCTAGTTGTGGTGCACGGGCTCCTCATTGCAGCGGTTTCTCTTGTTGCAGAGAGCAGGCTCTACAGCACAGGCTCAGTAGTTGTGGCACTGGGGCTTTGATGTCCTGTAGCCTGTGGGATCTTCCCCGACCAGGGATTGAACCCAAGTCTCCTGCGTTGGCAGGAGGATTCTTTACCACTGAGCCACCAGGGAAGCCCAAGATAAGATTCTTTAAAATAACATGCATACATGTGTGGTTTTTGAGACCTAGAAAATATAAAGCAGTGGGCTTAAACTGTTTTTGTAAATTCATGGACCCTTGCAGAGAAAGAATCTTAATGCCTTGTCCAGAATCACCCTGCTGAAAACTGTCAGAACCAGGTTAGACTACAGGCATCCTGGAACAGGAGAAAGACCAGCACATTAAACTTTCCAAGTTTTTCTAACAAAGTAAGCTGTAACTATTGCGCCTTCTCTGATTCCTTTATCAAATACTGTCTTCATTCGAGCTACTATAACAATATCCCATGGACTGGGTAGCTTAAACAACCAGCATTTACAGTTTAGCCTCAGACAACACAGGTTTAAACTGTATGAGACCACATTTGTGTGGATTTTTACCAATAAATATCTTGGAAAAACTTTTAGAGGTTTGTGACAACTTGAAAAACTTGCTAAGCCACGAAGTTGAGAAATATAAAATTAAAAAACTGTATCATGAAAGCATAAAATATATGTAGGGATACATATAACGCAAAACATGTTCACTGACTGTTATTTTTAAGGCTTCTGGTCAACAGTAGGCTGTTAATGGTTAAGTTTGGGGAAGTCAAAAGTTATACGTAGATTTTTGACTGTGCGGGTGATCAGTGCCTTTAACTCCCAAGTTGTTCAAGGGTCAGCTGTATTCCTTCTTGCTTTGGAGGCTGCGAAGTCTGAGATCAGGGTGCCATCGTACTGGAATCTGATGAATCCTTCTTTCAGGTCTGCAGATGGCTGGCTGCCTTCCTGCTGCATCCTCCCCTGGGGTGGGCGGGAGGGGGGCAGCAGAGAGAGCCCTGGCCGCTTCCTCTTCTTATAAAGGACACCAGGTGGTGCTTGTGTTAAAGAACCCGCCTGCCAGTGCAGCAGATGTAGGAGATGTGGGTTGGATCCCTGGGCGGGGAAGATCCCCTGCAGCAGGAAATGGTAGCTCACTCCAGCATTCCTGCCTGGAGAACCCCATGGACAGACGAGCCTGGCAGGCTACAGTGCATAGGATCGCAAAGAACTGGTCACTAAGACTTGGCACGCACACAATCCCACCATGGAACACCAGTTTCATGACTTCATAAAAATCTAATTCCCTCCCAAAGATCCCACCTCCAAATATTGCATCTGGGCTTGGGGCTTCAACACATGAATTTGAGGCAGACACCAAACATTTGGTTCATAGTCAATATGTTCTAACAGAAACAATAGGCAGGACCAGGCACCATCCACTTTCAGTTCAGTTCATTCAGTGGCTCAGTCGTGTCCGACTCTTTGTGACTCCATAGACTGCAGCACGCCAGGCTTCCCTGTCCACCACCAACTCCCAGAGTTTGCTCAAACTCATGTCAATCGAGTCGGTGATGCCATCCAACCATCTCATCCTCTGTCATCCCCTTCTCCTCCTGCCTTCAATCTTTCCCAGCATCAGGGTCTTTTCCAATGAGTCAGTTCTTCACATCAGGTGGCCAAAGTATTAGAGTTTCAGCTTCAACATCAGTCCTTCCAATGAACATTCATGACTGATTTCCTTTAGGAAACCATCCACTTTACCGATGAGTAAACCAACATCCAAAGAGAACACAGATTTCCCCGCCAAGTCATGCAGCTGTCAATCAACAGAACCCACAACCCCAGAGGTCAGTTCACCTTTGGTTGAATCTTGCTCAACTATTACAGTGAAAATTTCCTTTAAAAACAGAATACTGGGGCTTCCCTGCCAGCCCAATGGTTAAGGTTCCTTGATTCTACTGTAGGGGGCGTGGGTTTGATTCCCTGGCCAGGGAACTTATAAGATCTTGCATGCTGTGCTGTGTGACAAAAAAAAAAAAAAATCAGAATATTACCCTTCTCCTGTAACATTATCCTTTCTTCAAAAAAAAAAAAATTTTAATGAACCTTGAAGGAGAGCTTTCCACACAGCCACTGGTAATTAAAAAGGAATACTTCTTTATAGTTTATAAGCAAGAGCAGGAGAAGGCTTATTAAGCCTTGATTTGCTCACAAATGAGCTCATTGTAACAGTCCTGTATCACTAACCATGTCAAAACCAGCAATCTGTCATCCAAGGAAGTCTGATTAGATAATAAATCTGACAAAGGCCCCATCGCACTCAGAGCCCACCACAATACCTTACAAGCAGCTTTCAAAGGTGATCTGACCCCACAGGGTCCTGAAGAAAACAGAAGTGATTCCTACAGAGGAAGGTTCCACCTTCCTCACAAGAGCCCGTGATGCAAACGAATTGGTCCATGTTTAAGATGGGGGGACCCACTCTGCAGGAAAAGTCCGTCCCCACATATGCCACCCACTCTCCCCTGTTTCATCTTCCCTCCATGTTCGGGGGCTGTTATGCTGAACCAGAACCTTCTTGCAGGTCAGCCCTCTTGGCCTTCTCATTTCCTCTTCCTGATTTAGGTTGGGGAAATATAGTGATGAGACTGGGGAAGGGACAACACTGAAAGCCAACAAGGGCCTTGAATCCAAATCACACGTTGTGACCCAGCTTTAAGAGAAACGTCCTGTCGGAGATTTGGGAATCCGCTGTGAGAAAATGTCTCATCCACTCCCTGTGTGTACCAAATATCCATACAAGAAGTCATAGACCATCTTTGCCCTCATGGGACTTTGCTGTCCTTTGCTGTAATTGTCTCCCTTAGGAACTCATTGAGAGAAAGAATTAGCTGCTGGGCAGGACCAGGAAATTCCCAAATTCTTAGCCATAGTCCTATCATAGTACCACAGAAACCCCACCATATAATTTCCAGCATCAAATATTAATTTGTCATTTTTAATCATTATCTGGTTAGCTCTTGTAACAAACCCCCTGGAGTTAGGTATTAGTATCCCCCCCTCATTTTATGGATGGGGAAACTGAGGCACAAGAACCTGAGTATATGACCAAGTTCAGCAGCTCACGAATGTTGAAAGTGGATTCAACACCAAATCTGACTAAACAAGTACAATAAGCCACCTGGAGGCCCCAGCCAGACACATCCCTGCATCCCCTCAGCCTGTTTATCAGTGCTCACACTGCCTTACGTTTCTTACACACTCCATATCACTGGGCTGTCTCCTGTCAAAATGGGCACTGACTTCCCCAGAATGAATGCAGCCTCTCCGTGACATGTACCAGTGGCCACTAAGTAAGTCCACAACTTGTAACAGACCTGTAATAGCCACCCAAGGAAAGGAAGAACAAAGCAAAGATTCTAAGGAACACAGGAAAGTTCTAAAACGAGGACTTGTTGAGCACCTACCCTGTGATAGGCCTGTATGTATGCCAGCTCTCATTTGGGTGGTTTGCGGCAAAATTCTCAAAGCTTTGGTGGATATAACAGGGATCCAGAGGGTAGAGGAGCCATGAGAAGGGCCGGCTGCGGTTCAGATGAGACCACTTTTGAAAGAAATCATGCAAAACCACAGCCCGAAAGCTCAGGCACGAGAGCCAGGCCTCCTGATTCAGAGCTGGAGGACAGCTCTACACGAGTCCCCTCGGAACTCACTGAATGGTTGAGAGTAAGTAATTTCAGCCGATGCTAATGACTGAGAATGGCAGGAGGGAATGTGCATTTTGAGGAGAGTCCCCAGAAGAGAGACACATTCTGGTGGGGATGAGTCAGCCAGTTTCTCTCCCTTCCCAAGAGCTATATCAACCACTCAAGGGTCTGCTCTAGCGCCTTCTTATCGTCACAAGACCAAATCTTTCTGAAACCTCCATTATCTGAATGTATCCAACGACCTGACATACCTTCTTCCATTCATTGTTGTTAGGTCAGTTGTGTCCGATTCTTTGCGACCCCACGGACGGTAGCCTGCCCAGCTCCTCTGTCCAAGGGATTTCACAGGCAAACATACTGGAGTGGGTTGCCATTTCCTTCTCCAGGGGATCTTCCGGGCCCAGGGATGGAACTCGGGTCTCCTGCATGGGCAGGCAGATTCTTTACCACTGAGCCACCTGGGAAGCCCATCCTCTTCCCTTGCATTCATACAAATCTGCTCATTAGCTTGCCGCTGAGTATGTATATGTCTGTCCACCTTGCTTTGCCTTGCCTGCTGTGCTGAGTCTCTGAATTACTATAGGTTCTTATCACTAACCTCCAAAAATTCAGCTCTGACTTCTCCTTTGTCTTCTTTCCTTTCCCAGAAGGTTTCTGAGGGTCAGGATCATATGCTGTGCTTTTCTTAGGTGTTCCTCATAGCATCTCGGAGAAGGCAATGGCACCCCACGCCAGTACTCTCGCCTGGAAAATCCCATGGACGGAGGAGCCTGGTAGGCTGCAGTCCATGGGGTTGCTAGGAGTCAGACACTACTGAGCGACTTCACTTTCACTTTTCACTTCCATGCATTGAAGGAAATGGCAACCCACTCCAGTGTTCTTGCCTGGAGAATCCCAGGGACGGGGGAGCCTAGTGGGCTGCCGTCTCTGGGGTCGCACAGAGTCGGACACGACTGGAGAGACTTGGCAGCAGCAGCAGCAGCATAGCATCTAGCAGAAGGCAGGACTCGCAGTCCATTAATGGCCATACGTATGTGCTGCTAGACATAGATGGTTAATAAGGGAGGGAAAGGATGCTCTGAAATGTTTTTCTGAGGGGTCCAGAATTCAGGCTTACCACACTGGATGGATGCACACCGATTCTCATGTCCTTAATCCCTGGAATTAAATTCAGCATTGTCTCAGGCAATGAAGATTTACACTCTAGCTCACACTCTGAGAATCATTTTGTCGCAAATTATGTGTTTTGTTTTGTGTTTTGTTTCTTGTCAGTATTCCCAGAAACTATTAACATTTTAAGAAGCTTGGTAAATGCAAGGAGGCAAAAACCATCCTGGGAGGATATAGCCCTGTCAAGGGCCCCTCTTGGGCAAGGATAAATAGAATCCAACATTTCCTTTGCTTCTATTCTGTTTGTGCTGTGCTTAGTCACTCAGCCGTGTCCGACTCTTTGCGACCCCATGGACTGTAGCCTGCCAAGCTCCTCTGTCCATGTGGATTCTCCACACAAGAATACTGGGGTGGGTTGCCATTTCCTTCTCCAGGGGATCTTCTGGAATCTATTCTAGGAATAGAACCCAGGTCTCCCACACTGCAGAAGGACTCTTTACCATCTGAGCCACCAGGGAAGCCCCTATTCTGTTTAGCCATCAGATATTCATCCCCTTTGTTACAGAGGTCTGACAACCTATTTGAATTAAATTCACATTGCTGTCATCAATCTTGGAGAAATGGATTTATAATCTGTACCAGATCACATGACTTTCTTTGCCTAGAATCCTAACATTGTTGCCTTTATGCCCAGCAAGGCTGTATAGACAACATTGCTTGAGTCAAACTCAAGACCCATTCTGCCATAGTATTTATTACTTTTCAATCATATACATGCTTCCTAGGGGGTGTAGTGGTAAAGAATATGCCTGCCAATGCAGGAGACGCAAGAGACACAGGTTCAATCCCTGGGGCGAGAAGATCCCCTAGAGTAGGAAATGGCAATCCACTCCAGTCTTCTTGCCTGGAAAATTCCACGGACAGAGAAGCCTGGTGAGCTATTATCCAGAGGTTGCAAGGAGTCGGACACAACTGAGCACAGAAGCTTTAATCACATGTATCTTCAGGTCTCATTCATTTTAGCACCTACCTATCAATTTAATGGGCATGTGTATATGTGTTATGATATGTATAATTATATATATATATCACTTAAATTTTCTTCTGTCTGGGATTATTCTCTAACTATTCCTCTGCCATAGTATTCTCTTGTTCTCTGTCAAAGCGTAAACCACTTGACTCTCAGGATCATCTTTCACCCATTCTGTTTTTCCCATGATGCCTAGTCCAGCTCTAAGTCCACACTATATCAGTGCTTCACAAAATGTGGTGGGAATTCCCTGCTTCAAGATCACCAAGGGTATTTTTTAAACATAGATCCATCTAGAGATGGATAGTGGTAATGGCTACACTATAATATGAATGTACTTCATTGAGCTGTACACTTAGAAATGATTAAAATGGTCAATTTTGTTACACATCACAGTTTAAAAAATTCAAATGCTTAAAAAGCAGATTTTTGGGCCCAAAAGATCAGTGAATAAGGACCTGAGGGAATGATGCCTGAGAATTTACATTTTCCTAGTTCTTCTCCAGGTGTTTCTTATGCAACTTGGTTTGAAAAATCGTCACACTAGATAGCAGATAAATGCCAATGGTTTTCTTGTGTAATTGATTAATGGGGACATTAATCTATATTCAGACTATAGACAGTGCTGACTTACAAGGTCCGATGACTCAGGAGGCTTAATAAAAACCCAGGAGAAAAAAGTCTGTATCTACTATCTAGAAATATTAACTCTTTACCAGCCCTTTCTCTAAAAAAAAAAATCTTTTCTAAAAACAGCTTCCTGTACAATATTCTGTACTTCATAAAGAGTTTATGAGGAATCATGGAAGAGGTATAAACCCTATAAAATAAAAATGCGACATAAATTATCAGCTTCACCACCACAAGTACCTGACAACCCCTGCATGTTTGGGGCCAAGTTCACCAACCTTGGAACATTCAAAGGAAATGTTCTCAGTAGGAACAAAGCCATTCTAAAGCTCGCTCATCACTCAAATTGCTATCATGAGTGCCACATGAGCAGCGGTTTGTTGAATTGAATGATCATAAGCAGAGGTTTGCTGAATTGAATGATTCAAGGTTTTCTGAATATGCCTGATAAAGATTGACTACCGTATCAAACCCAGCATCTATTTTAAGTGATTGAAAACCCTGAAGCACTGCTGAGACCATATTACTCTCCATCAAGCATACACTCAGGCAGGATTCCACATGCTTGACCTTCCACTAGGCTTAACCACTTCTAACCACTAAGGAGACCAACCAACCTATCTGTCAATGTGTGGCTGCAAGAAATGGCCTCAGACTATACCTGAAGGTGGCTGGTAGTCCAGGGTCCCTCATCCGCAGTTTTCAAAAGCAAGGTGGGAAAATATTGGGAAACCTCTGGGACAGGTTACCACTAAGAGTGGGGCTGCAGATAAGAGTGAAAAAATACTGTTCTGGAAAGCAAAATGATGAGGCTTTTCAAAACATGGAACTATACAAAGTTACTTGATGTGCGTGATGAAGCCAGCATAGGAGGTGAAGATAAATTGCATAGACTGTGAGTGGAAAGAACTAGATGAATAGAGGTTTGATTGTGGACACGAGGAAGCAAAAAAATGGTAAAGACTAGGGTATTAAAAAAATGGAGAAGGCAATGGCAGCCCACTCCAGTACTCTTGCCTGGGAAATCCCATGGACAGAGGAGCCTGGTGGGCTACAAGCCATGGGGTCACTAAGAGTTGGACACGACTGAGCGACTTCACTTTCATTTTTCACTTTCATGCATTGGGGAAGGAAATGGCAACCCACTCCAGTGTTCTTGCCTGGAGAATCCCAGGGACGGGGGAGCCTGGTGGGCTTCCGTCTACCGGGTCGCACAGAGTCAGACACGACTGACGCGACTTAGCAGTAGCAGGAGCAGGATATAAAAATAACAAGGTTATTGAGAAACAGAAAATAGAACAATGGTTGCCAGGGGTTAGGGGGAGAGAGGAAGGAGGGGTTGACCAATGGATATAGAGTCTCAAATCTGCAGGATGAAAAACTTCATTCCAGAGGTTTGTGGCACAACAAAGGGCATGTAATTAGCACTACTGTCCTGCACATGTGAAGATGGATGAGACGGTAAATTTTACGCTGTGTGTTTCTCACCACAATAATAAAAGTAATAATAAGCCTGTATAGATGGACTTAGGGACAAGATATCATCTTCCTCGTATGACAGTTCAGTGTTCAACAGATTGATCTCAGCTTCATAAGCTAGCCTGAAAAAAGAAAAAATAGGCAATCTTAAATCACTGTGATTTGACAGGGGTAAACACTTAGAGAAATTCATCCTCATCATCCGCAAATATATTGAGCATCCAGAGATGCCTGATCACTTAGTGATACAAGATATATGTTATTTGATTAAAAATTGATCTGACACTCAAAATATGATTTTTAAAAAATCATAGTTTACTATTCATCTGGCTAAAATTATAACCCATCCCTGGCAAGTGGTTTAACTTGGCCTGAAATGTGATGCCACTTGAAACTAATTAACTCTCAGCCACCTCATTCCCACTTGAAACAGATGTCTTGATTGAAAAAATATTCCTGGCTATGTTTCAAGTATGTTCAAGCACTAAACCAAAAATATTTATGAGATAAGAATATAGTAATAACCCATGCTTCTATGCTAGTTATAGCCTGCTGCTGCTGCTGCTGCTGCTTGCTAAATTTAAACCCTTTGCTTTAAAGCCTCAGTTTGTCAATAAGATACCAAAAAGAAATGAAAGTAATTGAGAGTAGGAGATAAAATTTATTGACCACTTACTAGGCTTCACTATAATTCTTCAATGAAATTGTTTGAGAGATTTGTCCTATTTTACAGGAGGAAATTGAGGTTTAGGAAGATTACGTAACTTAGTCAAGTCATACAGCCTAGAGGCAATAGATCCTAAACTGAAACCTGTATCTGGCTAAATTCAAAGCCTGTGCTCTTCCCATTTCTCAACCTGCTTACAGAGAAGTCAAATAGAGAGAAATTTAAGAACTGCTGAGTCATTCTCCAACACGTTGAGGACATTAATCTCTTGTCATTTAACTCTGATCACCAAACACTCTTGATTATGCATCCCCTTTGATTAAAAAAAGGCACACCTCCTGTATAGTGATGGTTATCCATTGTTATTCCAAACTACTCTAAAACGTAGTGCTTTTAAACAACCACCATATTATTATGACTCACGACTTTGTTAGTCCAGTGTTAAGACAGAGCTCAGTGGGTGATTCTCCTGCTTCTTTGACTAGGGTCTCTCAGTGGTCTTTAACTAATGGCTCAGCCAGGCTGGTTTGGAGGATCCAAGACCGCTTTGCTCATAAGCCTAGTGTCTTAGAGGGGACAGCAGGAAAGTTAGAGCTCAAATGGGGCTCTCTCTTTCTTCATGAGATCTCAGCGCCTTTCCACATAGTCTCCCCAGAAGGGAATTCCCACTTCTTACATGGTGACTCAGGACTTATGAGAAGTTCTCTGTAAGATGAAGTAGAAGCTGCCAGTCTCTTAAGGACTGGACACAGAAATGAATACAGTATCCCTTTTGTCATATTCTGTTAGTCAAAGCAGTCACAGAAACAGCACAGATTCAAGAGAAAGTCATATAGATTCCTCTAAGGATTATCAGAAAACTTGAAGCCAGCTTTAACCCGCTATGTGTGTGTGCTCAGTCGTGTCCAACTCTTTGCAACCCTGTGGACGGCACCCCTCCAGGCACCTCTGTCTGTGAAATTTACCAGGCAAGAACACTGGAGTGGGTTGCCATTTTCTTCTCCAGAGGATCTTCCTGACCCAGGGATCAAACTCACATCTCTTGAGGCTCTTGCATAGGCAAGCGATTCTTTACCACTGAGCCACCTGCTGAACTATTATAAATACAGAATGAACATCGCAAAACACACAAAGTGGAAAATGTTAAGAAATAAATACATAAATAAATAGGCTAGTAATTCCCTCCCATGGTCTTTGAATCATCTTGTACAGCTTCTAAGGAGAACACAGTCCTATTTTAGATACTCTTACTCTACCTTCCAATATATTCATTTATTAATTCAGAAAAGGCGTATGAAGAGAGCAACTTCTGTGCAATAGACATTGTATTAGGAACTGACGAACAGACATGGCCCTCACTCTCTAGGAATTTACAACACAATGGGGGAAACAGACAATAAACAAATAATTGTAATTCGAGTTAGAAGTGTGATCCTAGAAAAGAGTATTACAGGCCACGGGAGCATGAGGAACATTTTGAACTTGACCTGGGGACTCAAGGAAGCAGGCATCTTTCTGGATCCTGCTCGTTTGCCATTGTCTTCATGAATGGGCTGCAAGCCCCAAAGACTGCAAAGTCCCTGAAGACACAACAATATATATATTCCTTTTATTGTCCTAAATACTCAGTTTAAATTTGAAGTGATGGAACTGATTAGATTTCCATGTGCCTAGGGTGTAAAACTCTACCTCTAACTACAGTCGGCTTATTCATCAAAAGGGTAGGTGGGTAAGAAAGAGAACAGAGGAAACCAGCCCAAATTTATCAACACCGCTGGACATAAAGTAGTAATCATAATACCTGTACAGAACATAACAGGATACAAAAGCTCTCATGTTCCTTATCTCATTAAATAACAAAGGTATTAACGACAATTTTTAGAATAAGAAGGGCAGGGTTTTATATATTCTCCCAAATGGTAAGTATTGCCTTATTTGATCCGGCTATTTTTTGAAATGTAAAGACACAAGCAAAACCTCTCCAAGAATCAGGGACAGAGGTGGGGTGGAAATCATTCCCTTCCTTTTCATGAATACGGGCCCCCTGTTGTAAGTAACCATCTTTACTTTCTGAGTCTGTGGATAACAAACCCTGACAAAGTGGAGTTTGACCGCAGCCTGAGGTCCAACAGGCAGACTATGACTAGCATTATCAGCCAGTAGTTAACTGAGAAATTACAACATTCTGGGTACAGTGTCGCTATAGACACTAAAATTCTTGAGACAGATAGGTGGCAGAGAGGATTATCAAGCATGGTCCCTGGTGATCTCTTAGAAGAGTTTAGATAAAGGATCCGTCCAGAGTGATTTAGGTGGGGCCCTGCCTCCGAGCCCAAGTGAAACACACGCTGTTTCAGAACACCATCCTTCCCTTTCATCCTTTCGATAATGTTTATGAAAAATGAGATCAGTTGTTGACTTATAGGTGGAGAGGCTTTAGCGATTATTATTCCAACCCTCTTGTTTCAAGCTAAAGAGGTTGAGACCCAAGCAATGAATTGACTTCCCAAAGATATATGGCCCAACCTTACCAAATTTCCTACTTTTCACTAGTTGTTCACATCAAACTGGGTATATGACTTTGAAATTATGCTAAAAAACCTAGACTCTAATGAGAATGCTTATACCAGAGCAGAGAATTAACACATATATTAGTTATACTGGGTTTCACAGGGCGCTCCTATCACACCATGGAATATGCCTCCTCAGGAAGCCTTTGTTCAGGGGTTTTAGAACCAAGCACTGTTTTAAATCCTGCAAACATAGCGAATAACAGAATCTAACTATGCATGTAGCACACTGCAGTGTTTCCTGCTCCAATTATATCCTAATAAATGTCTTTACATTCTCATTTTTATTCATGGATTTCGTGACTGAGGGATCATTATACAGACACCAAAAGTCTGTGCACACACATAGACACACACACAGCTGGAAACCATTTTAAAAGGCTTTTAGCCCATTAAGTTTACTCCAGAAATATGAGTTAGGAAATTTATAAGTAGGAACTACTAAGCTATAAATTTCTGCCAATGGCTATAAAATTTACCTACAAATCTGTCTCTAAAGCAGTGTGAAGGAAAAAAGGAAGAGTGAATTACATTAAAAAAAAAAAAAACTATTACTTACTGGTTGTTTTCTGGTGTTTTTTTTTTTTTTCACCATTCAGCCAACTGTGTGTTTATTTCTATTTTGTATAGTTTGTATTTCAGATACTATTTAAGGTCAGTAGAACACCAACATATCTGCTGAATATTATTTATAAAGAGGCAGAGAACTTCTAGGTTTTTTAAGATACAATATAGGGTCACAACAGAAAGATCCCCTGGAGAAGGGCATGGCAACCCACTTCAGTATTCTCACCTGGAGAATCCCATGGACAGAGGAGCTTGGTGGGCTACAGTCCATGGGGCCATAAACAGTCAGACACAACTGAAGTGACTTAGCATGCATGCACGCACGTATTTTTTAGCTTATTTTTTATGCTTTTAGAACATTCTTGACTGGTTTGCTGGCTTTGTAGTCAGTGTTAGCCAATGTGATTCTTACCATTGTCTCCCTTGCTTCTTGCCTTAGTTCCTCATTTAAACAACTAAGCTATTCTGTGCTCACTGCCTCTGGGAAGTAATTCAAAAGCAGAAAATGTAGAGGGAAAAGGAGTCTCATTAGGTTTTGAGCTTCAAATGTCTATGGCTTAAGAGAACAACAAAAACAACAACAACAAAAATTCAGGGCAGGAGGGAAACATTTAGTAGAAAATGTGAATGAAAGTGAAGTATACTAACGCATACATCTGGAATTGAGAAAGATGGTAGCGATAACCCTGTATGCGAGACAGCAAAAGAGACACAGATGTATAGAACAGTCTTTTGGACTCTGTGGGAGAGGACAAGAGTAGGATGGTTTGGGAGAATGGCATTGAAACATGTATATTATCATATGTGAAATGAATCACCAGTCCAGGTTGATGCATGATACAGGATGCTCAGGCTGGTACACTGGGATGACCCAGAGGGATGGGATGGGGAGGAGGGTGGGAGGAGGGTTCAGGATGGGGAACACATGTACACCTATGGCAGATTCATGTCAATGTATGGCAAAACCAATACAATATTGTAAAGTAATTAGCCTCCAAATAAATAAATAAAGTGAAAAAAAAAAAAAAGAAAGTGAATGTTAGTCACATAGTCATGTGTCTGACTCTTTGTGACCCCATGGACTATATAGCTTGCCAGGCTCCTCTGTCCATGGAATTCCCCAGGCAAGAAGACTGGAGTGGGTTGCCATTTCCTTCTCCAGGGGATCTTCCTGACTCAGGGATCAAACCCAGGTCTCCTGCATTGCAGGCAGATTCTTTACCATTTGACCCACCAGGGAAGCCCTCCAAAAAATATGAATAAATCTCCCCAGTCACTCCCAACTCCCTATCACCACCAATCCTCACACAATTGCCAGACTGAAAGCAGGTGGAAGAGGCAGGTGGCACCCAATAAGAGGAGACTGGAAAGCTGGTTCACAGTCAGTATCCACAGGGCCCCAGTGGAACAAGTCCCATCCATCTCCAGCTCTCCATCCCCAGTCCTCACCCTTGTTCTTCACATTATCCTTCCAGTGGACATCCAGCCAACAGGACACTTGTCTGCATTCTAAGATTTTGTTTGACGCCTATCTGACTTACCCTGTGTGGACCACTCCTTCAAATAACCAAGTACACTTGTAATTTTCAGAAGTGAGCAGAGCCCAGGAGGCCTAAAGGAGATGTAGAAGAGAAAGTTCTCCTTCTACCTGAATACAGGATAAGCCAGGTCTAGACGGTTTCCAGCAATAGTCAGCTCTAGTTTAATTAAAGGGACAATACTTAGAAATTAAAAGTAAACTAAATTGTTGAGGGTAAGACCTGAATAGTCTCTAAGTTTCGTACTGATTCTAAATTTCAATGACTCTATGAAGTAGTCCCATAAAGCTTTGCCTTTACCAAGGAAAATGTTTATTAAAGAAAGCTTTAAGTCTATTTTCAAGTAAATAATTTGGTTTTAGAAAAGGCAGAGGAACCAGAGATCAAATTGCCAACATCCACTGGATCATGGAAAAAGCAAGAGAGTTCCAGGAAAACATCTATTTCTGCTTTCTTGACTATGCCAAAGCCTGTGACTGTGTGGATCACAATAAACTGTGGAAAATTCTGAAAGACATGGGAATACCAGGCCACCTAACCTGCCTCTTGAGAAATCTGTATGCAGGTCAGGAAGCAACAGTTAGAACTGGACATAGAACAACAGACTGGTTCCAAATAGGGAAAGGAGTACGTCAAGGCTGTACATTGTCACCCTGCTTATCTAACTTCTATGCAGAGTACATCATGAGAAATGCTGGACTGGAAGAAACACAAGCTGGAATCAAGATTGCCGGGAGAAATATCAATCACCTCAGATATGCAGATGACACCACCCTTATGGCAGAAAGTGAAGAGGAACTAGAAAGCCTCTTGATGAAAGTGAAAGAGGAGAGTGAAAAAGTTGGCTTAAAGCTCAACATTCAGAAAATGAAGATCATGGCATCTAGTCCCATCACTTCACAGGAAATAGATGGGGAAACAGTGGAAACAGTGTCAGACTTTCTTTTTGGGGGCTCCAAAATCACTGCAGATGGTGATTGCAGCCATGAAATTAAAAGACGCTTACTCCTTGGAAGAAAAATTATGACCAACCTAGATAGTATATTCAAAACCAGAGACATTACTTTGCTGACTAAGGTCTGTCTAGTCAAGGCTATGGTTTTTCCTGCGGTCACGTGTGGATGTGAGAGTTGGACTGTGAAGAAGGCAGAGTGCCAAAGAATTGATGTGTTTGAACTGTGGTGTTGGAGAAGACTCTTGAGAGTCCCTTGGACTGCAAGGAGATCCAACAAGTCCATTCTGAAGGAGATCAGCCCTGGGCTTTCTTTGGAAGGAAAGATGCTGAAGCTGAAGCTCCAGTACTTTGGCCACCTCATGCAAAGAGTTGACTCATTGGAAAAGTCTCTGATGCTGGGAGAGATTGGGGGCAGGAGGAGAAGGGGACGACCCAGGATGAGATGGCTGGATGGCATCACTGACTCGATGGACGTGAGTCTGAGTGAACTCTGTGAGATGGTGATGGACAGGGAGGCCTGGTGTGCTGCGATTCATGGGGTCGCAAAGAGTCGGACATGACTGAGCGACTGAACTGAACTGAACTGAACTGAGCTATCAAGTCATCAATAACAAGAATTCATCAATGATATTAATATAAGTCATCAGTGACAGCAGGAATTGAAACCTCTAACTCCCGAATCTAGAACCTGTGATTAGCATCTGTCACAGTTCCAACACAGAACAGTCTATCCAACTGCCCAAAATTAGGGGACTGTAGCAGAGAGGGAGGAGAAGGCAATGACAACTCACTCCAGTGTTCTTGCCTGGAGAATCCCAGGCATGGGGGAGCCTGGTGGGCTGCCGTCTCTGGGGTCGCACAGAGTCGAACACGACTGAAGCGGCTTGGCAGCAGCAGAGAGGGATGAAGGTAGCCCAGGCCATTCAGTGGTGGGAGGGGTCAGGATGGGGAGGCAAGCTGAGAGAGGAACGCTCTGACTCCAAAATACGGTTTCACCTCTCTAGTCCTCCTGCATTTTCTTCCCCCTTATGTGGCACCTAGGTCTCCTTTAGCCTGTAAGACAATAAGCTGAATATCTGCTCCTTCCTCTTTCAGAAACCATTCTCAGACAGGTTCTGTCGGTAAAAATATTCTTCATTTACAAGAATATTTACAAGAATACAAGCTCTGACTTATTCCTCCCACTGTTGCTGAGAACGAAGCATGTGGGCCTGCCTCCTCTTCTGCCCTCTCAGCACCACGTGGAGTCAACTGCAGGTGATACATAGAGCCTCCCAGCCCTGGAATGCCAGAGCCATTTTGGTAACCAGACAACTATGGTGAAGCTCTGTGAGATGTTAGACTCTTTAATGCTTTTTTCCCTGTCGCTGGCCAGTGCCCAGTGAAGTTCCAGTTAGTGACCCATCTCCCACAGCCCCCTTTCCCACTGACCTGCGGCTCAAGCCTCCCACTCCCATCCTCCCCTCTTCTGTTCTCACTGTGTCCTTTTAAACTCCTGTTCCATCACCAACAGATTCATCTATGCCCTCAGTCTCTTTGAAAGACACACAACATGCCCTTTGCTTTAATTAAATCCTGACATTTCCCCCAGTTTCCATCTCCCTTGAAGATTTCTCAAGTGGAGTCTGTTGTTTCTCCCATGCCTACACGGTACAGTCAGGATTCTCCTAGTTGCCTGTTTCCAGTTCAAGGCCATTACCTATCAGCTTTATGAGAAACCCTCTCATTATTTGCTATATATACCATTAGAGATCTGCTTTGCCTCCAAGATCTACAGTCAATCCCAGCTCTGCCCAGATTGATGGACTGCTGAATGATGCCCAGCCCTTTCACTATCGGCTGGCTTTCTACCTTAAGTCCTCCACCATCTCGGAAAACTTCAGAGGTGTAATGGATAACTTCCTGGGATCTCAGTTTCTTGAACTTCTGCACTCTAATGATTTCTATCTTCACGTCTTTCTACCACACTTTCCCATGTCCACACCTCGGATCTTTGAGGATAAAAGAGGAAATACTAAATAAGCGTTTAATGAAGTCCTAAAACTAAACCAATAGTATTTTAAATAAAATAATTTATTGGATGGAATTGAGAACATTGCATGCTACAAGAGAAAGAGTTGATGAACTTGGTAAAAGCACAATAGAAGTTATCAAAGCTAAAACAGGGAGGGGAAAAATTTAAAAATAATGACCATAGCTTCCATTGGTCTGTAGGACAAGATTGAGTAGACTAATACATGTATAATTGGAGTTACAGAGAGGAGAGACAGAAAATAAATATTTGAAGAAAAGTGGATATAAATTTTTTTAATTGTTATTAAAATATCAACTGATATATGCAATAAACTAAGTAACTCAAAACATGGTAAATATACAAAAAAAAAACTCACACTAGGCTAGGTATACAATAGTCAAACTATTGGAAATCAAAAATAAAGAAAAAAAATCCTCAAAGAAGTGAAAGAAAAAAAGAAACATGCCACACACAGAAAGAAATATTAATATAAATTATGAACAATTTCTCATCAGTAATAATTGAAGTCAGAGGCAATGGTACAATATTTTTAATGAGTTGAAAGAAAAAATACAATCAACCAAGAACCCTATATCCAACAAAAATATCCTTCAAAATTGAAGGTTAAATAAAGGTATTTTTCATATGGTATTATTTGACTTCAAGAGGTCAAAGTAAAATACTACCATATGGAAATGTCAATATATAGAATGGAATAAATCAGGAGAACTAAAATTACAATAATTTTGGCTAAATATAGTTTCTTAAATATATTTAATTTTATATTCTTAATATATCTTTCTTAAAGAACAAAGAACATTTTAAAGCAAAACCAATGACTTTATAAGGTGAGGTTTATAATATATGAACATGTAAAATATATATAAACAATATCACAAAGTTCTGGAGGGTATAAATTTATTATCTTATCATAAATTTCTTATTTAAGTAGTCTAATAATCAGTCAAGGTAAACCATGATAAGTTATATTATAACTCCTATACCCAAATGGGTATAGCAAAAAAGCCAACTGAGAGATTAGGATAAAAGACTAAAAAAATACTGAAATAGGACAAAAGAAGAAATAAAGAGTAAATGGGCTATATAGAAAACAAGTAATATAAATTCAAATATGTCAACAATTATATTAATTATAAATGCACTAAACATACCAATTAAAAGGCAAATAAGATGAGACTGGACTTATTAAAAAGTAGCATGGCATCTGGTCCCATCACTTCATGGCAAATAGATGGGGAAACAGTGGAAACAGTGTCAGACTTTTATTTTTCTGGGCTCCAGAATCACTACAGATGGTGATTGCAGCCATGAAATTAAAAGATGCTTACTCCTTGGAAGGAAAGTTATGACCAACCTAGAGAGCATATTCAAAAGCAGAGACATTATTTTGCCAACAAAGGTCTGTTTAGTCAAGGCTACGGTTTTCCCAGCGGTTATGTATGGATGTGAGAGTTGGACTCTGAAGAAAGCTGAGCGCCGAAGAATTGATGCTTTTGAATTGTGGTGTTGGAGGAGCCTCTTGAGAGTCCCTTGGACTGCAAGGAGATTCAACCATTCCATCCTAAAGGAGATCAGTCCTGGGCGTTCATTGGAAGGGCTGATGTTGAAGCTGAAACTCCAATACTTTGGCAACCTCATGGAAAGAATTGACTCATTGGAAAAGACCCTGATGCTGGAAAAGATTGAGGGCAGGAGAAGAAGGGGACGACAGAGGATGAGATGGCTGGATGGCATCACTGACCCGAGGGACGTGAATCTGAGTGAATTCCAGGAGTTGGTGATGGACAGGGAGGCCTGGAGTTCTGTGGTTTATGGGGTTGCAAAGAGTCGGACATGACTGAGCAACTGAACTGAACTGAACTGAAAAGTAGCATAATTATATTCTGTTTTCACAATACACAAATGTAAGGATATGGACAGGTTGAAAGTAAGTAATGGAAAAACACATCATGCAAACACTAAACATAAAACCTTCTGTGGCTCCATTAAGATCACACCAAGTAGGCAATGAGCATTAACAGAGGTAAAGAGGGACAATTCATAATCTTAAAAAAAATCAGTTCATCAAGAAAGACATAATTATACTTACTGATAAAAGTCTGTCAGTTTCTATGAGGTTCTGATACCAAAGTTTCCATACCCCCTTACTGTGCAAGTAAAATGCAACATCATTTAAAATAGAGGGGGAATATGAAAATATTACTAAAGGATACAGTCTACACATTGCTTAGGCAGAAGTAATGCCTTTCCCTGTATGAAGTCTCTATTGATCGCACACACATATAGACTCTGAGAGCTTTAACATGAAAGCTGGGTTTAATAAACTACTCTCTAGCTTTTATTTCTTAAAACAAGACCTATGTTATATTTTAGCAACCCTTAAAGTATCATCATTCTTTAAATTGGAGTCTCTACACAAAACGTTTTTTAAATTAGCCTTCCTTTCTTCATTTCCAAAATCTAACACATAATTACCACTGTTTTACACTAGCATATTACATCTGATTTTTAATTTGGAATAATGTGTCTTTCAACCCCATTTATTTTATATGATTTGTTAAGAACATCAGTCTCATCAAACTAATTATCGAAGGCAAATGGCTTACCATGAAATTAATGTACTCAGCACCCCCCCAAGTTAGTTATTATTCAAACGCACCAATTCTTTTCCTTCATGTATAATTAGTTTTAGACACGTAAATGAAGATGATTAAAAATAAGTAAAGAGTGAAGTTATGAAATTGATTCATATGTTCTACTTTTCAGAATCATTATTCCTTAGTCCCTTCAAAGCTGAAAGGATGCTTCTGCAGGCAGCACTGTGACAGATGGCAATACAGCCAGCCCAAGGCAAAACTGTCTTTTAACTCATCTTTCTAATCTCCTTCCCTCTTTTCACAATCCGCTTGTACTTCTCCTTCCCTTCCGAAGCCCAAGACCCTCCACAAACATTTTTGTTTGATCAAACCACATGTCAACCTTTGAAGAGGCAGATGACATCCCGTAGGCTGAGCCCTGAAGCACAGAAAGTATCAACTTTCCATTAGGATACAGGACCTAGGAAATGGCTAGCTACACTGACTGCTTAAAATTTCACCTTTATAAAGATTTCATGCCTTGCTCATTTCAAACATATTCACAGAAAGATGAATTCCAGTTCCCCAGCTATGCACCAACTATTTGACTGTGGCAGGTTATTTAGCTCATCATCTGTAAAATGGTAATATCTAATCTAATTCACAAATGTTTGATTGAAGTCAGTATGAGTTAAATGTTTAGTCAAGAGGAAAACATGATACAATGTAAAAAAATTGTATTACCCAGCAAAAATTTTTTATAAAATCCTATTCCTTGAAAAGCTTATGGTGACAGATTATAACTCAGATTTATACCATTCAGCAAGCATTATGACATTTTCCTGTGCCTTTTCTCTGTCCAGTTTTGATGTAAGAAGTAGGACCAGTCAGACCAGGTCAGTCAGATCTTACTAACCCGAGCTGTCATATTATGAAACAAAAACAACAATCCCAAGTCTCTGAAGTTGTTCCAAGTGTGACATAAGGTAATGTGCATTAAGTGTCTAGTTAAATAAAGATCTAGTATATAGTAAGTTCTTGATAAATAATAGCTTTCAATATTATTTCCATTTGTTCCATTTCACCAAGGGTAGAGTATATAAAAATGAGGATTGTGCCTTAGTCATCTTAAAAAAATCTCAGTCTTAGTTTTCTCTAAATACCTCCTCAGAACCTGGAAAGTTGCCAAGAGCACATCCAGCCTAAAATGAATCTGGAAGAAAGATGGATGAAGGAAAGAACAAAGACATTAAGGGAAAAACAAATTTGCTCTCAAGTAATAGTAACAGTGGGAAGACCTAAGGACGAGAGCGGAGGCAAAAAAGAAAGCAGCCATCCAGATGATTCACTTTTGCTTCTGATTTTCTTTTGTAAAAATGCAACTTGTTTAAAAGAAATGAGCTATCCAGTTATGACAAGACAGGGAGGAATCTTAAACGCATATTATTAAGCAAAACTAGCCAATCTTGAAAAAGTTACACGCTGTACGGCTCCAACTACACGACTGGCATTCTGTAACAAGCAAAATCATGGAGACAGGACAAAGATTAAGGTTAGCAAAGGTTGTAGGGGATGGAGGGGTGAACAGGTGGAGCACACAGAATTCTGTAGGTAGTAAAACTAAATTGGTGAGTACATGTCATTATAAGTTTGTCCAAACCCACAGACTGTACATCACCATGAGTGAACTCTAATGTGAACTAGGACTCTGGCTGACAATGATATATCAGTGCAGATTCATCAGTCGTAACAAATGTACCACTCTGGAGGGGGATGTTGATAATCGGGGAGGCTATGAATATGGGAGCAAGAAATATATGGAAAATACCTAGGCTTTCCTCTCAATTTTGCAGTGACCCTAAAACAGTTCTAAAAAATTAAGTCTAGGTTTTAAAATGCCACAGAAAATTAAATTTCTTATTTTCCTTTTATTATTGTTGACATAGACATGGAACACCAGAGCCCGATACTTTACTTTTAGTTAATTTCAGGCTAATTATTTGATTCAAAAGCAACAATCTTGGATAAGCAGCAGGTAAAACAATTTTCCCATGCCAACCTGCTATCCTAAATCAGTTCTTTGTTTCTGTTGCCTGAGGCAGAATTCTCATTTGGATAAAACCTGGGCCTCTGCCAGGTGGCATTTCTCACCTTGCCAACGTAAATGTCTCATCAGGGATGCCTCAGCATGTTGAACCTCTGGGCAGCCGTTTAACAGCACAGAGAAGAGCCATGAGTGGTGTCCAGAAAACATTCTTCTCAAATGAAAAGTGACCTACGTGCAGCCTAGGCTCCATGAGGCCAAAACACCCTATTAAAGCACTGTCATAGATCAAATTGCCTACTCGGTGTGCACGTGTGCATGCGCGGTCACCTCACTTGTGTCCGTTTCTATGCGACCCTGTGGACCACAGCCCACCAGGCTCCTCTGTCCATGGGATGGTCCAGGCAAGAATTCAGGAGTGGGCTGCCATGCCCTTCTCCAGGGGATCTTCTCAGCCTGGGAACACAACCTGCAGATCGAACCTGTGTCTCCTGCATTACAGGGGGATTCTTTACCCACAGTGTCACCTGGGATGCCCTTATTCGGTATATTAAGGAACATATCCCTTCCCCTGCCATCCAAAGTAATCACTTAACTGAATTTAATCACCTCTACTAACATCATTGGATGCCCCTTTTTTGTGTGTAGAAATATTCTTGCTAAATTTAACCGGGAACTTCAAGGAAGGATACAGAAATCCTATAAATTCCTTGGAAAACATTTTCCAGGTTCTTGTGTCTCTAAGTCTACATCAATCTCCCATAAGTCATTAAGTGATTTGGGTTCATTGAGGGAGTTGTCGGAATAATACAAGTTTCTTAAAAATTATTGTTGACATGACTCTCTGAATAGTTCAAGTAAATGATTTTTAAATGCTTAACTTATCCTTACATTTGCTTTAAGAATGCATTTTGGTTTTCAAAATGATACAGAGTTTTATATTAACATCCAGATTGAATGCATCCTACTGAAATCTGTTTTCTCCTCTTCCTCCTCTCTTAAAGAAATAAAGTTATGCTATTCTCAAACACTTAACTGAAAAGATCCCTTTGTATATGATATCAGACTTTTAAGGAAGTGGCCAATCAGTTCATTTTTCTATCACTTATAATAGCCAAAGTTTTAAATTTTGATTGACTTTTTCACATCCTAAAAATAATTCTTTTATTCCAGAATTCTTTATCCAGGAATGTTTATGCCATCTGCCATGGACTGAGTTCTAGGGTACTAGAAAAAAATAGTTGCAAACAAGCCTAAAGTTGCAGAGCTGTGGATGTATTCTTCATTTTAAGAAATTGCTATTTAAAAGCAATTTTTGAATTAGTAAATAAGTGTTAGTCAGTCACTCAGTCGTTTTCGATTCTGGGACTGTAGCCCACCAGGCTCTTCTGTCCATGGGATTCTCCAGGCAAAAATACTGGAATAGATTGCCATTACCTTCTCCAGGGGATCTTCCCAACCCAGGGATCGAACCCAGGTCTCCTGCACTGCAGGCAGATTCTTTACTGTCTGAGCCTTTTTGAATTAGTGGTTTCAAATTTTATCATGCCTAATATTTATACTTTAAAAAATTGATAACCTGGAGATTTCTAAGCTTTATCTCTAGATATCTTGATGGAGTAGGCTGGGAATCTATATTTTTAACAAACTTCCCAAATAACTCTAATGTAGACTGTCATAGACTGAATTTTGAGAAACAAGCTATAGTGGGATGGAAATATAGATTCATTCTTTTTTTTTTAAGGACTTGCATTATGTTTTACTTTTTTTATTGAAGTACAGTTGGCCTACAATACTGTGTTAGCCCCAAGTGTAGATCAAAGTGATTCATATATATATATATATATATATACACACATATTTATATGTTCTTTTTCAGATTCTTTTCCATATAGGTTATTACAAGATATTGAACATAGTTATCTGTGCTATAGAGTAGTCCTTGTTTATCTGTTTTTATATAATAGTGTGTATCTGTTAATCCCAAACTCCTAATTTATCTCTTCCCTTCCCCTTTGGTAACCCTAAGTTTGTTTTCTATGACAGTGAGTCTATTTCTATTTGATAAATACGTTCATTTGTATTTTTTTAGATTCCACATGTAAGTAATATCATACGATATTTATCTTTCTCTGGCTTCACTCAGTATGGTAATTTCTAGGGTCATCTTATTGCTGCAAATGGCATTATTCCATTCTTTTTATGACTGAGTATGGTTTTTCCAGTGGTCATGTATGGATGTGAGAGTTGGACTGTGAAGAAAGCTGAGTGCCCAAGAATTGATGTGTTTGAACTGTGGTGTTGGAGAAGACTCTTAAGAGTCCCTTGGACTGCAAGGAGATCCAACCAGTCCATTCTAAAGGAGATCAGCCCTGGGATTTCTTTGGAAGGAATGATGCTAAAGCTGAAACTCCAGTACTTTGGCCACCTCATGAGGAGAGTTGACTCATTGGAAAAGACTCTGATGCTGGGAGGGATTTGGGGCAGGAGGGGAAGGGGACGACCTAGGATGAGATGGCTGGATGGCATCACTGACTCGATGGACGTGAGTCTGAGTGAACTCCGGGAGTTGGTGATGGACAGGGAGGCCTGGCGTGCTGCGATTCATGAGGTCACAAAGAGTCAGACACGACTGAGCGACAGAACTGAACTGAACTGAATATTCTAATATTCTAATACATATATATGTATACTACATCTTCTTTGTCCATCCATCTACTGATGGACCCTGAGGTTGCTTCTAAGTCTTGGTTTTTGTAAATAGTGTTTCTACGAACATTGTGTTATGCTAAGTTGCTTCAGTTCAGTTCAGGTCTGTCGCTCAGTCATGTCCGACTCTTTGTGACCCCATGAATCGCAGCACACCAGGCCTCCCTGTCCATCACCAACTCCCAGATTTTACCCAAACTCATGTTCATCGAGCCGGTGGTGCCATCCAGCCATCTCATCCTCTGTCATCCCTTTCTCCTCCTGCCCCCAATCCCTCCCAGTCACTTCAGTAGTGCTCAATTCTGTGCAACACTATGGACTGTACATGTATCTTTTTTAACTACAGGTTTTGGGTTTTTCTGATATATACCCAGCAGGATTGCTGAAGCATATGTTGACTCTATTTCTGTTTTTTTAAGGAATCTCCATACTTGTTTTCAGAATTTGAATTCGTTGTTGATGGTTTTGATGGGGTGAGCAAGGAGCCTATGGAATCCTGCAGAGAGGGGCATCAATGGAGCCATGAAGACTAGAAATCAGCTTAGAACTCAGAGCCTGGTGGAATGATGAAGACGTATTTGCTTGCATCAGAAGCTTTCCTAGTGCTGGCTAGACCTGCAACTGGACCTCACAGTTCCAAGAGGCTGACCACTGAAGCTCTGACATCGTCTTTGACCACACCCTTCATTCCAAATTTGAAAGCCAGGATATCTGAAGTGTCAAAAAATCTGGTACTCAAATACAGAGTTCAGCAAACCTCCACATGTGTAATGGTTTGGCTCCTTATATTAGAGGTTAGCACCATATACAAGCCTAAGCAAGCTTCTCTTATTTATGAAGAAAAATATAGAAACACATAGGGACTAAAGTTGTAGCCAAGACAGTCTGCAGGTAAGATTTGTTTATGGAGGAGACTGAATCTGCCTAAGTTATTGTCCTCTAAGCGCAGCAATATTTATAGCACTATTCATGTTCTGCAACTAATAAAAATGACCTAAACTCATCCTGCACCAAACTTTATATTAATGTAAAGTTATTGGCGAAAAGCACAGTGCATATGAGTTAAGAAAGTCAGCATTAGACAATAACCCCAGCAGCACCTGGATATTCTGTCCCTTCTAGAGGTGGTTTTAGAAAAATCTGTGCTTTGTACATAGAGAGACACTATATATCCTCTGCAGGTAATTGTGAATGATTGCCAAAGTAAAGCATAAATTCACAGGAAGCTTGGGCCAGGAGAAGGCACAGACTGTAAATCTGAACTTCCTGACACCTAAGGTTGAATTCTCAGCCATTGTATTCCATAGATAATTTTACAAAGGGAGGAATTTTTTTAAGTTTCTTTATTAATTAACTTTAAAGTACTGCAATTACATGGTAACTAACTCTCTAGCCTGGCAATTAACCAAAAATACAAAATCAAAGCAAAATTAGACTCTGAAGCAACTAATTCAGGGATTCTTATGTGGTTTTTTTCCCTATTGATGTTGATTATATCCTAAAACAGGTGTCTGTAGAAACTTAACATGCAAATGAAGCTAGTTATTAAGCCACTAAGCCACAATAGTAACGTCTATTAGTGTTCATTTGTTATGGGCAGCCCTGAAGTTTCTAATATAAAAAAAAATAAAAATAGCTGGAGTAGGAAATGGCAACCCATCCCAGTATTCTTGCCTGGAAAATTCCATGGATGGAGAAGCCTGGTGGGCTTCAGTCAGGGGAACATAATGAGTCAGACACGACTGAGCACACACACACACACACACACACACACACACACACACACAAATCAAGCACCTACTATTCACCAGATGAAGGACTAAGAGCTTAAAATGATTTAACTATTCCATTTATGATACATTATATATTTATACTCACGCTTCCTCAATGTAGTGAAGTTACAGGGTTCATGGGTCCTTTAAATAAATGCTTGGGAGGAAGAGGGAGAGGGCAACAAAAATGACCACAGTAAATAAGTCCTTTCACAACTAAAAGGTGTGTCTATCCTGAACAACTTTCAAATGTGGAATAAAGTGTGCGTATCTTAAAATGGAGAACTAAGGCCACTCTTCCTCGTTCATTGAAGACCACGCATGCATACTCAGTCACCTCAACTGTGCTGGACTCTTTGCGACCCCATGGACTGTAGTCCATTATGCTCCTCTGTCCATGGGATTCTCCAAGAAAGAATACTGGAGTGGGTTGCCATGCCCTCCTCCAGGGTTCTTCCCGAACACATCCCCTTCCTGAACACATCTCCTTCCTGAACATGTCTCCTGCGTCTCCTGCATTGTAGGCGGATTCTATACCCACCGAGCCACCTGGGAAGCCCATGGAAGACTTCAGTACCTTGCTGAAGTACTTAGCTCATGCCCAGCCACCATCCTGGGTGATTTCACTGTACACAGGAAGGTCCCATGGCTTATTTTTCACCCAGTCTCTTAGTCCCCAGAGACCTCCCCCATCACTGGTTTCCAGCCATTCATTTGCAAGGTCAGACTCCTAACAACTCCACCTCCAAATCACTAACTCAGATACACCACTCCCTGACCCCACCTCTTCTACTTCAGCCTCCAGACCACTGACCCCTCTGCTTTCCTCCAGTCCATAAACCCTCTATGTTTTCTCATCCCTTTGCTCCTCACTTAGATTACCCTACGCACCACTTTGATAATGCCCTTGACATGACCCTAAGTGCGCTGGTCCTCTGTCCTTTCATCACGTTATCTGGCACAACTCTAACCCTGGACAGCCACGAGTATCTCTTGTCCCACAGCTAGACCCAGGCACCTGAATGCTACTGAAAAAGATCCACAAGGAGAATCACCTCATAATCACTCAGCTCTTCCCAGGCATCCTGTGAGGCTGCACTTCCTATGCCTACTTTTTCATACCTTCGCTCACCTCAAATCTCTAGACTCTCTCCTCAAGCTCTCCTCTTACTTCCATCTGACCTCCTCCTACTTTAGAGAAATGATAGGCCACTGAGCAAGGACTCAATCATCCTCCCAATAGCGAATATACAAACCAGCCACATATGCCCTCTTTTCATCATTTTTACCAGCCACCATCCCTCTTCTGGTGGCTCAAATGGTAAAGAATCCACCTGCAATGACGGAGACCGGGGTTCGATCCCTGGGTTGGGAAGATCCCCTGGAGGAGGGCATGGCAACCCACTCCAGTATTCTTGCCTGGAGAATCCCTATGGACACAGGAGCCTGGCAGGCTACAGTCCACGGGGTCGCAAAGAGTCAGACAGGACTGAGCAACTAAGCACAGCACATCCCTGTTCCAGAGTAATTACAATCCCACCTCTATCAAAGGATGGGAAAGAAATGCCACCCTTTCCCACCTTCTCAGGAACTCCACAGAATCTTCTATTTTCTTCTTTATATATTTGACTTCCTTCTCCCCAAAAGATTCTTCCCCCAGTGGCTTTTAAGCACTTTCCATTCTCCCCCGACTCAAGGAGATTTTACTTGGACGAATCATTCCCCTCCGCCCCCCACCCCTAGGTCTTATCTTCTTAGTCCCCTTCAAAGCCAACTCTCAGAAGAGTTGTTCACGTTTGCCGTCTGTTTCCTCGTGTCCTCCTCACTCCTCAGCCTCCCCCGACCTGGCTTCTCGTCTCTCTACTTCTCAGAAACAGCTCTTACACAAGCTGTGTAACCACACCTTCTTACTTCCTTGGCTTCCGAGCATCACTGAACTTCCTCCTTAACTGAAATCCTGCTCTTTAAAGGGACACACACTTCTCTAACTTTCCTCCTAACCCTCTGACCACCCGTACATGTCTTCCTTACAGTTCCGCACTCCCCTCCTGACCACAGAAATCCTCAAGCATTTCTCTTGACCTCGTTCAACTGCGTGATTTTCGTTACCACCTACATACAAGCAGATGGTCTATGACTTTATTTTTCCACCCCTCAAAAACTCCTCTGAGTCCCATACTGTATGTCCAACTGTCAAATAGACATCTACATTTGAGCATCATGAAAGCACCTCAGATTCAACGTTTTAAAAATGGAGGTCACAGTAATACTTAACAATGTTCATTGAATGAATGCATGAAAGTAGCAATTCCACACAAAATTCTGTCCATGCAAGAGAAATGAGCCCAGAAAAAAGAGAGCAAGTTGTAAGAATCAACCGCTGCAACAGCAAATCTCTGTGTACAGGGGCGACATCATAGACTTAATTGAGTGAGTTATGCACATCTCAATTTTAATGAAAACAGTAAACAGATAATAAAAATAGTGGAGATAAGGAAAAAGAGAAATGAATGGCTGTAAAAGAGGCTGGGCCTTGAGGAAATAACTCTACCCAACTAAAGATAGAGCAGCTCATTGATATTCGTCAGTTGATAATCAAGTGAGCATTCAATTAATGCAAATTAACAAACACTGTCAATTAAATTAACAAAAGAAGAGAGCTATAAATATGGAAAAGAGCAGTCTAGAACAAACCTTCTAGTGTTGGATTAGAATTGGAGGTGCGGCTGCTGCTGCTAAGTCACGTCAGTCGTGTCTGACTCTGTGCGACCCCATAGACGGCAGCCTACCAGGCTCCTCCGTCCGTGGGATTCTCCAGGCAAGAGCACTGGACTGGGTTGCCATTTCCTTCTCCAGTGCATGAAAGTGAAAAGTGAAGGTGAAGTTGCTCAGTCGTGTCTGACTCTTAGCGACCCCAAGGACTGCAGCCTACCAGGCTCCTCTGTCCATGGTATTCTCCAGGCAAGAGTACTGGAGTGAGTTGCCATTTCCTTCTCCAGAGGATCTTCCCGACACAGGGAATCGAACCTAGGATTCCTGCACTGCAGGCAGATTATTTACTGACCGAGCTACTAGGGAACATTTAGGAGGTGCTAATCGAGATTAACGCCAAGACAACTGCCCTCTGCCCAAATTAACCCCTGGGAAATTAACCCCCAAACTGGAGCGTGGAGTCCCACTCTCCAGGACTCGCCCCTGAAACCCAAACCTCACAGTGTTGGCATCGGCCCGTAGCCCATAGAGTAGTTTGTTTTTAACCACACCATGCAACTTGGGGAATTCCCCCACCAGGGATCAAACCTGGACCCGGCAGTGAAAGGGCCAACTCCCAACCACTGGACTGTACTAGTTTTTAAACTTCAGTATGCATTGTCAAAATCACTTTGAGGGCTTATTAAAATATAAACTTCTGGGCCCCACCCCCACCTCCACCCCAGAGTTCCCGGGCTTCCTAAGTGGCTCAGATGGTAAAGAATCTGCCTGCCAAAGCAGGCGACTTGAGTTGAATCCCCAGCTCAGGAAGACCTCCTGGAGAAGGAAATGGCAACCCACTCCAGGATTCTTGCCTGGAAAATCCCATGGACAGAGGAGCCTGGCGGGCTACAGTCCATGGGGTTGCAAAGAGACATAATGGAGCAACTAGACCAACAACACTGTGGTCATACAGGACAGTCTTTGTAGGAAATCTACCCAAGTACTAGCGGTGACACACCGCATGCTCTCCGTTGCTCAAGGAAAAGCATGGTGATACTATGTACATGCATCTATAGAAAGAGCACTAGGATGATAAAGCAAATGCGATAAAACGGCAACAGCTCAGAACCTTCCTGAGAATATCCCAGAGTTCTTTGCAACCTTTACATCAGTTCAAACTTTCTTTCTAAAAAGTGAAATAACTCATGAAATCATTATGAAAAGAAATTTCAATCTTTAGTTCACTCCAAGCTAGACCGTCCTATTCTTGATCAGATTTTGTTGAAAGCCACTTTAAGCAACAGCGTAAGGCTAGCGTGTCACCTTGACATTTCATAGGAGGTGTGAGTTTTAAGCAGAAACCTGATGCTAACTTAATTTCTTTTAATCTTTTAATCGTCGTACCTCGATTTATTCTGAGGCAGAACACTAATGGTATTATTGTCATTAACATTTAAATGCTTATCCTTTCCAACTGTGAATCATAATTTGGAAGATATTTCTCTCACACACATTTTCCCCTTATTAACAGTGTAGTTTTGTGGCAGAACAAGAAACATGTGGCATACAGATGGAGAACTCATTTTCACGGAAGGCAGAAAAAGCGCCTAATCTTCACTTATTTTTGGCACTGTGATCATTTAGATTTTTCTCTCCCTGTGAGGAGAAATAAATATGTTTCTGAAAACAACCCCAAAATGCACACACTGCCAAATCCTGTATATCTTGATGATTTGCTAGTTTTCTCCTAATCATGTAGACAAATTTGTTCATTCTGCCTGCCAAAATACAGGTTTATTATGACTTGTAATGTAGTAACTTTTCACCAAAAAAAAAAAAATGTTTACAGCCTTACCCAACCATACATCTTTATGCACCAAGCAACCACACAGACTCCCTGTCTGGGAGTCACTGCATAAATAGAGATGTTAACACACTGAGTCAGAGATGCCACTGATTTCTACAATGCTTCCATCCACCTTTTAGATCCTGCCCCTTTTTCTGGTGCCCTCAATGTCTGCAGATTACATTTCAGTAAATTTCACATCATGGCACATACTAAGGAATAATATATACACCCGTGCATGCTAAGTTGCTTCAGTCATGTCTGACTCTTTGCAATCCTATGGACTGTAGCCTGTGAGGTTCCTCTGTCCATGGGATTCTCCAGGCAAGAATCCTGGAGTGGATTGCCATACTCTACTCCAGGGGATCTTCCCAAACCCACCCATCCCCCCAAGGGATGGAACCCACATCTGTCTCCCACAGGCAGGTTCTTTACCACTAACGCCACCTGGGAGGCTGAATATGTGCATATATAATTGTGATACATTGGCATAGCATCTCAGTTGGGAATATTCCCTTTTTCATTGCTGCTATAGCTATTAGTCTCAGAGAAGGCAATGGTACCCCACTCCAGTACTCTTGCCTGGAAAGTCCCATGGACGGAGGAGCCTGGTAGGCTGCAGTCCATGGGGTCACGAAGAGTTGGACATGACTGAACGACTTCACTTTCACTTTCCACTTTCATGCATTGGAGAAGGAAATGGCAATCCACTCCAGTGTTCTTGCCTGGAGACTCTCAGGGACAGGTGAGCCTGGTGAGCTACCGTCTGTGGGGTCGCACAATCGGACACAACTGAAGCGACTTAGCAGCAGCAGCAGCATAGCTATTAGTCTAGTATTAATAACATTTACTATTTTCATGGCACTTGATACATGCTAAAGCTTCTCTGTTCCCAAACATTCTCCTCTTTGTGTCCTGGGTTTCAACAAATTTTTCTAACCAGTTGCCCATAAAGAAACTTGGGAGTCATACACATTTTCTTTCTTCCTCTCCATCACCATGTCAGAAAAGGCTAATTTCTGTTGGTTCTGGCTTCACAATAGCTCTCTCATCCAGTACCTCTCCTTTATTCCCTTGTCCTAACTTTACTCAGACTCATTATAGTGCCCCTGACTTAGTCATGCCTTTCATCTCCCTTCCAGGAGTCTGCCCACCTCCATGCTGGCATAAAATCCACAGCATTCTTTTTTCTATACCTTTATTTAGTTGGCTGCTCTGCGTCTTCATTGCCCTATGCAGGATCTTTAGCTGCAGCATGCCAACTCGTGTTTGTGGCATATGAGATCTAGTTTCCTAGCCAGGGACCAAACTTGGGCCCCCTGCATTGAGAGCATAGAGTTTTAGCCACTAGACCATGAGGGAAGTCCCAGATTCACAGCATTCTAATGATCCTCTTGGTCCCTTACTTAAACCTTTTAAGGACTCCCTTTCTCTACAACCTATAAACTCCTTACCTGCTCTAACGTGATTTCCATTTTCTTCTCCAAATCTGGTTCTTGCTATGCATAAACACTTAATGCCCGGTACCTTAGACCTCTGCCATGATGAGCATCTGGCTTCTCCCAGAATCTGCTCTGCGTCCATGACTGTGCTAGTCTCTCTGCAAAGAAACGTTACCCTCTGTCTTAGTCTAGGTTGCTATAAAGAAAAATCTACAATAGACTGAACAGTTTATTAAAAACAGTAACTTATTTCTCACGGTTCTGGATGCTAAAGTCTGAGGTCTGGGTGCCACCATGGTTGAGCTCTAGTGATGACCCTCTTCGGGGTTACAGACCCCTGTTTTCTCTTTGCATCCCCACTTGGCAGAAAGAGGTTGAGAGAACTCACTGGAGCCCCTTTCATAAGGGCACTAATTCCATTCACAAGAGACCCACCCTCATGACCTAATCACCTCCCAAAGGCCCCACCTCCAAATATCATCACATTAGGGGTGAGAATTTCAATATACAAATTTTGGATGAGACACAAACATTCAGTCCATTGCACCCCTTATCGCCAATCCCAGTTCACTTAAACAGCTTTATATCACATCATCTATTCTACTTTCTTGCACCTAGAAGGTAATATTTCATTATTAACACTCTTAAATCCCTAACATCCATAACAGTACCTGGCATATATTAGTCATTCAGCACATGTATGTCAAATTGATAAATTCTGGATCTCAATGCCCAAGGTAGTTATTTTCTAAGTAAAGCTCGGGCCAGTTGGGAACCTCGAGAGTGGCAATGTTAAAGGCGCCAGAGATTCTCAACCGACAACATTCAGGCAGGAGCCAGGACACCTGAGATAACAACTGAAAAAGTTCAAATGAAGAACAGAAACCCAGAAATAATAGTCAAGAATTTTCCAGGCAAAAATCTAAATGAGAAAGCTGGTGGCAACAGAAATTAAAATACCTGCAGAAGGTAGAAGTCATGGAATTGTATCAACCTGGGGACAATGACCTGAACCCACACGCATGGCACAGACGAAGCATGAGACAGAGCTAGGAACATTGTGTATCCAAGAGCCAGGAAGCTGACGGCAGGAGATGGTCAGAGGTAGCCAAGTGGTCAGGGAGCCTAAGAAATCTACTGCAGCATTTTTAACACATACATATACATATAGAAAATATTTATTTGTTTGGCTGCCTCGGGGGTGACTTGCAGCACACGTCATTGCGTCATGAGGGATCTTGGGTTGTGGCCCATGGACTCTAGTTGCTCCACCACATGTGGGACCTTATTTCCCCAACCAGGGATTGAACCTCTTGTGCCCTGCATTGCAAGGCAGATTCTTAACCACTGGACCACCAGCGAGGGCTCGACATTCGGCATTTACATAGCTGTTAAGTGAACTGGCTAAGTGATTTATTTCAGACTGGTCCCAGCCAGGCTAATACCATTGCATGACAGTCAGCTGCAGGTCAGCTATCCCAGGCAGGCGTCTGCTGGAATGACTGGGACAACCGGGGCCTTCCTCGCAGAGCATCCTCCAGTATTGCTCGTGGGAGTCAGGGCAGAGGGCGGGCAGAGAATTAAGACAGGCAACAAAAACACACTATGGACCTTTTCAAGCCTCTTTGAACATGTGTTCAGTAGCTAAGTCGTGCCCAAACTTCCACGATCCCATAGACTGCCAGGTGCCTCTGTCCTCCACTATCTCCCTTAGTCTGCTCAAACTCATGTCCATTGAGTCAGTGATGTCAACCGTCTGATCAACCGTCTCATCCTCTGTCGTCCCCTTCTCCTCCTGCCTTCAATCCTTCCCTGCATCAAGGTATTTTCCAATGAGTCAACTCTTCTCACCAGATGGCCACAGTATTGGAGCTTCAGTCTCAGAATCAGTCGTTCTAATGAATACTCAAGGTTGATTTCCTTTAGGACTGACTGGTTTGAGCTCCTTGCAGTCCAAGGGATTTTCGAGAGTCTTTTCTCCAACACCACAGTGTGAAGGCATCAATTCTTCAGCCCTCAGCCTTCTTTATGGTACAACTGTCATATCCACACATGACCACTGGAAAAACCATAGCTTTGACTACATGAACTTTCCTGGCTAAGTGATGTCTCTGCTTTTTAATATGCTGTCTATGTTTGTCACAGCTTTCCTTCCAAGGAGCAAGCATCTTTTAATTTCATGGCTGCAGGCACCATCCACAGTGATTTGGGAGCCCAAGAAAATAAAATCTGTCACTGCTTCCACTTTTTCCCCTTGTATTTACCATGAAGTGATGGGATCGGATGCCATGATCTTAGTTTTTTGAATGCTAAGTTTCAAGCCAGCTTTTTCACTCTCTTCTTCCAAGCTCATCAAGAAGCTCTTTAGTTCCTCTTCACTTTCTGCTTTTAAAGTGGCATGAACATGCCCTGTGGTGAAGGGAACTGCAAGGTCACGTGGCACAGGCCACAGGTAAAAGCAGGGCGAAGAATTGAGGCCACAAGGCCTGAGTGACGACTGTAACAGAAGCTCTGATCATCTGTGGTGTGCACGGCACTAGTCTAAGCACCTCTCATAGTCTCTCTAATAATTCTCAGGGCTATTCTATGAGGGAACAACTACTACCCCCCATTTAACAGATAAGGAAACTGAGCCTTAGTAAGGTTAATAATATAGCAGTTAGTAGCAGAGGCCAATTTAAACACTGGCACTCTAGCCTGGAAAATCCCATGGACGGAGGAGCCTGGTAGGCTACAGTCCATGTGGTAGGGAAGAGTCAGACACGACTGAGCGACTTCACTTTCACTTTTCACTTTCCTGCTTTGGAGAAGGAAATGGCAACCCACTCCAGTGTTCTTGCTTGGAGAATCCCAGGGAGAGGGGAGCCTGGTGGGCTGCCATCTATGGGGTTGCACAGAGTTGGACACGACGGAAGCGACTTAGCAGCAGCAGCAGAGGCTAATTTAAACACTGGCATATCTGATTCCAATGCACTTTTTTTTTTTTTTACCAATTTGGAATTTAGAGGAAAATTATTTAAAAGAATTTAAAAATTTGTTTTGGGCTTCCCTTGTGGCTCAGCTGGTAAAGAATCGCCTGCAATGCAGGAGATCTGGGTTTGATCCCTGGGTTGAGAAGATCCCCTGGAGAAGGGAAAGGCTACTCACTCCATTATTCTGGCCTGGAGAATTTCATGGACTGTACAATCCATGGGTTTGCAAAGAGTCAAATATGACTGAGTGACTTTCATTTTCATTTAAAAGAAAGGTAAGAGGCTGCGATTCATGGGGTCACAAAGAGTCAAACACAACTGAGCGACTGCACTGAACTGAACTACTGCTTGGAAGGAAAGTTATGACCAGCCTAGATAGCATATTCAAAAGCAGAGACATTACTTTGCCAACAAAGGTCCGTCTAGTCAAGACTATGGTTTTTCTAGTGGTCATGTATGGATGTGAGAGTTGGACTATAAAGAAAGCTGAGCGTTGAAGAATTGATGACTTTGAACTGTGGTGTTGGAGAAGACTCTTGAAAGTCCCTTGGACAGCAAGGAGATCCAACCAGTCCATCCTAAAGGAGATCAGTCCTGGGTGTTCATTGGAAGGGCTGATGTTGAAGCTGAAACTCCAGTACTTTGGCCACCTGTTGCAAAGAGCTGACTCATTTGAAAAGATCCTGATGCTGGAAAAGATTGAGGGCAGAAGAAGAAGGGGATGACAGAGGATGAGATGGCTGGATGGCATCACTGACTCGATGGACTGAGTTTGAGTGAACTCCGGGAGTTGGTGATGGACAGGGAGGCCTGGCGTGCTGCGGTTCATGGGGTCACAAAGAGTTGGACACGACTGAGCGACTGAACTGAACTGAACTGAAGAGGCAGATTTAAAATAAAGTTTGAGAAACAGTGAAATTTTGTATGAAGTCCAATCATAAGCTCTATATTTAGAAAAAAGGCATTTCACAGCTATTCTTTAGTAATATTTGTTCAATAGACCAAACCACTGAACACTACTGCTGGATGTAAATGCATCATCCTATTTGCAAAACACTTAATGAGAATGTATAAAAAAACAATGGTAAACCTACCATAAATACCAGTTCTTCTTTTTTGGCCTGGAAACTGAGGACTACCTTGAGTTTTATATTCTTGGCAAATGATTAAAAAGAGCCTGAGAAAAGGTGCTGAGAAGGTTTTACATGTACAGATTCAAGAAGATATTACAATTTATCTTTATACACGAGATTAGAGCTTCTCGAGGAACCAGAGCAGCACTGCATTGAATTTAAAAAACCTTAAGTGGGACAATCACAAGCCATGCCACTTGCCAACACAGTCCATTACGTTGTGTTCATTACTGCAGCGCATCTATTACCAACAGTAATAAATCACTGAGAAGTACAGGCAAAGACGGCCTCAGAAACAGTCGCAGCAGCAAGATTGCGTACACGCTTTGATCGAGAAAATTCCCGAACAGTTGAGAAATTGTAAGTCACCTTAGACAATAGTATCCTTCAGTCTCCTTTCCATCCCACTGTGTCTTATAGCTCCAAACTGGGGTCGCATCACTTAGGTTTGTGTTCCTCTCCTCCAGTCTACCTACCAACAGGCTAGGGGAGTTGGAGGAATAAACCCTAAGACATGAAGTACAAGGTCTTGTAAGGAGTGCTGGAGCCAGGAAGGAGCCAGAAGGACTTTTAAGAAAGGGGTTCTGGCTTTGGTTTCCCTGGTTGGACAACAGCTTAGCCAAGAGACTGGTTGATATACCCTGTGTTTCAGATGGTGGGATAAAGATAAGTCTACCACAGGCCTTCCCTGGTGGCTCAGACGGTAAAGAATCTGCCTGCAATGCAGGAGACCTGGATTCAATCCCTGGGTTGGGAAGATCCCCTGGAGAAGGGAATGGCAACCAACTTCAGAATTCTTGCCTAGGAAGTCCCATGGACAGAGGAGCCTGGCAGACTACAGTCCTTGGGGTCGCAAGGAGTCCAACAGGACTGAGCAACTTTCACTTTCTCTACGGGGCAGTCAGCATTCCCAAGGTTTAGTGGGACAAAGAAGACCCGTATCCCTTGGGCAACATGGACCCTCAGATGCTAACCAGCAGAAGAACTCCGGTCATATTCCACCCAAGAGCTTGCTCATCAGCAAAGAGATCGCATCAAAAAAGTCTGTAGAAGACTTAGAAAATGAACTGATGGTGGTCAAGGGGGAGGGATAGTTAGGGACTTTGGGAAGGTCATGTACACAGTGCTAATGTGAAATGGATACCCAACAAAGACCTACTGTGCCGCACACGGAACTCTGCTCAAAGTCATGTGGCAGCCTGGATGGGAGGCGGAATTGGGGGAGAATGGATGCATGTACATGGATGGCTGAGTCCCTTCGCTGTTCACCTGAAACTACCACAACATTGTTAATCAGTTATCCCCCCAATACAAAATAGAAAGTTTTTTAAAAAGTCTACGGAGTAGACACCAACATTGGAAGCTGGGTGTGCTGACTGTACATACATAGCAATGGACAGATCCCACACGATCTGTCAGGATCTCGCAAGATCTCCTTAAATCCCCCAAAGAACTCCCTGCCCTCAGGAAGCCAGCCCTTGGACATCTGCTGTAGACAGCACATCACAAACCCACACCCAACACAGGACTGCAACCCCCTGCCCAGTTAAAAAAAGTCCTGTTCCCTTCTTGCCGTCTCCAACCCCTAAGGAGCTGGGCACACTGTGGGGGGAGGCGGACGAGAGCTTGTAACAGTCAACTGTACCCAATCTCCCTTTCTCAAGCCCTTCAGAACCATGCCTTATTCATGCTAGGAGGGCAGGGGAAAGACAGCTAGCTGAACTGTATCAAGATTGTTTTCAATTGGCCTAGACTGAACTGGAGTTATTAATAACTGGAAGTGACTGGAAAGCTCTGGGATAACTTTGTGACATCAGAGAGGGATGGAAAAGGAAGATCCAGCTGAACATGGTCAAAGGCAATGAATGAAAAAAAATTTAACAATTGCGTCTCTGTTCGCTTCCTAAATCAGACATTTCAACTAACGAGTTACTCTTATCTGGGTCTCAACATTCTCCTCTAAAAACTAGAACCCTTCCAGTTCCAGCATTCTCTAAGGGCCAAGCTCTACATGACCGGATTTTTCACGTGCCGATGGGGCAGTCTAACACTGTAGATGAGGTGTGAAGTCCCCAGGTTTCATCTTCCATTTCCGGTTCTGCTCTAGTCAATAAAACCACCAAAATTCATATTCAAAACCATCAGAAATGAGTAATGAGCATTCGCTAGTGTTTCCATCATCACCACACACCTCCCTCTCTTGCAGGGTGAGGCATTAGTCCAGGTGTCAAAACATGATTAACTTTGGTCCTGCTTCAGAATAAAATTGTCTTAGTTTCTCTTTCTTTCTCTACAACCCAATACAGGCCGTCAGGCTTCTGACAGTGATGTTTTACAATAGTCTGTTTAAGTAGCTAATAATGTTTCCTGCCTTGACTTTTCCTTTTGAGAGTATTTTTAGGCTTCACGAGAGACAGCAATGGGCCATTGGTCTCCTACAAGTTATTAACAAATTACCTATGATTTCGCTTACGACTATTTCTGTCTTTATTAAGCAGCAACAGCAGAAATTTTGTTCTGAGTTCTAATGGAGCCCTTTACTGGGTGAGAGTGTGCAGCTTTTTTGGTAAAAGTCGAGCTAATTTAACAATGAATCAAGTTTATGTCCATGGTTGTGATTAAAAGGAAATTCCAAATAAAATTATCTTATAGAGGAAACCATTCCTAGTTTATTTTCTTTCCTATAAATCCTACTTCCCATTCATTGCCTGCATGCTCAGTTTCTCAGTCATGTCCAGCTCCTTACAACCCCATGGACTGTAGCCCGCCAGACTCCTCTATTCCTGGAGTTTTCCAGGCAAGAATACTTGAGTGAGTTGCCATTCCATCCTCTGGGGGATCCTCCTGACCCAGGGATAGAACCCACGTTTCCTGCACCTCCTGCTTTGGCAGGCAGATTCTTTACCACTGAGCCACCTGGGAAGCCCTTCCATTCCTTAGACTGCCAACAAAGTAAGTCCAGCTGCTTTTTAAATGTTTTGCTATTGGTCGAGCTAAGAAATGCCAACACCTCAATTGCAGAGGAGATGGTTCTGGAAGCAGGGTTCTCCTCAGGGTCTGGGGTGAATAAAACAGAGCCCACTGGAGGGATAAACCTGAGTTGTCTGTCCTTTCCCATACCTAAAACCTAGGAGCTGACAAGGAGTTCACGATAGTTTGGTAGACAGATCTTTGTAGCAGGCCAACCTTTAAACCAAAAAGAACTGAAGGGCTTAATGAGACTAATGTGAACTTAATGAGATAGGACTGACTTAATAGACAGTCACATCCAGGGAGGTGTCAGAGCACCTTGGGGGCTGTGTCAAGGCGGAACCCACAGAGCCTGGGGAGGGATGGAACACTGTTTTTACTCAGGGATAGACAGGATGTGTCCTGTGTAGTGTGAAACAACCCAGTTTATAGAGCAATCTCAGTCTTTTTTTTTTTTCCTTTAAAATTCCAATCTAAATTTTACTTGTTATATAAGTGGACTTTGGTTTACTTCCTACCGTTTAGGACATTTTTATTGAATGAACAACTCACCCAACCCTGGATCCTGAACCCAAAAGCTTTTCGCAAGAGTTAACTGGGGAGAAAAAGATCTGTGTCCTTGGAGCTGTTGAGAGAGAGAATGGCATATGCTCACCGCCAACACTCTCTGGGGGCTGAAAATTCTTTTCATCATCAAAAATCAATGCAATCAAGAAACCCATATCTCTCTGGGAATATCAAACAGTTCCCAAACATATAGCAATAGCAGGAAAAACACAAAAAATTTTAGTATGATACTATGTCTATTACTGAAGAAGACTTCAGGTTCAGTAGAAGATTAAGAAAGTACTTCAGCTTACATGGCCTTCCCAGGCGACTCAGAGGTAAACAAACCGCCTGCCAATGCAGGAGACTCAGGTTGGACCCCTGGATTGAGAAGATCCCCTGGAAAAGGGAATGGCAACCCACTGCAATATTCTTGCCTGGAAAATTCCATGGACAGAGGAATCTGGCAGGGCTACAGCCCATGGGATCTCAAAAGAGCCAGACACGACTTAGCGACTAAACAGCAATAATAACCAACCTATACAAGACTTACTGTTTACTACTGTAAACTCAAGGGCTATCTTTGAATCCAAGGAGACCAGATGTCAGCTCAAGGTTTTCCTCTGGCTGTCTCTTTTTGAGTTTCCATGGGTCACTCTCAGTAGACACAAGGGAAATATTTGCACATGCTTTAGACCCTGTGTATGTGCACGTGTGTGACTCAGCTGGTAAAGAATCCATCTGCAATGAAGGAGATTTGGTTTCCATCCCTGGGTTGGGAAGATTCCCCTGGAGACGCGAACAGCTACCCACTCCAGTATTCTGGCCTGGAGAATTCCATGGACTATATAGTCCATGGGGTCGCAGAGTTGGACACAACTGAGCGACCTTCTCTTTCACTTTTTTTTCATGTGCACACGTATACTCAGGCACATCTGACTCTTTGTGACCCCGTGGACCGTAGCCCTCCAGGCTCCTCTGTCCGTGGAATTTTTCAGGCAACGATACTGGAGTGGGTTGCCATTTCCCACTTCAGGGTTAGACCACGTATCCAGGTGCTGCTTTTCAGTCACCATAGTTGAGGCTAAGCTGGAGTCAGGTGGACAGAGAGCGGGGGAAGAAAGTATACTGTGAACACAGAACCAAGGGGATCCCGTCCCCTTAAAAGTAAATGAGCACGCAACAGCAGAGATCCCAAAAATCAACACAGTCACCGCACGTTCCATGAATACTGCTAGAGTCCTGCTTCCAGATTTCCGACATGATTTCTCCTGGTATCCTGTGTTTGCTGGGCGTATGTGACGTGCTGCCCCGACACTATTCAGTTAGCGTCTATCTTTATACCGGTGCCCTTGCTTACAGCATCTGCAGCTGGTAGCCGCAGTTTAAGGGGCTCTGCGAAGCTGGAGAAACCATGCCTTCAGGAGGCCTGTGTGCAATTGATAACAGAGCAGCTACGTGTGTTAGGAAGGTAGTCAGGAGACAGATCGGTAGTTTTGGTTCTGCATTCGCTGATACCATGAGCTAATGGGAACAAGGTTTAGGGGGTCTTAGTGTGCTAATGGGCTTCCCAGAGGGCTCAGTGGATAAAGAAACTGCCTACAATGCAAGAAACGCCAGAGATATGGGCTCCATTTCCTGGGTTGGGAAGATCCCCCGGAGGAGGGCATGGCAACCCACTCCATTATTCTTGCCTGGAGAATCCCATGGACAGAGGAGCCTGGCGGGCTACAGCCCATAGGTCACAGAGTCGGACGCGGCTCGAGAGACAGTGCAGCTCTGCTTCCTGAACCGTGGTGCTCAGCAGTCACCACTTGGGGGCACCCTTTTGCTATGAAACAGCAAAGCCCCACCCAGTGGTCTTGCAGAGTTGAGGGAATGTGTGATTCTTAGCTGTCTGGCCTGAGCCAAAGACAATGGACCAGTAAGCCTCATGGCCTCTCTCACTTCCCGATCTAGAATGCTTCCATGCCATGACCATCCACCTTTACCAAAAATGTCCTCTCTAAGTGCTGTTTAAAACTAATTTTTCAAAGCTTTTCATTGATTTCTCAAAGTGAACCACAAAGCAGCAGCAGCAAGCCCATCCTTCATCAGGGGTGAAGCATGTAGAGAATGTGGCGTCTAATTTGCGTGAAAGCCACGCTTTAGTGCTGTCTGGCTTGAGTGCCAACAAAATGGAATTGAGTTTGAGAGCTGGAGGGGATGCCCTCATTTTCCGTGTGAGAAACCCATGTTCCAGGATTTCTGTGTAACGAGGCTCAGCCAAATGAGCGTGTCGAAGACGCAGAGCTGGAGCTTTGCTCTATCCCCATTGCCTCCCTTTGAGGCTGGCTCCACCTGTTCTCAGGGAGGACTAATGAATGTTAGTTGAGAGGTTGGTCTGCTTTTAGGCAAGTCCACCCTGCCCTGCAGGATATGCTGGGAGTTACTTTACAGGGTCACCCTCTCCCTTTATGGCCCCTGATCTGATCACGTTTCCTGAAGTCTGCAGATCAGCACCTGTAGGAGATGCAGGGTCATCCTTGATCGCAGCCTCCACTCCTCACCTGGCCCCACCGGCGTTTTCACAATGAGGTGATTTAGCAATGCCTTCGCGTATTATTCTCTCATTATACCTCATTTTGACTCTTGGATTCATTTAATGAATACAACTTTCCTAATCAGCTTCTGATTCCACGTGATGGTACGCTTCCAAGGGTTGCCTCAAATTAACACTCTTCTCAGACCGTCTCTACCTGCGCCTCATGCATCTGACCTTCCCGACCTGGCATTTTTTACTGACACCCCACCCAGATCACCTGCGCTGGCTGATGGGCCCATCCTGGCTGCTGGGAGTTCTAGAAGCTAATGGCTCACAGATGCCCCCTTCTCTGGACTGTTGTTGTTGCTCCGTTGCTAAGTCATGTTCAACTCTTTGTGAACCCCTGGACTGCAGCACACCAGGCTCCTCGGTTCTCCACTATCTCCCAGAGTTTGCTCAAATTCATGCCCATTGAGTCCGTGATGCCATCCAGCCATCTCATCCTCTGTCGTTCCCTTCTCCTTTTGCCTTCAATCTTTCCTACAGAGCCCCCCCAACTGAGAAGGTTGGGGGAAGATGGAGGAGGAGCCAAAGGCAGAGACTGACCAATTCAATGGGCACATAGACCAGCCCGGTTTACTTTTGGGAGGAACAACGCGGATGCATGACTTGATTTTTTTGTTGACCGTCTCTCCCCACCGTGGACCACGCCAAGACAAGAATTCCCCTGAGACCACATCCCCAGTGGGCGCCCTTCTTCCTCCAGTTTCCCCTTCTCCCTCTCTTATGGGTTCTTTCCTGAAAGGTTCTCCTGAATTCAGTCTCTCTTATCCACATTCCCATCTTGGACTCTGCATCTCAGGAACTCAGCCTAAGACACCAACCTAGAGGGTGTGCAGGGTCCACATCCCATGCAGAGAACCTTGGAGGGATTCAGATTCCCAATCCATTCTGGGGTTTCCTAGCTATTAATACCTCAAAGTGGCCAATTTTTGTAACTTTCGTAAGCTCCAATGTCCTTCTCTCTCTAAAAGGGGACAGTGGCAAAGAATTGTTATGAGAATTAAAAGTTATAATGTTGCTAAAAGTCACCACTTTAAGCATTCCTAGGTTAGTGCTGAACATATTTCCTCTAATATACCAACATTAGTGTTAAGAGTGCTCCGTCCCTCAGTCGTGTCCCACTCTTTGAGACGCCATGAACTGAAAGCCCACCGGGCTCCTCTGCCCATGGAAGTTCCCAGGCAAGAATACTGGAGTGTGTTGCCATTTCCTACTTCAAGGGATCTTCCTGACCCAGGGATTGAACCCATGTCTCCTGCATTGGCAGGTGGATTCTGTACTACTGAGCCACCTGAGAAGCCACGTATTAATACCCAGTATTAAGCGTAGCTAGTATTTATTGGGCATTTACTGTGTTCCAAACTCTGTACTAAGCATATTACATTCAGTAGTTCATTTACTCCTCACATAACCCTGAGAGATAGCTCTGCTATTACCCACCCACACTTTACAGATGGAGACACTAAGTCTGTAACCAGGCCAGTGTCTCACACTTTGTAAGTGACAGAGCTCAGATTTGTACCCAAGTAGTCTGGCTCCAAAATCACTGCAGACAGTGACTCCAGTCAAGAAATTAAAAGACGCTTGCTCATTGGAAAAAAAGCTATGACCAACCTAGACAGCAAGTTAAAAAGCAGAGCCATTACTTTACCAACCAAATTCTGTCTAGTCAAAGCTATGGTTTTCCCAGGAGTCATGTATGGATGTGAGAGTTGGGCTATAAAGAAAGCTGAGCACCAAAGAATTGATGCTTTTGAACTGTGATGTTGGAGAAGACTCTTGAGAGTCCCTTGGACTGCAAGGAGATCCAACCAGTCAGTCCTAAAGGAAATCAGTCCTGAATATTCATTGGAAGGGCTGATGCTGAAGCTGAAACTCCAATACTTTGACCACCTGATGCAAAGAACTGACTCATTGGAAAAGACCCTGTTGCTGGGAAAGATTGAGGGCAGGAGGAGAAGGGGACGGCAGGGGATGAGATGGTTGGATGGCACCACCGACTCGATGGACACGAGTTTGAGTAAGCTCCAGGAGTTGGTGATAGACAGGGAGGCCTGGTGTGCTGCAGGGGTCACAAAGAGTCGGACATGACTGAGCGACTGAACTGAACTGAGCCTGGCTCCATGAGACGAGGCTGCACGTTGCCATCAGTAGCATTACATCAGCTTTCTTACAGCCGCATCTTCCCTTTCACTCCCATCCTGAGCCCTTCAGTTTCTGCTTCCCTTCTGACACCCACTCACCTGTAGCATTTCACAATTAAACGCCTGCATACACTCAGTCCCCATCACCCAACAAAGCTTAACCCTCCCGGGCTGTGTTATGCATTAGCTGATTCTGATGGTCCCCGGCTCACACAGTTACTGCAGAACTGAAGACAGTGGTTATATGTACAAGGAGCTCAGCTAACATCTGGGCTTTAAACTTGCCCTTCAGTGACATCGTCCCGAGAAGTACATCATGTCATAATTGCAGGCATCTTGGTGGGTCAGTGGGAAAAACTTATTTGTGGGCAGGAAGCTTATTCCCAGTGTCTCATAAATCCTCTCACCTGGATGATTGCCACCATCTCTTTGTAAAACATTCAGAGCCAAGCCTCTGTCTCAGAGGGATTATGCACCTGATCACTAGGGGATCAATTTTCCATTAGCCCAGCAACACAGCTCCTATTCAGTCATCACTACCATCACAAACATTATGTATTCTTACTAGTTTTTCTTTGGCAAAAAACACATTCCTATTTCTGAAAGCCCCAGGGTCAGCAGGAAAAGGGAGAGAGAGAAAGATGGAAAGTAAAGATTAGATAAGACCTTCTCTTGTCTAATGCGTCTCATTTTATTTTAGTGCACAAGTATCTAAATTATGCTTAAACAGCAAAGCTTCCTTCTTTTGGCTTTTCCTTGCAGACTTTTGCATTCAGTAGAGGAAAGAAAGGTTCAGAAAAAGTTCCTCTGAACAAACGAGCCATTAGATGAAGCTTTTCATTAGGCACACAGCTCACTGAATCTAATTTGAGAGGTTCTGATGAGGGTCACACTTGACCTCGGCCTCCTCCACTGGGTGGAGAATAGAAGCTCAGCCTGGCCCTGGATTCCAGAATGTCAGTTAGAGCCGAAATGTCCAGGAGACATGCTTACGTGGATTTTACATAATGAAATGGGGCCTTTAAATCTGTTTCTCTTTTCTTTTTTATCCCCACAGGGAACCCGACAACTTTCCTTGATAATCAGAAAATATGCTTAGCAATTCAAAACAGCATTACAGGATCACATCTAAGATATAAAGGCTAAAAACCCCTGGAAATAAGCCTGAAAACAAGGGTTGCAAAGTGAAAGGAAAGAAATCAGATAATAAAAGTTAATCTCCTTAGATCATTAATTGAAAAAAAAAGGGAAAAACAAAAAGGCAGGTTCATGAAATAGCATAATCTTATTTTGGTTAAAAACTGCATATATGTATATGCGCATTTCTTAAATTGAGGGAAAATATATATAGGTGTGTGTCTGGATAGATATAAATGGGACTTTCCAGGTGGCGCTAGTGGTAAAGAACCTGTGTGCCAATTCAGGAGACGTAAGAGAGGGGGGTTCGATCCCCAGATCAGGAAGACCCCCTGGAGGAAGGCATGGCAATCCACTCCAGCATTCTTGCCTGGAGAATTCCATGGACAAAGAAGTCTGGTGGACTATGGTCCATAGAGTCACAGGACCAAAGAGACTTAGCAAGCATGCCTAGACATAGATAAGTACTTTCTAACATGTGGGGGAATGTATGATAAATTACCATTGGTTATCTCTGAAGGATAGAAATATAATCATTATAACTTGAATCATTGTGTGCCCCCCAAAATTGTTGGAGTCCTAACCCCCAAAACCTCAGAATGTGCCCTTATTTGGAAATAGGGCTCGTCCACATGTAATTAACTTAATATAAGTTAAGAGAAGTTTATGCTGGTGGAGGGTGTGCTCTTAATCCAATCTACTGCTGTTCTTTGAAGCAGAGGAGAGGACCTTCCCTGGCAGTCCAGTGATGAAGACTCCAGGCTTCCAGTTTAGGGGTGTGGTTCAGTTCCTGGTCGGGTACTAAGATCCCACATGCCAGGAGATGCATCCCAAAAAGAAAAGAAAGAAAAGAGGAGGCCTAGAGGAGAGAGACACGGAGAGAATGCCAAGTGATGATGGGGGCGGATTAGAGTGAGGCAGCTGCAAGCCAAGCAAAGCCAAGGATTAACGAGCAGCTACAGCTTCCCGGAGGGCACAGCGGTAAAGAACCCGCCTGCCAACGCAGGGGCTGCAGGAGACTCGGGTTTGATCCCTGGGTCGGGAAGAGCCCCTGCAGGAGGAAATGGCAACCCACTCCAGTATTCTTGTCTGGAAATGTCCATGGACAAAAAAGCCTGGCGGGCTACAGTCCATGGGAATCACAACGAGCGAAACATAACTGAGCCACTGAGCACAAGAACGGTCTGAAACTAGGACGAGGCCAGGAAGGATTCTCCCCTGTGGGTTTCCCTGCAGGGTTGGAAATCTTTGTCAAAGGGACATCCTGCCAATAGCTTGATTTTGAACTTTTAGACTCCAGACTCCAGTACTGTGAGAAAATTCACTTCTGTTGTTTTAATAAAGCCACCCCATCCATGGTGTTTTGTAGCAGCAGCCCTAAGACGCCAGCAGAGTGGAACTTTTCAAACTTTGGCTGATCTGCTAAGGTTTTGCTTTCAACAAAGCACAAATGTCATTCTGTAAGCTTTAAAAGATCATGTTAAGAAAAGAAAGATGGAAGGAAAGATGGTGAGACTGATTTTTTTTTTTTACTCTTAGCCCCCTTGGATGAGGCCATGGGACATACTGAACAGAAGAGGAATAAAAACTATGGCTGATCAGTTGAGCACGGAGATGCCAGCAACACAGCTCAGAGAGCTTCTCTCCACATCACTTGGTCGCTTGACTGGCTCATCGTGGCGTCTTGCCGTCTGCTATATTCCCCCAACGACTGGCAAGGGGCCCCCTGATCTTCAAGTCCCACCCCCTGCTCCTCCATCAGCCCGGCCCTTCCCACCCTGAGTCCCACAGCCCCAGGGCCCTGCTCTCCGTATAACATCCTTCTATTTATCCGTTCATCGGTCATTGCCTGAGCACTACTGTGGGCCAGGCAATGGGCTGGAAATGTAAAAATAAATAAGGGCAGTCCTTGCCTACTCAGAGTTCAAAATCTAGTGGAGCAGAAAGATAAGAAATGGAATGTTCTTTAGCATGTGGGCAGCGCCTCAATGTGGAGAGTCTTTCGGGGCTGGGGTGGGGGAACGCTTGCTCGGAGAGCAGGCAATAATGCCCAGAGTTGGGAGAGATTGGGGAACTAAAGAAGGAGACCAGCTTTGAAGCACACGTAAGAACCAGTCCAACAAAAGGGGGACGAGAGACTGTGCTGAGCCACTAATGCAAGAGGCTAATTCCGTAGACTGAACACATAGTATTAGTCGCTCAGTCGTGTCCGACCCTGCGACCCCGTGGACTGTAGCCCATCAGGCTCCTCTGTCCATGGGATTCTCCAGGCAAGAGTACTGGCGGGAAAACCTTGGGATGCATGTGGAGAGCATCGATGCTGGGGTGGGAACTGGGGACCCGTTGCCCATGAAGGGTCAGAGGTGCAAGATGAGAGCTCTGAACCTGACTTTTCGGGCTTGGAGAAAACACTACAGAATGTCAGCAGAGCAGGGCTGTACGATCAGAGTCGTCTTTCAGGAAGATTACCCCAAGGATGGTATAGGGGGTTGTGTGGAGAGAGCAAGAATGCCAGCAGATGGCATCATTAGGAGGCAAGCGAGCACCCTGCAGGAGAATGCTAGGGAGGGGGAGGGAGGCTGGACTGGAGAGGGAGAGGGAGCAGAGTGCCGGAGGGTGGTAAGTTCTAGAGCCCATCCTGGGCGGGACCCCCAGTGCTGCCGTTTTCATGACGTGTCGCATTTGCAAAGTTAGTTAACCTGTTTCGTGTGCCTTGGTTTTCTTACCTATAAAATGAGAACAGCTCTGGGGCTTCCCTGGTGGCTCAGCAGTAAAGAACCGCCCCTGCCAGTGCAGGAGACACGGGTTCGATCCCTGGGTCAGGAAGATCCCACATGCCCAGGAGCAACTAAGCCCGTGCACCGTGTGAGTATTGAGCTGCGCTCTCGAGCCCAGGACTGCAACAGCTGAGCCACAACTCCTGAAGCCCGTGCTCCGAGAGCCTGTGCTGGGCACCAAGGGAAGCCACCACCGCTAGAGGGTAGCCCCCACTCACCACAACCAGATAAAAGAGCCTGCACGGCAACGAAGATCCAGCACAGCCAAAATGAAAGAAAGAAAAATAAAACTGTTTTAAAAGTTTCCTCTCTTAAAAAAAGAGTGAGAATAGTTACAAGTTTTACCTTGTTAGGTTGTGAATACTGAATGTGTCAAATGCTAAGAAACTGCAGCCTGTATTGTTACTATTGGTTAGTTGCTGACTCTAAATATGTCTGTCTCTTTGCCACCCCATGGACTGCAGCCCACCAGAAAATCAGAGCCTCTCTCCATGGGATTTCCCAGGCAAGAGTACTGGAGTGGGTTGTCTTTACCACTGAGCCATCTGGGAAACCTGTGGATGCAAAGAGCCGACTCATTGGAAAAGACCCTGATGGGAAACATTGAAGGCAGAAGGAGAAGGGGACAACAGAGGACGAGATGGTTGGATGGAACCACATGAGTTTGAGCAAAGTCCAGGAGATGGTGAAGGACAGGGAAGCCTCGAGTGATGCAGTCCATGGGGTCACAAAGAGTCAGACACAACTGAGCGACTGAAAAATAACCGCAACATACATACACACAAACACAATCACACCATGTGTATATGAGTCAAAAGGCTTTTTGTGAATACACGTGAGAAATGAGAGAGAGGGAATAAGACCAGAGCCGTTCTGTGCTCACCTGGGCACTGGTGCTGACTCGCCCTAATCTGCCCAGCTGACTTCATGCAGGTCTGTTCTTAAACTCGGCTTCCTCAGGAAGTCCTCCAGCCTGCTCACATCCAGATGAATCTGTTTTCTTGCCACGGCACTGACTTGTCCAAACACTCCACAGGACTGAAAGCTCCAGGAGGCCAGAGAGCAAGTCCCCGGTGTGCAGCACTGTGCTCCCAGCACCTCACATAGCACTGGCACTGAGCATATTTATGGTGAGTATACGAGCGAAGCGTTGGTTAGTCCAGAAGGAGGGGAGAAGATGATGAAGTCGGGTTCAAACACGTCCAGCTTGAGGTGTCCATAGGATATTCTACTAAAGTTACCTCATCAAAAGTGAAAGAGAAAGTCGCTCAGTCGTGTCTGACTCTTTGCAACCCCATGGACTATATGGTCCACGGAATTCTCCAGGTCAGAATACTGGAGTGGGTAGCCTTTCCCTTCTCTGGGGGATCTTCCCAACCCAGGGATCGAACCCTTGTCTTCCGCATTGCAGGTGGATTCTTTACCAGCTGAGCCACCAGGGAAGCCCAAGATACCTCAGAGAGTTGGATACGGCTGGATGAGGTTCAAGTGCACGTGTCTAGACTGCAAAGAGACAGTCTCTACAAGGTAGGAAGACGGAGCCGACGTGTCAGAAGACACTGAGTTGCAATAGGTTGGTCTGACATCCTTGCCCTCCAAAGTGCTGCCCTGACATTTGACAAAACGGACAGTAAATCTCTTAGGGATGATAAGGGTTGTCACAAATTCTTTTCGTAGGTGGAACTCTTTCTTGGTGCTGCTCAAAAGATGCCGTGTGGGCAGCCATATATCTACATATACATCAGCCTATCTCTACTCGCTAACACTGAGTGCTGACTGTGCATCAGGGACTATTCCAAACCATGAACTAACTATCTCACTGAATCCTCACAACAAGATCTGGAGGCGCATCTAATCATCAATCCCATTTAACAGATGTGGAAACTGAGGCACTGAGATCCAGTCTGTGTCACTTCCTCTTAAACCATAACAGTAACTCTCTAGATACATCAAAAAACCGAACAATTTAGTTGCTAAAGCCAATTGTCCAGTGTATGAAGAGAATCTCCAAGTTGATGAAACCCACATGGTTTGTATAAAAGGTCTGGCAGTTTTATCTTAGAGGAGCAAGCCCTACCCTCCCTTAATAGAAATGCCCCTTCCTGACCTTCACCATCAGCGCTTCTCTGGCACTCTTTCCCGGCAGCTGATTGAACACATTAAATCAGCCCACAGGAATAAGTTAAACTCTATTAGTCACTCTGTAAAAATGCTGTCTATTTATTTATTATGAGACTAGACTCTGTAATTTAATACCACCTGCAATGATTCCTGAAAGTGGCAATATTTTACCACTACGATCTGATTAATTGACCTGTTCAAACAGAACTCTGAATCAAGCATAACTTCCCTTTGACAGAAGTGTATTCATCTTCATCTAAAGGCAGACTTCTTGACTCATCAGGGAGAACAAACAGCTCGTCACGTGGAACCAATTAACATCATCCAAGGTAACATGTACCTCTAAAGAAATATTCGTAAGCTCCTAATATTTCCTTAATATATGTTTGTATATATATATACACACACATACACAAGGAAATACATACTTTATGATTTCAGCTACATGATGGCTGAAAACACAGGCATTTAACACAGTACATGATATCGAAGGACTGGACAGTGGCTTTTCTTGGTGGCCGAGGTAGGGAGGGTCCGGACCTGGGATGAGGCGTGTGGGGGTCCGCTGAGGGAGTGGGTGGGTTCCGGTGCTGACTTCATGACTGTGGTCACTTTGTGAAAACTCTTCGTGTCAACACTTTATTTATATATGTTATCCTTTGCTAAAATGTTTGCCAAAAATTAAGCGGACAAAAAAAGAAATTCATACTTAGGTAGCAACATCAAGCAGGCATTTAACTACAAATGACACTATCCCAACTCTCCCACATTTGAGATGCATCTGGATGGGCAAGTCATATTAAATGAGCCTTGACGTGAACAATCTAGAACCAGAAAAGAACCCCTGGCATTTCAGAGACTGAAGGGATATTTAATTCATAAGACAAAAAGCGGATTCCACAAACAAAAGGAATATCAGGGAACGTGAAAGAACATTCAGTAAACAAAAATACGATCGTCAAACAAAAGACTAGCTATATGTAGATGCAGAGTGGAATCACTTGGCTGCACGCCTGAAATTAACACAAGTTTGTAAATCAGTTATAGTCCAAATAAAAATTTTTTAAAGAGCCTTGATTTACTTACAAGAATAACATGTACATGATAGATGGGTTAAATATGGCTAAGTATATAAGCAATATATGTATATATATATTTACATGCATAATCAATGTATACACACAGTCTGTCAATTTGTAACTTGCTATGCAAATTAAGCATCATTACTACTATTATTCATTGGAAGGACTGATGCTGAAGCTCCAATACTTGGGCCACCAGCTGTGAAGAGCCAACTTGTTGAAAAAGACTCTGGTGCTGGGAAAGACTGAAGGCAAATGAGAAGTGGGCAGGAGGATCAGATGGTTAGATAGCAGCATTGACATGAATTCGAGCAAACTCCAGGAGATGGTGAAGGACAGGGAAGCTTGGTGTGCTGCATTCCATGAGGTTGCAAAGAGTCGGGCATGACTTAGCCACTGAAAAACAGCAACTAAACAATTATTATTGTAATTGCTGCACAATCCTCTCTGTCACTCTCCCTGACACAGTCTGAGCAGAGTACTCAATATGTTGATTTTTTAAGAATTTTGTATTTAGTTCATCAAAATAGTAGTAATAGGAAGAGGGTAAAGCTAATTAGTTACCGCAGTTCTGTTCCTGTCTATGAATCCCAAAATCCGATTGTCCGTGAAATTTCCAGGCAGGGGTAGCCTTTTTCCTGGATGACTTAGCAGCCTCTTACACAAACTCTTCCTGATCTTTTCCTCAAGCCCAGAACTAAAATTCAAAATGAGTCATTTCCTTGATTGACAATAGAGAACACTACTTGGAGGCAAATCTTTCGAAGAGAGAACTTAACAGACCATTCTGTCATTAACACCCTTTCTTACATTACTCACTTTTCCAGCCTCCCACCAGGGGATCAGAATCCTGGGGGAAAGAAAACATGAAAGGTGGGTTTATAACTTTAGAAGATCAGCCATTCCACCTTCGTATACTGGATGCATAGGGACAAGGATCTTGTTCTTTTAGTTTCTAGGTCACCAGTATCTAGGGAGCCATATACAGCTCTGAGGGTGAATATTGTCAACTTCTAGGATATTTTCTCCCAGTAGGAAAAAAAAGTAGCATTTTATGTGATTTCGTTTCCAAAGAATCGCCAAGAGTTCCCAGGTGACACTAATGCAAATAAATGCAAGGCCATTTGTGAAACACCTGCTTGCTTTGTTGTTGCTCAGTTGCTAAGTCAAGTCCAACTCTTCGCAACCCCTATGGACCACAGCGTGCCGGGCTCCCCTGTCCTTTACTCTTCACATCAGGTGGCCAAAGTACTGGAGCTTCAGCTTTAGCATCCAGTCTTCCAGTGAATATTCAGGGTTGATTTCCTGTAGGATGGACGGGTTTGATCTCCTCGAAGTCCAAGGGACTCTCAAATTCTTCCTCCAGCATCACATTTCGAAGGCATCAGCTCTTCAGCACTCAGCCTTTTTTATTGTCCAGCTCTCACATCCATACAAGACTACTGGAAAAACCGTAGATTTGACTATATGGACCTTTGTAGGCGAAGTAGTGTCTCTACTTTTTAATTACACTGTCTAGGTTTGTCGTTGCTTTTCTCCCAAGGAGGAGACTGTAAAAGGGTTTCATGATCAGGTAAGTATGGTAAATACTGCATCCAAGATCCCCTTATCAGAGAGTCACAATGTTCGTTAGGAGTAAACAAACCTGTTCTCTTTTATCACTGTGGTTCAAACTCATGAGACTTTTGTTTTTGCATGGCAGACACAAGAACTCTTCTGGAACCCTGAGAAACAGTGATGTGGATTAAAATAGCTCCAAGAATTATTAGCCAACAGTAAAGACAGTGACAGAAAGGCTTACACAGAGAAAATGAGACATGCCTGAGCAACTGGGTAAACGTTGGCCTGCGTCCTACCAAATCCTTTGATGTAAAAAAGATGGAGCCTAACTGACTTCCCGAGAACATGCTTGCCCCAAAGTGAAAGTGAAGTTGCTCAGTCGTGTCTGACTCTTTGCGAGTCCATGGACTATAGCCTGCTAGGCTACTCCATCCATGGGATTCTCCAGGGAAGAACACTGGGGTGGGGGGGTTGCCATTTCCTTCTCCAGGGGATCTTCCCAACACAAGGATCAAACCCAGGTCTCCCGCACTGCAGGCAGACTCCTTACCGTCTGAGCCACCAGGGGCTCCACGCTCACCTGCAATATACAGGGACCATGTCTCTCTCTTGGACCTTCTAGAATGAAGCAGGAATTGGAGGAGGAGGCAGAGGTAGAGGAGAAGATTCTACAAATGAATGTGTCCCGTTTCAGGATTTCAACAAAAGCGGGCCTGGTGGCCAGTGAGCAGCCACTAACATCCAGGCTTCCAGGAGCTAACACACCTCCCATCAAAGAGAAGATGCAGAAATTCACGTTCTCATCTGGCAAAATCTAGTTGATGACTTCAAATGTGCTGCCAAGCCTCACAGAAGGAAAAGAGCTATTCATTCACTGCAAAGAGGTATTTTCTTACTTAAGAGCAATTCCACGATCCCTCATTAGTCTACTTTGGTGTTTTTCTACCTAAAATTAGACCTTAATCACTCTCTCCAGCCCAGTGTTGAGGAAACTTGATTGCAGCCAACTGTGAGTGAAATGAATTCAGTGAGTCTCAACCAGCATTTGCTGTAAATGAGATAGAATGGAATGAAATGAATTAGATGATATCAGAGCATCAGACACAGCAAGAGTGATTATTATTTTTTTACAAAATTATAATTTACGTTTGTACATCTATTCATATATGTGTATATACACACTGTGTTATAAAATAAAATGTATTTCTTACTTCAAGCTGTAACCAGAAACATCTAACCACCAGTGATGCAACCTAATGCCCCCATTTTATGACTGTACTGAACCCCAGAGAAGTTTAGCAACTTGCCCAAAGACACACAGCTAACACGAGCTATACTTAGAATCTAGCAACTCTGACCCCTTGTTCAATGCTCTTGGCATTCTGCCCAATAATCCTGTTCAAAAACAAAAATTACACCTCCTTTCTGCCTTTTAAGATTCCTGCCTATAAGACTTATCTAAAGAAATCTTTTCAATAACCCTCAGCTCATTGCCTTAAACAAAACTCTACATAAAATACAGTAACATTGACCTCTGCTGAGATGTGTGCCAGAGAGACATGAAGCCTGAGGCAAAACCTGAAGGAGTTTCATGCTTGCCTTGTAAACTTCCTGACTAAATATGACAGGAGAGAACACAGCCAGAAGTGCTGTAAAATTCCTATTAAATAATGTTTCTCTTAAGTAGGTACTGCTGACAAAATAAACCATACTCTCCCATTTTGTGCTTTATGATCTAATTCTCCTGTCAACAGAGCTAAGATATTTTTTCCCCAAAAAAGAAGGAAAAGATGACTTCAGCAGCAGTAGGAAACTTATCCCCCAACTAATGAGAGCTTGTTATAAATAATAACAACAGGATCCTAAAGGTTTGTAATAGCCGTGAAATTGCACAGAACCCTCTCAAGGGCAGGGCTTCCCAGGGAGTGCAGAGGAAAAGAACCTGCCTACCAGTGCAGGGGATGCAGGAGACGCAGGTTCGATCCCTGCGTCGGGAAGATCCCCTGGAGAAGGAAATGGCAGCCCACTCCAGGATTCTTCACTGGAAAATTCCATGGACAGAAGAGCCTGGCGGGCTACAGTCCACGGGGTCACAAAGCATCAGATATGGCCGAGCACAGCACACAGCACGACTCTCAAAGGCTTTGAGTCAGAAATGAAAATCTAAAAGCATAGCATTTTCAGTGAAACTGCAGACTGGCAGAAGTTGGTAGAGAACAAGAGGAAAGTGGATGAGGGGTTGGTTTTCTTCTTTTTAAATAATTTTATTTTATAAAAATAAAGGACAGAAATGGCAGGGACCTAACAGGAGCAGAAGAGATTAAGAAGAGGTGGCAAGAATACATAGAAGAACTATAGAAGAAAGGTCTTAATGACACAGATAACCATGATGGTGTGATCACTCACCTAGTGCCAGACATCCTGGAATGCGAAGTCAAGTGGGCCTTAGGAAACTTTACTATGAACATAGTTAGTGGAGGTGATGGAATTCCAGCTGACCTATTTCAAATCCAAAAAAGATGATGCTGTGAAAGTGCTGCACTCAATATGCCAGCAAATTTGGAAAACTCAGCAATGGCTACAGGACTGAAAAAGGCCAGTTTTCATTCCAATACTAAAGAAGGGAAATGCCAAAGAATGCTCAAACTACTGCACGATTGCACTCATCTCACATGCTAGCAAAGTAGTGCTCAAAATCCTTCAAGCTAGGCTTCAACAATACATGAAACAAGAAATTCCTGACACACAAGCTGGATTTAGAAAAGGCAGAGGAACCAGAGATCAAATTGCCAGCATGCACTGGATCATAGAAAAGGCAAGGGAGTTCCAGAAAAACATCAACTTCTGCTTCATTGACTGTGTGGATCACAATAAACTGGAAAATTCTTAAAGGGATGGGAATACCAGACCACCTGACCTGCCTCTTGAGAAACCTCTATGCAGGTCAGGAAGCAAGAGTTAGAGCTGGACATGGAACAACAGACTGTTTCCAAATAGGAAAAGGAATACATCAAGGCTGCATATTGTCACCCTGCTTATTTAACTTATATGCAGAGTATACCATTAGAAATGCTGGGTTTTGGATGAATCATAAGGCGGAATCAAGATTCCCAGGAGAAATATCAACAACTTCAGATATGCAGATGATACTACTCTAAATGGCAGAAAGTGAAGAGGAACTAAAGAAACTCTTGATGAGGGTGAAAAAGGAGAGTGAAAAACCTGGCTTAAAACACAACATTCAAAAAATGAAGATCATGGCATCTGGTCCCATCATTTCATGGCAAACAGATGGTGAAACAATGGAAAGAGTAACAGACTTTATTTCCTTGGGCTTCAAAATCACTGTGGATGGTGACTGCAGCCACAAAATTAAAAGACAATTTCTCCTTGGAAAGAAAACTATGACAAACATAGACAGCATATTAAAAAGCAGAGCCATCACTTTGCCAGCAAAGGTCCATCTAGTCAAAGCTATGGTTTTTTCAGTAGTCATGTACAGATGCAAGAGTTGGACCATAAAGAAGACTGAGCACCAAAGAACTGATGCTTTCAAACTGTGGTGCTGGAGAAGACTCTTGAGAGTCCTTTGGACTGCAAGGTGATCAAACTAGTCAATTCTAAATGAAATCAACCTTGAATATTCACTGGAAGGACTGATGCTAAAGCTGAAGCTCCAATACTTTGGCCACCTGATGCGAAGAGCCAACTCATTGGAAAAGACCCTGATGCTGGGAAAGATTGAAGGCAGGAAAAGAGGGCAACAGAGGATGAGATGGTTGGATGGTGTCACCAACTCAACAGACACAAGTTTGAGCAAATTCTGGGAGACAGTGAAGGACAGGGGAGCCTGGCTTGCTGCAGTCAACCGGGTCACAAAGAGTTGGACACGACTGAGCAACTGAACAACCACATTTTCATTTTATATTTTTGCCATGTAGCGTGTAGATCTTAGTTCCCCAACCAGGTATCAAACCCACACCCTCTGCTGTGGAAGCACAGAGTCTTAATCACTGACTGCCAGGGAAGTCCCTCATTTTCTTCTTTAAATCTTTTACAAATAATTATGCAAGGAACTTGGAGCTGCTCAAAGGGAAATCTGAGACAGCAAATATATATATATATATATATATATATATATATATATATATATATTGCTCATGGTTTTGAAAACAGTTCTCTAAAACAATAACTGGTACATAGGAAAATGCATGCTGACAGGAATTTGCAAAGACCACTTTTATTTTTTGTCTTGTTTTCTCCCCCAGGGCAACTTTGCCAGCCATCATTTTTCTTGAAAGATTTCTCTCCCCCTGAGGTGCTCCACATATAAGCCGTAATAAGACAATGAAACAGATGCAATTCAAAATGTAGGTAAGGGAGAATGTGGACAGAATAGATTCTATAGTGTCCCTTGGTACTAACTTGAGTGATGGGAAACTTTTCCACGGAAATGCCCTAGTCCTCTGAGTTTATGTTATATTCAGAGGAATAAGAAGCTCTCAGGATCCATCCTGTACCTAGTTTGTGGGCCCTCAGAGCAATCGGGTAAATCAGTACGACAGAATGATTTCATCTGAATCAGTCATTAGGCCCTGACACAGCTCCCATCATACCAAGTCCTGGCTTCCCAACTTTTGTCAACACTCCTCTTTCTTTTTTTAACTCAGCTATTTGCTCTAAAGCTCTCTATTTCCCATTACAAAACAGTACAGTGCTCATAACAATACTTGTAGCTATAATGTTTACTAAATGCTTTCTTTGTGTCAGGTTCAGTTTCAGTTCAGTTGCTCAGGCTTGCTGTCCGACTCTGCAACCCCATGGACTGCAGCACGCCAGGCCTCCCTGTCCATCACTAGCTCCCGGAGTTTACTCAAACTCATGTCCATTGAGTCGGTGATGCCATCCAACCATCTCACCCCCTATCGTCACTATCCTATTTGCTTTACGTGTTTTAACTCAAATTTCACAAGTTGGTAAAGTAGACAAGGGTAGGATCTAAGAAGGCAAAGGTTTCTGTTTTTGTTCACTGCTTTATGACTGTAGATGGTTTCTGGCATACAGTACGTGGTCAGTAAATGTCCCCACCATACAGTTCAGAAAAGTGAGGCATAGAAAAGTCTCTCGTCCCAGGTCAAAAAGGTATGAAGTAGCAAAGCTCACATGTAAAATAAGTGTGCCTAATGGCTCGTAGTGTTATTCATGGTGACTTCTATTCAGTTATTCTTTGCATGAAGCTTTTCAAAACATCTATTTAATTGGGTTTTTCTAACTTAAAATTTCTTTTCGTTGAAAAGTTTTAAGATTCTGAAGATATACACAAACAACAATAAAAATATATCCCACTAACTGAATGCTAACCACTATTAGTGTTTTGGAGGGTTTCAAAATCTCTGATAAATTTCTATGAATGTAGTTACTGGATTAAAGGATATGGTCTCCAATGGGACTTTCCTGGTGGTCCAGTGGCTAAGAATCTGCCTTACAATGCAGGGGACGTGGGTTCCATCCTGGATCAGGGAACTAAGATCCCAAATATCTCAGAGCAGCTAAGCCCGAGAGCCACACTATTGAAGCCTACGCTCTGGAGCCTGCAAGTCCAGGCACTGCAATCAAAGCTCCGGCAGGATGCAACAAAGATCTCACATCTTGCAACTCAGACCTGACTCAAGGCAAATAAATAAATAAATACTTTTAAAAAAGAATATGATCTCCATAATACACATTCTGAGTTTGGAAAATATAGGGCTCATCAATTTTTATTCAAACATTAAAAAGCGGGCTACTCTTACCCAGTGATGAATGAAAAGGTGTGTAGTTGCCAATAATTAGCTAAAAGTGCATTATATAAAATGTTATAACAAGATATTACCGTTATATAACAATATTACAACTTGTTCTACCTCACACAAACAAAACTACCTTCCCCTATAGTCAGGACTCAGGGGCTCCCAACAACCATTCATTTATAGGAGCCAGAAAGTTCAGCTGTCAACCGTGACCCATCGAACCAAAAAGACGTGAACTTGGATGACCAAGCAACTGGCTTCAAGTTACACGGAAATTAAATCAGTATGGAGATGTGCCCCCAAATTAGGGAAATGCATGAGAATGACCAACTGAGACAGCCTAAAACAAAATCAGACCAGTGGCCTCCAATTTTTTTTATTTTCACCACAATCAAGAAAGTATTTTAGCATAAGCTTTTAACAGGGATTTTTATTATAACATGTATACATGTATCACTGCATTGACATATTCTAAACCATATGAAAAAATATTTTTAACCAGAGGAAATTAGTTTAAAAAATAAACGTTAATGTTGTTTTTCCACACACTAATGGATTATTGCACATCCTGGAATACTTTCACTCTCTTGTTTGAAAGCCACTCACGAGTTGACTGAGGAGCCTGTGTTTTAAGGATGGTGCCTGCTTCTTTTCAATTCAAGCCATATTTGTCTTATGATGGTTTTGCTCACAATAGTAAGTAAAGTCCAATATTTTCTCTGTCCATAGTTTTGCCTGACCTAGATTGTTCTTCACACAACAGTAAATAAAAGATGCATAATGCCCAAAGTGCTGTGCCAAGTCCCACATCATAAACTCATATCATGTCATTCTCCAAAACCAAGAGAGATTAAGAAATTTCTATTTTTAGATGAATGAATAAAGAAGATGTGGTGTATGTATATACACACCACACACACACACACACACACACACACACAATGGAATACTACTTGGCCATAAAAAAGAATGGAATAATGCCATTTGCAGCAACGTACATGAATCTAGAGATTATCAGATTGAAGTCAAAAAGAGAAGGACAAATACTGTATGATATCACTTGTATGTGGAATCTAAAATATTATGCAAAAGAACTCACATATGAAACAGAAACAGATTCACACAATCATCCTTTCAAAAAAATTGATAACAATACAATGTTTTATATGTGAAGATGCCCATCTAAGCATTGTAAGGAAAAAGAAAATCAGAAGTAATGTAAATGTCCACCAGTTAGGGCACTGTTTTTGGTTAAAACATGTATCCAGCAGGATAATAAGCAGCCATTACAATTGTTGATGAATACCTATATTTTATTGAAATGGAAAGATGGAGACAATTTATCGTTAAGGTTTAAAAAAAGGTAGGCATCGCCAGGCCAGATGGGGAACATAAAAAAGGGAAATAAACACCCAAAGAGACTACCCAAGGTGCTAAAGTTGATCTTTGTGCTCCTCTCTGCTTTTTTCATAAGTCAGACCTGGCTGTATACACCTTCCAATATGCTAAAGCTTGATTTTTCTTTTATCAATATTTCCAGGAAATACATCATGTACTCCAAACAGCTTCCTAGCTGGAAACAATTTGAACATTGAGACCAACAATTATAGACAAATGTAGTAATTCTAGATTGGCTGGCAGATTGCCAAAGAACCTGGATGCATGATTAGACAGCTCTTCCAAATATTTTACCCAATGGCAAGAGGTTCTGCTGTTTGGATAACTGAGATTGATGACCCTAAATTACTGGATAATCCCAAAGATTCTAAATCTGTTTTAGCAAAGGAAATAGTAACAGCCAACATTCTCAATGAAGTGGTGGCAATCCTTTGTAGTATAAAACACAAAGTCTGAGGGATATTTCCATGTTGGCTCTTAATTAGAACCCTCTAGAGAAAGGGCCTGTCAGATCCAGAGATGTATATATCCTGCTGACAAGTTCCCATGGGAAAAGTATCTGTCAATACAAGTCCAGTCTCACCTCCCCCAGATGGAGCAAAAATCAATATCTCTGCTTCCTACCTCCTTCAAGAGAGTGCTGAGAGTATTCAAACAGCCCCTGAAAGATTAGAGATTGACTGTGTTATCACCGGTCAGCTGCCTGAGCTACAGTTCATAACAATTTGGGTCGTCCTCCGACAGCCACCAAAAAAGTTCCCTAGATGCACAAGCTTATTTTAAAGTACATGGAATCAAGCAGCTTGGAAAGACCAGAGTGAGAAGATGCTGAGGACCAGGCCACCCATCTCAGATGTGCCCCGTCCCTCCCAAGTCTTAGCCTAGAGCACACGCTCTCATCCTTTACCCACACGTCACCCAAGCGAAAAGGAGACTGACATTCCAGGGAATCTATCAAGTGTATGTTTAGTTTCACTTCTGAAATGCTCAGTTAAAGGTGGCTTAAAGGTTCTTAAAATCAAAAAAAGACGAAAGAAACCCAGACCTGAGTGAGGTGAATATTCCCATTGTCACGTCTTCAGGTGTCAGATTTCCCAAGGGGGAAGAAAAGGACTGCAGGTCACGTAATTCCAAGAATCACTAATGAAGAAGCTTTACCTTATTATTCTGCTTATTTATTTACTCCTATTATATTTTATCTTCTTCTGTATTCCGTCATTCCTAATTCTTCTTGCCACCGACTCCATTTTGAAACCCTATGGGATATTACTTGTTTGCTTGCTCAGTCACTCAGTTGTCTCTGACCCTTTGTGACCCCATGGACTGTAGACCACCAGGATCCTCAGTCCACAGTATAGCTGCTGCTGCTGCTAAGTCGCTTCAGTCGTGTCCGACTCTGTACGACCCCATAGATGGCAGCCCACCAGGCTCCCCCATCTCTGGGATTCTCCAGGCAAGAGCACTGGAGTGGGTTGCCATTTCCTTCTCCAATGCAGGAAAGTGAAAAATGAAGAGGCGGCAAAAACCCCAGGCAAGAGTACTGGAGTTGGCTGCCATTTCCTCCTCTAGGGGATCTTCCAGACCCAGGGATCAAATCCTGTGTCTCCTGCCTTGCAGGTGGATTCTTTACTGATTCAGTTCAGTTCAGTTCAGTCGCTCAGTCGTGTCCTACTCTCTGCGACCCCATGAATCGCAGCACGCCAGGCCTCCCTGTCCATCACCAACTCCCAGAGTTCACTCAGACTCATGTCCATTGAGTCAGTGATGCCATCCAGCCATCTCATCCTCTGTTGTCCCCTTCTCCTCCTGCCCCTAATCCCTCCCAGCATCAGAGTCTTTTCCAATGAGTCAACTCTTCCCATGAGGTGGCCAAAGTACTGGAGTTTCAGCTTTAGCATCATTCCTTCCAACGAAATTCCAGGACTGATCTCCTTTAGAATGGACTGGTTGGATCTCCTTGCAGCCCGAGGGACTCTCAGGAGTTTTCTCCAACACCACAGTTCAAAAGCATCAATTCTTTGCTGCTCAGCCTTCTTCACAGTCCAACTCTCACATCCATACATGACTACTGGAAAAACCATAGCCTTGACTAGACGGACCTTAGTCGGCAAAGTAATGTCTCTGCTTTTGAATATACTGTCTAGGTTGGTCATAACCTTCCTTCCAAGGAGTAAGCATCTTTTAATTTCATGGCTGCAATCACCATCTACAGTGATTTTGGAGCCCCCCCCAAAAAAAATTCTGACACTGTTTCCACTGTTTCCCCATCTATTTCCCGTGAAGTGATGGGACTGGATGCCATGATCTTCATTTTCTGAATGTTGAGCTTTAGGCCAACTTTTTCACTCTCCACTTTCACTTTCATCAAGAGGCTTTTTAGTTCCTCTTCACTTTCTGCCATAAGGGTGGTGTCATCTGCATATCTGAGGTGACTGATATTTCTCCTGGCAATCTTGATTCCAGCTTGTGTTTCTTCCAGTCCAGCGTTTCTCATGATGTACTCTGCATAGAAGTTAAATAAGCAGGGTGACAATATACAGCCTTGACGCACTCCTTTTCCTATTTGGAACCAGTCTGTTGTTCCATGTGCAATTCTAATTGCTGCTTCCTGACCTCACTAGTTAGCTGCCACCTTGGGGAGAGGAAGGTATTCAATGCTGCCTGGGAAGTACTTGGGAACCCCTATTTCTACCCAATAGAAGATTCACTTTCAGCTCTACTTCTTATCAGAAAGCTAATTTTTCTGTCAACAGTAATGAAACATTCTTCTTCCAAGCACTAAAGTGAAGCTCATGGAAAACACAAGAGCAAATGGCCAAAGCCTTGAGAACAGCTGGAGCAGAGAGTGAGAAAACTATAGGAACAGACAGCTATTATCTCATTCTTGGGATAATAATAATCAGTAACCAACAGTTTTCTGAAAGTAATATTCACTAGGAATATAGTAGATAAATACTCTAAGTAAAATAATTTGGGACCTCTTCTTAAAAACAGAAAGAGTATTTTTTCACCAGCAAGAGTCATGATAAAACAAAAGCTCTGGATATACCAATATGGGAAAAGTACAGTATAAAAAAATACATTAGAGGATGACCACAGTTTATGTCATAGTGGGAGAGATGTCCAGATTAGACCAGAGCAGGGCCACTTCTCTTCACACTCACTTATCATTTCCTTTAGAGAAAGAATTAGGCTACAACCCTACTATATATATAGGCTTCCCAGGTACCACTAGCAGTAAAGAACCTACCTGTCAGTGCAAGAGATGCAAGAGACATGGGTTCGATCCCTGGGTCAGGAAGATCCCCTGGAAGAGGGCATGCAACTCACTCCAGTATTCTTGCCTGGAGAATCCCCTGGAGAGAGGAGTCTGGAGGGCTATCGTCCATAGGGTCGCACAGAATTGGACAAAACTGAAGTGACTTAGCATGCAGACACTACTATATGTATATATATACATATATATATATACACTTTTGATTTGCTCTATAATTTTTTAAGTCTAGAAAACTTGCATAGCTTTCATCCAAAAGTATAAGTTCAGTAATTATTAATTAATATATCTTCACATATTTATGAATTAAGACTACCTCCAGATGGCATGAAAAGGAAATATCTTGAATATGGTGGACCCACAGAAGTCAGGATTCTAGCACCTGGTGGGGAAGGTACCAAGTACATAAAGAATAATGTTCTAGAATGTCAATGCCTTCTAAAATGTTACCATGAAAGTGATAGTGAGAGTCTCTCAGTTGTGTCCAACTCTTTGTGATCCCGTGGACTGTAGCTCCGCAGGCTCTTCTGTCCATGGAATTCTTCAGGCCAGAATACTGGAATGGGTAGTGGTTCCCTTCTCCAGGGATCTTCCAAACTCAGAAACTGAACCCAGGTCTCCCGCATTGCAGGCGGATTCTTTACTGCCTGAGCCACCAGGGAAGCCCAAGAACAGTCCAGTGGGTAGCCTATCCCTTCTCCAGGGTCTTCCAGACCCAGGTATTGAACTGGGGTTTCCTGCATTGCAGGCAGGTTCTTTACCAACCGAGCTACCAGGGAAGCCCATATGCTGCCTTAGCAGGAGTTTAAGAATCCTCTCTGCATTTAGTTTGGTACTTAGATGACAAAGATGAGGTTCTGATTCTTCTTTCTGAGCAAGGCCTAGAAAAAAAGTTCTTTATTTTAAAACCTGATCTGCCTATATGAACAGGTTTTCAGCAAGTGGACTTCTGTGTACTGAACTAAGAAATGACTCAGTTCACAAAGGGGATCAGCCCCTGAGATAAACACAGTCTCCAGGAGTAACTGAACAGGCAAACCTTTTCAATGAAACAGCCATAGCTTCCTTCTTCCCCTTCCTCGTCCTCCTCCTTCTTGTCTTTTAGTGTTTACAGTGCTTCACAGTCAGTCATATTCAAATACAGTCACAATTTCTAAGCCAAATACTAATGTTTGCTATCTGATATTTTAGGGGAACCATGTTACTCCTGCCTGTCTGAAAAGAAAGAACCTATCGTTGTTTCACCCGCAGGTGTAGAGGCTCTCTCAGATGTCCAATCCTGGCTCCTTTCTAAAGGTATCAGTAACTGTAAAGTTGATTCCCAAATCCTTCATCCAATAAGCTTGTGCCTACTACTACCATGTGCTAGGCACTAGGTGCATAAAGATGAGAAAAATAAAGTCCCCATTGTTCAAAACTTTTAAGGAAAAGTGTCAAAAACACAGAATGCACTAAAGAAGCATAAGTACCATAGTAGGGGTTTCCCTGGTGGTTCAGACGGTAAAGAATCTCCCTGCAGCCCAGGAGACCCAAGTTCAATTCCTAGGTCAGGAAGATCCCCTGGAGAAGGGAATGCAACCCACTCCAGTCTTCTTGCCTGGAGAATCCCATGGACAGAGGAGCCTGGCAGGCTACAGTCCATGGGGTCACAAGGAGTCAGACAGGACTGAGTGACTAACACCGCAATAGAGATCTGAACAAAGACATGAGTACACGGAGAAGCTGGTGATCTGAGCGGCTATTCCAATGTGGTTTCCCAATTATAGATAACATTTTTGGGTCTGATAAACAGTTCTGGGCTGTTGCTCATTGTTTTGCAGGAACATATCCACTTTCTCTGTGCAAGATTTTACTACCAGAGAGGATTACAGGCTCAAACCAACCATAATATCACTATTACTATTCAGCAGGCTAAAAGGTCATTTTTCTTGGAGTCATCTTTTAGGTGTCTTCCCTGCTAATTCAATCTCAGTGAAGTCTTTGACTTCATAGGGATGTGAAGTGATAGATTTATATGAGGTTGGAGATGAATAAAAAGAAGTCATTCCATATTGTAGACTTAAAGAAATTAGAATGGAATGGTGAAAAGAAATGAGAAGGGTGGTCAAGGGCTCTTTCAGGAATGTATTAATAAGATGTCCCCAAACTACTATCTGTGCAATCATGCCTTAATTTATGTATTACATGCCATCTAAGAAATTGGACTGTGAATCAATGTTTGAGTCAAATTCTATTTCAGATGTACCCCCGGGCAATTTAAAGAAATAATTTAGTAAATCTCCTCCTAAAGCAGAGACTGTTTTACAATGTGAATAATCACTTCCTCATTTTATGTCTTGTAAGTTGGAGTTTTGTCAAGTCTACCTAATGCAAGGCAATCTACACCTTCTAGTTTATGAGAAAAAAATAATTACTATGAAGGAAATGGTAGCACACGGCCGACTTTATCTCCAGATGCATTTTAGTCTTTAAGTTGGTGAGGTCAGCTGTTCTAGTTTTAAATAACTTGCACGAGGTAGACCAGTATCTCAGGACAGAGGCAGACTAGGAAGGGGAAAACTGGGGTGCAGACAACCCTGGAAAGAGAGAGAGAGAAGGAAGGAAGAAGGGAAGAAGAGAGGGAGGTGGGGAGGAAGGGAGGGAAAGAAGAAGGGAAGAAAGAAAGGCAGAGAAAGAAAGGCAGAGAAACAGGGGCAGAGGAAGGAAAAGGGGCCATCTAGCTCATCACTTCTTAAAATTTAAGGCACACATGAGTTACCTCAGTTCACTTCAGTTCAGGCGTTTAGTCATGCCAACTCTTTGCAACCGCATGGACTGCAGCACACCAGGCCTCCCTGTCCATCACCAATTCCCAGAGTTTACTCAAACTTATGTCCATTGAGTGATGCCATCCAACCATCTCATCCTCTGTCATCCTCTTCTCCTCCCACCTTCAATCTTTCCCAGCACCAGGGTCTTTTCCAATGAGTCAGTTCTTTGCATCAGGTGGCCAAAGTATTGGAATTTCAGCTTCAGCATCAGTTCTGCCAATGAATATTCAGGGCTGATTTCCTTTAGGATGGACTGGCTGGATCTCCTTAGAGTCCAAGAGACTCTCAAGAGTCATCTCCAACACCACAGTTCAAAAGCATTCTTCGGTGTTCAGCTTTCTTTATAGTCCAACTCTCACATCCACACATGACTACTGGAAAAACCATAGCTTTGACTAGACGGACCTTTGTTGGCAAAGTAATGTCTCTGCTTTTGAATCTGCTGTCTATGCTTTTAAATATGAGTCACCTGAAGTTTGCAGATTCTGATTTGGGAGCCTAGGGTGAGACCCAGAGGTTCTGCTTTCTAACAAGTTGCTGGTGATGCCAAGGCTGCTGCTGCCATGAACCACAAGTCAAGCAGCTAGGATGTAAGTGAAGTCTCTAAAATAGATGGTTAGAAGCATGCCTCGGAGAAGGCAATGGCACCCCACTCCAGTACTCTTGCCTAGAAAATCCCAGGGATGGAGGAGCCTGGTAGGCTGCAGTCCATAGGGTCACTAAGAGTCGGACACGACTGAGAGACTTCACTTTCACTTTTCACTTTCATGCATTGGAGAAGGAAATGGCAACCCACTCCAGTGTGCTCTCCTGGAAAATCCCAGGGACGGCAGAGCCTGGTGGGCTGCCGTCTATGGAGTCGCACAGACTCGGACACGACTGAAGCGACTTAGCAGCAGCAGCAGCAGCATGCCTGAACCTCCTGCAACTTGAATCAGTAACTTGAACCTCCAGGCAAAATGACTTCCAGGTCTTCAAACCATATTAGTGAAGGAAAAAGATCAAGAGAAGAAAGGAACTCGCTGCGACAGTATTTCCTGTTCCTCGGGGTTTGTTTTTTCTCTGCTGCACTCCCACCCCCACCCTCTCTTTGTCTGGGGATGACTTTATTTGGAGCAGGGAATCTGCTACCATCACATTTTTCAGCAGCGTTTTCGTGGTTTTTCATAGCAGCCACGAAAAGGCAGGGCACAGTGGAGCTGGTCAAAGGTTTTAGCTTTGATCTCACACAATATCATTTCTCTAAAACATCCAATGCTCATTTTTTGAGCAAAATTAATGCAGTGTCTTTCACTCTGGCTCTCTCCCTCTCCTGAGATGTCTCTGGGAACAATAGTGCTGTACATGGAAAGTTTTTCCTTTGAACTAAGGCAAAGGGAACACGTAAGCCCCAGAACACCTTTGGGCTCTAAACACAGCATCAGCTTTGAAATGAATGATGAGACTAGAGCTCTATATTTTTAGAAACACATATTTACTGAAAAAAATTGCAGGTATGCTATTGCACAAGTTTTTTAAAAGCCCGGGCCCAGAACTTCACTGATGGTGCAGTGGTAAGAATCCGTGTGTCAGTGCAGGGCATGTGGGTTCAATCCCTGGTTGGGGAAGATCCCGCATGTGCCACAATTACTGAGCTCGCGTGTCACAGCTACTGAAGCCTCTGCACTGAGAGCCGGCACTCTGCAAAGAGAAGCCCGCGCACCATGGTGAAGAGTAGCACCCGCTCACCACGACCAGAGAGAACCTGAGCGCAGCAAGGAAGATACCAGCGCAGCCAACACATAAAGAGACAAAGCCCTGGCCCAAATGAAGGCTGAAAAGACCCTCCCCTCATCTGGGCCTCAGGATAATTTCTACACCTTGGTTTCCTCAATTGTGTAAGAGAATTACACAATTAGATGTGCTTCACATTGCCATTATAAGGTTTCCATGTGTGCATGGTTTAGAGAATTTCCTAAAGCCACAAAATCAGCTATAACGTTCCCCAGGATTTAACTTCCCAGATCATAGAAGTAAATTAGCGAAAAGGACACTCAAAATCAAAATACTCCCACACAGAAACTGCACACAAAAATCTTGAGGCAGAAATAAATCAGTATATCAGAACTGTTGCTTCAAATATATATTAGGCAAAAGTATGGATGGGACAGTTGATATTCTTGCAAAATGGCATGCCATACCAGCTAGTTCTACATTCTTGTCTTAAAATCTCCAGTGGGATGTATATTCTGTGCTTCAAAGGAAATCTGGGTAACGCAAATCATTATCTATTCCTAAATACTATTTCCAGATCCATAACACCGCTATCAGTGAGAGTACAAGTAAAATCACCATAAAACTACCCACATTCACTTAGGGTAGATATCAGTTTTATATGTATTAATATGCCCTGTGCATGGGTGTGTGCTAAGTTGCTTCAGTCCTGTCTGACTCTTTCCAATACTATGGACTATAGCCCGCCAGGCTCCTCTGTCCATGGGATTCTCCAGGCAAGAATACTGGAGTGGGTTGCCAAGCCCTTCTCTAGGGGATCTTTCCAACCCAGGGATTAAACCCAAGTCTCCTGCATTGCAAGAGGCTTCTTTACCACTGAGCCTGCCAGGTAGTCCGAGAAAGACACAGGAACATAATTTTTATGGTACATTTTGTATTTACCTGGTCTTTCTTTATTGGAAAACATCACCTGAGTTTCAATAGCTATGGCACACCTGCCCTCTGGTGGAAAGGTGGGTTTAGCACGTCAGACACCACTCTTCCAGATCCCGCAGCAGAAATCACCTGCAGCAAGAGAGACATCTTTATGGGGCCAGTGGAAGAGTGTGATTCCATCCTGAGTTGATGGCAAAGACACAGCTGGGGGCGTCTTTCAGAATAATCGAGTCAGCTCTGCGGAGATAGAGTTACATGAGAAATGGAAAAATCCTGCGTGAGAAACAGCGAATGCTGTGGGAAGCTCGCAGGCCCTACACTTGGTCACATGGAGGTGTCCTCATCCGACGGGAGGAAGAATTTTGAGTTCAGCAGAGATCCTTCACTCAGATGGTCTTATGGACCAGGGAGCTCCGGGCTTAAGTTATGGTCTTAGAAAGCAACATGTTGCTTACAAAAAGTGAAGGATCTATTCTCCATATTGTTTGGGAAGCGGAAAGTAGCACTGCCTCGGAACCAAGAGGATGTGGCAGGGAGCTAGAGGAAGGTCCTCTCGCCTCACCTGTCCAGGCAGCAAGGCCTCGTCACTTCGAGGGGCCTGGGCAGCAAATGGCTTCGGTAGCGTCCGTGCTTTAGCAGAAGGCCATGCTGCAGGCCCCTTTGAGGCTGGCAGAGCACAACTCCAGAGTCATCAGCAGGTGTTGGTGCCCAGAGCAGCCCTGCCAGCAGCAACACTAGAAACTAGAGCATCACCCGAAGCCTGGGCAGAAAACGTCTGGGTGTGTGTTCAGAGAAGAGACGTGAGGGTGTCTGCAGGGGCTGAAAGGATTCTGCTGCTGTGCTGGGTTTAGTTGTTCTGTTGTGTTTGACTTTTTGCAACCCTCTGGACTATAGCCAGGCTCCTCTGTCCATGGAATTCTCTAGGCCAGAATACTAGAGTGGGTTACCATGCCCTCCTCCAGGGGATCTTCCCAACCCAGGGATCAAACCCAGGTCTCCCGCATTGCGGGTGGATTCTTTACCATCTGAGCCACCAGGGAAGCCCAAGAATCCTGGAGTGAGTAGCCTATCCCTTCTCCAGGGGGCCTTCCTGACCCAGGAATTGAACCAGGGTCTCCTGCATTGCAGGCGGATTCTTTACCAACTGAGCCACCAGGGAAGCCCAAGAATCCTGGAGTGAGTAGCCTATCCCTTCTCCAGGGGACCTTCCTGACCCAGGAATTGAACCAGGGTCTCTTGCATTACAGGTGGATTCTTTACCAGCTGAGCCACCAGAGACGCCCCAAAAGGATTCTACTCATGAACAAGGTGAGAGTCTCAGAAGACCCCTTGGAATAACTGGCTGTGGGAGATTTTTAAATTGGAGGCTAGGAAAGAGCCAGAAGAGTAGTATTTACTATTATCATCAGCATCTTTTTAAGCTCCAACTGCTGTGACCTGATAAAGTGACATCAGTCGTGTGCACAACTGAGAACCTTTAGATGATGTCATGGAATTCAGCCCTGTCACGACTCACTGGTAGCCAGCACAAATATTGTTGCTGATAAAACAGCAATAGTTCTGATGAGCGAACCTAGATTAAGAGTGAAAAAGACAGGGACTTCTCTGGTGGTCCAGCAGTTAAGAATTCGCCTGCCAATGCAGAAAAGTCAAGTGAAGTCACTCAGTCTTGTCTGACTCTTTGTGACCCCATGGACTGTAGCCTACCAGCCTCCTCTGTCCATGGAATGGAATTCTCCAGGCAAGAATACTGGAGTGGGTTGCCATGTCTTTCTCCAGGAGATTTTCCCAACCCAGGGATTGAACCCAGGTCTCCCACATTGCAGGCAGACGCTTTACTGTCTGAACCACCTGGGAAGTCTTAATGCAGAGAACATGAGTTCAAATCCCTGGTCTGGGAACCGATATTCCACACACTTTATGGCACCAGAGCCCATGTACCATGACTCCTGAAGCTGAATGCCCTAGAGCCCACACTCTGCAACAAGAAAAGTCCCTGTAACTAGAGAAAGCCCGTGAGTAGAAACAGAGAGCCCGTGCACCGCAATAGTGACCGGCACAGCTAAAAATAAATAAATACAATAAACTAAACCTCTATTTTTTAAAAATGAAGGAAACAGAAGGCTGGAAGAAACTAGTTTGGTCAAGGATGGAATAACTCAGGCTTCACAGAAGCTAAACCCTAGAGAATCTCCTGTTGTCTAAATCTCAAATACACAAGCAGCCTGTCAGCATCTTCCTTGTATTTAATTGTTCCCACCCCTGGGATTCACGTCTGGTGAGCGCATTTCAATAGAACTCTCCACTCTGGTACCTGATTCTGTAAACTCGATCACCATTCCTGCCATACCGGCCCCCACATTTCCACCTGTAAATCTTCCATGCTACTTTTAAATGCCATTTCCTCTGCAGTACCTGGTGCAGAGTCAGGGACCAATACATTTTAAACAAACCTATTTTTATGAGTGAAATATTTTTTAAGGCACAGAAGGCAAACCATTTGAAAAACTCCCACAGAAATAGACTTCACCTTCACTCCTACCTCCTACTGTCCCATCTGTTTCTTTAGAATGAAGAGGCCATCAGGAATATTCCAGGAGTGGGAAGCATCAAAATCTCAAAATGCTGACATTTGCCTCCATAACTCCTGCACTCAAGTTTTCGAAAGTAAGCATGCAGCTACTATGAACACTGAAAGCAAAAATATTCCCAGTTCTCCAAGCTTAATTGTTTTTCCCCAAAACCATTTCCATCTCCTTTTTTATTCTCTGTTAACTTGGTGCCACCACCGCCCCCCCCAGTCACTTATTGTCGAAACCTTGACTTTGGGACTTCCCTGATGGTTCAGTGGCTAAGACTGCCTGCTCCCAGGGCAGGAGGCCCAGGTTCGATTCAGGGTTGGGGAACTAGATCCTACGTGCAGCAACTAAAGATCCCTCAGGCCACAGCGAACATCAAAAGGTCCAGCATGCTGCAACTGAGACCCAGCACCATCAAAAAACAACACAAGAAAACACTCCTCCCCAAACTTTGACCTTTCCTGGATTCTCCCCATTGCTTGCCTCCCCTATGCAGACAGTCTTCAGATTTCATCTTTTTTTCTCCTCACAAAGTTTGTTGCAAACATCTATCTTTCCATTCCTCTGCCATGTAACACCCTTATGACCTTAGTCTAGACAGTTGCAACTTCGTTTCACCTCTAGCTTAACCCTGCTGCGGCTAAGTCGCTTCAGTCGTGTCTGACTCTCTGCGACCCCAGAGACAGCAGCCCACCAGGCTCCCCCATCCCGGGATTCTCCAGGCAAGAACACCGGAGTGGGTTGCCATTGCCTTCTCCAATGCATGAAAGTGAAAAGTGAAAGTGAAGTCACTCGGTCATGTCCGACTCTTAGGGACCCTGTGGACTTCAGCCCACCAGGCTCCTCTGTCCATGGGATTCTCCAGGCAAGAGTACTGGAGTGGGGTGCCATTGCCCTGCTACATCCTAAAAAAAAAATTGTAAAGTTAACCTTAATTTAAATGTATACATTTGATTTGAGCAAAGCACTTCACTCAAAACTGTCACCACCTTGAGTAAGAAACCCGGATATTCTAGTCTGATAGCCCGCCAACACGGTTTTCCCCTTCCCCTCCGGTTTCTATGCAGCCCCACTCCACTCCACGCATCACCCCCTCCCGGGGACCCTCTGATCCAGACAGATGCACCTGCTCTTGGTTCCCTTACACAAACCCCTGGATCTGGAACCATCATATTCACACTCACTCCCTCTTCCACACTTCAACATTGTCTCCCACCTCCTCTCCCCTCAGCAAAGCCTCCTCCTGCTTCAAGGCCTAAACAAACGGACCCTCTCCAGAGAATCCAAGACCCCCAACCTCCTTATGATTACATCCTCCTCTGAAACTATGACATTTACAGGCCACATTAAATATCTGACAGGCTTTCTGAGTGTGACCTGGCATGTGGGGGATGCTCGTGGTTTGCATCTTTATTCCTGGTGAAGTATTCAATATTTCACTTTATAGTGCTGCCCCCATTCACGCTCAAAAAAAGTCTCCAGCTAGATGATGAAATGTGATAATCCTACTTATCGAACCTGCCTTCGCAAGAATCTCGCTGAGCAGGACTGTCAGTGACTCAGACATGAGAATTTTATCATGTGCCCCTGCAGTTCAGATGGTAAAGTGTCTGCCTATAATGCGGGAGACCTGGGTTCAATCCCTGGGTCAAGAAGATCCCCCTAGAGAAGGAAATGGCAACCCACTCCAGTATTCATGCCTGGAGAATCCCATGGACAGAGGAGCCTGATAGGCTACAGTCCATGGGGTCGCAAAGAGTCAGACACGACTGAGCAACTTCACTTTCACTTTCACTGACCCCTCTGCAGGTAGGTGCTACACTTTTGCCCTAAGTGGCAGCTTAAACAGCCCTTGAAAATCAGGGTCTAATTGGGCAAAGGGCAAGCCAGGAATGCCTATTTTGTCACAGACGGCCTGCCCAACAGATCACTCTGTGGGGAATTACCTACTCTACTCATCGCCACACACACACACTCACAGGCACACACCCTCACGGTGCGACCAGAGTACATGTCCCAGCTTCACCTGCAGACCCGTGTTCACGCTGCACCTCAGTCCACATGGGCGGGGCTCCTATGAGTCCAGCAAAACCTACAATGTTTCGATTTTAAATGTCTGTACTAGGGATTGGTCTGAAACCAAGTCCTAACAGTTTGTCACTGATGACGTGCAGTTTCTCTTTTTTAGCACATCCACTGCCTCCTTTGGGCTTCCGCGGTGGTGCTAAGTGGTAAAGAACCCATCTGACAATGCAGGAGACAAGAGATGCGGGTTCCATCCCTGGGTCTGGAAGATCCCCTGGAGGAGGGCATGGCAACCCATTTCAGTATTCTTGCCTGGAGAATCCCATGGACAGAGGGGCCTGAGGGGCTACTTTCCATAGGGTCACAAAAAGTCAGACAGGACTGAAGCACCTGAGCACACACTGCCTCGTTCATTCGCAAAACAATGCATGAGCATCAGCTCTGTGCCAGGCACCATGCAAGGTGCTGTGGACTCAAGAAAATAAGCAGATCTCCTTCCCTGTAGGAACTTAGAATTCTGGTAGCAGAAAGACGCCCACTCAGGATTCTGCACGGCATGTTCTGTTGAGAAATGTATTGTGTGCTGGGGGACACAGAGCAGAGAATACCTAATTCTGATTTTGGTCTGCTGGGCTGAGTTGGAGAAGGTTTCACAGAAGTGACATTTGAGCTGAGTAACCAAACAGAGGATTAGAAAGAAAAGCTACACCAGCAGACACTGCCAGAACAATGTCCTGGAAACAGGAACTAACTGAGCGGATAATAAATATGCCAGGCGTGAGGGCTGGATATGGAAGGGGAAAGGGGAGGAAACAGGGCTGAAAAAGTGGACTGGAGCCAGGAAAACATGTTCAGAGTTTTGGGCTTTATCTTATGGGCAAAGAGAAACCAGTAAAGGTTTATTAATTGGGGAAAGATGTGATTAGATTTAGGCTTTCTTGTAGAAAACTCAGAAATTCATAAACAAGGGGGGGGGGTTGCTAAGGGCTGCTTTCCTGTAAGGAGAGGTTGGATATGAAGTATACCAGTAAGTACACTTAGAGTGTATGTTCAGGGGATGGCAGGATGGGAGTGATGGTTTAAGGAGGACTGTGGAGAAGTTAAAGCCCTTCCCACCACAGAATTATCCATGAGGTAATTATGCACTTGATAATTACCCAAATACCAATTTGTTATTTATCACACATACAATCTGTGTTACTGGGTGGATTTTGAAAGGATAGCAGAAGTGAATAGGGCAGAGGTTGGGGGGTGAGGATTGAAAGAAACAGAGAAGCTTCCAGCTTGGGCTGCCAGGTGGATTACACTGCTTTTAACAAAGCTGGAGAAGGTAGTAGGCCCAGATTTGGGGAGGTGTGATGATGTGTTTGGCTTGGGACACACTGGGTGAGAAGTACTTGTAGGCATTCCAGATGGGACTATTTAATAGGTTATAGAAATATCAGTGTTAGTGATGGGGGAAGATGTGTTCTGGAGATAGAGACTGGGGTGTCTTCAGCATATGAGTACTCATGGGAACTGTGGAAAGAGACGGCGTCACCCAGGGAAAGGATGGCTATCGAAATGGAATCAAAGACTGTTGGAGAGGCAGGACTCAGGCAGGCTGGATGGGAGGTATCAGTGGTTCTGTCAACTTCGATCAATGGCTGTGGCACCTGCGAGCCCCACAGGAGGGTGCCCGGACCACAGACAAGAGCTGGGGTGGATTTACAAGCCCGTGAGTGGTGGCTCCAATACCACGTGGCCACCATCCCAGGTTTAGGAGGCTGTGAGACACAGCAGTGCAGAAATCCAATGAGAAAGCCCTTCTGAAAGAAATGTTCGACATAAGCAAGTCCCCCGGGGAGAGCTAGTAGGATCAAGGGCTGAAAAGAGAGTGCTAATAGAATCAAGGGCTGAAAAGGGGATGCTGGAGTTCGGACACCTGTGACTTGAGAGCTCTCAGTGATGCAGTGGAGGCAGAACTGAGGAAGGCTGAGGAGGAAACGGAAGGAGTCGTAACTACCCCGATAAGCAGGGACCATGGCTCAAGAAATTCCCAGAATCCTTTGCACACTGCAGGGTCTCCAGGGATCTCAGCTCTCCATCCCTGCTGGCCATTCCAGGATGTCTTGTGCATTTCTACCATTCTCTCCCCCATACCCCACACCGCCCCCACCAGGCCTGAAGACTGAAATATCCTCCGATAAAAAGATAAAAGAAATTAGGACTTTTCAACTTTGAAAGGCAACGGCCCAAAATTGACAAAAGTATACAAAAGAACAAGGCTTCCCTGGTAGCTCAGCTGGTAAACAATCCTCCTGCAAAGCAGGAGACCCTGGTTCGATTCTTGGGTCAGGAAGATCCCCTGGAGAAGGGATAGGCTACCCACTCCAGTATTCGTGGGCTTCCCTGGTGACTCAGACAGTGAAGGATCCACCTGCAATGCAAGAGACATGGGTTCCATCCCTGGGTCGGAAAGATCCCCTGGAGGAGGGCATGGCAACCCACTCCAGTATTCTTGCCTGGAGAATCCATGGACAGAGGAGTCCAAGGAGTAGCGAGGAGCTGGACACGACTGAGCGACTAAGCACAGCACAGGATGCAAAAGGACAGGCTCTCTCTCTCACACACTCACACACACACACACACACACACGCACACACGCGTTCTTTTACTACAAGGCAAAAGGGGGAGTCAAAGTGAGGTGAGAGGACAGCAGGCTTCTGCCAATCCTGGGATGAAGCTTGCAAAGGACAGTGGGCACAGAGAACCTTCTGGGTCCAAACAGAACAGCTGAAAAGCTACGATGTCTTTAAAAAACAGCACAAATAGTCCTGAATTTCAAATCAGAGCTGCTTTTGATTGCAGATGTTTAAAGTTACATTAAAGGAAAGTGGCCATCAGGAGGACTGTTCTGGAGCCAGTTTAGGCAGGAAGGAATAGGACTTCGTTAGGATGGAATAGGGATAAAGTTGTGACTGAAACCTCCAGGTTCAGCTCAGTTGCGAGGCTTGGCCATTTTTTACGCTGCACTGACCCCTAGAGGTTTTTCATTTGCTTCAGAACATGCTGGGCATTTGGCCCCAGGGAAAAGAAAGAAAGAAAATAAGAGGGAAAGGTTGTTTTACTTTCTTAAAATCAAAAATGGAGGAGAGAGGAGTGGTAAAGCAGAGAGCTGGATCTCAATGCTGCTGCTGCTGCTAAGTTGCTTCAGTCGTGTCCGACTCTGTGCAACCCCATAGACAGTAGCCCACCAGGCTCCCCCATCCCTGGGATTCTCCAGGCAAGAACACTGGAGTGGGTTGCCATTGCCTTCTCCAATGCATGAAAGTGAAAAGTGAAAGTGAAGTTGCCCAGTCGTGTCAGACCCTCAGCGACCCCATGGACTGCAGCCTTCCAGGCTCCTCCATCCATGGGATTTTCCAGGCAAGAGTACTGGAGTGGGGTGCCATTGCCTTCATCTCACTGCTAAGAGCCATCAATTCAAACCGCCTTAATAGGAGCAAACTTTGCAGCGTATTTCTCCTACCCGGAGCACCAGCAGTTCGGCTTGCTGCTGTATGCGTCAGACAGATTGGAAACCAGCGCTTGCATTTTACAAGTGTATCCTTGATTTCTTGCCCCCGAATGGCAGCTGAGACCCCAGGCCGGCTGCCCGCCGCTCCAGTCCCTCCCCACTTAGGGAGGGGAGCTGCGAACCCGGGAGGGGGCCCCGGGCGGGGTTGCGAGGTGATGCAAGCTGCGACATCGCCACGGGGTGGAGGGAGGCCTGGGGCATGTCAGAGTCTCCTAAGGATCTTAATGACACACTCTGCCAACTGAAGTTTTCGAATTTTTATTAACACGCAAAACGGCTTCCCCGGTGGCTCAGCAGTAAAGAATATGCCTGCCGATGCAAGAGACACAGGTTCGATACCAGAGTCGGGAAGATCTCCTGGAGAAGGGAATGGCAACCTTCTCCAGTATTCTTGCCTGAGAAATTCTATGGACAGAGGAGCCTGGTGGTCTACCGTCTATGAGGTCGTAAAGAGGCAGGTGCGCTGAGCGACTAACACGCGTATGGGGAGAAGGAAGGAAAGCAAGGACATGGAATATTGAGGGAGCTGAGATCCCAAGTCTGCAGCTCTGAGGGACAGGAGAGCTGGGGGTGGATTGGAAGGTTGCAGAAAGGAATGAACCCGTCTACGGGCAGACGGCCCACGCCCATCTTTCCAGAAGGGGATGGGACCATATGCTAACATTCAAATGATCCTGTGCCAGGGTCAAGACATCTACATAGCAACGCAAATAGGAGCAAAGGAAAAATATAAGAAAGTTTGGAAACAGTTCTGAAACAGTAGTTGCATCACTCTCTAAACATCCTGTAAAGCCTCTTAGTCCTTGAAGCAGCACTGCTGCTGCTGCTAAGTCGCTTCAGTAGTGTCCCACCCCATAGACGGCAGCCCACCAGGCTCCCCGTCCCTGGGATTCTCCAGGCAAGAACACTGGGGTGGGTTGCCATTGCCTTCTCCAATGCATGAAAGTGAAAAGTGAAAGTGAAGTCGCTCAGTCGTGTCAGACTCTTCCCTACCACATGGACTGTAGTCTACCAGGCTCCTCCGTCCATGGGATCTTCCAGGCAAGAGTACTGGAGTGGGTTGCCATTGCCTTCTCCATGAAGCAGCGCAGACCCACCTAAAGGGGCCTTCCCCTTCCAGAACATCCCGGGTTTTTCAAGCAGATTTATTTGCACCAGGGCGTACTTGGGTGCTCAGGGCCCCTGATAGGAAGTGGAGGATGCTCCCCAAAGGGCTTGCCGACTAACCTGGACAGGTCACGGCTGTCAGTGGGAGACGCCGCAGCATGGTGTCCTTGCCTCGGTCCTCGATTTTCTGAGTCTGAGAAGGCAAGAGTTGGGATGAGGTTTCTAATCGAGTTTCTGCTGGGCAGTAATAGCCTCATCTATAATATCACTACCCTGAGACTCCTTTCCTCAGCGGTGGTAATCATTAGCATCTCGAGCAAAGCCAGCCTCTCCAGAGCATACACCAGGGAAGAGGCTGAATTTATTGAAAAACGGTGGGCCTAAGAAATACAATCTCAGATAAGTCTCTTTATCCCTACGAATTGTGGAAGAAGGAATTTTAAGCCAGCAAATTACCTGGGTGACTTTTTTCTCTTTTTTGAAAAATGAAATACCTGTATAGCATAGCTGATTCACTTTATTGTACAGTAGAAACTAATACAGCGTCATAAAGCAACCATACTCCAATACATTTTCTAAAATGAGTACCTACGAAGGGGAAGGGGTGACTTCTCTTCTAGACACTTGATTTGACACCAAAAATAGTAACATAGAATGTAATTAAACAATTCCTGTTTTCTGGCTAAACCAACTGCTCATTTCCTGAAAATTACAACTGTTTGGATCACTGTCCTTGACACTAGCCATTTGGAATTTCAGGCTTTACTACCGATAGCGTAGTAATTGACCAGGCAGTGATCTGATTTGATGGGTGACTAGCTGAAATTACTGGACTGACAGTTTCCACAGATGACACACCATCTTTTGCGCACGAGGATCTCATGCATTTCCTTCAATAGAGTCATACAGCTCCGTAATTATTCAGTGCCCCAGCGCATTGTCACTCAGCAAGTATGTCAAGAAGCCAAGCCAAAGAAGTACATAAGTATGTGAGCCTTTGTGAAATGTATCCACCTTCCCGCCAGTCTGAGTTTCCGCCAGTCCCATTTTCATTTACAAGGAAACTTGACATGATCAGCCCTAAGGTTGATAGCACTAATTGTGCCTTCAAATACATCCCTTTTCCCCATGTGTATTTTGAGTTTTTAAAAAGTATCAGAGCAAGCACCTGCTACCAACTTGTAAGGCTTCATTGCTATATCTATAATTGTTTTAAAAAACTGGGAGAATATCAGTCTTCCCAAGTTACAAGAAGAGGTAATTTATACTTACTTTCCTTTTCCATTTTGTTTTATTAGTTAAGTGCCTTTTGTCCAAGGGAACAAGGCATTTCCTGGGTTTGGAAGTTTGAAGAAAGTAGAAGATAAAGCTGCCAACAGTGAGGGAAAGCAAGTGTTGGCTGGCTAACTCCTATTTCCATCCCAGCCCAAGGATCCAATTACTCCTTTAATTTCATCTTTCGCCTAGAAGTGATAGAATGTCATTTATCTGCACCTTCTGGAGTTGCCCTGGTGAAATTCACAACCAGCCCCTGAATGCAGAGCACAAGGAGGGGCCACAGCCAGGTGACTCCAGATTGGTAGGTGGCAGGCGTAAATAAGCAAGGAAATTTACCTACGAGGCTTATCTCGGCACTGCCCACCAGAATCTTAAAAGTTCTTATAGAGCCCTTGACGCAGTTCAGTCACATACAAAGTCCAGGTGATCTCAACAAGACATTATTCTCTCAAGACTTATTTTTTTATTTTTTGCAATGGCTGTTAGTATGAGAACAGTGGGTGGAACATATACCTTCAGGGACAGGGGACGGATGAGGAGCCTCTGCTTGTCTTGGTTAACTGGCGGGCACACCCTCTCTCTGACCTCCTCCAATTGTATTTAAAGAAGCCTAATGACAAAACTATTGTTCTTCCACAGCCTACGGGAAAGTAAGAATTCTATTGCAAATGTCTTTCTTTCCCTTCACAAAGTTGGGTGAATACCAAATGATTATGACACAGTAGAAAGCCTGGTAGAATTTTCAAGATTATTATTTGTATTATTAACACGATCGCTGACTGTTGGTCTGTTTAGAATCAGTTATCACTGTCTACATCCTAGTCCAACCAAAGAGTTTAATTTAAAAGATACGAGGATTGCTTGAATGCGTAATTACAGAAACACACAAAGAACTATTGACTAAATGGTATTAATGCTAAAGGTTATCCAGAGTGGCATGCATACACTGCAACACCTTTTCTATAATATTCAGTCTCCTTCCCACTGTGTGTTCTGAGTAAAAATGTAAGTTACCCAGAGGATTGTGAAGATAAGAAACACAAGCTGGAATCAAGATTGCCGGGAGAAATATCAATAATCTCAGATACGCAGATGACGCCACCCTTATGGCAGAAAGTGAAGAGGAACTAAAATCCTCTTGATGAAAGTGAAAGAGGAGAGTGAAAAAGTTGGCTTAAAGCTCAACATTCAGAAAATGAAGATCATGGCATCCAGTCCCATCACTTTACGGGAAATAGATGGGGAAACAGTGGAAACAGTGTCAGACTTTATTTTTGGGGGCTCGAAAATCACTGCAGATGGTGATTGCAGCCATGAAATTAAAAGACGCTTACTCCTTGGAAGAAAAATTATGACCAACCTAGATAGCATATTCAAAAGCAGAGATATTACTTTGCCGACTAAGGTCCGTCTAGTCAAGGCTATGGTTTTCCCAATAGTCATGTGTGGATGTGAGAGTTGGACTAAGAACTGATGCTTTTGAACTGTGGCACTGGAGAAGACTCTTGAGAGTCCCTTGGACTGCAAGGAGATCCAACCAGTCCATTCTGAAGGAGATCAGCCCTGGGATTTCTTTGGAAGGAATGATGCTAAAGCTGAAACTCCAATACTCTGGCCACCTCATGCGAAGAGTTGACTCATTGGAAAAGACTTTGATGCTGGGAGGGATTGGGGGCAGGAGGAGAAGGGGACGACCAAGGATGAGATGGTTGGATGGCATCACTGACTCGATGGACGCGAGTCTGAGTGAACTCCGGGAGTTGGTGATGGACAGGGAGGCCTGGCGTGCTGCGATTCATGGGGTCACAGAGAGTCGGACACGACTGAGCGACTGAACTGAACTGAATTGACTGGTTTTATGAGTGCAAATAACATGGCTTGGAACTCGCAATGCACAAGATGAGACCAGAGGGTCAGTGGAGTGTAGCAGTTAGTACTCTCAAACCAGATCACCTGGGTTTGAATCTTGGCTCTGCTGATTGTTAGGTTTATGACCCAAGTTACTTAGCCTTTGTGAGCCTTGATTTCTTCATCTATAAATATTACCTTTCTCACAGAGTGCCTGCGACGATTAACTGAGTTCACAGTGTGAAGTGTTTTATCATCATCAGGGCTGTTTTGTGTTCTCTCTGTGCATGTTGAATGTGGAGACAGAACATGCCCAGCCTGTTACTTAAAGGAAAGGTATTCTGCTGGCGACATTATAGCAGCAAAAACAAACAGCCTTTGGCACAGACCAGCCAAACAGGCTCCCAAGTGTTGTACACTCTTGGTTATTCTTTAGCTGTTACTACTAACCAACACTTGCAGCTGGGCTTGTCCTTCACAAAGCCACTTACTCTCTGACTCCATATAGACTATACTTTGCACCTGGCATTCTCCACCTACACGCCCTGGTAGGATTCTGCATCTCAAAGGAAAGAAGCTCACAGCAAATAACTTCAGGGATACCGGACCGGGTTGCTGAGCCACATGATGCCAGCTTTTGGCTGTAAACTTGCAGAAAAAAAAAAACATACAACACCTTCCTGAGGATATATTAAGAATATATATTAAGAAACCTCTCCCTAGTCCCCTGGGAGACAGTTCTAGCCTGCTGTGTACTGCCCTTTGACAGGCAAAGATAAAGCCATTTTTCTATTTCCTCTAAGCTCTGTCTCTGTATTTTTTTAAAATTCAGCATTGGAGGACAGGGGGTCAAGATTCTGGCAACAACACCCATATGTTAGCCATTAGATCATAACATTTGTCACTCTACAAATGTATTAAGAGTCTGATGGAAGTATGCTCATAATATAGGACACAAGTTCTGGCCTACAATTTCAGCTTGTTTATGAGCCCCACGTAGTTCATGGGCTCTAGATAAGAAGCCTTGCCTTAAACTGGAACCAGGTTTACATTGAAAACATACTGGCACAGTGAACATTAACCTATTTTTTTTAATTTCAAAATCTAAGATGTGTTATCAAGGATTTAGGGAGTCACAGACTCTGTCCCTTTCCCCTAAAATTCACTGGTCTGTATGTGTAGACGCAACCCTCTAGTAACCTCAGAATGTACTCATTTGGAGGTAGAGTTTTCAAGAAGTAAATTACTTAAAATGAGGTCATTTGAGCGGACCCTAAGCCGATGTGAGCTGGTGTCATTATAAGAAGAAACTGGAACTCAGCCATGTCGAGAGGGAAGATTATGGGAAGACACAAGGAGACAGTAGCCAGGTACAAGTCAAGGAGGCAAGTCTTAGGAGAAATCAACCTGCTGACGGCTTGATCTTGGACATCTAACCTCCAGGACTGGGGGGAAAACAACATTCTGTTGCTTAACCACCCTCCCCATGCCCAGTGTGGAGTGCAGCCCTGGCTAACTGACACACAGGGTAACAGGAACAGGGAGAGCACTGGGGCGTGCCAAACTGGCAAGCTGAAGGGGCTGCAAAGAAAGAGGAAGAACTCTTATTCTCCTACATTTTTTTTAAAAGATTTTGTTTTGATGTGGCTTCCCAGGTGGCGCAGAGTGGTAAAGAATCTGCCCACCAATGCAGAAGATGCAGGTTCAGTCCCTGGATGGGGAAGATCCCCTGGAGAAGGACATGGCAACCCACTCCAGTGTTCTTGCCTGGGAAATCCCATGGATAGAGCAGCATGTATCCATGTACTGGATAAACACAATCCATAGGGTTGCAAAGAGTCAGACACAGCTGAGCGCACACACACACAGAACTTTTTAAAGTCTTTCTTGAATTTGTTACAATATTGCTTCTGTTTCATGTTTGGGTTTTTTGGCCCCAAGGCACATGGGGTCTTAGCTCCCTGACCAGAGATCGAACGGTACACCCTGCATTCTTAACCAATGGACCACCAGGGAAGTCCTCCTTTACATTTTGATGTGTGGATATTGAAAAAAGGTAAAGAAAAACGGTAAAGAAAAACAGTTGCTCTTATGAATTCTGCTGAGATCCTGTTTTGAAGCACATCCTTTGGAATTCCTAATCTATCATATCATGTGAGACCTATGAGACCCTGTGTCCTGATAAGCCAGCAGTTAATTCAGAGCTTTCATGTCCAGGTGAATTTAATTATGTAGTAAGAGGAAAAGATTCCATAGGCAGGCAAGTGCATGTGAACATGACTGATGTAGATATAGGTATTCCTGGTGGGGGAACGCTGTAGCTGTCCTTTGTCAAAACACTCATCACGTTTGACCAGGGAGCAGAAATGGAGTCTCCCTGCAGAATAGCTGAACTCTGGCCACACATACTTGAGGGTCACGGGAGGGCTGCTCCCGCAGGCAGACAGGACGTGGAGTCACCCCAGATGCTGCTTCTGAGAAAGTAACAGCCCAATTCTGTGAGCCAGCGCTGGCCATTTTTGTCTCTTTTAACACAGGCCCTGAAATGAAACTTTGCATGTTGTGGTGATGACCGATGAGAAGGAAGAGAAAGAGACAGAAAAGAGAAAAAGCAAAGAAGGATGAGCAGCCCCATCATGGAATGGCTTCCCTTCAATCCAGCCTGGGCAAGAATTGCTACCAGCTCCGGAGAGGACTCAGGACAAAATTCAGAAAGTGTCCGGTCCATAGCATCTCAGAAGAGGTCTCTTGGAAACTCAGCACTTGTCAACATCTGCCTCTTGGAGCACATTTGATTGTAAATGTTTTTTTTTAGTTAATTTATTATAATTGGAGACTACAATATCATGGTGGTTCTCAGATGTTGATACATAAGTGGGCAATGCTGCTCTTCAATTTTCTTGAATAAAACAATTCAGGACCTAGCTTGCATAGGTTTTGTATATCATTTTTAGGAAGAATGTAGCATTCAGGAAATGTTTTAAATTGAGGAGACTTATTGCCGAGAGTACAGAAAGCTTCCCATTTACCCTGCCTGGGTCATTACCTCGGCTTGGTCCAACTGAACCTGAGCTATCTCGACAGCCAGTAAAAAATGAAGGTAATGACGCTGCCTCTCCAACCAAAGGCTAGGAAAAGTGAAGCATTAAAGAAATAAAGCAGGCTATTTGAGCGAAGATGCAAAACGCTGAAGAAGCAACATTTTCTAAAGTATCTAAATGCAGCTTCTTTCAACACGGGACTCTCTTTTTTTTTCCAGATTTTGACACGGGCTTTTTTCTTTATAATTTTCTTTACCATTCCCTGTTTTAAAACATATACATAAAGTCAGACAGGGAAGGAGAAATATCATAAGACATCCCTTATATGCGGAATCTAAAAAGAAATGCTACAAATGAACTTATTTATGAAACAGAAACAGATTTACAGACTCAGAGAATGAACTTACAGTTGCTGGAGGGGGAGACGTGGGGGAAGGGAAGTTAGGGAGTTTGGGATGGACATGTCCACACTGCTGTATTTAACATGGATGACCAACGAGGACCTCTGCTCAGTGTTTCGTGGCAGCCTGGATGGGACGGGAGTTTGGGGTAGAAAGAATACGCGTCTGTGAATGGCTGAGTCCCTCTGCTGTCCACCTGAGTCTATGACAACATTGCTAATCTGCTATACTCCCATTTAAAATTGTACAATTTACAAAAAATAACACAGAAAAAGGTAAAGCAAAGTATAAACATATTTTAACTTCAAGACATATTTTCCAAATTTCTCATTTTTTTCCCTCATTCCCAGGTCCACTACTCCATGGAAATCTCCCAGCTTTCACTCGTCCGAGTTCACGCCATTGCTCTCAGTTCAGGGATTTTCACAAGAATGTTGCCAAACTCCCACTTTAACATAAGCCATCCCTCTCTAGTATAGGGTTGCTGCCTCATGCTTCTTTCTGTGAATAGGCTAACCGGACCCACAGAGACAGAGTGGAGGGGTGAAGGTGTGACCTCATGGACTCTGGCACAAGACTGCCCCGGCCCAAGCTCTGGTTGGGACGCTCCCCAGCTGGGTGGCCTTCCTGACTCCTCTAGGACTCCATTTCCCCATCTGCAGAATGGGGACACTATTGTCTCTCTCACAGTGGGTACTATGAGCCTAAAACGAGTATATGAATAGTGAATGAAAACCGTTCAGTCGTGTCCCACTCTTCGTGAACTCATAGATTATACAGTCCATGGAATTCTCCAGGCCAGAATACTGGAGTGGGTAGCCTTTCCCTTCTCCAGGGGATCTTCCCAACCCAGGAATTGAACCCAGGTCTCCCGCATTGCAGGCAGATTCTTTACCAGCTGAGCCACCAGGGAAGGCTGAGTATACGTATACATTTGTTTTTATCTTCTGGCCTCCCCGTGGGGGATGTGGGATACCAGTTCTCCCACTAGGGATCGAACCCCTGCCCCTGGCATCGGCAGCGTGGCGTCATAACCACTGGACTGCCAGGGAGGTCCCTACTTCTGTCATTATTGTGTGTTGTTTCATAAGCTGTTTTCTGAGGGTTCTCCAGCTCAGTAAGAACTGATAAGCCTTTTTCATGGAAAGAAAAATGGATTGTAACATGAAACAAAGTAATGCTTCTCCTGGAAGTTTCTAATCTGTTACTTCCCTCTGTGCCAGCACAACCACCTGAGACGAGGCCCAGTCCCTGCAAAGCTCATCTCCCTTCTTTCTGTGGCTAGTGAAATTCCCACATTACGTCAGGTTAGGCCTGAGAACAAAGGTGACATCTAACTCACGTGTTGCATTTGGAGAGTATTTCATATTTTCGTTATTGTATCCAGCACAGTCCTGAGCGTACAAAGTGCAACTCTCTGAAACAAAACCTAAAATGATTAAAAACAGAGCAATTATCTCCTGTTTGTATTTGGCTTACATTGAATGTGGAACCTTACAGAGAGTAGGAGGCTACTCTTTTGTGGAATTGTCTCAACCATAAGATGTGTTAAGATGATCAAGTTTTGATACTAAAGTGAAGTCGCACAGTCGTATCCGACTCTTTGCGACTGTAGCCTACCAGGCTCCCTTCTGTCCATGGGATTTTCCAGGCAATAGTACTAGAGTGGATTGCCATTTCCTTCTCCAGGGGATCTTCCCAACCCAGGGCTCGACCCCAGCCAGGTCTCCTGCATTGTAGACAGACATTTTACCGTTGGAGCCACCAGGGAAGTCTAAAACATAGTATCAAAAGGAAATTCCTTCAACAGATGAATGGATAACCAAGGATAAATAAGCACCCATAATGATGAAAGAATGGACTTTCAATATTTATTCTCAAATGCATTGTACTAGGTGGAAGAAGCCAGTCCCGTAAGCTTACGTGCTGTATGATTCCATTTATAAGACGTTCTGGGAAAGGCAAAAGATTGTGGAGACGGGGCACAGATCAGCGGTTGACGGAGGTATGGGGTAGGGATGTGGCTAAGAGCAAAGGGACAGCACAAGGAATTCGGAAGGGCGAAGATGGCAGCTCGTGTCTGTGTCAGCTCTGGTGGCAGGCCTATGACTTGGGTCCTATGCCAATTCTCATAGGCCTGCACATCAAAAAGACTGAATTTTGGTGTATATAATTTTTAACATAAATATTTTAAAAAAAACGATAATGTAATCTTCCAGGCAAGCAGGAACACTTCAGAATTCTCTACGCACCCACCCATCCACCCACCCCCTTTCACGTCTAGAGAGAGACATTTACTTGAAAAGCAAACTAAAATGCTCAGATATCTCCACATTTTGACGCTCTCTCCCTCCCTCCCTCCCTCGCCCCACCCCGCCATCTCTCTTTCTCTATATTTATTTATCTATTTATGTGGCTGCACCAGGTCTTCATTGCGGCATGAGGGGTCTTTGATATTTGTTACCTTGCATAAGATCATTAGTTGCCTGTGTGATCATGTTCCCTGACCAGGAATCAAACCTATGCCCCCTTCATTGGGAGCATGGAGTCTTAGCCACTGGACCAGGCAAGTCCCTTGACACTATATATTTTGGAACCTCAGGATCCCCCCAGAGATTATGACTCTGTGGTAGAAATACTATGTGTCAACAGTTGTTCTCCTTTCCTATAACCTCACTTAGTTGGTTTATCTCTTTTACTAGATTTTTATGACCAGCATCATAAGATTAGCATCAACAAAGCACTAACTAATGTGACGTAGATAAAAGGATAGATTTTGTAAAAGGTCTAAAAATATTAAGTTAGAGGTAGGAAATATGGATAACTTGGTAATTGCTCCAATAATTAAGCATTGTTGCTAAAGTTTAATGGAGATTACTGCTTTTTCTTTCCAGGAGGTAAAGTGTTTGCAAGATTACTCAGACTGTGGCCTTCTTGTTTATTCTTGTGCCATTTATTTGCTCCAGATTAAGAAAAAAGAAAGCAATTACATCTTAATTACCTTATAACTTGTGGAGAAAAACAACAGAGATACTCCTGCTTATTTTGCATTTGGAGTTCAAGGCAGTATTCCCGTGTCATAAAAGTGGGTGGTACAGCGGTAAGGAATCCGCCTGCCAATGCAGGAGACTTGGGTCCAATCCCTGGATCAGACAGATTCCCTGGAGGAGGAAATGGCAGCCCACTGCAACATTCTTGCCAGGGAAATCCCGTGGACAGAGGAGCCCGGTAGGCGATGGTCCATAGGGTAGCAAAGAGTCAGACACGACTGAAGCAACTTAGCACGTGGATGCTTGTATCAAATTATCAAAACTGAGCATGGTTTCAGGAGCCCCTGAACTTGCGGTTGGTATCAGAAGTGCGCGTAGACTTACGTGGACTGCACCCTCAAACTGTGCAATTAATGCCAGGTATGAAATTGACAAACTCACCCCCAAATTCAGTTTGTGAAACTCACTGGTCACATCCAGGAGAAACATCACTTGGTTAAGATGAAAAACACTGGAGGAACCAGCCATATGGAGTCATGTACAATGTGTCAGACAGAGTCATGTTACCCAGAAGGGATACACTGGAGCGAGGGAAGCGTTTGGCAAGCATTCCGAAAAGAAATGTGATGTTCTTGGGCTAAAGGAAATATAAGACTTGGACTGACTGTGAGAAAGACAAGCTAGTTTTTACAAAAAAAAAGTAAAAATGAAAGCATAAAAGTGGGGAAAGCATGACACAGAAGAATAGAGAGCCATTTGAAGCAGATATTGTGGTTGACCCCTAAGAGCCACATTAGTCCCATATGGTTACTCTAAGCCCCTTGGGGTAATTCCAACCCCTTTTCTCAGTGACTGGGCTTCCCTGGTGGCTCAGCTAGTAAAGAATCCACCTGCAATGTGGGAAACCTCAGTTTGATCCCTGGGTTGGGAAGATCCCTGGAGAAGGCAAAGGCTACCCAACTCCAGTATTCTGGCCTGGAGAATTCCATGGACTGTATAGTCCATGAGGTCGCAAAGAGTCGGACACGACTGAGCGACTTTCACTTTCTCAGTGACTGGTCTAGGAAAGGGCATATACCCAAATCTAGCCAGTGAGGCATGGAGAAAAGTGTTTGGGGGGGCTTTTAAAACACAGACATACGGGACTTCCCTGGTGGTCCAGTGGCTGAGACTCCATGCTCTCAATGCAGGAGGCTGGAGTTCAATCCCTGGTCAGGGGACTGGACTCCACATGCTGCAACCAAGAAGTTGTATGCCACAACTAAAGAACCTGCACGCTACAACAAAGACCTGTTGTAGCCAAATAAATAAATAAATATTAAAACAAAAAAAAAGAACACACACATAGGAAGCAATAATCTACCTCCTTCCCCTGGCCACCGTCAGGTCTAAACATGTCATCTGGAACAATCCTGCTGCTGAGATGAGGGTGAAGGTGAGGATGAGGATGAAGCCAACACGAGGAGAGGAGACCAGAGTGAGAAGACCACACAGAAGCAGAGCTGGAGCCCTGATGGTCGGCCCTGGGCAGACCTCCACGAGGACTGTCTCTTAGATACCTTTAACATAATATTTTATTATTCAAGCCACTTAAGACTGACTTTTCTGTTCCTTGCAGCTAACAGTGTGTGACAGAATGACCCCTCCAAAATGCCCATGCTGTCATTCTTAGGAGCATCAGTAGATTAGGTTCCATGGCAAACGGGACTTAGCAGATGCAATTAAAGTCACAGAACTTAAAATAGAAAAAAAAAAATCATCCTCGATTATCTGGGTGGACTCACTCTAATCAAATCATGAATGCAGAGAACTTTCTCTGGCTGGAGTTGGAGACATGAGGTAAAAAGGGAAATGAGAGAGATTCACAGCAGAGAATGAATCTGACCTGCTTTTGTTGGCTTTTAAAGAATAGTTATTCATAAAATTTTGGCTGCGCTGGGTCTTTGTTGCTGCGCACAGCCTTTCTCTGGTTGCGGCGAGCAGGGGCTCCTCTCTACTGCGGTGCCTGGCTGCTCACTGCGGCGGCGTCTCTGGTTGTGGAGCGCGGCCTCTATGGCTTGCAGGCTCGGCGGTTGTGGTGCGTGGGTTTATCTGTCCCACGGCATGTGGGATCTTCCTGGACCGGGGATCAAATCCATGCCCCTGCATTGGCAGGTGGATTATTAACCACTGTACCACCCGGGAAGTCCCTTTTGTTATCTTTAAAGATGAAGGAAGCCACGAGCCGGGGAATGTGGATGGCCTCTGGACGTTGAGGATAATCCCTGGCTGACAGTCATCAAGGAAAGAGGGACCTCAGTCCTGTACTCCATGCACCTGAATTCTGCTGACCAGCCAAGTGCACCTGGGAGCAAATCTCCCCTAGAGCCTCCAGACAAAATCTCAGGCCAACCAGCACCTCCATTTCAACTGTAAGACTCTGAGCAGAGAACCAGCTTGTCACACTGTGCCAGGATTTCTGATCCACAGAACCAGGAGATGATAAAGGGACGCTGTTTTAAATTTCTACAACTGCAGTAATTTGTTACCCCAGGAGCAGGAAACAAATACACAGTGTCAGCTCATGAAGGCTTTTAGTTGGGAGTATCCTCAGGTAAGGTGTGTAGACTGAGGGCCAGAGGTCATCTGAGGAGTCAGACGTGGTCCAAAAGAGTAGAAGCCCACAGTAAATGTGACCAAGAACATCAGATCATCTAAGAGGAATAACCAGTCCATCCTAAAGGAGACCAGTCCTGGGTGTTCATGCGAAGGACTGATGCTGAAGCTGAAACTCCAATACTTTGGCCACCTGATGCAAAGCGCTGACTCACTGGAAAAGCCCCCAATGCTGGGAAAGATTGAAGGTGGGAGGAGAAGGGGACGACAGAGGAAGAGATAGTTGGATGGCATCACTGACTCGATGGGCATGAGTCTGAGTGAACTCCGGGAGTTGCTGATGGACAGGGAGGCCTGGCGTGCTTTGGTCCATGAGGTCACAAAGAGTCGGACACGACTGAGCGACTGAACTGAACTGAACTGAAGAGGTATATAAGATTTGGCAGAAACAGCAAAATGGAACAGAACTGGAAAAACCAGAGGCCTACAGAGCGGACAGATGTCTCTGTAGGAAAGCAGACAGGGCTTCACAAAAGCCTACATATGACTGGCAGCATATGAAACCACGAGAATGAGATGGAAAGCTGGCGGGGGCTTCCAGCGATTAGCTGAATATTAGTGTTCAAAGCTGAGTCTAAAGTTTGGGTGTGCCATGGCTGATTCATGTGAGTGTATGGCAAAACCACCACAATATTGTAAAGTAATTAACCTCCAATTAAAAGAAAAAGAAAAAAATAATAAAGTTTGGGTGTGTACCTATCAGCAATGGCTGCTGAAGATCCAGGTATCAGAGCCTAATTAGAAACACAAAGGTGGTTCCAGTACATCTGTGAATGGCTACTGGATTAGCCAACCTTCTATGTCTGCCCTACAGCACTTGGTTAAATAAAAAAGAGGTTTTTGCCTTTTCATTTGAGGATATGAGCCAAGACTGCTATAGACATTTGAATTAATAAACGAGTACTAAGTGGACGTGTTTGTGAGAGTGTACGTTTCTTCCTTGTTACATTTATTTCTTCCCCAAATGTCCTCTGAGATGTCTCTGTGCCAGGCAGGAATGTCCTCAAGTGTTCCCAGTTATTCTCCATTCTTTAACCCTCACTCGTATTTCCTCTTTTCTCTCTATTGGTCTTTAAGGATATGGTGAGGGAGCCTACCAGATTTCACTTTTTTAAATTAATCTTTATTGGAGTACAATTGCTTTACAATGTTGTGTTAGTTTCTGCTGTACAGCAAAGTGAAGATATACGTACAGATAGTTCCCCGCCTTTCTGGATTTCCTTCCCATTTAGGTCACCACGGAGCAATGAGTCGAGTTCCCTGAGCTGCACGGCAGATTCTCATTCATTGCCTACTTTATACATAGTATCAGTAGTGTAGATATGCCAATCCCAGTCTTCATCCCACCCCTCTCGTGTCCCTGCTTAGTGCCCATGCGTTTGTTCTCTACATCTGTGGAATTTCATTCAAAAAAAAAAAAGAAGAAGAAGAAGAACAAAGATAGTGACTATTTCCTGAATGAATTGAAAGTTCCAGGAAAGTTGAGTATGTTTTTGACTCTCTGAGTAATACTGCAATTTCCCTCCAGTGTCAAGTATTTTTAGGGTTAGGTGACTAATCCAGCCTACAGCAGCTTCTGATCAACTCAAATCTGGCCTGTTCCAAAGAGTCACAGTGTTATTTTTTAAAAATAACAGTCATAGCTGTAAGCTTGTGGTTTTCTCATTTACAGTATTTTATCAAGTGACTCTACATTTTGGGGGCAGACAGAGCAAAGAAAGGCTTTAAAATAAGGCATTCAGTCTCATCATAAATAGAACTTTCTACCATGTTGCTATTCATATCTTTAAGTTTCCAAATGTTTCTATTTTCACACAACTAGCTATTGTTGAATCCAAGGCCCTTGAGTATAAGTCATGCTGTGAGCAACAAGGCACTCTGACAGCTGGCCCCCAACCTCCCCTGCTGACACACACAAGTCCTCACCTTGGTTCTCTTTAGGTTCAAGAGTTATCTGTCTGGTCAGCAAAATTCTAGATAACTCCCCGACCAAAGCAGATTCCAATCTCAAAAAAATCCCCAGGGTGTGTTTTGAGGAAAGGGATTGTTACCATCTATGAAATACAGGCCATATACCAGGCATGTGAAATGTATTTCCCTACTGAGAATTGTTTTACAGAAGCTGTGGATACTAGCCCAGGAGTACATTGTCCCAAAGCTTTATGTATTTGATGGCAAGAGATTGCCAGGCTCCTTGACTCCAGGGAATGTGAACCCCAGACCAGGAGTACTGGTCTCAAACCTCTTTTAATAAGAATAATTTAATAATAAACCCTTTTCATAAGCCTGAAGCCTTGCAACTCAGATTGGGACTCGAACCCACGGGCCGGGACTCGAACCCAGCCAAAACCCAGACTGGGATTCGAAGCCACTGTCTTCTGAATGAGATCACACACCTGATTTCAGGACTTAAGCTCAGGTTCTTTAAGTCTCATGGCAGAAAGAATTCAGTGTGAGACAAAGTGATAGGTAAGAAGTGGAATTTTTAGAGAGGTCCACGTTCTACAGATAGTGTGGTTTTTCTCAACAGGTGAGCATGGCCTTGGGAGAAACACACTCCATCCACAGTGCGTGGGCCATATCAGAAGGCAAGTTCCCAGAACATGGGCTGGTTAGTTTTTCTGAGCTGCGTAATTTCACAGGCTAATGAGCGGGAGGACTATTCCAACTATTCCAGGGGAGGGGCAGGGATTTTCAGGAATTGGGCCACGGTCCACTTTTTGGCCTTTTATGACCAGCCTCAGAACGGTCATGGAGCAGGTGGGTGTGTCATCTAGACGCTGATGTATTACAATGAGCATATAATGAGGTTCAAAGTCCTCTGGAAGTCAAATCTTCTGTCATCTTGGACATAGTTGGTCCTAACCAGTTTATGTGGTATCCTCAAGGGCTATATGTCATTCTTTCAGAGGTTGTGGCCTGCCCTCTTCCCTCCTGTTTCAAGCCCTTTAAAAAAACAAAAGCATAAGCTCTCAATTTATAGACGTTTACTTACAAATTATATACATGTACTACTCTGATCATATTCATTCGTTCAGTCGTGTCCGACTCTTTGTGACCACATGAACTGCTGCACACCAGGCTTCCCTGTCCATCACCCAACTCCTGGAGCTTGCTCAAACTCATGTCTCTACTCTGATAATATGTCTTTAATTACTCAAAAATCAAAATCTCAAAAAGATCAGATGGAAACAGCCGTGTGGGACCCTATGGAGCCTTCCTGGAAAAGACCCCCTCCCCTGCTGCAGCTCCTCTCTGAAGGATCTAGATAATACTATCTGATGCATATTTCCTGAGTTGTTCAGATGCTAAAACCACCACCCAGTGGAAGAAATTAACTACTTAATGGTCATGAGCACATAGAGCCCAGATCTACCGGAGTCTAAGGACTGATAATACTAACCCCTGTGACACAGTCCTGTTAGCTCACCGCCAACCAGAGAACTGCGCACAAGCTGATCACGCATCCTGGGACATTGCCTTTGAAAATGCTTTGCTGAAACCCACGAGTTTGGGTGTTTTGAACACTAGCTCTTCTGGACAACTTGCTTGGAGCCTGCAATAAATGCTGCACTTTGCTTCACCACAACCCAGTGTCAACAGACTGGCTTTACTGCCCATGGGTGTGAACGTTGGCTCGGTAACATTCCCACCCGCAGTGAACGCTTATACACAAGCCCTAGAGGCAGGCACCCCACTTTGCAGCCCCTTCCCTAGGCCCTGCAGTCCAGTTGCATCTCGATGCCAGACTTTTCACAGCAGCAAGCTCATGAAGCAAAACACTGAAAGTGCTACAGCAGAAGGGAAATGCTAGTCCCCTCAGATAAAAATAACTCCCAACATTGTGAGACCAAGAAGCTGCGCTCTTTCCACCTCTTACAGAGATAAATAACAACAGCGAAGATTTCTCAGCAGAATTCAACGGAAAAGCTTTGACTGTTCAGTGTGAAAAGAACCAAGCTTCCCCTGAAGAGCCACTCAGCCCTGTGTAAGTTTTCAGGCCACAGTCATGCTGTACTTGATAAACCAGACTGTTCTGTTCTCTGTCACAAAGAGAAAGGCACCTTCGGATATGAGTGGGGAAGAGTGTTGAAAGGCTGCGTGGCGTCCTAAAAGCAGATCTCTTTATTCAGCTGCTCCCTCCCTGCGCCTTACCAGCTTGAGTAGGTCGTTTAACCAGTCCGCTTCTTAAGACTCCTTGACTCCTAAACTGGGGATAGTAGCATGTGTATATGACGTGGTTTACTCGTGGTTTGCAATTCAAACATGACATTAATGGAGGTAAACCTGTTCCAATCATAAACTGCTCTATAAATGAAAGGGAACAAAAACTTGCGTCCTCCTGCCATACAAACAAAGCCAAATAATTAACAGAGTCACTTACATGGATTTTCTGGAATGGCTCAGATGGGAATCTGCCTGCAATGTAGGAGACCCAGGTTCAGTCTCTGCGGCAGGAAGATCCCCTGGAGAAGGAAATGACTACCCACTCCAGTATTCTTGCCTGGAGAATTCCATGGACAGAGGAACCTGGCAGTCCATGGGATTTGCAGACTCAGACACACAGCAACTAACACTTTTTCACTTACATGGGCCCTTCTAGAAAAATCAGTATGCAACTTGAAATTTTCAAGTCCACCCCAGGGACTTCCCTGGCATGTCCAGCGGTGGAGAATCTGCCTGCCAATGCAGGGGACACGGGTTCGATCCCTGGCCCTGGAGGATTCCACTAGCCTCGGGGCAGCTAAGCCCACATGCCACCACTCCTGAAGGCCAGGCACCCCAGAGCCTGTGCTCTGCAACAAGGGGAGTCACTGCAGCGAGAAGGCTGAGCACCGCAACGCAGAGTAGCCCCTGCTCACCGCAGCTAGAGAAAGCCCACACACAGCAGTGAAGACCCAAGACAGCCAAATAAAAAAATAAATAGAAAAACAAACGAACAAAAAAACCTCCTTAAAAAAAATAAAGTGCACCCCAGACCTTTCAGACAGGCAGGTTTGATAAGCCATTGCTGCAATTTGTAATCCCGTAGCTAATCCTGTTCTGACGGATGTGATGGCTCCACCTCAGAAGCCACTGAGGCAGGTTTCACACTGGGGTCGTGTATGCGTCCCAGCCATGAAGGCGGGCAGGACAAGGGAGTTGTGACAGTCCTAGCGGAGGACCGGAGGCTATGGCCTCGCAAGGTCCAGCCTGGCCACCACCCGATTCTGAGAACCCTTCCAGCTCTTTCTGCTCACTAGACACGCCGGCCGAATGCTGAGCCAGCGTCTCAGTAACAACGGCAAGCAGCGTCACTGGATAAGCTTGAAAGCTTTGGGGCCCTAACCCCAGTCCGCAGGCCCGCCTCGTGTCCAGGAAACACAGGTCCGAGGTTCCTCCGTAGGTGAAGTCACTGACGATGACTTACACAAACATTTTTAAAGCTTCGAAATTTATTGCTGTACATTTTCGCATAGCATTGACTATGGAAATACTAATAGTGCAAATATTCATTTTGGACTTTATAGCATTTGAGGGATCACAAGCTTTTTGACATCTTTCGCAATAATTTACGAAGATCTACATAGTTCAACTTCAGAAATTCAAACAAGTCATCTTGTATTCAAAGAGATTACATAATGCTTTCTTGATCTCCTCTCTAGGACAAAAAAAAAAAAAAAACTACTCCGGAAGCCAGCAGGGGCATTCCTTCCCAAGGTAACACAGACGTCTTGCAGGACTTTTCCAACTGCAAGACTTGGTGTTCACAGATTCATTCAACAAGTATTTACTGACACACTGTTCTGTGCCAGGCACTGAGCTGGGCTCTGGGGACACAAGCATGGAAAGATGCAGTCTCTGCTTTCACGGTGCTTACAGTCTAAAAGTAGAAACAGACATGCAAACAAATTTACAATAAAGTGCTTCCGTGGAGGTATTTACAAAGTGCAGTAGGAATCTGGAAGAGAGGAAAAGCACATCTGCCTGGAGGGGATGAAGGACAGCTTCACAGAGGAGGTAGACACCGAGCTGCGACGCGACCAGTGCTCGAGAACCGGCCGTGCAGGCAGGTAGGCAGAGGGGACGACAGGGGCAAAGACACAGAGGCCCAAGCAGCACTTCGAAGGAGCGGGTGATGCGGTTTTCCTTGAGCTGAAGGTGCGGCGGAGACAGTGGCAGGATGAGCTAGACAAGCAGGCGGCTATCAGATCCTGAAGAGCCTTTCCATCATTCGTCCGTCTGTTCAATGCACCCGTATGGAGTGCTTACTATGTGCCAGGCACTAGGCTAAGCGCTGGGATTATAACAGGGAACAAGGGAGACACATCCTGGCTCTCAGAGAGCTTACATTCTAAGACAGACCAAAAAAGAGTCAACAAATAAGTAAAATACAGGTTTAGAAGATTTCTACAAAGGAAATGAACAGAGTGCCAAGGCAGAAAATAAAGCATATTGGGGGTATTTATAAAGTGGAGGGTAGTTAGGGTTATCAGCAAAGGACTCTTGGAAGTGACAAAATGACACCTGCAGAGCCCGTCACGACACACCAGGAACTGTGCTAACACGTGACAAACAGCAACTCGTTTAGTCCTGACGACGACTCTATGAGGTAGGTATTATTACTTCTATTTCACTGAGGAGGAACAGGCTCAAAGACATTGGGTAAACCTGACAAGTCACACAAATGGCAAAAGTAGGGTTCAAACCCAGGTGCTCTCCATTTCAAAGTGCTCACTAAGTGGGATTCTAAACCATCCACACAAGACAAGGGAGGAATTTTGAGCAGGGAAACGGCGAGATCACAGATGCGTCCAGGACCATTACTGATGCCTCCATGAAGGAGGGAAAGGACAGATGGAGGGCAAGGGGACAGGTGAAAAGCAGAAGGTGCCGAGTGCAGAGGAGAGGAGAGGAGGCTGCGTGAAGGCGGCGGTTGTGGGAATGGGGAAGACACGCGGGTTGACATGTTTATCTATTCATTGATAAACAGATGTGAGAAAGGTGGTTAGTAATGCTAACAGGACTGATGGGATGTTGGCGGCAAGGACAAGAGTGGCCTCTGGGATCACTCCTGGGCGTCTGCCGCGGGCAGCGGGATCAGATGATCTGCCATCCCCTGAGTTAGGGAATGCAAGATGGGGGAAGGCTGGGGGGATAAGATGATGAATGTGCTTTTGGACATGTCCTGTGGCACACTTCCAACACCTGGACTTATGGTTCTCAGCTGGACACCATGTAATGGCTTTCGAACCTTGTTCTCTACCTGAGCAACGCACAGAATAACAAAAATCAAAATTTTGTATGTGGCTACATTGTGGTCTTCCTTTGAATACAAAAGTTGCTTATAAAAGCAGGTATGTCTTGGTTGGGCTGCTTTGTGAAATGAACGCATGTGGCCAAGGTGACGTTACCCCAAGCTTAATGACGGATGAAGACTCGTGGACTTAGAGGAGTCTCAGAAAAGCCTTCGGGCATTCAGTCTAACTAGTCATGAGAGCTTTCAAAAAGAATCAGTGCTAACTTCCCACTGTCGCCCCAACTGGGGACAGTCAGAAGGGCCTAGGGCAGGGAGCCGCTGCCTCTTGTCTTCTCAGAGTCTACAATCATCTTTGCTTATTTGCCAGCAGAATTACTCTGAGGAAATTGGTGGCCTCAGGCCCAAAGATCAAAATTGAATGTGAATCAGGAATTCCAAGAAGGTATTGTCTATGCAGTTTGGCATAAGGTCCACAGAAACAGCAGCTCAAACCTAGCCAGTCGCATTGCTTTCACTATTTTCTTTTCTTTCCTCAGGAACTGGAAGGGTGCTGGAAATACTAATTTAAAAAAATATACACACACACACACAGGTGATACTTATAGGGAATTGGCCACATCCTTGATCACATCATTTTGCATCTAATTTTAAAAGAACTCAGAGTTAAGAAGTGCATAAGCCCTTCCTATAGAAAGATATTATGTTTCTTCTTTTTTTCTCAAAATATACTAAAATTTGCTTAGTTCCATTTCTTGGCATCAGATTACCCTGTTTTGTTTTTTAAAACTCATTTCTTAATGCTGTGCCAGTTTGAGCAATTAGATATCAAGGAATTTAAGAAGTAATAAGTTAATGCTTCTGAGTTTCAACAGGAAAAAAAAATATCAAGACTTTAGAGGCTGGGTAGTAACTAGCAAAGCGGTACACTCTGGTTCATTTAGCGAGTCTGCCCAGAATGCTGCCTCTCTCTGTGGCAAAGGGTCTCACCTGCACCTGTTAACTCTGTAAGCCAGTAGACACTCAAAAATACAAAATGTTCTCAAAAAACAGTCACGGACTTCCAGTAACATCTGAAGGGCACGTGTGTACCTAACTCATGCCCGAGGGAAGAAAATGCCTTATTTTTATAGAAGTAACAAAAGTACTTGTTACAGGCAAGGGAAAATAAAAATTACCCATACTACATGACAACTGAGAATTCTGAGCACAATTCTCATGATATCCAGAGGCATATTGCAAATGTATGAACTATTTCCCACCACCTTCATTTCAAACCTAAGGCCCAGGGAAGACGGCTGATGTGTATCAGAAATCCTAAGAAGGGACTATGCATGGTGTGTGCTCCTTAACAGAAAGAATTCCAATCAGTCTGTGAATATAATCATTTATTTGTCTTTACAGTGATGACGGAAGAATGTACAGGTGTCCTCTTTCAATAAAGTATAAAAATCTGTTTATATACAGTGAAGTCACCATAAGCGCTCGTTGTGAAATTTATTTGGTACTCCTGATCTGTTCATATGAAAATTGGGGGGGGAACAAGTATTTCATGGAAGTGCTACATTTCCAGCAGCTTGCACCTGGCATCAAAAGCTCAGCTTCATTTTAAGGGTCCTGCTTGATATTACAAAAAAACTAATTTTAAGTCCTGGGACTCAAAATAAACATCATTTTTGAATAATAGATATATACATCAAAAATACATCTAAAAAGGCATTGGTTAGTGCTATTAAAAAGCTCTATGTGCTCAGGTACATTTTTTTCTTACAGGCAAAACCCAGTGGAAACGTTTTTGGTCAATTCTAGGAGTTTGCTCTTCGGGGAAAGTCGGTCGAAAGTTACCTGCAAGAAAACAAACAGACTTAAGTAATTCAATGATTTCACAGGTGAGGTCAGCAAAACTTGGAAAGCAGTGAGAGACCAGATTTCATGTAGAAAAGGATTTTTAAAGCCTTGATAGCACTTAGTTACAGCACTTTGTACATAAAAAGGACTCAACAGCTTTTTTAATTGTTTCAATTTTTTTAATTCTGAAAGAATCTTCATTTTCAAAGAAATCATATGGACCCCTTTGCTTATGAAAACGTTTTCTATCATTAAGTAAATCAGCATAAAATGGGAAATCACAGGGCAAACAAATGAAAAAAAAAATCATAGATATAGCCAAATCCAAACATATTGAGAAAATTTAGGAAGATTTCTACTTACAATGATTTATTTCACCATAATTTATTTTACTTCAGAGAATTTATAGGTAGAAACACAGTGAAGTCTTATTACTGCTTAACTTGGATGAATTATATTGTACAATTGTCAATTCAATTATTTATGTCTTTGATACTCAATTGTAGCTTTAAATCTTAACACTTTTTGTTTTTATAGTTATCTTCTTGCAATCACTCCTAAAATGTTCAGCAACCTGGGCCCTCTTCTTGAGTGTAAAATCTTAAGTAACACACCAAACCTCAACCTGTTATTGAGGGGGGTTGCGTGTGCATGCGTGCATGAGTGTGTGCATGCGTGCATGAGTGTGTGCATATGTGTGCATGTGTGCGTATGCATGCTGTGTGTGCCAGTGTGTGCGCGTGTGTGCGTATGTGTGTGTGTGCATGCGTGTGCACGTGTGTGGTAGTGGTGGTGTAGTCACAAGCTGTGTCCAACTCTTGTGACCCATGGACTTTGTATGTGGGTGTAAAACAAATAAAGGTTCATCCTGCTAAGAAGGACCATTAGAAAGACCAGCCCTGTCATAATCCAATGAACATACCTAAACAGAACTGCGAACTTGGCCATGCCCTACCTTTAGTCAAGCTAAGTCCTACCTATTCCACAGTTAATTATGAACCCCTAATTAAGTCATGTGGCCATGCTCTGGTTTATTGAACACTGTAGGTATATGTGGGGCTAAATTAGTGATTTAGGTAAATTTAGTTTTCATAATTAAGATGTTCTTCTAAATGTTCTATAACCCAAAAGTCTAATGGCCTGGTCTAATAATGCCATTCTCAAGTTTAATATACGATATATATAATACCAATTTCTCCCTACCCAACATGCCGAAGTGTTGGCTACTTTTTAGATATATATTAACACTTTAATCACTCGTTAATTAGTTTGTTTTCCACGTTAACCACCTTTGTGCCAAGCAATGAGCGATGCTGGCCTTTATGTGAGCCAAGTACCTAGTCCCTATAACACAAGGTTGCTTACATGAACCAGGGGGCTGCCTTGACGTCAACCTGCAAAGTAATCTGCAAAGCAGGCAAAGGTCTAGTAAAACCTCAACGACAGGACCCTTGATTTTTCCTACATTGTTTTAGGGGAAAAGTCTGGAAAACAATTAAAAGCTCTGAAGAAGAGGGCTTTCTTAGAATCGGTTCTCAGATTTCCGCACTGCGCTGAAGTCTTTGGACCAAAAAAATACACTTTCAGACCCCCTGAGAGACTTTACACATATGAAGTGTGCTCATCACAGTCCAGAAAACACACCCGTGTTGGAACGGCAGACAAGATTCAGCGTCAACACAGCATCTTCCTGTCCTCGATATGGAAACCAAAAGAAAGCTACTTAAAATAGCACCAAACTGGATTTAAATGGTTCTGCACAGTCAGGAGACTGTGCGGCCAGAGGTCGCTGCTGCCGCTGACCATGTTAATGTAAAAAGCTGTAAATATTACCTGATTTCTGTGCCACTGTGGCATAAGCCACTCTGAATTAAGACAAAAGCACTGATGGGAAGGCAAAACTGAGTGAAGCAGGAACTCCTCCTCCCAGCATGTGACACCTCCTGTCTGCCCCTGTACCAGACAGGACCCCTTCCCACCCACCCAGCGGGCTCCCGTATAAGACCTGGGCTCAGTCATCTGTCCCACTCTCCCACCCTCCTATCAGTCAGCCACCCGGTCAAATCGATTCTACCGCAAAATAAATCTCAGGCTGGGTTTTCCATTTCTCTCTGCATCCACGACACCAAGACCCTCATGAAGCCACTGTCACCTCTTGCTAAGCTGCAGCAGACTCCTACCTTGGTCTCCCTGCATCAAGTCTGTGCTAGAGAGAGCAGAAAAGGAGGGGAAAGGGAGGGGTTTTTGCCTACTCTGTGACCATACTTTTATGTAGGTGACAACAGACCCCTTTACCCCAGAAAGAGACCGTGGCGGAGGCGACGGCTGCCTTGCCTCCTGCCACGCCTCTCTCCCTGGCAGAGTCCTTTCCTCCCTCCTCCGCTTTGCTCCAGTGACACCTTGGAGCCCAGATCCCTCGCCAGCAGCCACAGGGGTGTGAACATTTTCACATCATGAGAAGAAAAGGATGCACTCTGCTATGGTCCTTAAACACAAAGGGGGCCCAACAACGGCATGCACATAGGGTGCGCAGTGCAGAAGGCTTCGCAGGCGCCGCTGAAGCTGGCTGCAGGGCATGAGCAAGGGAATAAAAGCCCCGAGTTTCCAGGCGTCCCGGCGCTGCTTTACCTGATGCCAATCTTAGGCGTCATCTCCACTGTCCATTTCGAGGTCCATGGCCTCCGCGTCAGCAGCTCGCGACAAGATGTCTGCCATCAGTGCCTCCTCCAATTTCTTACGTACTTGCTGAACTCGCTCTTCCTGTTTCCTTTGTAAAAACAGAGTAAAAAGACACCAACAATTTGGCCGGTGTTGGAACAACGATGCTGCCAACGACGTGGTTTATCTTTACTCCAAAGTCAGGAAAATTCCTCAGGAACACACACTTCCTTCTCCTTAGACTGTGCAAAAGCGACCTCTAACCCTCACAAAAACCCGGTCTCATGGAAGATGAGCTTTGCCCCAAAAGGGGGACATTCGGACAGGCAGGGAAACCCTCATCTCATAGAGAATTCCGGCAGGAGGAGGTTTATTTCAGGGACCTTTTCTTCAACTTCAAAAACTTCAAGTACATGAAGGTTCAGGGTTATTCCTATAAGGGATAATGTGAAATAAAAGTGGGAAGTGATATCGGAAAATAGGAAAGAAAAGCGATGTGCTGGGTGAAGCACCGAGAAAGACGGAGGAGGTGGAGGTGAGATGGGCCGGTTCAGCCGCCGCCTCTGACAGCATCAGGGAGGGGAGTCGGAGCTCTCCCCAGGGTCCGCAGCCTGCTGACCGCGGGCCGTCACGACGGAGCCAAGAGCACACGACCCTGCACACGGAGGGCAGAGGAGGAGCGGACCCTTGAGCTGAGCTGAGCCGAGTAAGTGAAGAACATGCAAGGTTCTCTGGGTCCTGGGGACTCTCAAGGAACCTCCAAAGTGAGTCAAAAACACCAAGTCACACAAAAGAGGCAGAACCGTGACATGAAAAATGGAGCGCACCACTGGTACCACATGTCATCCTTAAAAAGCAGGAAAAAAAATGGAGAACAGCTCCCTGACAGGGCGAGAGAGAGATTCCTAAAACAGTTCCAGCAAACCAAGACGGCAAATAGAAATTCGCCTCCAGACCCAGTGGGGAGGCAATGGTTGAAGAAACAGGAGAGAAGGGACAAGCGTGGAAGTAAAAGGCTTAGAAAAGAAGCAAGAAAGGAACAGAGGCGAAGGCCCAGGTGGGAGGGCGAGCCTTGACTACAAACAGGACGAGCCGCCTCCAGAGGCCGCAGGAAAGGTGCTGGGATGGATACAGACTGGAGGGGGAGCAGCCCCGGGACGAGGAAGAAATGCAGCGAGGGATCCTGAGGGCTCTGCTGAAGGAAGAAGCACCAGTTTCTCCATCCATCGTTGAAGAAGACAAACCACGGCACTGCCCCAAACCGGGGCAAGCAGAAGGCCAGAGGGGCGATGTTCCAGAAGACTCCACTAAGATGCCCTGGGCATTCGCCCCTTGGGTCCTCAACCAGCTGTGAAGTCACGTTTGCTACAGTCTAGTCCCCACTTCTCTTTATCTCATTAGTCTATGTCCAAGGTAAGCGAAATTAACATATGTTGTGTAACCACAAAAACTTTAGATGTCATTTTTACCAAACCATAAAAACATCACAAAGAGATAAAGGTTTAGACTTCCACCTTTTTAATGAATTTTTGAAAAGAGGGGAGCAGCCACTGAGTCAGGCTCTGTAGCCTCGATCATATTCACAGAAATTAGAGCTGAACAGATTTTTTTTTTCTTTTTTAGAGATGTTTTGATCCCTGGTGGTTCAGATGGTAAAGAATCTGCCTACAATGCAAGAGACTCATATTCGATCCCTGGGTTGGGAAGATGCCCTGGAGAAGGGAACAGGTACCCACTCCAGGATTCTTACCTGGAAAATTACATGGACAGAGGAGCCTGACCAGTTATAGTCCATGGGGTCGCGAAGAGTTGGACACAATTGAGCATCTACCACTTTCGTTTTTAAAGTCTTTATTGCAAGTATTACAATACTGTTTCTGTCCTATGTTTTGGCCCTGAGGCATGTGGGATCTCAGCTCTTGGACTAGGGATCAAACCCGCACTCCTTGCGTTGGAAGGTGAAGACATAACCACTGCATTGCCAGGGAAGTCCCTGGAGTTGAACAGATTTTCACACAGTGGAGCAGAGTCATGAAAAACAGGATGTTTATTTCTTACAGTTAGTCTTACGTCTGGCTCAGTAACTCCAGGCTTATGCTAAATGGTCATGGGCAGTCTCTCATGCCTCATAACAGAGTGTCTGCACAGTTCCCCTAGCGTCGCCCCATCAGGAAGACGAAGGAAATGGGAGGAACAGCGCTTTTGGTTGGAGAAGCGTATCTGAAACTCTGACACTGGCCACCGCTCCTCTGCTGTCTTGAGCGCTGCTTCCCACATTTATGAAAACCGAAAGTAAAGCCTCTGCCGGATGTGGCAAGCAGCATTCTAACACAGCCCCAGGATGTCCCCATGGGCCCTTGGTCACATCCCAGGCAGAATTCTCTCCCCTTAATGGCAGGAAGGACTCAGGAACACGTGATGGGATGTCATTCTATGATCAGGTTACTAATAGCTGACCCTGAGTTAACTGAAAGAGATTATCATAGAGGGCCTGACCTAATAAGAAAGAAGAGGCTTTAAAAGGGGCTGGGCCCTTCTAGAAAGCAGCAGGAGAGGGAATGTGAAGGGAGCCACGGGGCAAGGAGCTGCTGGCAGGTTCAAACTGCGACTGAGAACAGCCCGATCCCACAGCCAACAAGGGAAGAGGGGCTTCATCCCCACTAGAAAGACACGAACTCTGCAACAAGCTTAGGAGGAGCCCAGGCTCCAGAAGGCCACACAGTTCTACAGACACTCAGATTTCAGCTGTGTAAGACCCGGGGCAGGGAGTCCAGTCATGGCCGCCCGGACTTCCGACCTACAGAACTGAGAGCTACAAACAGCTATTGCTTTAAACGGCGAGGTTTGTGAGAACTTATCACTGGGTATCAGAAAACAAATACGCCCGTGAAGGAAAATAGTTATCACGGTGGCTGAAAAAAAAAAACATGTGCTCAATGTTGAGATCCTTAGTTGAAGGTTTAACACAAACACATTACTGGAGACACAACTGGAGAAAAGGTGATGATTCCATCTGCGGCCGTTTATTTTGAATATGTACTAACTGGAGAAGAAATGTTTGGCTTGATGATTTCTGTTATGACAATGCGATCAAATGGACAATCCGTCAGATGAGTTTACCCTAAAAGAAAAGCATCCAGATCTGGCTTGGCTGGAGAAGTATACCCGAAAATCTGACACGGGCCACCGCATCTCTTGTCTTGAGAGAGGCTTCCCAAATTTATGAAAACAGGGAAAAGCCTCTGCCGGATGTGGTAAGCAGGATTCTAACACAGCCCCAATATGTCCCCATGGGCCCCTGTCATCAGAGGACCTCAGTCAACACCCACAGGGACCTAGCAGGACCCGGGCTGATGAACTGAGTACTCATTCCAGGAAGAGGGGAGCTAGCCTTCTGAGTAATTTCCTTCCTCAAGGGTAGGAACAGTCCAAAGAGCAAGCTGAATCCTTTCCTTGATTTCACACTTAAAAATAATAATAACACTGATCATAAATTCTACATCATCAAGGCATCCGAATGCAACTGTGAACCGCTCTACATCTTTGCAAAAGGAACTACTTTAAAATCCAGGAAAGGCTTTCCAATTATAAACCTGGCTAGACGCAGGCATTTAACAAACAGTCTCATACCAACTTTCATGGAATTAGAAAAAAAAACAAAAAACAAAAAAAGAAATGTAATACATATCTTTTTTAATTCAAAAGTGTCATCTGCTGGCTTGGTCTAAGAATAGTAAAGCTTTTGGGTTTACATTCAGAGGACAGAAATAATGAAGTATACATCCTCTCCTATTCTTAAAGGAAATACAGTATAGTACACAGTCATTCTGGCACCGTGGTAGAGACCCACTTGCAGTGCAGGAGACAGCCTGCAATGCAGGGGACATGGGTTTGATCCCGGGGTTGGAATGATCCCCTGGAGAAGGACGTGGTAACCCACTCCAGTATTCTTGCCTGGAGAATCCCATGGACAGAGGAGCCTGGCCAGCTACAGTCCATGGGGTCACAAGAGCTGGACACAACTTAGCGACTAAACCACCACCACAATACAATCATTCTAAAGAATAATACTGAAATCCATAAATCCCATGTAAGAATTTCTTTGTGGTTTTAGTATCTGGAATAGTTTTGTTTCTCCTGAGCAATGGCTTGCTTATACTCCTTGGGCATTATCTGAGAGATACGGTTTCCCTTCATAATCTGCTGCTATAAACCTAATTTGTGGCCCAGCAGCAGAAAGAGTAAAAGATGTTAATGGATGAAGCTTGCGTCTGCTTCTCATTCTCGGCTCTGTTCTACATAATAGCTTTACCTTTTTCTTTGTCTTTCCTCTCATTTGCTTCTCATCTGGCTTCACTCAATGTATATAATGTGTGCCTCACTATGCATGTGTGTGCGTGTCTCTTCAGAGCCACCGTAAACCTTTACTTGAAACAAAGTTAAGTAGAGATAAACAAATCTCTAAATTGAGTTTATGTGAGATCAATAAAATCAAGGTAAGTAAATTGAATTCTGAAAACACAACTGAACTCAAAGCAGCACAGCAATGATCTGCTACTGCAGACAGCAATCAGAACAGGCGTAACTGAATGCACGGACTCTTCAGAGCAGAAAGGCAGAACCCCTGATTGCATGAGAGACCGCAAAAACCATGTGGAGAGAGTATGACTGCTCCGTCCTTCGGGGATGATCAGGATGATACACCTTATACAATGCTACTTTTTTCAAGCATGCATTTGTTTTAAACATCCTATAGCATCTGTTTTACACCAGCTTTGTAAAGAAGGTTCATCACTCACTAGGACGTGTCACTGAACCTAACAAGCAATAAACAAAGCATCAAGTGTAAAAGACAAGTTTTTTGAAGGCATGCTCTGCTCTCACCTAATGTCTTCATCTGTGACAATGAAAGCCTTGCAGAGGGGTTGAGATGTGTTCAGCCACACAGCGGGGTTCTTTTCCACAGCAGCAGAGACTTGCCCTGTGATGGGTGCAGAGCTTGTGTGCAAAGCACTGGCGACAGCAGATAAAAGGGTCTCATCGTTACTACCCGGACCAACTCCTGCAATTAGAAACACGCATCAGTTCCAGGATGTTTCTAGCTGTGCTGAGCAAACCTTGTGGAGCCTAAAACAACTGATTATCTTTATATTCATCTGAGATCAGCTATTTAAAACTGACACAAACCAAAGCAGCAAAAGGTAACAGCACATTTACTCAGTTATCAACAATAAAGAATTACCATTAAGGAAACAGTAACCCAATACTTGAGTATTTTAATAAAACTTTATCAGAATTTAAAAATACATTTCCAAGGTATTAAACTTCTTAAAAAGTTGGCTACATTTCCTCATGCAAGGTCAATTATTTTTAATGATCTAAGTCCCTTCTAAAGTCATCTTACATTCAAATATCCCTATTAATGTGTCCCTAGGGTCCTGGAATCGTTTCCCCTGTAGCTTGCCATGTCTCAACACTTCTTTCTTGTGCAGGGATTTCAAAGGAAAAGCCAATGCAAGTAGGCTGTACCTACACCTTTAACAGCTTTTCAACTAACAAAATATCCACATGAATAGGATTAATCACTGTACATCCTGACTGCACATTAGGAGACTGGAACCACGGCTACATTTAAGTGCACTGCTTATAATCCTAAACGTGTTAGACCAGTTAAAGCAATAATTTCCAAGAGCACAGAGGGATGAGACACTACTCTAACCATGAATTATGAGGATTTTTGAGCAACCCGCAATGTATCAAGATTCGGAAGCCAAAGTTGTAACACTCGAAAACTAATGCTTCTCTAAAACTTGGAGTGAGCGTGTGACACCACGAGGCAGGCCAGCAGCTGAGCTCTCCACCCCGGACCCCGCTCGCTCCTGTTACTGGACCCATGGGCATCTGAGGCTTGCAGCAGCAGGTCGCAGAGGGAGAGACAGGATTAGAGATGCTGGCTGTACTTTTGATACAAGGAAGGGAGAAAAAAGCAAGTGCTGGGGCCCGGTGCGGCTTCGAGCAGGAAGCTGGGGACGGTCTGCCACTTAGGCTGCATTTGGGTCTAAACACGTAACATGGATTAATTTACATGACGAGCCTAATTAACCTCAAGCCAAAAGGTACACGCAGAAAAAAATACTTAGGTAAGACACCGCCCAGAAGCGTTCTGCAACCTACAAAGCGTTTCAGGCACACTGCCTCTGGGTTTACTAAAACCCAAGGGGAGCATCACCCAGTGAGGCAAACGGTCCCCACAGCAAAGACCTGCGACCCTCATCACATCTGCCTCCACTGCCTCCGACACAGAGCCTGGCACACAGCAGGGACTGCTCAACTGAACTCGGAGAATACCTTGAAGACCTTTAGGGAGTTCCATGGTTTTTATAATTTGTTCTGTTACATCTGATGCACTAAGTCCTTGTAGCCTCTTCTCCCAGAAAAGCTGTAAGGCAAAACATCACTGTTAATAGATACATTCTCGGGGCAAGAAAGTAGCGCATCGATGCTGCTGAATAATGAAATTGAAATTGTATCAGTAGTTCCCTAACGTCCCCATTTTTTTTTTCCCCTTACAAAAAGCTAAATGATACTTCAAACATGACTTCAACGCATCATAATTCTTTCAAGTTATATGACTCAAAAACCTTTGCTTTGTCATTCTAGGCAGACTATTCACTCGTTACACCTGGTAGATTGTTATGTGCTATGCACGAGATACAGTCCTAAGTAGATAACAGTCCTTTGGAAGATATAAGGTATCTTCCAAAGAGTATTAACTTGAGTTCTTCAAAGTTTCATCTGGCATGAAAATTTAATGTTACAATTTATCAGGAAAAGGAAAAACTGTATTATGTAATACCTCCTTATCCAAGAGCATTAGGGAAAGAATTTCTCCACCTATGTGATTTTTCTAAGACACAGAAGTTTAGCCCTTTGGCCTACTTTAAGGGGAACAAATGCCATTTTTTAAGGAAACTTTTCTAAAATGTTTTGCATACTTCCCTGCTTTTTAAACAGGATGCCACATTCCTGAGTGCCTCTCCTTCCGTGGTACAGAGCCTGGGTCTCCTCAGTCACTAGGTGGCCCCAGGGCATCATTCCAGTATCAGTGAGCACGCTGAAGACTCTTCCCTACCCCATGGGTCTAGCGAGATATGCAACTGCTTATTCATACACTGAACAGTCCAGGACAGTTCTGCTGCCTGATTTTAAATCCTTTCTACACTTAATTCTCTCTCCTAGTCGGCTACTGTGTGCGTGCTTGCTAAATTGCTTCAGCTGTGTCCTTCACTTTGCAACCCTATGGACTGTAGCTTGCCAGGCTCCTCTGTCCATGGGTCTCTCTAGGCAAGAATACTGGAGAGGGTTGCCATGCCCTTCTCCAGGGAATCTTCCCAACCCAGGGATAGAACTTATGTCTCTTATGTCTCCTGAACTGGCAGACGAACTCTTTACTGGGAAAGCCCAGCTGGGTATTACTTGTCATTAATGTCATTCATCCACATGAATGTATTTACTGAACTCCTACGATGTGCTGTGCTTGGCCCGTGAACGCAACAGTAGATAAGATAGAGAGTGTCTTTGTCCTCAAGCCTCATCTCTTTTCTACTCTGTTTCATATTTACTGCAGTCCAAAAAGCAGATAAAAGAATTCCTTAGAAATTTGATAAATCTGTCTTTAATCCTGGATACCCAGGGGCCTGTCATATAGTAAATATTGAAAAAATATTTGTGTGAATGACTGCTGTAGGAATAAACGGACTCAGAATCAGGATCCTGAGGGACACATGCACCCAAGTTGAAACCCCAGCTACAGACATGACCTTGGACAAGTTCTATAACCTCAGATGTTCAATGTCCTCTGTGAACATGACTGTGGAGATTAAATAAAGCAATATATACAAACACCTATCACACAGTAGGCATAAGGTTTACTGTTTACTTTTAACAGATTTTTGAGCACTCTGAGGGCTTCCAAGCTTATGTTCTAACTTCTGAATACATGACAAGCGTCAAATAACATCTTTCTGGACAAATGAGAAGATACAGTAAAATAATTCTATTTATGGCAGAACAGTAATAGCTTAGATTATATAATAACCACAGGGCTAGCACCAAGAGTAACTTCTTTACTGTCCTTTTAAGACCTTTAGTATATGCTAACATCTCCATATACCTCCATATAAACTGTATCAGCAGCAGAATATGTAGTCAACACGTATGAGGACATGAATACATTAACCATGAACCATCATGAGGAAGAAGTAGTTAGTTCTTCTAAGTAATAGCCAAGGAACATGATGAATGTCCTAGGAAAGTCTGCCTGCTTTTCTGGGGAAATCACAGTCACCTATGCTTTGAATATCACAACTATAGGGGAAAAAAAGCCAACAAAAATTAAAATGCAGTTAATTCCTAATGAAAAAGTGAAGAGAGGAGTCAGTGAATATGAGATTAGTGTTTTAGATTATATAATTTTATAATTATATAAATTATAATTTAAAAATTATATATATAACTTAGTTTGTAAAATAAATCAACACTACCAAAAACATTATGAAAACTACATACAGAGATGATTACTAATAAATTATATCTAAAAAATCCCAATTCTAGATATCAAAAGTTAAATTTTTTACCTTCTATAATGGAAAACACAAATTTAGAATGAAATACTTTGCAAAATAAATATTGGCTTGAGAAACAAGTATACAGCTCTAGATTACAAGTTCTGGTACCATCAGACAGCCCTCAACAAAATCTGAAGTTGAACCTGACAGGTTGATGACCTCTCTGTAAATGAAAATGGAGGCACATGTATTTCTGAATGTGTAAGTGTGTATATGTGTGTGTCTTTCTTCCATCCCCTACTCTCTGGGAAGTGGGAAAGGTCAGAGCAGGAAACGAGGTTAGTTTGAGACAAGAAAACATTTAACGGCCGAGGTCGCCACTGCCCTCCTCCCCATCCTCCCCGCCTGGCATTCAGCGCTAACGTGCCCAGCCAGGGGAGCTGCGCGTCTGTTCATGTAACCCACCTTCTCCACACCCATCTTCTCAGGTCCCTATTTGCTCTGTTCTGGAAAGAAGGGGTTCTTCGCACTTTAAAATATGTATAGAACTTATATCAAGCGGGCATTATGCCAAGTGAAGGAAGCCAGTCTTTTACATACTGTAGGAATGAATTTGTATGAAAAAGAAGAAAACTATAAGGGTGGTTGCCAGAAGTCAGGGGTGGAGGGAAGATACCACTGCAAGGGGTCAGCACAAGGGGATTCCTTGGGGGTGCTGGAACTGTACTTTATCTTTTTTTCCCATAAATACAAACTTTATCCAGCTGATATAATTAGCATTTTCTTTGTTTTTCCAAGCAAACTGGTCAAAGACGATCAGTTTGTACTATCTCCGTTCTCCCAGGCCCATTTCAACTTTATTATCCTACCCCCTATTCCATGGATTTCCATCACATTTACTCTAAAGGTTAGTCAGCTCCTCTCACCAAATGCAGTGACCTTTCCTGACTGGTCACTTTGGAGCCGTGAATGTACTGGAGGGGTTCAGGGAAAGGGGGGGTCTTCCTCTGCCTGACATTAGGCTCTCAGACCTCCTTGTTTCTGTATTCCGTGGGATTACTAGGCGACTAACTGTGGGCATCTGGAGTTCTTCCTATTGCATTAACATTAGAAATTGAGACAGAAATATGGAAAAGATGAGGCTCCCTACATTTGAAAGGAGTCCTCCGTCCAGGACAGTTGTCTTGTGCACCATACTTTCATGAATGCTGTTACTTTCATAAATCCTAACCGAGCCGACGAAAATCTGATTTCACCAGCCATATCCCATGATTTTCTCAGCTTCACTTTGCTGCCTGGTATGAGGTCAAATAATCAACGTAACTTAGGGATCAGTGATCTAATACTTGGAGAAACTCTTTAATGTGCTCTCACTCTAAGTTAGTACATCCCTCCCTACTCCCCGCTGATCAGGCCCTTCTCTGATATCACCCTGCAGTAGAAAAGAGAACTGGAGAGCTCCCACATGTACTTTCTAGGGCCAATGGTCTGGTCAACGCCCAATCCAGCCAACCAGTTGATGGAGAAGCATAGGACAGGATTAACAGTCACACAAAACCAAAAAAGTATCTAAAATGTCACTGACAGGGACAGTCCAGCTTTGAAGAAACCATCTTACTAGAAAGTGGAGTTCATCTCCACACCTTTGCTCCTCATATGACTGTAAGTAAGTGAAGTCGCTCAGTCGTGTCCGACTCTTTGCGACCCCATGGACAGTAGCCTGTACCAGGCTCCTCCATCCATGGGATTTTCTAGACGAGAGTAGTGGAGTGGGTTGCCATTTCCTTCTCCAGGGAATCTTCCCGACCCAGGGATCAAACCCAGGTCTCCCACATTGTAGACAGACGCTTTACCATCTGAGCCACCAGGGGAAGTCCCACATGACTGTAGGAAGTACCTCTATGACATCGCTGGAAACAACTGCTCTACTTTATCTAAGGGCCCCAGAGGACAAGCGTGATGGCGGATGGTGAAAGCTGCTGCTTTGGTAAATGATCAAATCTGTTTCCTGAAAGGACAATCAACCCAGAATACAACTACACCATTTTCTTTTCTTAATGGCTGCATGTTGGACAAATCCCTTACAAGTGATATCCAAGATGAAAATGAGGAGGACACAGGGATCTCAAACAACTCATCACTACACACACATACACATACCCCCCACACACACCCACCCACCCCTGTTCTGATGGGCTGGGAACTAAGGCTGATCGTGTTTATTCAGACCATCCTCCACCACCCTGAGCTTAATAATACATACTCTGAAGGAATCTGTGCTCTTGGGAGGATGTCAGAACAGAATGGTTTACCAGGAAAAAGTAAGTAGAGAATCGATCCAAATTCAGCAGATGTTCTTTTAGTGCCCATTAGATACAAAGCATTTTGCTGGGGATGGTTATTAGGATAGCCGGCAATCACTGCCCACTAGCTGCTTACTGTTTGGTGAAACTGTTTTCTAGTAAAACTCTAGAAGGGAGACTGTGTTAACCGCAATAATGAAGATACAATATTAACTTGAATTTGGGAGAATCTGGGAAGGCTTTTAGGACGAGGCAGCTCTGAAAAAATGTGTTAAGAATTCTGTAGAAGAGGAAAGACTTCTCCAAGCCAAGGAAATAGCTTAAGCAAAGGCAAGGTTAGACAGAGAGTGTGGGTCAGTATTTCTAGATGATTTTTACACGTAAGAATAACCAGGGTGGCTTACTGTACAGGCATGTTCTGAGACCTCAGCCCTAAAGATTCCATTCAGTAGGTCTGGGGTTGGAGAGCTGGTTTTATGTTATTCTACAAGCGTCTTAGGTACCTCTGAGGGACGCGGGGGATCTCGATCTGAGAAAGGCTGGTCTGGTCTGCGCTGAGAGCACAGCAGTGCACACACGAGGCTGTGTACCCCAATCACCGAGATCTCCGAGTTATTCCTGATTCTGCTAGACAGAGGAGGCAATGGCAACCCACTCCAGTACTCTTGCCTAGAGAATCCCTTGGACAGAGGAGCCTGGTGGGCTGCTGTCCATGGGGTTGCACAGAGTCGGACACGACAGGCGCAACTCAGCATGCAACATGCTAGATGATTAAACGACGTATCACGCTGTCCCCTTCTCGCAGAGGACTGGAGGCAGACACTCGCTTTTCTGTTTTTCATTGCAGAAGGATGTGTCAAAGCATATTTAAGAGTATTCCAAACTGTTCAGGGGTAAGCAGAGAAAGGGCTCGCCCAAAGATCTGTTTGTGCCCAGGCACATTCTCCTGGCGGAATAAGAGGAGGAGGACGACTCCCGCTTACCCATCGAGCCCTTCCCTTCAGCCTGGCACTGTGCTCAGGGCTCCACATACAGAATTCGGTTAGTCTTTCCTACACTGTTTCAAAGAAGACATTATCAGTACCCCCTGGCAGTAACTCATCAAAGGGGCATGACTAGTCAGGGGTGCAGCCGGAATTAAAAGCCAGGTCAGTGATTAGACAGTCCTCCGCTCAACAAGTGAAAGCTCTAGGAGAGTATTTACACGCATGCCTCTGTGTTTAACAAGCCCGAGACCCTTCTGGTCAGGAAATCAAAGGCAGACAAAAATCAGCAACTGCTGAGAAAGTTATCAGGCTGCTTTTAATCCATTTACCTACGAAGTGATACTGCGTTAACTGTGCATTGTAGGCGATCCGTGCCAGTGCCACGCTCTTCTTCACGCAGAATTAAGAAGCCCGTCTGTGTGATGTATTTAGGCTAAAGCTGGCACAGACTTTTATGACAATCTCAAGAGAGACGTGGGAGCAGCTCACATGATGAAAACTGAAGAATCGGTATAAAATATATCCTCTACAAATTAGCCTTCTCGGAATTAACTGCGGATAGCAATGACATCTGAACACCCCCTTTTTTTTTTAATTTGATGGATAGAAATTAAAGAGTGAGATTTCTACTCCAAGAAAGCACTTTCTGAGAAGTCACACTAACCATGGAGTGTCAGCAGACGTTTCATGAAGCAGGAGAGATGGCGCGCTTTATGGAGCATATAGCTAGGAAGGCTTGAGTTTTTTCTATAATACTGTACACGGTTACTTTTATGCTAATATTGATTTCTCATAAACACACATGGAAAAGCATCTAGATCAAACATACATTTTCATCCACCATTAGATTTCATTTGAAAAGCACTGTGTGGTGTTTTTTAAAAAATTCACCAATGAAAAGAAACTGACTTGCCATGTATGCTCACGACTTCAAGTTCAGAGTCAGCCTGGAGGGCAGGAAGGATGAACTTCTGAGAAGCTGAGTGAACTGGGATTGGCCTTCAGAGTCAGACTGACCCTGATTCAAATCCATGCTATGTCACTCACTAGCTTTATAAACTCAGACAACTATCACAATATGTTCTGGCTTCCTGCCCTAGGGAATGGGACAATAAAAGCAATCTCAAATGGTTACGGACACTAAGTGAGGAGGTTTTATCAACACTTGAAGATAACCTCTAGACAGCAAACAGCAGTTTACTACTTAGTTTTTGCCCATGGCATCTAGTACACTGCTGATCACATCATAGCACCTACTATGCATTAAAATTAATACATATAAACGGAGCAGAGAGTTGGCTCTGAAAGGCACATACTCACAAATGAAGACTGAGGCATGGCCTTTGTTCCGATCTGCTCTTCCGGCTCCGAGTTTCAGCGGGGGAGCTTTCTTGCTACTCTAAGTATCATAAAACCCTTCCCTTTCCTTTTCTCATGCAAGCCCGTCTGCCTCCCTCTCGGCCCAAGGCTAGCTGGGAGAACTCTAGTATAAAGCAGGAGCAGCTACACAGGTTGCAGGGCTCCAGACAAAATGGAATCAGAGGGGTCTTGTTCAGAAACCCTGATGATGGTCTCACAATGACAGCAGAGCCCCTGAGCAGGCGCAGAGCCCTAGGAAGTGAGTGCTCAGGCCACAAGCCCGTGAAGCCAGAAGGGGTGGTGAGTTCCGAGCAGGGTGGGAAGGAGGCAAGACCAGCAGAGACTGAGACCCCTGTGCTGCGGAGGGTACTTAGGGAAATGCCGGGGTGTAATCTCATTCTGTGACTACCTTAAAAGAAGCAGGACAACGCAAAGTCGCTTTGGCCGGATCTACGCGATAACAAGGAACCTTTCCCTCCCTTCTCATCAAAGCAGCCCAAGGATTCCTCCTCCCCACTGCGGCTCCTCATCTGGACAGAGTAGAGAGGCCGCCTGCTAGTGACTCAGCAGTTCAGCTGTACGGCAGGAAGAGGGGAAACCCGGCAAATGACGAGACCACAATGGGGAAGGACGGAATCTAAAGACGGATGGGAAGTTTGTTCTATTTAAAGGGTAGCGGATAACGTGGAAGCTTTTCCTGAAACTGTAATTTCCTTGTTATTTTTACCCCGTCTATTTCCATGTTGTGATGAGAACAGAGCCCTTAGAAAAACAGAAAAACTTCAAAAGGGCTCTGAGCTTGTTTCAAGAACAGAAGGTCAGAGAAAACCTGGAAACAAACTACATTTCTGTTCTGCAGTGAAGCAAAAAGCGGGAAAACAAAACCTCAAGCCAGCAGCAGTGGCCTAGAATGGAGTTTCTCAATCTTGGCGTTACTGACATTTGGGGTTGGATAATTCTGGGTTCTTGATGTTTAGCGACATCCATGGTCTACGCCCACCAGATACCAGTAGCATTGCTCAAGTTGTGACAGCAAAAAATGTCTCTGGATGCTGCCAAATTTCCCCGGGGTATTTGTGGTTGGGACAGGGAGGATAAAATCAGGCTTGGCTGAGAACCAGGGGTCCAGAGAAAGAGAAAGGGAACGGGAGAACATAAGGTCTGCAGTGGCAGGGGCCCAGATCTCGCATCTAAAACAGAAGGGAGACCCCGCCCTTGGCACACAAATCGCCTCGGCCAGCTCCTGCCTCCACTTCCGGATTCTCTGCCCCAGCTCTTGACTCCTGGGCCTTATCACAAGAGCACTAAGTGGCCTGGAGCTGAGAGCACCTTCTGTCACTGCCAGACAGCCAGGGGGCGAGCAAGATAAAGTGGAAGTGGGAGAAACACTTCTTACCGAAAGAGCTGAAATTGAACACACTTTGGTGCAGAGCTTAAAGCGTCTGCCTGCAATGTGGGAGACCTGGGTTCGATCGCTGGGTTGGGAAGATCCCCTGGAGAAGGAAATGGCAACCCACTCCAGTATTCTTGCCTGCAGAATCCCATGGACGGAGGAGCTTGGTGGGCTACAGTCCAGGGGTCGCAAAGAGTTGGACACGACTGAGCGACTCACTTTCACTTTCACTTTCCTGATAAAAAGATGGCTATAAGCAGTGGTTATTTTTAATAATTCAGACACACTTAGGAAATGCAGGTTCGATCCCTGGATTGGGATGATCCTCTGGAGAGGGGAATGGCTATCCACTCCACTATTCTTGCATGGAAAATCTCATGGGCTGAGGAGCCTGGGAAATCTGTACGCAGGTCAGGAAGCAACAGATAGAACTGGACGTGGAACAACAGACTGGTTCCAAATAGGAAAAGGAGTACGTCAAGGCTGTATATTGTCACCCTGCTTATTTAACTTCTATGCAGAGTACATCATGAGAAACGCTGGACTGGAAGAAACACAAGCTGGAATCAAGATTGCCGGGAGAAATATCAATCACCTCAGATATGCAGATGACACCACCCTTATGGCAGAAAGTGAAGAGGAATTAAAAATCCTCTTGATGAAAGTGAAAGAGAGTGAAAAAGTTGGCTTAAAGCTCAACATTCAGAAAACAAAGATCATGGCATCTGGTCCCATCACTTCATGGCAAATAGATGGGTAAACAGTAGAAACAGTGTCAGACTTTATTTCTTGGGGCTCCAAAATCACTGCAGATGGTGACTGCAGCCATGAAATTAAAAGACGCTTACTCCTTGGAAGAAAAGTTAGGACCAACCTAGATAGTCTATTCAAAAGCAGAAACATTACTTTGCCGACTAAGGTCCATCTAGCCAAGGCTATGGTTTTTCCAGTAGTCATGTGTGGATGTGAGAGTTGGACTGTGAAGAAGGCTGAGTGCAGAAGAATTGATGCTTCTGAACTGTGGTGTTGGAGAAGACTCCTGGAAGTCCTTTGGACTGCAAGGAGATCCAACCAGTCCATTCTGAAGGAGATCAACTCTGGGATTTCTTTGGAAGGAATGATGCTAAAGCTGAAACTCCAGTACTCTGGCCACCTCATGCGAAGAGCTGACTCACTGGAAAAGACTCTGATGCTGGGAGGGATTGGGGGCAGGAGGAGAAGGGGACAACAGAGGATGAGATGGCTGGATGGCATCACGGACTCGATGGACGTGAGTCTGAGTGAACTCTGGGAGTTGGTGATGGACAGGGAGGCCTGGCGTGCTGCAATTCATGGGGTCGCAAAGAGTAGGACAAGACTGAGCGACTGAACTGAACTGAACTGAACTGAGGAGCCTGGGGTCGCAAAGAGTCGGATCTGGCTGAGAGACTAACACTTTCACTTTCGCTTTCGTCTTAATGGTCTTTTGTGGGCTGGTCTGGGACGCTAGAACCATTTATGAGATCATTTCTACTGAAAGATGCAGAATTTCAAACGACCAAAACATGACATTTTATGTCATGTCAACCTGTAAGGTGAAAAGCATGTGTGTGTACAGATTTTAGAGGCAGTTCCTCGTTATAACCACAGGATCAGAGAACACACGTGTGTGCAAAAACATCACCGACGACCAAGAACAACACAGCTCCATTCGGAATGACTTCAGATGCTCAAGCATAGGTACAACAACAGAACAGAACCAGGAGCTGATTTTTACCACTTTAACTTCCATAAATTCTTAGTATGTAGCTATCCGTAGGGGCCGGACAATTCCAAATTAAAAGTCCAGGGAAACAGCATCTTGCCAAATTGAGCCAGATGAAAACTTAAAACTCAGATCTTCATATACATTTCATATCTTGTCTTAAAATACAACTGTTACCTTTTGAAATTACAATCTCCATTAGGAAAAATTAAACTGAACTATATAGAAACACACAGAGATTTCAATAATGAAACTAAATTTGTCTAAAATTGCTAACGAGTCAAACCGCTCTGCCCTGGAGATCGCCCCTGGACCACTTCACCCTTCCCTCACTTCCCTTCTGTCTCCTGGACCCTGCTGTCTTTCTAAGGGCTTCTCTACACACGATGCCTGGTCATATCCTCTCCTGCCTCTTTCTGATCCTGCCCATAGCTATGCCCAAATCCTTCTCTCACACGTTCCAGGTTACTCCTTCCCCTCCTCGGGCTTCTTCCCCTGACATGGCGGATACACTGGAACACGGCTAACAGAGAAAGTGTCCTTATTTACCTTATTGTTATTGCTCAGTCACTAAGTCATGTTCAGCTCTTTTTGCGACCCCATGGACTGCAGCCCGCCAGGCTTCTCTCTCCATGGGATTCTCCAGGCAAGAATACTGGAGTGGGTTGCCATGTCCTTCTCCAGGGGATCTTCCTGACCCAGGGATAGAGCCCACGTCTCCCACACTGGTAGGTGGATTCTTTACCACGGAGTCACCTCGGAAGCCCTTATTTTATTACATCTCCTTCAAACCACCTGTCTTCTTCCTTCCACTAAGGGAGAAACTTTCTTATTTCCTCATCTTCCATTCCTTCCTTCTAACCTGCATTCTACTAATATTATGTTAACTGACCTGCCCAAGGTCACAGTAACCTTCTAATTAACAAATCCAATTCCTGATTCAACCCTCTTCTGCCTTACTTCCCTGTTGCCATCGCTTGCTGTTAGAAAATCTATGGAAGTTTGCCTCTTATGATGGTTTTCTGTATGTTTCTGTATTTTCTATCACTGTTAAGCAACAAATTAATACCCCTGATAGTAACTGTCAAAGAAATAGGACTATAAGCATTTTTTTCTACTGAAAGAAAATATTTAAAATGTGTAAGATGTAATATACCTTTTAAAGTACTTGAAGACAGAAGTGTTACTACTTCGTAAAGAAGAGAAAATAAAAGTTACCTTTAGAATCTAGTCATTACATGAATTTTAACTTACACAGTGTTCATCTCTGTCAAGAGCATGATATGAGACACTCAAATTTGGGGGGATGAATTTATGGCTAAGTATGGAATTCCCAGGTGGCTCAATGGGAAAGAATCCACCTGCCAATGCAGGAGACGCAGGTTCGATCTCTGGGTCGGGAAAATCCCCTGGAGAAGGGAATGGCAACCCACTCCAGTATTCTTGCCTGGAGAATCCATGGCCAGAGGGGTCATCCATGGGGTCGCAAAGACTCGGACATGACTCAGTGACTAAACAGCAGCAGGATCAGGGTAACAGGAAAACCCTGCCGTGAAAGTTTAATGCTTCAGTCCTGACTCAACCATCATGTGGATGTGCTGTCTTAGGAAGTCACTTAATCCCCTTTGACTGTATTTTCACTAGTAAAATAGAAATACTAATAACTGCCTTATATACCTCAGAAGATAAACACTGATAAAAAGGGAAGAAGTTCTTTGAAAACATAAGCATTTTATTGAATTGCCCAGAGTATTTTCTCATGTTAGGATTTCATAATTTCAATGAATATCTTATTCACTTTTCTAAGGCTCTTGCTAAATCTGATCAAAGAACAAAGGATCTTGTCATGTATTTGCGGACTAAAGCAAAACCCCAAAAATGCTCACTTTATATTCAGTGACTCATGAGAAGCTAAATATGTAAGACATGGGGTTAGAGCTGCACAAATGATGCCTCCTGCCCAGAAGGAATCTGCTGTCCAGTTTATAAACCGCTGTATTTCAAACCAACCCCATATGATATTCGAGTCATCTAGTTTGGGTCAGCAAAAACAGCTTAACTTAAATACCATGGCTTGCAAACATCAAAAGGCAAACATGAGCTACCCTCTTATTTTGGGGGAGTGACCTAGGAAGAAAAGGCTGGATAATGACAAGAAAATTATTACATAAATCAAGGAAAAGCTTGATTCATGTGGCTGTGCAAACTGTAGTGAGATCTCTTGCTAAGGCAAAAGATAACAATTTGGGCTAAGAGAAGATGGAAGGAGGAAACAAAAGGCAAGAACTGGAGTTGAAGGGGATGGAGGTACAGTAGCTGTCTGCTGCAGCTGCTCGCCTGAACTTTGTCATGAACACAACTTACACAAAGTGGGCGGTAATATACCTGAAAGGGGACTACTATGCTAAGACAACCATGGAATCAGAAGACTCGTTCGTAAGGCCCCTACGCTTTTCATGTGGCACTCCCGCAGGAAAAGTTGTAACAATAATCTTATTAATACGCAAGCGTCCATGTGAGGACACAGGTATGCTCCTTTATTTCTTCTGTGTCACATTTCCACACAGCTAAGATTATCTGCTCAGTGTTTGTTTTCCTTCTTAGATCAGAAGTTTAATAAGGACCGGATGCATGACTGAATTATATGTTTGTATCTGTCTGCCAATGCCAGAGATGCAAGAGACACAGGTTTGAGCCCTGTCCCCTGGAGGAGCAAACGGTAACCCGCGCCAGTATTCTTGCCTGGAAAAGTCTATGGACAGAGGAGTCTGGTGGACTACAGTCCACGGGGTTGCAAAGAGTGGGACACAACTGCACGACAGAGCACTCACACACACAGCATCATAAGAGATGCAACAATACATGCTGCTGAACAGATGAATTAATGATGGCAAAACCCCATTCAACAGCAAGAACTTCGGTCCCTGATAGATAAGGAGCTATCATTAGCTGTTTATCAGAAAAGATGCCCTTCAGAAGAGCTTTCCTGAAACTAATTTCAATAGTATAAATTAATTCTTCATTTTATACAGGGGCATTAATAGATTCTATTTCCTTTTTAATATCAATAAATCAATAAATAAAAATATATACATATTATTTAAAGCATGACATTGAGCAACCACTAGAACTAAAATCAGGTTACCAATCCTCAAAATTATCAGAAGTAAGAATTTAAATGGAAAGCTCAGACCTGAAAACAAAAATACTGATACCAGAAAATGACAAAAAATATAGAAGAACAGTATATAAATAGAACAATAGAATCAAGACCAAACATATCTATAAAATAAATAACTGTAATGATCAACTCAGCTATAAAAGAAGAAAAGACCATCAAGTCAGATAGAAAAAAAATCAACTGCATGTTTTATGCAAAAAAAAAATCTCTAAAGATAAAGGGACTCAGAAAACTGCCAATGACAATGAAGAGTAAAGAAAAAGCAAGCAAATATAGAATGAGAAAACAAAAGTCTCAACATTACTAGAAAATTACTTAAGTGGGAAATAAGACGAAGCTTAACTTATTGTGTAACTAACTAGCTTCTATAAAATAAATATTATCTTAATAAGTTAATTTGGCTTTCCATGGGGAAATGCGCATGTATAGACCGACTTCAAAACTTGTTAAGAAAGCTCCCCCCAATACTTCATCCCACCTTTCATCTAGAGACTACCAACATCAGAGAAAAGATAATACAACAGATACTACAAAACTGAAAAACATTACTAGAAAATATAACACTATTTGAATATTTTGAATAATGGTGAACAACGTATACCATTAATTTGAAAATTATGGAATGCACAAGTTCCTAGAAAAACACATTCTCAAAACTGTTATAAGAAATAGAAACTATGAATATTCATCCATGTACTGATTAAATATACTGAATCTAAAACTTCAAGCCTTCCCATTTAAAAACAACAACAAATTAGGCTGAGATGACTTCACAAATAAGTCTTCCAAACATTTAAAGAAAAGTAGCAATCTTACACAAACTCTTCCAGAGAATATTCAGAGAGGTCACCTCCCAGATTACTCTACAAGGCCAATAAAACCTTGAGAAAAAATTATGAGAAAGGAAAAATGCAAGTCAATCTTTCTTGTGAATATAAATGCAAAAAATCCTAAACAAAATAACAGTAAATCTAAACAGTGATAACACATCATGACTACACTGAGCTTACTAATCCAGGAATTCAAGGTATGTTCTCCAATCAAAAAATCAAGCACTGCAATTTCTCACATCAACCAATCACTGTAATTCACTACGTTAACAGAATAAAGGACATTTTATCATTTAGTTAGAGAAAATAATTTGATAAAATTCAATACACATTCATGAAAAATATTCTTAGTAAACTAAAGTGAATTTTCTTAATTTGAGGATATTTACCAAAACAAAAACAAAAACCTATAACAAGCATCATATTTAATGGAAAGTCATTCAAAATATCCCCTGGTATTACAATAACCAATGAGGATATCTGCTATCACTTTTATTCAAGATTATACTGGCATCTGAAGCCAGTGAAAAGAGACAAGGAAAAAAACATTTAATGTTTAACAACTGGCAAGGAAGAAGTAAAACTCTTGTTTGTAGATGATATGCTTGCTTGTTCATGAATAAGGTTGGAGAGACTCACTGATTATTTAATAAGTTAATTTAGGAAGATAACTGAACACATAGTATATAAAATTCAGCTTATTTCTACATATTAACAACAGACAACTAGAAAAAATTTTAATGTAATCAGAATAGCATCAAAAAACAACAATATCAACAAATGAAAGACGTAACAGATCTCTAGACTGAAAACTACAAAATGTTAATGGTGGGACATATGAGGTTAGTTAACTATAAGACTTAGTATTGCAAAAACGCTAATTCGCCCCCAATTTGGTCTATAGATTTAAATCCTGGCAGGTTTTAAAGAAGACTAGACAAGCTGACGGAGAAGGCAATGGCACCCCACGCCAGTACTCTTGCCTGGAAAATCCCATGGACGGAGGAGCCTGGTAGGCTGCAGCCCATGGGGTTGCGAAGAGTCAGACACGACTGAGCGGCTTCACTTTCACTTTTCACGTTCTTGCACTGAAGGAAATGGCAACCCACTCCAGTGTTCTTGCCTGGAGAATCCCAGGGATGGGGGAGCCTGGTGGGCTGCCGTCTATGGGGTCGCACAGAGTCGGCCACGACTGAATTGACTTAGCAGCGGCAGCAGATAAGCTGAGTCTAAAATGTATGTGGAAATGACAATAGCCAAGACTAACCAAGATAATCTCAAATGAAGAATAACGAAGCTAGAAAACTTACACTACTAGATATCAAGTTCAACAAAACAAACAGGCCAATGACACAGAACAGAGTGCAGAAACAAATTCACATGCACAAACAGACCAAAGGAACAGCATGGACCAGAAACAGATTTTCACAAGACTTTCACTTATACATTTCATATCACAGAGGTGACAACACAACGCAATGGGAAAAGAATCGTCTTTCAGTAAATGGTGCTAAGTCAATTGGATATCCATTCAGGAGAAAAGTCAGTCCACCTTGCATCATATACAAAAGTCAATTCCAGATGGATTAAAGACCCAAATGGAAAAGTAAAACAAAGCTTTCAGAAGGTGGTATGAGGGATATGTTGACAACCTTAAGTAAGCAAAACTTTCTTCAACATGTCACAGAAATAAAAGGAAGAGACTGATGAAGTATGTCCTTCACTTCTTATAACTTGAAGTATTACATACAGAAAAATATAAAAAAAAAAAAAAAAGTCTACAGTTCACTGAAGTTTCACAGAGTAAACATACTCATGTAACTACCACACAGATCAAGAAACAGAGTATCACCAGCACCTCAGAAGCCCCCACTGCCATACTCACCCAGTCTCTACTCCACCTCCCAAGTCTCTTAAAATTATGAACTTACATTTACCAAGAAAACACTACTAGGGAAATGGAAAAGGTTAAGCCGAAAACTGGAAGAAGATATGTGTGACAGATCTGACAAGGTACTGATACTCAGAATACGCAAAGAACTCCCACAAGTCAATGAAGAAAAGAAAGACACCGTTAACACAACAATGCATGAAAGACGTGAGTAAAAGCTTCAAAAGAAAGGATATCTATGCAGTCAACAGACATACAAAGAGTGTACAATATCATTAAATATCAAGGAAATGCAAGTAAAAACTAAAAGTATCCCTAAACACATATCAGAATGTTCAAAATTTAAAGATTGACCATATCAAGTGTTAACAAGAATTTGAAGCGACTGCACACTGCTGGTAGAAGGGGAACTCTGTATAACCACTTTGGAAAACTAGATGGTAGCATTTAATAAAGCTGAACGTATGCATACTCTTATGACCCAAAACCTCTACTCTGGTGTAAACCCCAAATCAAAAACACGTACTAGAATATTCACTGAAGCAATATCCGTAACAGTCAACAAGACAGACAGAAACTGAAATTAACAACAATAACAGAACAGTCAATGCAGGAAGCAGAGAAAAACCAAATACCAAACAAAAAATATCCTCATAATTAATAGATTCCGAGAGCTAAGAGTAGAGGTTGTAGCTATGAAATAAGAATAGCAAAACTCCATGTACAAACCTGCTGCTGGAAATTAAAAACAACATCACACACACACAAAAAAAGATAAAAAGTTAAAATCAAGAAAACATCCTGGAAAGTAAAACAACAATCATAATAAGAGAGAAAATACAAAAGTAGAAGTAGGAAAATTCTAAGAAGGCTAATATACAACTTACACAAAGAGAGAATGAAAAGTTAAGGGATTCAGCAGAAGAGAGGAAAAAATGACAAAAACATTTTCCATGCAAAGGATAAACATTTCCCTCTATCGCCTATTAACTACTCAGTGAATTAAAAAAGGCCTACAAACACATGCCAGTGAATTTTTTTTAAATCACACACCTACTAAACATTTTCAGAGAGGGAAAAAAAAGACCATGAAGGAGGAGCAGACATTCTGCAGAGCACTGAACTTCTTTTTGGCAAGACTGAACTAAGGTCCGGCTAGTCAAGGCTATGGTTTTTCCTGTGGTCATGTACAGATGTGAGAGTTGGGCTGTGAAGAAGGCTGAGCGCCGAAGAATTGATGCTTTTGAACTGTGGTGTTGGTTGGAGAAGACTCTTGAGAGTCCCTTGGACTGCAAGGAGATCCAACCAGTCCATTCTGAAGGAGATGAGCCCTGGGATTTCTTTGGAAGGAATGATGCTAAAGCTGAAACTCCAGTACTTTGGTCACCTCATGCGAAGAGTTGACTCACTGGAAAAGACTCTGATGCTGGGAGGGACTGGGGGCAGGAGGAGAAGGGGACGACCCAGGATGAGATGGCTGGATGGCATCACTGACTCGATGGACGTGAGTCTGAGTGAACTCTGGGATTTGGTGATAGACAGGGAGGCCTGGCGTGCTGTGATTCATGGGGTCGCAAAGAGTCGGACACAACTGAGCAACTGAACTGAACTGAACTGGAGAAATTCTCAGGGTCAAAATAAATGAATACTAAAGTATCTTATGAATTTTTACATAGAATGTCTTTCAAAGTGCATGGCTTTAAAATTTACCTTTCATCTAGAAAGTTTCTTCTAACATTTAAAAACAGTCCCCCTTTGATTATTATCGGAAAGATGAGCTCTAAGTGCTGACAAGGATGAAGAGGAAAGGGAACCCTCAGGCAGTGCTGGTGAGAAGGTAAACTGGTGCAGCCACGATGGAAAACATCATGAAGATTCCTCAAGAAATCAAACACTGAACCACCGTACAATCCAGCAATCCCACCTCCAGGTAAGTATCCAAAGAAAATGATATCAACACCTCAGAGACCTACTGTACCCCCCGTATTCACTGCAACTTTATTCACAGTAGCCAAGATATGGAAACAAACTAAATGTCCATCAATGGACATATGAATGCTGTGTATATAGACCCACGCTGAAATACTATCATCCATAAAAGAAGGAAATCTTGCCATTTGTGATAATGTAGACGAACCTTGAGATCAAATGCTAAGCGAAATAAGGCAAAAGGAGAATCTCATTTATATGTGGAATCTCAAAAACTCAAACTCACAGAAATACAGAGAAGAATAGTGGGTTCCCAGGGGCTGAAGAAGGGTAGCGAATGGGGAGATGCTGGTCAGAGGGTACAAACGTCCAGTTAAAAGAGGAATAATCGGGGGGATCTAATGTACAGTCTGGTGACTATGGCTAACAAGACTGTACTGTACACCTGGAAGTTGCTAGGAGAGATCTTAAATGTTCTCACTATCACGACCACAACAAAAAAAAATGGTAATTATATCAGGAGATAGATGTATTAACTAACTTTTTTTGTGATTATCACTTTGCAGTGTATACATATATCAAATCATCCTATTGTACACCTTAAACTTACATGATGTTACATATCAACTATACCTCAATAAAGCTGGGGAAGAAAACATTTTTAAAAAGACATTTCTGGAAGGGAGGAAAGGAAAGTTTCATATCCTTTGAACAAAGAATTAGTTAACAAAATAAAAAGAAAAAAATCTAGGGTCAGGTGGGAGATTTAAGCCCACTTCTTCAGTGATTTAAATACTTACTTTTGGGTAAAAAAAAAATTAATATTCTGTAAGAAATGTAATTTATATTCAAAGACTATCAGAAACACCTAAAGCCCAGCAAGTTTAATTAAAAGGAAGAAGTAAAAGATGAAGCTCAAAGATGAAATTTCTTTGATTGGTGGATTAAAAAAAGAGAAAAAGCAAGAGACCAGATGTTAAAGATGATAGCATTAAAGAAATAAGGAAACAGACATGTGAGATCTTCACACACTGAAAGTGTTAAAGATGACAGCATTAAAGAAATAAAGAAACAGACATGTGAGATCTTCACACACTGAAAGGATGCTAGGAAAGACACCCGTAACAGCAAAATCACAATTCAATCGGATTAAAAAGAATTTAGGATGTGATTTACATATCTGGCCAGATAAGGATAGTTCAATGATCTTACTGTTTGGAATAACAAGTCTTACAGTTGGTAGAGTTCCCTCCATCCCCACCCCAGATTTCTTTTTAATCTAATAAAAAGACAAGCATGTGCTAGATATGTTTATAGTATATACAAAGCTGGCTAGCTACTTACACTATCATAACCAGGTTTTACAAAAGGCATCCTTACTTTATAATTAATTACAGGCAGAAATCACTGCTGAATTCTGTTTAACACATTACTGTTGTACCCTAATTTGCACTTTTTAAATTAAGGCATTTTCAAGGAGTTAATATATTAGAAATTCATAATTCATATATTTTAAAGAATTCAAAATAGACTGCCATATAGATAGACTCAGGCATAGGAGTTTTGTTATAAAAAACAGGAATTATTAATTTCTATGACTGCTTCACATGTAGACTAAACATTTCAAACTGATTCAAGGCAAAAGATCCAAAAATCAAATCCTAATTCTAGGTCTCAAAATTCAAGACTCCAAAAGGAATTACAAAACCACTAGCTTAAATATCCTAAAAGAATGTGGTACAGTTACGGTAGAGGCTCCTCTGGCGGTCCAGTGGCTAACTGTGCTCCGAATGCAACGGGCCCAGGGGTGATCCCTGGTCAGGGAACTACATCCCTCATGCCACAGCTAAGACCTGGCACAGCCAAATAAATAGATATCTACAGCTAAGATAAAAAACACTGATATATGCAGGAACCTCAAAAAACAGACACCTCACTGGCTAATTTATTTACTCTATGATCAGACTATCTCCTCCAAATGAAATATCCGGCAATTCATATTACTAATCTAGCTCAATGAAGCTATGTAAAAGGTAGCAAAACCGGAAGAATTTTTGCCTATGTATTTTTTTGCCTATCTCCTCAACAATAATAGCTCATTAGCAGCCATTTGCTATATTAATGTCAAAATATAATTAAAATCAGCATCTTCCTTTACCAAAAGACCCAAATCTAAACAGTCAGGATGACAAGATCATGATTTTGAAAACATTAACACCAAAGTTGCCTCTTTACCATTTTCCTACTTTTACTCAAGGCACAGTCTTATATTTTGAAATCCTACTAGGGGGAAAGCAGTCAAATATGACCTCAGTTCTTATGTTCAAGATAAAGGGGGAGAGACAACTAATGTCTCAGTATAATCAAAAACATCCAGCAAAAACTGTCAAATGACAGAGGATAATGTGGAAAACAGTCCAAGTATTTGAAAAAGTAACCTAAATAATCTGTAACACTTTCTGTCTATGAAAGCTCTAAAATGAAGATAAAACCCTCAAAAAATCTGCGTTAAAAATGATATAAGTGTTTTTTGTATGGGGACTAGGGGGTGAATTTGATTTTTTGACAGATCTTTTCACTTGAGAATAATCTTATAAACCTTAATTAAAGAAGGGAAACTTAAAAACTCCTCAATGTACCAAAGAGTAAGGAGCAACTAATCTGGTTACTTCAGCTGTAAACATCTAGGTTGCCAATACCTCTATAACCAGATAAACACCCAGTGAATTATAATAAGTACAGTTTTTAAAATCTGTGACTGAACTTAGGTGCAGAAAACAAATTCCTGTTAAAATGGCCATAATTTGCTATTTGGTTTGTCCTTAACCAAAATATTTGTTCAGAGACTACAGAGAATGATTTGACAAGGGCAAAGGGGGATAAAATTTACTAAATGCTATCTGTTCTCAATGAGACAACTCAAATTTTCGATATGGAACTAACATGACGCATTATTCCACTTTCTTTATTTTTGTGGCTTTTTGAAGCAAACTGTCTTACCCAATTACATACTTGCGGAATTTTCAATTAACAAAAAAAATCTTTACAAAGAAACAATTTTTAAATCACCAAAAAGCCGAAGGACAGGATGTTCAAGACTTTAGACAGTATCTAAGAAAGAACACAACCAGGCAACGGCTTTGTCGAGGTGGGCAAGGCTCACAGTGGCCGCACTGCTTCCCTGCTGGGACGAGTATCTAAACTGCCGGCGGCTGGGTGACTATCGGTGGGTGCGGGAGTGAAACAGAAGGGAAAGCCTGGCACAGGAAGCTGGATGGCCCACGGAAACCTGAGTGGTGACAGGAGCCTCAAGGCACATGCAGGTACGCATCTTTATGTTGGATGTGATACACTTACATGGCCCCTGTTGAATCTCTTGGGGACCAACAGTAAAGCAAGTCTAGAACTTCAAATCTTGAGACATCTATAGCAAGATGCTGATCCAATGTGGCTCCAAATATCTTCTGTTTTCCTGGCTCACCTGAAGAGGAAAAAACACTACAGAGGATGTGGGAACTGCATTTCTTTAGGCAGCTTCTTCTAGAGCAACTGTCTGAAAGTTTTGGCCCAGTCCTTTATGAAGTCTGCGGATGAGACACTTGAGGGACTAGTGAAAAACAAAATTCAAATGAAAAGGTGGAGTGAGACATCCAAAGGGGACACAAGAGTCAAAGATAATGGTCGTAGGTAAATCAGCGTTTCTAATCCTTAAGTGGGAGGAGGAAGAGAAAGGAGAGAAAAAAATGCACCGAGGTTTCTCCCTCCACTCCCTCACCCCAATTGCTACTAAAATTTCACCAAGCACCTGAACCTTTTTTACCACAATTAGGGAGTGAGTGCGCAAGATTATTTGGAGAGTTCAAGTATTTTGCCAAGTCTCCCTCCCCGGGCTGTGTGGCATTATTAAGCGGCAGGGAGGCCTTTCAGATAATACTTATTTTCTGAGAAAAGATTCTGGTGGAATACAGCTTGAAGCAATAAAGAAAGAGCAAAATAAATGCCATTTATACAAAAATGGAAGTCACAGGACAATATACCCTATTGACAAAGTTTATTTACTTCTGTTTTTCCAAAGGGGAGGGACTGCTTTCGTGTAATAAGAAATCAGAACAAAATGTCATTTTCGAATAATAGAAAATATTTTTAAACTTAGCAACACAAACTGCATGCTTCTTCCCCTTCGGAAATATTCTCCCTGGAAAGATAATCTTTAAAAAAAAGCTAAGACGAGCAGAACCAAGTCTGAGGTACAGTCACACAAAAGCATAAAAAGGTAGTCCGTGAAATTAATTTTTTATTTTTTTAATTAATTTTTTCTTAAAACATTTTATCTAAATATTGTCTTAAGCTATTCTCCAGCATTCATGTAATAGCCTAGGACATAAAACAATTTTCTTTCCAAATATATTCCATTTTAGCCAGAGTTAAGTTGCACTATGACTGGTCAAGATACCAGGATTTTCTGAAAAATAAAACTGGAGAACCAACTAGATCCTTACCTGACGTGGCTGTTCATTCATTCTCTGTGGGTCGGATTTCACTTTATTACTAGGATGATTTGTGACTTTGGTTACTGGTTGCTTGAAAATAGATGCTGTTTGTCTAATTGGCAATGTTGTATTCAAGTCTGGTTTACCCTGTGGATATAAGTGTTTTAATTAATAAATATTATATAAAAATATAATTACTTATTAATTCAATATTTATTACTTTAACTTGGATTATTGCCAACTTCCCAATCTCAGCATTTTAAATACTCTGAAGTACATTTTAAACACTTTATTATGTAAGACTTATGTAAAGTTTCATAATAAAAAGTGTCGTGTTCTTTAAAATGTCAAAAAATTCTCTATATAAAATTCATAATTGATTTGATTAACAAGATACTAACAACTTTTAAGCAAACAAATATATATTTATGGGTGGGTTATCCAGTAATCTTGCCTGGAAAATCCCATGGACAGAGGAGCCTGGTGGGCTGCAGTCCATGGGGTCGCTAAGAGTCTGGCACAACTGAGCAACTTCACTTTCACTTTTCACTTTCATGCATGGGAGAAGGAAATGGCAACCCACTCCAGCGTTCTTGCCTGGAGAATCTCAGGCACTGGGGAGCCTGATGGGCTGCCATCTATGGGGTCGCACAGAATCTGACACGACTGAAGTGACTTAGCAGCAGCAGCATACAAGAGGAAGGAGGGCTTTCAAGTCAATAACCAGGAAAGCAATCATTTCTATATTGTGAGAATGGAGGAAAATAATGGCATACTTGGCTATTAAAATATAAATCATCTCAAGTGTTAGGGGTCCAGGCGTACATAAAACCACAAAGGTTAACCTTCCCTTTTTTATATATATATATTTTTAAAAAGGTAATTAGAAAGCTGTAATTCCCACAAACAAAGCTCAATTTAGGAAAATGTAATAAAATATTATCTTTAATTTTGTAACACACTTTTTAAAAAGAAACTTAAAATTCAAGTTTCAGAAAAGCAAGCCACATACTTACAGACTTTTAATCAACCAGTAAAAAAAAAAGGAGGACGTAAGATTTTTATTTCTTAATGAAATGAAAATGTGGCACAGAACTGCTATTAAATTCACAGGAAGCACTGTAACGTAAGGTGGGAAGGGTGGGGGTGAAGAACAGGAACAATACGGGATTTGACTCATTTGGGCTTCCCTGGTGGCCCAGCGGTAAAGAACACGCCTGCAGTGCAGGAAACACGAGTCCAATCCCTGGGTCAGGAAGATCCCCTGGAGAAGGAATAGCAACCGACTCCGGTATTCTTGCCTGGGAAGTCCCACGGACAGAGGAGTCTGGTGGCCTATAATCCATACGGTCACAGAGAGTGACTTAGTGACTAAACAACATCCTTCTGATTTGGGCAAAAAGATAGAAAGGGTCAAATATATCCGAAAATAACATATATTACATATTTTTAGTATAGAAGTGTACTTGATAAATCATCTCCAGGATGTCAATGAGCTTTAATTAACTATCTCCAAATAAAAATTGTATCAACTTCCAGACTCCAAAATAGTGTTTCTCAAACTTGAGCATGCCTCAGAGTTACCCAGGGGGCTTATGAAAACACAGATTACTGGGTCTCCCTCCTAGAAATGATGATTCAGGAGGTCTGAGGTCGGGCCTGGGAATTTGCATTCTGACTGAGGGACGCACACTTGGGCACCACTGCTCTAAAACAAAGACTGCAAGTTGGCGGCATGGAGACCAGGTTTAACCCACAGATGTGTTCTGCTCCAGTTTTTGGTCTCGAGTCAATGAAGCTAAGAGCTACAAATAAAATTCGCATAAAATCGAGAATTCTAGCTTCTCTTAAAAACTCCAAGATCTAGAAATGGACTGATTTGGCGAAAACAGGCCATGACTCATTAGTAATGGCGGCCACTAGAGATGTCAGGGTTGCCGTTTTGCAAAAGGCCTCAGCTCACATTTGTGATATCTGTCTGAGCCCTACAGGTATTGAGTTTGTGACCTCTGCTTAAAGAACGTCAGAAATTAATCCGACCGTTATCACAGTTATATTATCTGGGTGCCCTATTCAGTGAGTTTCCACTCCCCTACCCTATCCCACCCCATGCACACTGCTCTTCTGTCCACAGTGGGCATGCTGGTCATTTCTCTCATTCACTTTTATTCTGACATTCGTGCTTACCTTTAAGAGGCATATTCATTTTAAAACACTCTAACAATACCACTTCCCAGGCATTTAATTTTCTTATCTTTATGGTTTAAAAAAAAAAAAAAATCTTGATTTAGAGCTATGGAAACTTGGCCAACAGGCTGCAAAATACCCACTTAGGATTCCATCTCTAAAGAGTGTAAGGCCCAGGAATGTGTATTTTTAAAACTCTCCTGGTAATTCTGTGCAGAAGGTTTGGATCCCTCTGATTTATGACATCAAGAGCATTCTAAGACCCTAAGTGAAGCCAACCAACCTGTATCAGTCAGTATTCAGTCCAAAAGACGCTTAACACATAATGGCTTACAAAAAACTCTTCCTGCCACTAATTTGTTATAAGCGGTATCTACCACAAAACACTACCTTGCTTGGTTTTTAACGTTTCTGTACTTTAACAAAGAATAATATACTCTGCTGGTATTAGAACAAAGATGGGATCAGTAGACAAATACAGAGCAACTATTCGTATGAACAAACACAGTCGAGTCTGTAAGATTCTGTTACAAAGAATGACTGGAGGACACAGAGACTAGCTTGAACTACTCAAAACTATAAAAGGAAAAAAACTATAAAACCCTGAATCCACACAGACTGGAAGGAAGCATGTAACGTAAAACTACTGGTGCTACAATGATAAGACTAAATTTTTTTTTCCATTATGTTTGTGATATAATAAAAAATTGATCTATTGGTTAAAAAATTTCATTGTCTGACAATGACAGTTTATTGCCCAGTGGAACGGAATGAGATTTTTCAAGAGTGTGCAACACTGCTCTTCTGTTGACCTTATTTATATTTTATTATTTTTCCTCTTTTAAACTAGCCTGAAAGCTCTGAAGAAAGAATTTTTTACTAATTAATTTTGTATTCTACAATAGTATCATGTAAAATAACCTGAGAAGCTGGACTAAATGGTTTTCCCAGAAACTGTCACAAAAAAAGTAAATTTTATTGCCATTCTCTCCTGAGGACTATCAAAAGAGTCACTGTTAATTCACACCCAGCTGTCTTGAGTTTTTCTAAATAACTACCAATCTGCCATGAACCTAGGAGTTATAAAGCAAACATTTTTTAACACATAATTATATTTTAATATAAAATACAAAACAAATTACAAAACATTGTAATAGACTGATGGCAATAAAATACGGTATTTCATTTGTACTGTATGACATCCTCAGTCATAAATAAGTTCTTAGAAACCAGTAACAAAGACACTGATACACCAAGGGAAATGAAAAAAAGAAAAAGAAAAAAATGAAATAACACAAGTGACTAGTAAGGATTAAGCATATACGAAGATGACCACACTGAACAATAACAGAAAAACAATTTCTCTGTAATATCATATTGCCAGATTAAAAATCTAACATTTGTACAGTTTTAGGAAATATACCCACATAAACTCTGGTGGATACTTAATGGTCATTATAGTGGTGGTTATTTTAGCATTCTTTTTGAGACTTTTGCGCATGTGTGAGTTTAATATTAAAACATGGTTAATGTATCTGTGTATTGCTACATGACAATCTAAAAATGCAAATGTGAATTACCAAACAGAAAGTTGTCTGGAAAATCACAGCAAAATTTTAACTTTACTGTATAAACAGATCAGAAAAGGGACTGCTACTGTTTTCTGTCTTTAAAGTACTTTTTTCCAAATTGGACAAGATTAAAGCTATTTGTGTATTTGAAATCTTCCCTTTCAATATAGGAATAAGTGAAACAAAGTTCCTTATATTATAAAACTAAACTGACAGAAACACACATTCTAACAGTTTCCAATCTTCGATATATCTTCTCAGTATACAGGCTAGCCTCAAATAAAAGTTTAGTGTATTTTATAATAATGTGTATATTAAGATGGGAAGTTTTCAAATAACTCAAATAATTGTTGACAATTTATTCTATCCCCCCGGGATGAATACAAATATAAAAATTTCTACAAATTTTTTAAACTTTTATCTTTTTCTAATAAACATCTAAGATGGCTCTTAAAACTTCAAAAAACAAATATACAATAAAAATTAATTTTAATCAAGGACAAGGAGAAACAAATTTCCTTTTGAAATGGTTAACAGTAATTGATTCTAGCCTTCACCATCTGATGTGGATCTGAACTTTCTAGGGGTGTGGGCAGAAAAAGAAACATTCAATGACATAGATTTCATACTCAGGAGAAAGTGTACCAATTAAAGAGGAAAACAAAAGCTGGTGTTAAATCTAGAAAAAAAACATAGACACTTAATATCACAACAGATATTAAACAGATTTCAAATGGTTTTTCTTTTTCTAGTGATCTTCCATAAAAGCCAAGAACATATTTAAAGGACAACTCACTGAAGATGACTCTGAAAAGGACTAAACTAGTGTGGCCTGATTATTGTGTAACTTTTCAATGATTTAATGTGGTTAATCCTAGAAAGGGCTTCCGTGGTAGCTCAGCTGGTAAAGAATCTGCCTGCAATGTGGGAGACATGGGTTCAATCCCTGGGTTGGGAAGATCCCCTGGAGAAGAGAACGGCTACCCACTCCAGTGTTCTTGCCTGGAGAATCCCCGTGGACAGAGGAGCCTGGCAGCTACAGCCCATGGGGTCGCAGAGTCAGACACAACTGAGCAACTAAGCACACAACGCTGCTGCTGCTAAGTTGCTTCAGTCGTGTCCGACTGTGTGCGACCCCATAGACGGCAGCCCACCAGGCTCCCCCATCCCTGGGATTCTCCAGGCAAGAAGACTGGAGTGGGTTGCCATTTCCTTCTCCAATGCAGGAAAGTGGAAAGTGAAAGTGAAGTCGCGCAGCAGTGCCCGACTCTTCGCGACCCCATGGCCTGCAGCCCACCAGGCTCCTCCATCCGTGGGACTGTCCAGGCAAGAGTACTGGAGTGGGTGCCACTGCCTTCTCCGAGCACACAACGCTGGAGAAGAGGAAAAGTAAAGCGGTGATGCCAATCATGTGTCTCTAAGCTGTAGTGTTCAAATACTGTTTCACTGCTACCCTCTAAACTTTTTTGAAAATAGATAAACCCCACCTACTTCAATTTTTAAAATGGAGAAAAGAAAGAAAACAGGACACTTCCAGGTATCATTTTAATTCTGTGGTTTTGCATACCCCAAGAGATATTCATGTCCCAATTTGAGAAGCAAAGACTTTATTTTTCTAAAGTCGTTTTCCTCATCTGTAAACGAGGTAAATACAGTAACTATTCTTAAGATTCTCACAAAAATCAAAACAAGATAATGCATGTGCGATGCTGCTGCTCAAGCAGCTTTCATTAAGTCAGTTACTGAACGAATATTGAATGCCTACTATCTGCCAGGTACAGACCGTGTGCTGTGTATGGAGTCATTTACAATTACCAAAAGCGTTCAGAGCTTACACTCACAGGGCAGCGAGGAGACAAAACAGTGGTATAGCTTATAGTCATGTTGGCACATAAACTCTGAATAAAGAGTAGCTATCTCTATTATCTGGAGAAGGCAATGGCAACCCACTCCAGTACTCTTGCCTGGAACATCCCATGGACAGAGGAGCCTGGTAGGCTGCAGGCCATGAGGTCACGAAGAGTCGGACATGGCTGAGCAACTTTACTTCCACTTTTCACTTTCATGCACTGGAGAAGGAAATGGCAACCCACTCCAGTCTTCTTGCCTGGAGAATCCCAGGGACGGGGGAGCCTGGTAGGCTTCCATCTATGAGGTCGCACAGAGTCGGACACGACTGAAGCGACTTAGCGGCAGCAGCATCTCTATTATCAGCACTATCATCTTATTGAACATGCTATTGAAATTTAAACCCTTAACTTATTAAGCTTCCCCATAAGGAAAGTCACCTCCTGGTTAACGCAAAGAGGAGCCTGAGCTTTAGGGGGAACCAAGATTATCCTCAAAACCTAATTTTGGATTTGCTCCCGGATATACACAGTAGGCAATTCGTTTCCACAAAAGTCAAAAGCCAACAATATAAAGTGCTTTACAGTCCTTCTGTTTTTTTATATGACTCACTCAACATAAAATCCACCATTTTATACAATTCAGTCGGTTTTAGTATATTGACATTCAGTGGTTTTTAGTATATTGACAAAGCCATGCAACTTTGCAAAAAGGTTTTTGCAAAAAGTAAAGAAAATATGTATCTGGGATTTATGATTTTGTAATGAAAATCCACTTCATGTAATATCGTAAATAAGATAATACCTTTTTAAGGAGATCAATGGAATATTGAATATGTAAAAGATAATAAAACGAGTGGACTCTACTTTGAGCTCACTAAAAGAGGATACAGTTAATTGAAGCAGTTTGAAATTCATCACTGAAATCAAGTTTTGAAGAATTTTGTTTGAAAAGTACCTTCTTGGAACTTTAGTTAATATGAGGTCATAAAAGGACTGATGGCTAATGAGTTTCAAACAGAGCAGCTCTGCTCAAACTAAGGCTTGTTCTGCATGGAATTCATTATCTCCTTTACATCTGGGCTGGCACTAGCTGAGTACACAACCTTAGAATTATGAAAACAGTCACACAAATCATTTTCTGCAGGGCTTCATTCTCTCACTGAGAGAGTCTAAACATCAGGGAACTCTGCAGGACCTATAAAACTTAAGTGAAACTGACAACCACAGACAGAAACTCCAACATCCAAAATAAATGTTGACAGAACCATACCACGGGCAACTATGTCTCTACATCTACTCTCATTATTAGCACAAAGGTCAAGCCCAGAACCTCTCAGAAGGTCTAGTACATTCTGATATCTCTGAGGAATTAACTGTTAACAAGCTGAACCTACTCATACTGAACAGACTACTCTCATCAGCAAGTCTGTCTGCTAACGTGGCCAAATTTCTTCCGTTCACTGTTTGCTTCCTAGAAATCTTTATCCCATCCATATCTAAACACCTAGCTCAAATCGGCCAAAAAATGGAACAGCGCTGTTAGTTGTTAATAACTTCTTAGTTATCTTCATTTTGCAGCTGAAGATTTCTGCACATGAGAAAATTAGAAGTTCTCTGGAATGGCCCTTGAACAACGTGGGACTTTGGAGTGTCAACACTTCACACAAAGAAAGCTTTGATCTGTGGTTTTGCAGCCATGGATTCAACCAACTGCTGACCGCTGGTACTGCAGTTATTTACTATGGAAAAAAAATCTGCATATACGTGGATGCCTACAGTTCGAACGTGTTGTTCAAAGGTCAACTTTAGTTATAGTGTCTCTTGCTACATCTTACTCCTTCTTTAATTATTCATCAAATGAGCACTGTCCAAGCCACCATCATTCCAGCTTAGGTCCACAGTCTCCTGTTATAACTGACCCCTGACTTCCACTCCTGCACCGCTATAGTACATTCTCCACACAGCAGCAAAAAAAAAAAAAAAAATCATATTGCCCCCTACATAAAGTCCACAAGAGCATTCTATACCCTTCCTCATCCTGGTTTGCCAGGTCCAGTGACTAGGTCTGTCTGCTTCCTTGGCCTCACCTAGTACCTCTCTCCCACTCACTAACCTCCAGCCTACTACCTGTCCTCACGTGCTAAACGTATCCTGCCTTAAAGGTTTTGCACTGGCTATTCCCTCTGCTTAGAATACTTCACCCTCTGGTTTTTGTAGAACTGAATCTTCTCATTCAGTTCTTGGCCAAAAATCAATCCCTTCTGATCATTCGGCCTAACACAGCCACAGAGTCAATCTCAACCATTTTTAATTAACTGTGTAGCATTTAATATTTAAATTGTGTTAGTCAACACACTAGAATAATAAGTTCCACAAACACAGTATTTCCAGAATCTGGAATAATGTCTGTGCACACAGAATGTGCTAAAAAAAAAATTTTATGGAGTAAATGATGCATAAAAGGTCTGTTACATGTAAGATCTTAAGTTATGCAGCCCTTATTCCTAAATAGTCTCACTGTCAGTCTTAAACTTGTACATGCTATGTTAAGTGGAAGCTACTAATTCAATGTGGTCTACAACATCCATGTCAAAATTATCAAACATAATCATCTCTACTATATACCTCAAGATCACTAATGTAAAATAACCCCCAGACTTGTTCCATTAATTACTATATAACATGAAGTTATGCTTATAGATACATAGCCAGCCCTACAAAAGTATCCCATGGGAAAATAATCCTCAGATGGTATTTCTGGCAAAGTCAATTAGAGTGATGTTATAACATGAAATAATGGGAAATAAAGAGTACAAAGAATTTATAACCTAGAAGACTGCCAAGATGAGATTAAGGCATTGAAACAATCCATGCACGTTGGCAAGAAGCATGCCATGCTGCTCTCAGACAGCCACGGTTCAGGAAAAATGTTCACTATGGATCTGAAAACTTAGTCATCTCAGTATAACTTGCCGTAACAACTTCTCATCTGTATATTAAAATAACCTAAAATTTAGCAGTGGTTCTAGACAGAGGAGACTGGTATGGATTAAAACCTTGGGGCAAACTACAAGGTCAATTAATAGGGTGTCAACAGATTAAGTAATAGTGATGAGACAGGTAATCACTTGATTGAGTTACACAATTTAATCTGTAATAATAATATTAACTAGGTGATAAACCAGATAATACTAACTAGGGGCTTCCATGGGCCCAGTGGTAAAGAATCTGCCTGCCAAGCAGGAGATGTGGGTTTGCTCCCTGGGTCAGGAAGATCCCTTGGAGAAGGAAATGGCAGCCCACTCCAGTATTTTGCCTGGGAAATTCCATGGACAGAAGTGCCTGGTGGGCTATAGTTCATCAGGTCGCAAAGAGTCAGACACGACTGAGAGACTAAATGACAATAAGGAGATAAATGGAGCTAATCAACTTTGGATTCCAAAAACTTTACTGAGAATTCAGCCTGCCCCAAATTGTAAGACTGTTCTCTCAGGAAGGTGAGCAAAGGTGCTTTTTCAAGGAGCCCATACTCTGCCGAGTAGTCCTGTAACATATCAGGCATGTAGGGGTGCTGAGAACTAAGGCAGGAATAAAGTCAGTTCTTCGGGGGCTCAGAGATCCAAACAAGTCCTATTTGCCTAAGAAAGTGCTTCTAAGTTCATTCATTATCGTTATCTGGCAGAGGTACACACTTCCTTTCTAAAAAATCAGGACAATTATATTCCGAATGTTTGCGTACTCTGCTCTAGCAATTATCAAAATTAGTCCCATCACACCCCACGTCCTATCTTCATAATAACCCAACAGCCAAGCCCCCCAGATCATACGTCATCACGAAGTACTCATCTCTATAACATTCTGTATGCCCACCCTGTAGTTCAGTGGCCCTCAAACTTTTTTGACTTCAACTAAGAGTAGAAATACATACTTTAAATCATGACTCAGTACACACAAGGGTGTACAGATCACAAAAATCACCTGAAATAATCAGCCTTACTAAATGGAATGTGCACTGTTTCCTATCCCATTGTCTCGCATCTTAAAAATTCTAGTTATGGTCAAGCGAAACCAAGTGAAGGTCGCTCAGCTGTGTCCGACTCTCTGCGACCCCATGGACTATACACAGTCCCTGGAATTCCCCAGGCCAGAATACTGGAGGGAGTAGCTGTTCCCTTCTCCAGGGCACCTTCCCCACCCAGGGATCAAGCCCAGGTCTCCCGCATTGCAGGCGGATTCTTTACCAGCTCAGTTTGAAAACCAACCCCTAACCTTACCCATCACTCCCCCTGCCAGTCCTTACCCTGTACACTCTTGGGAGTCAGCAGGCTCTCCTATATCCTCAACATTTTCTTTGAACATTCTCTCCAGTTCCTGGACTTCCTTAAACTTGCCATCCCTCAAAGATCCTATGCCCCTAAAGTTCTTCCGAATAGAGGCTTTTCCCTTCTTCCTCTCTGACAACTACATTTCTAAGGCCCAGTAAGTGGTTCAGCTTTCCTCCTTTCTCCCCATTACTTTCTCACATCATTTCTCTATTTTTCCTCCTTCAAAAAGCAGAGCTCCCCTGAAGCTCATAGGGTCTGACTGTATGACTTTCTGCCTTCCTCCCTGATTTCTCCTTTACTCACTGAAGACTTTAGTTTCTGTTTCATGTTTTCTTCCCCAACCCAGCTCTTAGTCTTCATTGTTAGAGGCCTCAGTACCCAAGTGGATAATCTACCCAACATCCTGAATCCTCTAACCTGTTCTTCTACCCAGCCTCACCCACCTAACATTACAGGCACAGGCTTGTCTACACTGGTAACTACACCGTGTCCAATACCTCAGGCAAGCATCCAACCTTCCAATTTCTACTTCCTGTTCTTGTAACTCACTGAGGACTGCCCTCCAGGTTCTTTGAACCCATCAATACTCCCATTGGCTGACCTGTTTTCTTACTCTTTCAAAACCTCTTCCATATTCTTCCCCACCCAGTATAGACTCCATGGTCCATCATTACACTGTCAATGTGCTTAAACTTCTGTGGTTTTCCACTGGTACAACAGGCCCCATTCTTACCTTTCCACAGTATAAAATGGGAAATTAACCGAATCAGCATCCCTTTCATCTACCATCTAGTGATTCTCCTTCCTAGTCAAGAAAATTTACTGAAAGAATTGTCCACCATGAGCAATTTTAACTCTCATTCACTTTCAACCCAATCCAATCTGGCTTCTCTTTCCCCCGAAACCACTGGTATCAAGATTATTAATGACCTTCCTGCTGCCAAACTCAATGGAAATTTCTTCCAACATTCAACGTTTCAGTGGCAATCAATATACCTGACCATTCTCCTTTTTGAAACATTCTCCTCTCCTGTGTCTCTCCTACCTTTCACAATCCACTTTGTTGGTTCCTTCTACTCTATTTCAATTTCAATCACTGGATTTTCTCAGAGCTTCATTCTGGATCCTTCTGTCTATAAGCTCCAGGCCCATTACTTGAAAAACTACCTATGTAACTTTCTACCTAATGACTCTCCAGCTCAGACCTCTCAATCAGTACACACACACGACATGACAAATCCATCTGGATGTTTAATAAGCATCTCAAACTCGGGCCACTCAAAGTTGAATTCGTTGTATTCACCCATATAAATTCTTTCCTAAGGCAATCTCAGTAGACGGCAACCCCATTTACCTAGTCATTCAATCTACCTAAAATCTAAGGGCTCACACTTGGGTACTCTCTGTCATCTTTCACACCCAGTTCATTAGTGAATTCTGTCAATCCCATATTCAGAACAAGACCAGGATCCCTTCACTTCTATCACCACGTATATCTGCTGCTGATACTGCTGCTAAGTCGCTTCAGTCATGTCCGACTCTGTGCAACCCCATAGACGACAGCCCACCAGGCTCCCCCGTCCCTGGGATTCTCCAGGCAAGAAGACTGGAGTGGGTTGCCATTTCCTTCTCCAGTGCATGAAAGTGAAAAGTGAAAGTGAAGTCGCTCAGTCATGTCAGACTCTTAGCGACCCCATGGACCACAGCCTACTAGGCTCCTCCGTCCATGGGATTTTCCAGGCAAGAGTACTGGAGTTGGGGTGCCATTGCCTTCTCCGCCACGTATGTCTAGACCATCATTATTCCTCACTGTACTGTTGTAACAGCTACTCGCTCCTCACTTCTGCTTCTGTCCATTTCTTTCAACTGCACAAAAACCTGTACTTAAGAGTGGCCCACACTTAAGTGAGATGTCAGTGATCCCCTGCAAGGACTTCAAGGCCTAGAAATGCTGGATTCATCATCTGTGATCTACTCCCTCCCCTTTGCACCCCCAACATGTCCAACAGAGAGACCAGAAGCCACTCTGTTCCACGAGACTTAATAAATACTGAAAACAGGACCAGCATCTTTGGAAAACATTTCAACTACCTTCCTATCGGCCAGGAGTGTTTTATGGAAGGAATGGGATCTCTGTTTTCAGTTTAGATGGAAAGATACTAGGAAGGCGGAAGCCAACAAGTAGATCTTACCACAATACCAGGAGCTAGTAATCAGACTGATCCTACCACAGGGCCCTTTAGTTGACAACGGGGTCCATAGTTCTGAAATAAATCACCCCACTAAGGTGCTACTTCAATAACTGAAAAAATTCCTCATCAGTTAAACAAAGGTCTAATGTGAGCTACAGCAAGCGAGCTGATCCTTAACATTTTTTGCCAAAGCCTTGCTCCTTCTCCTGCTGTAAAACAGTAGTTAACTTTTTCAATTACATTCTCCTTTGAGAAACTGGTGAAGATTACTTTCTCCTTAGGAAAAAACAATAGAAAATATTATACACATTTCAAAGGTTCCTGGAGAGCATCCTGAAATGTGGACTCTTAGGTTAGACATCTTCCCTGACTCTACCAGTTTCAAGCTGGCCTCATTCATCTTTTAAAGGAAAAAACAACAGTGATAATGTTCCGTGATCGTGCCTTCTTTTCCAAACGCTGTCCTCTTTCCTCCGTCCCTCATTCAAACTTCACAAGAGCAGTCTAACCATTTTATGAGGACAGAGGCAGAAATGCACGTATGCGTACATGCTCAGTAAGTGCACAGAAGCTCTGAAAGGGTATACAAACAAAACTGGCTGAAGATAATTCCTCTACGGAAGAGGCTGAGCCTGAGAGACTCAAAGAGGAGAGAGATGCGTCTCACAGAATATCCTTTCCACCATGTGTGCAGGTCGTAATCAAGTAAGATTAAGTAAAAAATTTTTAAACTTTTACAATGGCAGGCTACAGCTTTGCTCATAATTTCTGGTTTCCCAGAAAGTTTCTGGCATTCTAAATATGACTCCTGGTCCTTCTAACCCTCTGATGCTGGCTATATCCAAGTTACCAGGTAACTTATTTGAAAATCCAGTGAACACTAAAAAGTCTTTATCCTCCTCCATCTTGCCAGGGCACCCAACAAAAAAACCTCTCCTAGGCTGCTACAACACCACATTCTCTTCTCTCTCCTACTACCTTGCTGGAGGTTCCTTCTGCCTCTCCACGTAACTAATTTTTTATTCACTGCCTACAATGTGACAAGATACTTCTCTATCTGCCCCTACACTGGGCAATGTCAATGTTTAGCAAACCACTATGACAGGAGTTCTCATAGCGTGACCCGGGAATCCCTGGAAGTCTATGAGATCTTTCAGAGTCCAAGAGATAAGAGTAGTTTAACTCAATCTTCTTTATCTACCCTCTCCCTAAACTTGCTCTTTCTGCCCTACTCCCCCTTGACCACTGTCCCAAGGGACTCACCCCAGAACTGGAGCAGGCATCAGCAGTTCCCACGCTCTACACTCATCAAAGACTCATCTACTGACTTGTCTTGATTGAGTCTCACCTTTTTATACCTCCTGGCTACAGCGTTAGTCCAGGCCCTTATTGCTTCTCTGGACTAAACTGCTCTAACTGCCCTCCCTGCTTCCAGACCCCACTTTTCCCAAATGGTACCCATTCTACATCCAACACCCAATCTGATTCCCACCACTACCACCAACTCACTGAAGTTTCCCAATGCACAACACTGTTGCCCCCAAGAAATATTAGCTCTCTTCAAGAATCTGTTATTATTATTTTGTTGAAGATAATTAGAGCAAATCACCTACTGGATGATTTGATGGAGCACTTAGGACAGGGTCACACAGAACCCAATCTGTGGCCACAGCTACAGCAGGCCACTACCACACACGTTCAGTCGCTCAGTCGTGTCTGACCCTTTGCAGCCCCACGGGCTGTAGCCTGCCAGGCTCCTCTGTCTGTGGGATTTCCTAGGCAAGAATACTGGAGTGTGTTGTCATTTCCTTCTCCTGGGGATATTCCTGACCCAGGGATTGAACCTGCGTCTCCTCCTTGGCAGGCAAATTCTTTACCCACTGAGTGATCAGGGAAGCCCAGTATACTACCATAAACCAAGGTAATTCATGAGAAGAAATAATGGCAGACTTATACAATTAATTCCTTCAAGGGACCATAATGCTCTTTATTTCCAAATATATCCAATTTGTGTGACTAGGGAATATGATGAAAGAACTGAGTCTTTCCAAGGAATTAGCAGCACTGACAAGTCAGGCTGAAATATACTGTGTTCCATACCAGATGCATATTGTGAGCAAGCTGTAAAATATCAGTCACATTGACGTTAGAGAACTTGAATTTTACTAGTTTTGTGGATTTAATTCATAAACGTTTCAGTGTTGTTAAGAGCTAGAAACACAGGAATTCAGTTTAATATTTATACATCTGAAACATTAAAATAAATTTCTAGCAAGAAAACTAAGCTACTGAAGCTCTTTAAATATATCATGCACTGAGGATCACCATACTCTTTTCTATCCAATCTTAAGACTGTTCTCTAAGTATGTTAAGAAATTAACTTCCTTCTTAAAAGGTTAAGGATCATTATCTCTTAAAACCTTGAAACATCTCCTCTTTGGAAAAACAAAGCCTGCATAAACACCTAAACAGTACTTAGATTTTAAAGCAAAAGTCATTTTTAAGAGGCACACTCTAGAACCGTGCAGTCCAATATGGTAGCCACTAGGCACATGTAGCTATTCAAACTTAATTAAACTACAAGTTCAGTCAGTCAACCACACTAGGCACTCTTCAAGCACTCAACGTGTGGCTGGTGCTGGGACATCTGTGATGAAACATCTTCACAAGAACTGCTGCTGGCAGTGCTGCCTCCTACGACTCCCCCCTGTGAGTGAGCTCCGAGGAAGCCACTCACGACTTCAAAAATCAGCTCGAGCCTGACGACTTCCAAACCACTCTCTAGTCTTTTTTCCACTAGCCGAAGGGAATAACTTCAGTAACAAACTGGCTATTTTAATTTGACTTTGTCAACTAAAGAGATGGATGTCGGGGCTAGAAATAATTATGAGGGTGGCAAGAAAATCAATAAGGTACAATGTAATCTAGAATGGAACGGATTTCCAGGGTGAGTTTGAGACTGGATTTGAGACAAACAGGAAGAGGTACTGCAAAAGCCTTAGTAAATGTCAACTGAGAGACGACCTCCACTCTACTGCACCCACCAATCCTAAAAGGGTTAAAAGCCATTTTTAAAGCTCTTCAAAAGGTATCTTTCCAAACATACTTGAAGTTATTCACTCAGTAAATTCCCCTCTGATACAAAAGATATACTAAAATCAATATACCAGTCAATATAATCTATAATTTATACTGTTTATAACTATATTGCTTATAACTCAAAGTTCATCTTGTTCTTTACAGTTCTCATTTTTTCAAGATAACAGTCTTTAAAAAAAAAAAAATCCCACTCCCGAGTATGTAGCTGAAATAAAAGCACTAATTTGAAAAATACATACACCCAAATGGTCATAGCAGCATAATTTACAGTAAGCAAGACATGGGAGCAACCTAAAGTGTCTATCAACAGATAAATGGAGAAAGAAGATCTGATATATAAATGTACACATAGATAGACACACACCATACACACCACACACACCTCAGACTACTACTCAGCCATAAAAAAAAATTAAAAAAAAAAAAGAATGAAATTTTGGCACTGCAACAATATGGATGTATCTGGAGGGCATTATGCTAAGTGAAAAAAGTGAGACAGAGACAAACAAATACTGTATGTTATCATTTATATGTGGAATCTAAAAAATAAAACTAGTGAATATTAAAAAATATTAATGCAATTAATGAACTTCAGCCAGTTTCGCAATCTGACTTCAAAGCCAAACTCTACCTCAGATTCCTGGTTAAATCTCTTTAAATCTGTATATCTCTCAACTTTCTCTATACTGCATTATTACTTTAGAAAGACCTGGTATAGTTATTATTAATTACCCACAAATATGTTTTCTGCTTTATAGAGATAATGTCAGTGTTACCCCAAAAGGAAGCTTACTTAGAAAAAAAGGAAAAGCTCCATTTTCTGTCTTAACTAAAATAAAATCAGACGCAAAAATAAGATCAGGGCCCCAAAATTCAGACAGAGCACTTTCAGAAAACGGCAACAAAAGGCATTTCCAAAATACATGCAGTGTACTAATGTATTCAGTCAACATTCACAGCCACTATAAACTTCTGGAATGATGTGAATAATAAATAAACATTCAGCAAACATTAAGTACCTACCGTGTGCCAGGCTTTGGATTCTATATATATACACCAAAACAAAGCAAAACGAGAGACATGGGCCTTGCCCTCGCGGAGCTCACAGTCTAGCTGCAGCAGACCGACAGCCGCAGACCTCGTGGCCAAGCACCGGGGAGGCCTACGGGAGGAGGGCCTGGCTCCGGGCGGAGGGTGCAGGGCAGGCTTCACAGAGATGGAGACAATGGAGCTGGGCCGTGGATGAGGAGCAGGTCACCAGATGGAGGGGAAGGGGGGAAGCACATTCCAAGCAGAGGCAGCAGCAATGAGCAAGCAGAGCCTTGAGAGCACATGCCACGGTGCAGGACGACGAGCGGTCCAGCGCAGCTAGAGCGGAAAGGTGCACACAAACTGGAGAGACGGATTAGTTCAGGTTGTAGGGAACTGTGACCAGCAGGAGGCGCATCTCCACATCACACTGAGCGTAGCTGAACTGCGATTCTGCTAACAACAGGGTGCTTTGGAAGCATTCCGTTCATTTTCATAAACATTTCAGCCCCTTCAAAAGATGTCCAGGACTGTTTAGAGCTTTAAAAAGGCAGTTTCAGAAAAATCTATCTTAATTTTCCTCTTACATTTAAAAAGCAAAATAAACCCAGAATCCAGATTTTCTTAAGCTGAAATCACACAGGCTCACCCCTAGTTACGCTAGTGGCCTAGTTACTAGTGACCCTAGTTGCACTCAAGGTCCTAACTTGAGCACTCCCTACTCCTACCACTATATCCCAGCCCCCTGAACAGCTTCAGAATCAGCGACACCATAGTTAGGTAGGCAACTTGGAGGCAATTCCAAGCATCCCTTTCCAGCTCTGCCTCTCTAAACCAGGAACCTGCCAATACCACTTTGGAAACTGGGCCAGGTAACTAACACAATACGTGAGGACAAGTGTATTCTCACCTCCACACAATGCTTTTGGAAATCAAGCTACTGTTTAAAAAAAAAAAAAAAAACACTATTAAGCTAAATTCTGAAAAAAAGAGGGATATGAAGCAGAGACCCCATATTCCCCAGAAAAAGTAAAAGGAGAGGAGGAAAGGAGGCTCGGTCAGAGAGTTTCCCATCCGGGCCCCCAGGTGACAGCGTTCACCGAGGCAGCTTGGCGCTTAGGACGCTATAACGGGAAAAGGAAGAGAACACACTAGGTGACTTCACGGAAACTCCTATTTACTGCTCACAACAACGCTAAGGGAGAGATTTTATGATCGTAAGTTTACAGATGGGAAACCTGAGGCCGTCAGAGGTTAATCAAGGTGCCAGTGATTGTGTGAGCTAGGAAGAGGCCGAGCCAGAACATGAACGCATGACTGCCTGGACCCACGGCCCGCTCTCCGACACACGGGCTCCTGGGTCCTCAAGCGAACATAGCGCTCCCAGGGGGCATGCAGGCCTACACCAGTCACATCCCTAGAAAGAAAAGTGCTTCCTTTTCCCTCCATTGCTTTCACGGTCAGTGTGAGACAATCGTGTGGTTACACACATAACACGTGTTTCTCTGAAATTCAGAGGAAAAAAAACTGGGTGGGGGGGAAGGTTTATAAGGTTAGTTGTTTTGGGGGCGGGGGAGGTGGGTGCTTTCTTTGTAAAGGTATTGGGGGCTTTAATACAATTAAATAAGCATAATTCAAACGCTACTCATGTAAATTCTTATATATCATCAACTAAGCGACTCACTAAGGGTAAGAGCTAATGGAAAAATCTCCAATCACAGTATTAGAACGTGAATGTTATTCTTAAAGGAATATTATTCTTCAATACCATCGAAAAGTCAAAATAAAAACTGTGCTTACTCAAATCCTAATCCTGAAAATTAACAGGGACGTATATATAAACTATGTGGTAAGGGTACTTGCACCACAATAAAATCTTGCCTCTTTATGGGCAACACGAACTATTTTAAGGGGGGAGGTGGGGTGGGGAAAGGAGACCATTAACATAGAGAATTTTTTGTCAACAGTCCCAATGGGCCCAGAGATCACACTCTGGCCTACATTGGCCTAGGGAGATACTGAAATGTTTTCAACATCGTTACTTAGACTCTCTCTCTTTGTAAGCCAACTACCAGAAAATTAATCAGATTTATTAAGTCAAAATGCTTTGCAGGGAAGAGAAGGAAGGGGAAAAAAAAAACCAAACTGGGGCATTCAGACAACCGAAACTCCAGTGACACAGAGCAACGCAAGAGACTTAGGGGAGAGCTTCTGAAACAGCACTCATCTGATCAACCCACCTTATTCTGATTCAGAGGATCATTCCGCAGTCTCTGTTTGTTCTTCTGTAATTTACTAGGCATCATCTTTCCAGTTCTGAAGTCAAAACTGCTGAGGTCAACAGTATTTCCCAGATACCTTGCCAACTGAGGTTTGCTTCTGAACTTCTTACCACTCGGACTAGAAGAAAGACAACATTAATTGTACAAAAGGCAACAATATATACCCCAGATCCCTACCTAAACCTTTTCTTCATGCCTGCCTTTCTGCTCCCAATTAGTATCACATCATGGCTTTACATATGTTTATTTTTTCCAAAGAAATATTAAAAGTTTTAAAGGAACGTCTTAACTTCCTGAAGAAAGAGATAGTGGGTCTGCCACCTACCATACCACCCCTAGACACACTGCTGGAACACACAGCAGATGTGAATACAGGTTATCCCGCTGGCCACTCGCCCAGCAGCCACTGGCAGAACACCAACCCAAAGAGCACGCACAGCACACGCTGCAAATGGCTTCTATTTTACCCATTTTCCAGACTGATTTTTGAGATGCCTTTTTCCCTGTATTACATGTGCACTATGCCAACAGTAACTAGAAAGAACTTCAAAACAAACTGTTCTGATATCAACAATTCTCGTTAAAAGCACACTTAGGGACTTCCCTGATGGTCCAGCGGTTAAGACTCCATGCTTCCACTGCACGGGGCCCGGGTTCCATCCCTGGTAGAGGATCCAAGATCCCACAAGCTGTGGAGCACAGCCAAACACACACATACCACACACAGCACACACACACACAGCACACATAGCACACACACACACACAGCCAAACACACACACCCCACACACACCCCCCCCACACACACACACCACACACACACAGCCAAACACACACACACACACAGCACACCACACACACCACATACACACCACACACATACCACACACACACAGCCAAACACACACACACCCCTGTAATCCATATAACCTTTGGGCTACCGATCTAAACTCAAAACACAACAGGAAAAAAAACTGAATTCTGACGATAATAAATGCTCCCTAATGTTACTAAAAGGAGAAAAACTAAGGTAAACATTTGCTAATGTTTTTGTATGACACTGACATGACTTTTGTTAGCCTAACTCCTATCTGAGAGAAGTGTATCAAGAATAACTTACTTTTTGTAAGAAAAAAATGTCAAAGCTGGATTATTACAAAAGTGCCAGAATTATACAGAGGCCTAACTAAACTAGTCTTTCCTAAAACAAAAACAAAAAAATTTCCCATGTGGCACTGAACTGTAAGAAAAAATTGAGAGGAAGAATGCCCCACAGTCTTATCTAATAAATTGTCTGAACCAAAATGTGCTAGAATAAACTTCAGTGAGCTATGGCACCAGACAAGAATTGTGAGAACTCTAGAAAACCTTTTAAAAAAGCCAGCATGTCATATTGAGAACTTAACCTTGCTCCAACTGACCACAATAAAAGAAAAATAATTCAACCCAGAGACAAAAGAGAAAAGGCTGGAAAACCAAGCAATTTACATTTCTCTGGAATAGCAAAAACTTCTCTCGGGGTCAAGTCGGAAGCAACACACCCCAGTCTGCCACAGACTCCACCAGCCACCACAGACCTCAAGACAGCTGAAGATCGTATCAACATTCTTTTTCCACAATCACATGACGTGGCTATTCCTGTAACACAATTCAAGGTATAGAATTCAGCCCACAGATGAAGATAACAACCAGTTAAGACCAGTATGTAACAGAATAGAAGGAAGCAAGGAGCAACCAGAACACAGCAGAGGAGAGAATACACAGTTATGTCTAAACGAACTTCAACTCCCATTCTGGGCCAGATCTCCAGACATGGTCAGGATCACGGAATAAAACAGCACACGACCCTCAGTACTGTATAAATGTGAATCGCCTCTGGCCGCTGCAAACTTTACCCCCAGCCTGATCCTCTGGGGTATCATCTGTCGCAGCATCACTGTCTACCCAGCAACTCATCTTCCGGCTAGAAGACCACAAACAGTGTGCAGGGCGCCATCCCTCAGCCCACACGGCCAGTACCAAGTTCTAAATGTTCAGAGACTCTTCAATACTGGCACGACAGCTTGGCCTTCTTAGTAAAACATCAAAAACCTTCCAACTGTTCAAGTACTTTTTCCTGACTTTTTCCTACCAGACGTCAAGACACCCCACATTCTAAACTCAATGTCACCAAAAATAAGCCATGTACCTTTGACTTCCAGCTATGTCTTTCCAAGAGGAAGGGTGAACATAAGCAATATTCTGCTTATCATAAACCTATTAAATCCTCCAAGCCCAGGTAGAATGTCACTGCAACCGTGAAGTTATCTGTGATTCTGCAAGCCCAGTTAGAAATAATTCTACTATCCCTCAATTCTACTTTATTACAATCTACACATTTCCTTGATTAGTCAAACAACCCAAAATTACCATGTCCCTTATTAAAACTCTCAAACAAAACTTATATAGGCTAGTATTAAACAAAGTAACTTCTGAGAGCAAAAATGGTAAAACAGGAGAGGGAAAAAGCTGGCTTGAAACACAATGTTTAAAACACCAAAATAAATGGTATCAGTCCCATCACTTCATAGCAAACAGAAGGGGAAAGAGTGGAAGCAGTGACATTTTATTCCCTTGGGCTAAAAAAAAAAAATCAATGCATACAATGACTGCAGCCATGAAATCAAAAGATGCGAGCTCGTTGGAAGGAAAGCTATGACAAACCTAGACAGCATATTAAAAAGCAGAGACATCACTTTGCCAACAAAGGTCCATGTGGTCAAAGCTATGATTTTTCCAGTAGTCATGTACAGATGTGACAGTTAGACCATAAAAAAGGCTGAGTGCCAAAGAACTCATGCTTTCGAACTGTGGTGCTGGAGGAGACTCTGCAGAGTCTCTTTGGACAGGAAGGAGATCAAACCAGTCAATCCTAAAGGAAATCAACCCCGAATAGTCACTGGAAGGACTGATGCTGAAGCCAAAGCTCCAAAGGGCCACCTGATGTGAAAAGCAGGCTCATTGGAAAAGACCCTGCTGCTGGGAGAGACTGAAGGCAAAAGGAGAAAGGGGCGGCAGGGGACGATACAGTTGGACAGAATCACCGACTCCACTGATATGAATCTGAGCAGACTCAGGGAAAGAGCAGAGGACACAGCCTGGCCTGCGGCAGTCCATGAGGCTGCAGAGAGCTGGACACGACTCAGAGACTGAACAACATCAGCTGAATAGTTAAGAACACGGTTTTCATTCGCAGACACAATGGAACAGAAAAGTCTATGCTTATTTAAAACATTAATATATTGCCTGGAATTTAAAATACTGAACTGGAAAATTTTCTCATTGTTAATTTGACACTACGTAACAAAGAAAATACTACAAAAAAAAAAATTCCTAGTGAAAAACTGGTAGAGTAGCCTGTTATTGTGTCAGTTTAATATAATTACAATTAATTTAAATTAAGTTGTAATAGCCATACAGTCGTATAATCAGATACTCCAGCTACTGGTAAACGAGATTCTGCTAAACAACTTGATGTACAGATATAAGCACGCGCACTGCACAGCTGTAAGCACTGGTCTCACACACCGCTGCCTTCAGAATACTGTACAAGCTGTTTTCCTCTCCGTAACTGCCAGAGCTTGTGCTCGGGACTTTAAGGAGAGTCAACCTGGCTGCCCCAGTGGATTTCAAGACCAGGGACCTTCCTCTGCAGGAGACGAAGGCAAGCCTAGTAGAAAGGCAAGGCCCATGGGAGCTTAAGGCGAAGCAGAAATTCTGTCGGTCAGGTACGGACCATCTTCACAGCAGCAAAACGACTCTGCAAGTGGCCGAGGAAGTCAGGGCTAGATAAACAAAACGACTGTGGGTCACTGGAGTGACTAAGTCATCATCTGCCTGCTCTCCAAGATGGCTGCTGTCAGCTAGCAGTCAGACACCCCACGACTAAACGTGACTAAGCTTTTATTCTAAAAGCTTCAAACTGCAACTCAGGGGAATTACTTTTTTTTAAACTCTAGTAGACTAGTGAAGGATATTAGTCATTTTCAGTTTTCTCTGCCCAAAGCAATTACTTCTAGTCCCAGTAACGAAATACTTGTATTTCACTTTCAACCACAAAAAAATTCCCTACCAACTGCTCCCTTGATCTGCCCTTCCTGAGCTGACCTGTGATCTCACCTTTACTTGTCCTCCCCACTAAATACCTTGAAGAAAAGTAATTATTAATGAAAATTAAAAGCATGAGTTACATTTTTCCAGTTCATATAAGAACATTCCATCACTTGAATTATGTCTTTGCCTGCTTTCATTTTGATTAAGCTGTTTAAAGCAGCTTTTTTTTTTAACTTTTTCTTTTTTTTCACTGAAGTACACTTAATTTAAAGGACTTCTTAAACCTAACTCTACCTGAGAGGTTTCCAACTATAGATTATCAAAAAGACAGAAATTTTATTTGGCATCTGACTTTCAAATCTAAAATAACTTTACTGGGATCTCAGAAAGACTTAAATAATGGCCACCTTGACTTAACAGTATTCCCAGACTGCCCCGGTGGCATGGTGGCTAAGAATCTGCCTGCCAATGCGGGGGACACGGGTTCGATCCTGGTTCGGGAGGATTCCACACACGGTGGAGGAACTAATCCTGTGCACTTCAACTCCTGAGCCTGCGCTCCTGGCCCTGGGAGCTGCGACTAGGGCCCATGCATCTCAAGCCTGCACTCTGCAACGGAGCAGCTGCCAACGCCGCAAGCAGGGAAAGCCTGTAGGCAACCACGAAGACCCAGCACAACCAAACTTAAATAATTTTTAAAAAAGAATACATTTATTAAAACAAAAAAAAGCTCAGTAGTACTCCCATGATGTCAGTCTATCAGCTCGTCCACATCACCTTAGACCCTTAGAGGGCTGCCAGTCTATGATTTGAGGATTAATTCTCCTGAAGACCCACTGTGGGCACGTGAAGCTGCACTCTGAAAATGAGTGGCAGAGCAGAACACGTGTTTTCACATTACTCTGGTAACATGGATAATCGTGATGCTTCAGTCAAACCACTGTGAGAAGCCCAGAGGTCTGAGCAAACACAGGTATCTCTTCAAACCAGTCCACACCAGGATGACCTGTGGGGGCGGCGGTAACCAGAGCCGAGGAAGATGGACTGGCCTGAGATAGCAAGGGACACTGGGGACGGCCACGCGGTTAGGTCGGGGCTCAAGAGCAAGATCCAAGGCTCGCCGCTCTCCAGTAACTTCAGGAAGGGCTTTGCAGGGGATAATAAGAATCCTATAAGCTACAGCAATGGAAAAGGCTGAGAATAAAAAAATAATCAACTTTCTATTTTTTTTAATCTCTTTAAGTGTTCAAGTTTACTTGTTACTTACAAAAGTGTAAGCATTGAAAGAAAGATTCCTCTAACTTGAAACAACAATCGTCTCCAGAAGTCAAATTTTAGCTAAGACTAAAACTCTGAAATTAAAATCATCTTTTTGTACCTCGGCACAATCAGAAAACTGCCAAACCAATTAATTTGAAAATATATATACCATTTTTTTCCCCCAAAACCACACCATACACACACACAGGAAAATCTATCTAAAGTCAGCTCCCAGTCCCCCTCGACTCCTTTCCTCCCAAACTTTAGGGGAAGGCCTTTCCTAAAATGAACCATCCTCAGCCCCACTCTACAGTCTGTCCCAGGCAGAAGCTATCTACTTAGCATCTTACTTACTATCCCCTATCTCTGATCAATCACTGAATCCAGTTCCCTCGTCATCACCTCTGAACCCACCTTCCTCTTCCACCTCCTCTGCTGCTGCTCCTGCTGGCAAGGCGCGTCGGTCGTGCCCGCCTCTGTGCCACCCCGCCTCTGTGCCACCCCACCTCTGTGCCACCCCGCAGACGGCAGCCCCGCAGACGGCAGCCCCGCAGACGGCAGCCCCGCAGACGGCGGCTCCGCCGTCCCCGGGGTTCTCCAGGCAAGCACGCTGGAGTGGGCTGCCACTGCCTTCTCCATTTCCACTGCCACTGCCTAATCAAGTCTTCATCACCTCAAGTCTCAACCACTACAACAGGCTGACTTTCTACTCACTAGTCTCTTCGCCTCCTAAATCTTCCAGACTGCTCTTCCTCAAATACCACTATCACCCCAGGTCCAGTTTAAAAGCCTTCAATGGACTTCAACCCAATAGCAACAGGGAGCCAAACATCTCAGCGCTGCATTTGAGATTCTTTTTCATTTAATCGTCTCCTAACCTTTCAACCCTACTTTGCACTTCTCTTACCCAGTGACTTTTGCCCCTGCCACACTGGTTTATTCAAGTCTATTCTGAATCAACAGGCTGAATGATCTCGCTCTTCAGTTCAGTTCAGTCGCTCAGTCGTGTCGGACTCTTTGCGACCCCATGAATCACAGCACGCCAGGCCTCCCTGTCCATCACCAACTCCCGGAGTTCACTCAGACTCAGGTCCATCGAGTCCGTGATGCCATCCAGCCATCTCATCCTCGGTCGTCCCCTTCTCCTCCCGCCCCCAATCCCTTCCAGCATCAAAGTCTTTTCCAATGAGTCAACTCTTTGCATGAGGTGGCCAAAGTACTGGAGTTTCAGCTTTAGCATCATTCCTTCCAGAGAACATCCAGGGCTGATCTTCTTCAGAATGGACTGGCTGGATCTCCCTGCAGCCCAAGGGACTCTCAGGAGTCTTCTCCAGCACCGCAGTTCAGAAGCGTCAGTTCTCCGGCGCTCAGCCCTCCTCACAGTCCAACTCTCTACAAACCATGTCTTTCACTTGGTCCAGCATTCATGTCTCCACCCCGAATTTCCCAAGAGTCCAGAAACATCAATCCACCTCACTGTCGTCTAGTGGCTGGATCGTGTCAGACTCTTTTGCAACCCCATGGACTGCAGTCTGCCAGGCTCCTCTGCCAATGGGCCTAGGCAAGAATACCGGAGAGGGTTGCCATGTCCTTCTCCAGGGGATCTTCCCGACCCAGGGACTGAACTCTGTCTCATGCACTGGCAGGTGGATTCTTTACCACTGAGCCACCAGGGAAGCCCAATCCATCCTATGCCTCTTTCATAACACCTTAATAGAACAAAGTATTAACAACAGGAATCACGTAAGTAATCATGAATTGCCTGCTGGCATCTCTTGGATTCTAGTTTGAAATACTGAGCTCTGTATAGCTGTAATACTTCTACAAGTTTAAATTCTATCTTCACAAACAGCATATTGCTGCTGCTGCTGCTGCTGCTGCTAAGTTGCTTCAGTCGTGTCTGACTCTGTGCAACCCTATAGATGGCAGCCCACCAGGCTCCCCTGTCCCTGGGATTCTCCAGGCAAGAACACTGGAGTGGGTTGCCATTTCCTCCTCCAATGCATGAAAATGAAAAGTGAAAGTGAAGTCGCTCAGTCATGTCTGACTCATAGCGACCCCATGGACTGTAGCCTACCAGGCTCCTCTGTCCACGGGATTTTCCAGGCAAGAGTACTGGACTGGGGTGCCACTGCCTTTCTGAATAGCATACTGAAGTGTAGTTATTTAAGAAATGAAATGACAGAATGTCAAATATGCTTCAAAACAATGAAGGCTGAGTCAGAGGTAGTAGACTTGAGTATGGATGAAACAAGGGTGACAACTGTTAACTGGACACTTGGTAGTTTTTTATTTAATTCTATTTCATGTATGTTGGAAATGTTCTATAATAACAATTTTAAAATATAAACCTTGAAGAATACAGGCTGAGTAATTCTCCCTAAAAATCAAAAAGCAAGTTTTTTAAAAATATGAAAAGCCTAGGCAAGTAAATTTAAGCCATGAAATAATTTCCCTAACAGTTGGGGTGGGGTTTTGGATGGAGAATTAAAGTATCAGTAAGGAAAAAATTTGTTATATTAACAATCTGGCTACTCATTAGATGTGACAACATTCCACGTTTTCCTTCAACTTAAGTAATTAAGGAATTACCACACAATTTTAAATGGTATGAAAGATCTTCAGTAGAATTTGAATTCTGTACCAATCATTCCATAAACTAGTATTTATTTAACAAGAATTATATGCAAAGAGTATATGACTGGTAGCAAATTCTATTATCTCTGTATCATGGTTAAAAAGTCAGGGTGGGCCACTAAAAGATAAGAAAATGAACGAATGAATGTGGAATTCTCCCAGAACCTCATCCCACTGCCACGAGCACTCGCCTTCTGAAAAAGGGGAAACACTGGTTATTTTGTTTGAACTGGGGACAGAACACTACTATGGAAATATTGGAAATTAAACACGTCTAGAAATCATTTCAAAATATAATGGGAAAGGTGGGGAAAGGGATGAAACAAGATTGGCCAGGAGTCGGTAACTGTTAAAACTGGTAGACAAGCACATGAGGGACTCATTATACTTTTTTATCAACTCTTCTTTTGACATGTTTGAACTTTCCCATAATGAAAAAAAAAATACATGTAGGCAGATAAGAACACCCAAAAAACAAACTATTCTTTTAAAAAGAAGCTAAGGGTCCCTGGGAAAGGCTGTGTAAAAGAAATGCACACACCAATGTATATGTGTTAAAAAGAATTTTAAGTTCGTTTATTCCCTGGTGGCTCAGATGGTAAAGAATCTGCATGCCAAGTGGGAAACCTGGATTTGATCCCTGGGTTGAGAAGACCCTGGAGGAGGGCATGGCAACCCACTCCAGTATTCTTGCCTGGAGAATTCCGAAGACAGAGAAGCCTGGCAGGCTATACAGTCCACGGGCTAAAAAGAGTCGGACACAACTGAGCAACTAACATTAACTATCCTTGCTTTAATCTATGGATTCCTCCAAAACGAAAGGAACTATAAAAGAACATAAACACGTGTGTGGGGGTGTGCATATGTGTGTGCACAGACAAACATATCCAGGAAGCAGGATGCAAGTCAAAACATTATATCAAAATAGCAACAGTGATTCTCTTTAGAACTATATAAAGACAGTCATTTCTCTCTATATACTCTTCAATATCTTCTCAATTGTCCACACTGAACATGGGTTATTTTTATGATCGGGGGAAATATGGAATATTTTTTTAAAACTCTTATGAACATGTATAACCTAACCTCTACCCTATTCACATTTCAAAATACAATAAAATATTGGGAATCTTCACATAATTACTTCTGTTTATGGTGGGTAATTAAGTGAAGAGAAAGGAACTAATGTTTTACTGATCTGACCACTTACTATATATGCCGGATGCCTTACACTATTTTCATTTAATCTCAAAAAATTCCATGAAGCAGAATTCTTGTCCCTGACTTATAGATGAGGAATTGGAAGCTTACAGAAGTTTAAAAATCTGTCCACGTTAAAACAGTAAAGCAAGACTCAACTCCCAGTCTCCTGATTCAGAGTCCCTACTTTTCTATTAAGCCAGTCCTAGGCAAGTGAGTTTACAGACAGACTTACTTCAACAGAAGTAAAAAGAAAGCATTTAGAAACTGCTATGGTAATCTGACACAGTGAATTTACAGTCTGTAGTATCTAAGAGTAAAAAGTTGCAACATGCATTTCACATGTCTACTTTTGTATTATATTGCCCATTTCCGCCAGGGGCCTCCAGAAAAGATCTTTTTTTTAAGAGATACATACATCACTGCATACATGTTAAAAATAATTCTAAGGACATTCATCTTTGTTTTAATCTATGGATCCTTCCAGTATAAAAAGAAAAGGAAAAAAATTCCAAGATACATTATTCAAAAATCATCAAAAGGATGATGCTTTTCTTTCTAACATTTGTAAATCACTAACAATTGTTCCTGACAAATGATAAGTATTTGATTTTAGGATCTAATTTTAAATTATATTTACTATCATTTGCATTTACTTACTGCTTATATATAGTTCAGTCTCCAAACAAATGAGTTTGAATTTATAGTGAGATAAGGCAAAATCAAAAGATACACATATATTATTCAAATTTCACCCTATTTCATAGTTCTATTCTCCTTCCTTGAGAAGTTTTAGTTTTTATGAAGTAAATAAAGTTAAACTTCATTTTCAATTTCTAGTTATTCCTTAGTGGCAATGGCAAACACCAACAAAAGACCAAGAGACAAGAGCTGCAAGGAGAATTTCTATCAACTCAAAAAGTGCATGAAAAAAGAGCCAATGATTTATTTCTGATTCATCCTGCAGGTCTGAGAAACCTCAAACACAAGCTAAAGTTTATGAATCTTTATTAGTCCCACTATAAAGTGTAAAAAACAAAACAAAAAAGTCACCACCAGCTTTGCAAATCGCCTGCTTGTCTCGCCAATTAAATTATGAAAAAAATAGTGACTAAATCTCCCAAGTGAAATTTTAAAAGCAGTCTGAAAAAAGATCATATATCAATTTCTGTTAGAGATTATTTTTAGAATGTATGTGTATCAGTTCCTTTTCAGCTAAGTATTTCCTCCATTACAGGTATTATGAGCCTCCTGGCAGGTGAGACTTTGCATGTCAGACTCTAAAAATCAGATGCAGGACAGATGGTAGGGCTGCAACCTAACAAAAATCCCTCTAGCGCATCACAAAAAGATGCGACGGTACAGCTGAGAAAGAAGTATCCAAGCACAGTTTCCAGCATGCCTAGGCTTTCTATATTTCTACGTTATTTCTGGATCCAGGCTTCAATCACAAAAAGCTAACATTAGTTTGATAAGAAGCATTATCAAGAAACTAAAAGCAAGGCAAACCTTCAATTATGCTATAAGCATTTAATAAATACTGCATATTGTTTCTTTCTCCAGCTAAAGGATTTTTTTTTTAATCTGTAGTACATTTCAACTGGGTCTCAATTCTGAAAGAAACTAATAAAGCTTTTTGCAGGAACTATATAAAACTATCTCATAAACCACACTGAGCCTGCAAGTTACAATGTGATTTCTTCCAGTTTAAGTGAAAGCTTTTAAAAGGCTTCTTAGGTAATGCATTGCCTATCGGAATATCTGATAAATAAGAGAGGCAATCCTAGGGTGAACCAGAAAAAGAAAAAGAAATATTTCTTAACAAAATGGTCGCTTCTATTACCCAGGGAAAAAGTGCTTTTTAAAAAAAAATTGGTCTGTAGTATATTTCAACTGTGTCTCAACTCTGAAAGAAACAAAGCTTTTTGCTTAATTCGTCACAATTTTTCCACTTTTTCCCCCTTCAACATTACATAGAACTTGGAAGATTCTTTTGGTTCAATGGCTTCACTACAAAATAGGACTTAAAATGTACCCCTTATCAACTTCAAGATGCAAGCATAACAGTAAATAAGCACATTAGTTTAGTAGTACAGCAAGCTTAACAAAGTAGAGTAAGCATGAGATGTTGCAATACTTGAAAGTGAAAGTGTTAGCTGCTCAGTCCTGCCAGACTCTTCGCAACCCCATGGACTGTAGCCCACGAGGCTCCTATTTATGGCATTCTCCATAGAATTCTCCAAGAATACTGGAGTGGGTTGCCATTCCCCTCTCCAGGGGATCTTCCCAACCCAGGGATCGAACCCACATCTCCTGCATTGCAGGCAGATTCCTTACAGGCTGAGCCACGAGGGAAGCCCAAGTAGCAATGTTTGAGGATACAGCTCGGGGTCTCTCGAGGCAGCAGTGCAGGGTGGTTTGAAGTCGTTGGGGGTTGAAGCACCCGCGTCAAGATTCTGGCCCTGCACCTCCTAGCGGTACAACCTCAAACAGCACTCAGCCTCCCTGGCCTAACTCCCCACCTGTAAAATGCAGATAACTGTAAAGCACAGTAACAAAGCAAAGGCCAGAAAGTCCTTCAAGCTTTGTTTCACACAGTTTTAAGTGTCATATCAATGGGTAAACACTTATTTGGTATCTGTGTGTTTAGCACTAGGTCTGGGGAGCGGGGAGAAAGACCTGTTCTAGGGAAATGAACAAGACAGTAATACAGGAGATGCCACATTTAACTCCATGGTGATGACCAGAAAGAAAATGTCACAAATGACAATTTCAGTTCAGTTCAGTCGCTCAGTCGTCTCCGACTCTTTGCGACCCCGTGAATCGCAGCACACCAGGCCTCCCCGGCCATCACCAACTCCCGGAGTTCACTTAGGCTCACGTCCATAGAGTTGGTGATACCATCCAGCCATCTCATCCTCTGTCTTCCCCTTCTCCTCCTGCCCCCAATCCCTTCCAGCATCAGAGTCTTTTCCAATGAGTCAACGCTTCGCACGAGGTAGCCAAAGTACTGGAGTTTCAGCTTCAGCATCAGTCCTTCCAAAGAAATCCCAGGGTTGATCTCCTTCAGAATGGACTGGTTGGATCTCCTTGCAGTCCAAGGGACTCTCAAGAGTCTTCTCCAACACCACAGTTCAAAAGCATCAATTCTTCAGCGCTCAGCTTTCTTCACAGTCCAACTCTCACATCCATACATTACAGTTTACTGAACACCAATGAGACTTCAATTAAGAACTGTGACCCTTGGTCCACTGAGCTGATTTTTTCCAAGACTCTTCTACAAAGACTATGTGGAAGAGTCTGTATTTTTAAGACAAAAAAAAAAAAAGGACAGACAGGCCCTATTTGAACTTTGACATCCTCAATGATTCAGAATTCATGGCTTCAAAGAGCATACCAGCCTTTCACAACAAATGAGATATCCCTATACACTTTTTAAAACCTATTTATATGTTCCGTCCATACAACTGGAGTTAATGAACTGGAGTTAATGAGTTAATTTTCCTCTAATTAGTCCTTAAATGTATGCAAAGTTTTAAGAGAGCTATATATTTTAGTGTTCTAGAATTGAGTCCACTATGAGGTACAGGTACAGTCACACTACCCACGTCATAAACGGAGAAACCCCAGCCCTGGGGAGTAAGTGACACGCTTGAGGCTGCGTTGGCAACCGCAGAGGTGAGTACCAACGCCAGGCATCTCCACCCCTGGGCCCTGCTGCCTCCCCTAGAGCCTCCTACCTTCATCATCTCACTCATGACTTAAAGCTCTCAATTATATTGCCTCTGAGTCCTCTTCTTTCCAGATCAAGGTGAAATCTCTTTAGTCTCTCATCACACACCTGCTCCCTGGTGATTATTTCAAATGTCCCCTGGTTCTATTTTATCTTTTCAGAGAAGTGATCTGGTGTAAATGCATCATAATTTGATACAAGAGTCAAAAACGGTTACTATTTTGTTTCCAATACCCAACCAGATCATACTTTATGGCGGCAGCTATAGCTGTTTACTCTCTCAGGCCTTTAACCTACTTGTAACCAGTAGTCTAGAACCGAACAAGATATTGATACAGCACGCACAAAAAGACAACTGATTTTCAAAAAGACATAAGGCAGCTACTAAAAGGTTCTTTTGGCAAGGAAAATGATATTTCAAGAAGTACAAATCTGCAAGTTCACAGAACCAAAAGCTAGAAGTGACAGGAATCAAGTAGACCAGTAAGAAAAGTATCGTTGAAATAATCGGCTCTTATGATGACAATGAACTTTTTCAAGGGACTTTTTCATGTGTTTCCCTTTCAGAAACTCTACCAATAGATCCAACACTTGCTCAAGCCACACCCTTTCAGGAAACAAACTTTCGATGATAATATACAAACTGCCCCAGCACTACCAGTGATCCTGACAGAAGACATAACTATATTGCTTAACTGGCAACCAGAGGCACACCTTCCTATTAGAACCTGGCAATCTCAGGAGAGAGGGGAAAAAAAGAAAAATTCTATCAAAATTTGAGGCTTTCTCGAATGAGCTTAATTTAAGTCCGATTAATAAGTGTAAGACACCCCCTCGGCTAACAAGCACAGATTTGTTTAAATTAATCTCCCCAGGGGCAAGCTAAATCAGGAGTTAGCATTATTAGAATCTGTGTGAACTGTGTGCAGGTGTTCATATTACCAACGGAAGAGTTAACGCAACCTGCGTATTAACAGATAATGGCCAGAACTTTGTGAGCAATTGGTTTTTAATGAGTAGCATGTATATGGGGATGCTAATATACAAAGCACTGACACTGTGGATTGAAAAATAGTGTTCACTGTTTTTTTTTTTAATTTGCCACGCCACGCAGCATGTAAGATTTTAGTTCCCCGACCAGGGATGGAAGGCAGGCCACCTGCAGTGGAAGGGCAGTGTCTTAACCACTGGACCGGCAAGGAAGCCCTACGTGTTCACCTTTAATATGAGTAGGTAACTTCCGTCATCCATCATTGAAAGCAGAAGTCAAAGTCAGAGGAAGCTCTGTATCACAGGCGTCACATCACACTGTCTGCGTCCTCCTGCCTCATAACCTCTCAGAAGGAAGCCCTGTAGCGTAACTAGGCTTTGTAGGCAGACAACTGACGGACAGCACTCCCTCTGGCCCTGAACTAAGTGCATGTGGCACAATCTGTCCCACGTGTGTTTTCTTTTGGCACAGACAGAAAACAGCACATCATTCTGTACTGTCTCATACAGAGACTTTTAAATTGATTATACCAGTTTTTCTATCATAATCTACTAATATTAAAACCTTAAAGCCAAAAATTGACAACACACCCATACAAAAAGGTGAGCACACGCCAGAATGAGCGCTACGGCAAGGTGCCTTTTTGAAACAACTTTTCCAGCCGCTGCAAGAACTGCAACAAAAAAAGCTCTGCAGGAACCAAGTTAGTTTGAACAAATGCATCATCCCAAAACCAAGCAAAGCATATCCCAGGAAAAAGTCAAAAGGGGTGAAATTCAAAGCTGAAGATGCTCTACTGAGAACAGACTAGACACCCATTCCTCAAGGAGGTCAACCCAGACACGGAATATTCTTGTCAAACATCACTGGCTACAAGACATCAAAACAGACTTCACCTGAAGAAGTACAGGCATGCTACTTGATTAGAAAGAAAACAAAAGGCGCTGTTAATGAAAGACTCTGCAAAAATGAACAATAGTGAAAAGCACTACATGAAACAAGTGAGCCTGAGAGGAATAACAATTTGCTCCAAAATAACTTAGTATTACCGAAGTTTAATTTAATATGTAATGATGGGGAAATACAAAACACAATTATCGCCTTTATATGTTTAAATATGTTTTATATGTTTATAGCTTTTTAAGCATCACTTAAGATTTCAAGATGAGTGGTCTCAGATTACATGTCAAAATAAACTAATAACAACACCACTTTCATTTTTTTTACTTGAATAGGTGAAACAATTTTACCAAAATTCCTCATCCATTCATTTGAGCAATCATCAGGAACGTGTTTGTATATTTACATGTCATGCCAGTAGTGATCATACTTGGATGTATGTATACATGTACACGTATGCACATATACATGTATATATTTTTTAACCTCTTAAATCTATTTAAGAGTATTCTCAATTCATAAACATGGTATTTTGTGTGTGTGTTATAACACACACACAGACACACACACACACACACACACTTTTTCCCAGGGGTAATGAATCAAACCTACTTGATGTCAGAAAACAGAAAATCCTTCCTAACACACTCTGATGGTTAAATGGCTGATGACAACTACTCCAACACCTCTGCATAGTCCATGAAAATGATTCAATGAACCCACAAAAGCTGCTCTCCAAGCCACTGAGTATAACATGTTTATGTTCTCTTCTAGAAATGGGACAGTTTATAAGAAAAGTTAGCAAATTTGTTAAGAAAATTCCACTGGTATCAAGAGCCACCGACTCCGTCCTGAGCTTACTGGGTCATCCAAACTAACGACACGGACAGCATGACCACAGGATTCATCATCAAGCTGAAAACCTTTCATCGTTGGGACCAAGATTTCTCAATCCCGCACTTGTGACATTTTGGGCCAGTTAATTCTTTGCAGTGAGGGCTGCCCTGCGTATTACAGAATGTTTAGCAGCATCCCTGGTCTCTACCCATTACATGTCAGCAGCAGCCCCCTTCCACGGTGTGACAACCAAAAACGTCCCCAGACAGTGCCAAATGTCCCCTGGGGGGACACACTCTGGTCGAGGAGCCTGACAACTGACCAGTGTCTGCTTCCAAAGGAGAGTCAATTCTGCAACAACAAGGGCGGTTCCAAGAAAACTACAGGCATCCCCAATGGTGACTTTGGATGACACTTCCCCGGGGATCCCAACAAAGTAACTAAAACCTGGTTTACTGTCATAGATGGCTCCTTTCTTCCACGTGTGCGTGATTAAACACTCTTTGCGATGATGAATCTGGGACGGGCTTGGGACGGCAGCCAACAGTGCCTGGTTTTATAGTTTCGATGAATTGCACCTTCTTTTAACCCTTCGGTGGACCAGTCATCCCTGACAGAATAACCCTGTTTCCCACCCCCGCCGCAAATCATCACTCCCCAGGACCCTACCCCGTGGAGACGCCCTCCGAGGGGCTGGCACCATTAGGACGCTGTGGCTGTCACTGCACTGGGGGCTGCGGGGGGGGTGGTCACCTCTCAGCCAAGGGTCCGGGCCCCTTCGATCATCGGGCGGGCCTGCCCCGGGCCCCTCCGCTGTCTTGCTGACACCCCCCTGCCCAGGTCAGAGCTCGACCCCCCGACCCCGGGCTGACCCCGCCGGCCCCCAAGGCGGTACCTGAAGTAGTAGACATCGCTCTTGCCGGCGCTGAGCCCAGATTTTCGGATCACTTCCTCCTTCTTCCATCCGGGGGGGAGGGCCGGGCAGTCCATCCTCTTCCCGCTCTCCGCGGCCCGGGGACCCCGGGGCCCCGGCCCCGCGCTCCCCGACGGGAAAGGGACCGGCTCCCGCCGGGGGGCGCCGCCGCCGCCTCCTCCGCCGCCTCCTCCGCCGCCGCCGTCGCCGCCAAGGCCGCCGCCGCCGCTCGGGGGACGGCCGCGGCCCCGGCCCCGGCCCCGGCCCCGTCCCCGGCCACGGCCCCGGCCCCGGCCACGGCCACAGACGCCGCCGCCGCCGCCGCCCCGGCCCGCCGGCTTCCACCGCCCCCGGCCACGGCCGCCGCCCCGCGCGCCCTCCCTGCGCGCGCCGCTCACCGGGGACGGGGCGAGCGCGCAGCCCGGGCCCCCCTGCTCGATGGCGGAGCCGCCGCCAGCGCCGCTGCCGCCCGCCGCGCTCTCCCCCTCCTCCTGCTCCGGGCAGCAGCGGCCTCCCCCCGGGTGCGCGCGCATCCAGCCCCCTCCCCAGCCGGCGCTGCGCTTCTTCCGTAACCGAGCCCTTGGAATCCCGGAGACCCGCCCCGCCCGCGGCGCGGCGCGCGGGGGACGCGCGCAAGCATCATAGAGCGGGCGCGCACAGAGCGGCCCTCCCGCCGGGGGGCGGGGCCTCCGCCACCGCCTCTCAGGTCCTCCGAGCGGCCCGGGCGGCCATCTTGTCCCCGCCTCCTCGAGGACACGCCCCCTCCAGAGGCCCCGCCCACTGCTCCTCCGGCCGCGCCCTTCCGGCCCCCCGCCCCCACGCAGCGCGTGGTCGAGGCCCGGGGCTGCAGGCGGGGAGACGTCAGGGGGCCTGCGGTTCCTTTGTTTCGAGTGGGTTACCCTCGCTCACGGTGCAATCTCACCTACGTCTGCTTCCCAGTTAATGAGTAACAAACAAAGTGTATCTCTTATTTTATATTTACCACCTCGACTGTTCATTTAATGAACAGGAGATACCTTTTCCTGCCTCGACGTCATAGCTTGCCAGGGAGCTCAGGTTGATGGAGTGAGTTGAAGTGTCCTCATAGCAGAGCATCACTAGCCTCCAGAGTCCGGCTTTCAGAACTTTAGAATTCTGGATTGATTATCATCCCAGAACTTTGTAAGGCCATAGGAAGGGAAATAGCCCGGAAAGTTCCCTCCAGTTCCTACAGGATTTTACCTCTAACGTCCCCATAAAACGACCAGAGTTCCTGAATCCACCTGGAATTGACCAAGCTTCTTAGGATCTTTCTTAAACTTATACTTCGTTTTCTAATGACCTTTGACAAATATCCATGGCCTTTGGTTTCGTTAATGCACCCTGATGCTGAAAAACCCATTTAACCTAATCACTAGCCTTGAGGAATCTGCGTGGAATTCACTTGCACCTGCCAACTGTTCAGGAGTGATTTTTAAAGAGTAATACCAAGTTGATTAAGAAAACTGATTTCCATTTCAGAGGAGCACAACTTCTGTTTGTTTAACCTTTTAATACATTATGAAATGTTGGGCTGTGTTACGCTATCTTCAGATTTTGAACATACAGGACCTAAAAGTTGAGGGCCAAGTTTAATGGATAGAAAGAAACTGATGAACATAAAGTAGTGGAAAATCTATATTTATTTGATTTGCTTTTGCAATTTATTAAGACAAACACCAACTCAAACACACAAACTTGCCTCTGAGCCTGACCTTAGACTGCTTCTTAATGTCTTTGAGTTGAGATACATCTGTGTCTAGCAAAGAGTTGGAAAGTCAAGTTCTCAGGAGAGAGGTCAGTTCTGAAGACAGGCATTTAGAAGTCAAGTTGTAAAAGTGATAATTGAAGGGAACCCTGCAAGTAAATAAGATCTCCAAGGAAAAGCATGCATGGTAAATTAATAATTAATTTAAAATTTGAAGATAATTTAAAAGAGGAATCAAGGATTGAATCATAAGGAACACATACATTTATGGCTCAGGTGAAGGAGTTAAAGTCAGAGATTTATGAGGTCAAAGTTTGGATAACAGGGAATCCCCTGGCAGTCTGGTGGTTAGAACTCCACTTCCACTGCTAGGGGACAGGATTTGATTCCCAATCGTGAGCCTAAGATCCCCAAGCCATGTGGTGCGACCGAAAAAAAGAGTTTGGATAACAAACACCCTGTAGGAGGAAGGGGTTGACTTTCATATTTAATTATGGAGATAATAGATGGGAAAAGATAAACTTTTGGAAATGTTTACCTTTCCATGCTGTGTCTAACAAGGCTGTAGATCAAATGATGCAGTGGATGTAAAAACATGTCTAAGAGAGTAAATCACTATCAATTTAAGGTAATTGCTTGGACTTCTACTACCAGATTGTATTTGCTAAATCCCACTAGATAAACTGGGGTGCTCCCTTAGTTAAGAAAAAAATCATTTAGGGCATTTCAAAAGCTTTTCTGGTCAAACTTGAATTTTTCTGCTGTGATACCATAAACCAAAGGATAAAAACAAACAAAAGCACTTAATTATTCTACCACTAAAGGAAGAAAATTATCTAATTAAGAAAACATTAAATTTGTGCAGGGACTAGATTGACACCTAAAAGTATTGAGGATAAATGCTAAACACCTAAAAGATAGATCCTTTTGTTTCCCTTAAAATACTGGACAAATAATAACCCTTTTATAACCATGGGAGAATGCATTTTCTATCACCCTTTGAAGAATAGCAACATTGTCTTTCTGAGGCAAGAAAGCTGTGACCAAATTTTTCAATTTTAATCTCTCTTACAGTGGAAAAGGTCTTGCTAACTTCACCTTATGGAAAATGTGAAAGACAACACCAGAGCAGATTATGTATGAAATCTGGCCAATTAAGCAAACAACTGAGATTTAACCACCTTGGATCTCCTACTCTCAGGTGTACAAGCAGGTGCTGAAACACCAACTGTCACCCCTGAAATATCTATTCTTTGAAATATTCTCCTTGCATTATTTCCAGGGAGAGCTGAGATTAAGCTACTATAGTAATGTAGTTTTCAAGAAAATTGGTGTTAGTTTGGATTTTTACTGAGAAAAGTGGAACAAATTCAGAGAATGAAACTTCAAAGAATGTGAAATAGTGGCTAGTTTTAAAGAAGGAAAGTGAAGTCACTCAGTCGTGTCCAATTCTTTGTGACCTCATGGATTGTAGCCTACCAGGCTCCTCCATCCATGGGATTTTTCCAGTCAAGAGTACTGGAGTGAGTTGCCATTTCCTTTTCCAGGGGATCTTCCCAACCTAGGGGTCAAAGCCAGGTCTCCTACATTGTAGGCAGATGCTTTACCATCCGAGCCACTAAGGAAGTCAACAGGCTAGTTTTAAGATCTGTATGTTTATTAAAGGTATACAACCTGCGGGCTTCCCAGGTGGGTCAGTGGGTGAAGAATTCACTCGCAGCACAGGAGATGCAGGAGACTTGAGTTTGATCCCTGCACCAGGAAGATCCCCTGGAGGAGAGCACGGCAATCCTCTCCAGCTTTTTGCTGGCGAATCCCATGGATGAAGGAGCCTGGCAGGCTACAGTCCATAGGGTTGCAAAGAGTTGGCCATGACTAAAGTAACTGAGCACACACACATATAACTTGCATTTGAATTTTTGAGTGTGATAAGATACTCAGCCAAAGAAGGATTTAAATATTGGAAATCTTTTAATTTCTAATGAGCATATTTGCATCAGGTGATAACAGGGACATCGCTTTCCCTCTCTAAACAGAGTCCAAACAGTAGGGTCAGAATTTATCAAGACGTTAAATACCTGTGAGGGCATAGCCAAAAACCATTTTCCGGCTCCAATTAGCGGGTTTTATGATTCACTGAGTTGGCCCAACTACTGTTCACCTAATTCCCAACTAAAACGAAATGCTGCTGGCATGGCACATCAGGTTGCCAAATGACACTTTCAAGTCCATGCAGTATAAATAAAGGGTTTTTTATTATTATTATTACCTGCCACTTGGAATGACTACAGAAGAATCTTACACTGCATAGTTCAAACTCAAAAGAGAAGGGTTAATTACTTGAAAGGCAAGAGACAGCAGCAGTAGCAGCAGCAAGAGAAAACAAGAAGTAAGTTTTGTACCAAGGGAAATTATTTCAGAAGATAGTGTCTTGTATTTTTTTGAAATTTTCCGTGGGTTGTTAACATTAGCCATAGGTAAGTAGCTGGTATTAAGTGTTTAGGATTAAGGGGTGGAGAGGTGCTTATTTGATTTAACTTCCTAAAAATAGAAAATGCAGTGCTAAGAATAGAAAATCTCACTTAGGTTTCAGACACCTAAGATGCCATTTAATGAGGTTTTTAAACTTCATCTTGGCTGCGAATCACGCTCAAGCCTGAGTTCCCAAAGGGCAGCAGCCGCAACCTCGTCGCCTTGCCTGCGTTGTGCACCCCAAGTTCCAGAAGACTGCTCATGCCCACATTGCCGAACATCTCAGACTCTGCCGGCCAAAGCCTCAGGCCAAGGCTCAAACCCAAGCAAACTTCAGCTCGGGCTCCAGTTCAGGCTTCCACAGGTGCCCGCGTTCCCACAAGGCCTCCAGAGCCGAGGCCTTTGTCTGCCAACGTGAGCACGGGAGGGCTGGTATGACCGCTGGGCTGCCGTGTGCAAGGCGCTGGGGTCCTCCTGCGCCATTTGTCCAAATAAACCTGAGGCAGAGTCTGTCCAAAGCAAACACAGAACACCAGAATGCCAGCACAGGCGATCCAGAAGGCCGAGCAGTGGAAACTGAATACCTCGGAATACGCATCTCTCCAGGTCTTGCTATAAGTGGCTTCCCCATGTCCCAACATGTGTCTAGGATATAGCAGAGCTAGGACTGGATTCCGGGCCTCCGGACTCCAGGTTTGGAGCTTTGTCTCCTTAACTGCTTTCAAACTGCCCCATTGCCTCTGATTTTCTCACCCCAGAACATGTCTTGCTTCACAGTGGGAACCTTTGCTTCCACCCTCTCGCCAGCCCAGCGCCTTTCGCTGGCTCATTCCTGTTTATCCTTGGGTCTCACCTTAGACATCACTTACCCCCAGAGCCTTCTCTGACTTCCCCTCACCCTCCTCTCCTGCACTCCCCTGGGTGTGTGCTGGATGCCACTCTGCCATTAGGTATTTCCCCCATCCGACCTTTATTATAGTTGGTTATTTAATTGAATTGTCTTTCTTCCACTACCAGCCTAAAAGGCCATTCTGCATGTTTATCATCGCATCTGCAATGCCTCTTACTGGGCTTACCTGGAACATGGGGAGAGGTTATTAGATACTTGATGAATAAATCAAATTAACACACTTGGCAAAAACTGTGTACTCTCAAAATAACGAGTGGCATATTTTCTTCTCAATGGATGCATATAATCACATGTATTCTGTAAAATCAGAATACCAACAACTGTTCTTATCTTAGAAAATTTGAATAGGCGTCCGTGTCCCAAGAGTTATTTAACAATAAATTTGACTGACTCAAAAATGAGGTTTAAATTCATTTTACAAACATGTTTAACTACAAGACAGTTATGATGTTTTCCTTGGGTAGTCGCTCCTACATGAATTGAAAGCAGTTATTCGTCCATTTCTCAAAAAATTTGTGTCATATATATCATGGAACCTGCTGTATAGCACAGGGAACTCAGCTTGGTGCTGTGTGATGACCTAGGTGGATGGGATGTGGTGGGTGGGGGGAGGTGCAGGGGGATGATGGAGGTTGGGTGACAGCGGCCCTCCCAAGAAGCAGGGAATATATGTATACATATAGCTGATTCACGTTGTTGTGCAGCAGGGACTAACATAATATTATAGCACGATTATATTCCAATAGAATTTTAAAAAGACCCTCATCACAAAATAAGACTCCACTTCTAAACAATGGTTCCTGAATTTGCATACTTATCTACACTTATGTTTCTCTTCTTTGACTTCAAACAACTTGACTCCTCCTAATATTCTCTGAAATTATACGCACACATATATTTAATGTCTTTTTATTTTGGAATCTTTTGCAAGGTTCTCAGAAATTCATTTGTTGGGTTGGTTGTTTTTTTTTTTTTTGCATTCTTAATTTCTGATTTTCCCCTAATCTGTGGTTTGTTTGTTTTTTTTTTAGCATGGCTCATGATTCCATTCTGAAATACTTTCAGACTTCATATTTCCACATTTCAGCTACCCCTACTCTCCGTGTTAATCACAACCGTACAGTTAAATTTGAGCACTCATATTGCTTATCTCCCAGCATCTATGATTAATGTCTCATAATTTCCTGCACAGCTTGGAAGTCTGTCCTCTGAGATGAAGGGTGGGAACAGCGTGATCCAGCAACTGGCACCATCTGTGGCTGACACATTGTTGGTCTAACAATACCCATCCCCAGTCTCCCTTGCCTGCCCGCAGTCTGTGTGTGCATGCGCAGTCACACAGCCTGTCCAACTCTGCGATGCCATGGACTGTAGCCCATCAGGCTCATTTGCCCATGGGATTTTCCAGGCAAGAATACTGGAATGGGTTGCCATTTCCTACTCCAGGGGATCTTCCTGACCTAGGGATTGAACTCCCATCCCCTACATCTTCTGCACTGCAGGCAGATTCTTTACCACTGAGACACCAGGGCACTAAAGATACAAAAAAAAAAAAAAAAGTAAATATTAGCTATCCCAGAATAGTCTAGACAAGAACAGGAAAGAGCTGGCCGTGGTTCTGAGAACGTTTTTACTTCTCTATTAAAGCAAAACAAAAACATGATCAGCGCTACCCTTGTCCCTTTGTTCCTGCCATGGACATGATTTCTGAAGCCTTGACAGCTACTTGCAACTATGAAGCAAAGAGCAGAAAGATAAACCCACACAAGAACAGTGGGGCCAGATGATGAAGCCTGAAAGGCACTATTCAGCAGCTGAACCAAGTCTTGCAACTCTTTATCACCACACTTCTGTGCTAGTTGAGAAATTAGACTTTTTTTTTTTTTTTTTAAGATGGTGCGCTCTCTCTCTCTCTCTCTCTTTTAATTTGTCTGCACTGGGTCTTAGCTGTGGCTTGCAGGATCTTTAGCTGCAGCATGTGAACTCTCAGCTGTGGCATGTGGGATCTAGTTCCTTAATCAGGGATCAAACCCGAGACCCCTGCATTGGGAGTGTGGAGTCCTAGCCACTGGACCACCAGGGAAGTTGCTAGAGCATTCTTGGATTAAACTGCTGTTGGGTTTTTGGATAACCAAAGCAAAAAGCATTCTTTACTGAGATATGATTCCTACCCTCAGTGAAATGTGTGTATCTCGCTGGAAACTGGGCAGCTCTCGAGCTTAAGACCCTGGAGTGGGATATTGCACAGGGTAAGGGAGAGAGGGAAGGAAAGGGGGAGAGAGACAGGGAAGGAGAATGGCTGGTAGGCACCCTCCCTGGCAGCAGCAGACCAGGAAAGTCCTCCCATCCATACTCCAGTGGAAGGAAAAGCATTCCAAGAAATCCCTCCTGCTTCAGCTCTATTTTTATCCCGTTGCTTCTCACAATGACCCTGGAGAAGGGAAAGGCTACCCACTCCAGTATTCCAGCCTGGAAAATTCCTTGGGGTCACAAAGAGTCGGACACGACTGAGTGACTTTCTCTTCACACAATGACAGGTCCAGCTCCAGAGAATATGTTCCAGTAAACAGTCTTTGAACTTGATCACTTCACTGATCATATCATCTGAGCCTCAAGTAGAGTAATAAGCATGGGGAGAAAGAGCCTAATCAATGTTGCTATAGCTGAAGATTCCATTTCAAGAAAATCTTTTATTAAAAGAAAAAATCCGAACGTAAGAATAAACACCTGGTATCTGAGTCATGCCGTCTTATTTCACAGCCCAAGGCTGATCTGCTGCTGCTGCTGCTAAGTTGCTTCAGTCTTGTCTGACTCTGTACGACCCCACAGACGGCAGCCCACCCAGCTCCCCTGTCCCTGGGATTCTCCAGGCAAGAACACTGGAGTGGGTTGCCATTTCCTTCTCCAATGCATGAAAGTGAAAAGTGAAAGTGAATGTAAATAGAAATGAAAGTGGAAGGGAGGGGAGTCTGGGGGAGAATGGATACAGGTATATGTATGGCTGAGTGCTGTGTACCCTGTGCTATGGTATAGCTTCTTTCTTGAACAGCTTCTTAAATGATGGTGTTTTTCAAGGTTCCTTCTGTAGGTGCCTTGTCTTCTGATTCTACATGCAAGGTAGGTCTTAAAGATGAATCTGCTAAGAGGGGTCTTAACCAGGAGGCTGCTGAAGGATGTGCTCTACCACAATATGAGGGTGAAACAAGATTGAGAAAGCTAGGGAATCCAGGAAAGGGAAATTCCAATAACAGTGGCGCAAGGCAAAGGAATGCTCTGGGTGATCAGGAAAAGAGCTCCTAAGAGACGTGCAAGAGGCCCAGGGAGCAATATTCCAGATTGAGCAAAAGAGACAAAGGTTGTAGGAGGTACATTTCTACAAAAAAAAAAAAAGAGGACCATTTATCCATGCTGATGCATATGCAGAAAATACTTTGCCTATGCAGAAAGTACCTTGGCCACCTGATGCAAAGAGCCAACTCATTGGAAAAGACCCTGATGCTGGGAAAGATTAAAGGCAAAGGAGAAGGGAGCAGAAAAGAATGAGCTGTTTAGATAGCATCACTGACTCAACGGACATGAATCTGAGCAAACTCTAGGAGATAGTGGAGGACGGAGGAGCCTGGTATGCTGCAGTCCATGGGGTCAAAATGAGTTGGAAACGACTTAGCAACTGCTGCTGCTGCTAAGTCGATTCAGTCGTGTCTGACTCTGTGCGACCCCATAGACAGCAGCCCACCAGGCTCCCCCGTCCCTGGGATTCTCCAGGCAAGAACACTGGAGTGGGTTGCCATTTCCTTCTCCAATGCATGAAAGTGAAAAGTGAAAGTGAAGTCGCTCAGTCATGTCCGACTCTTATCGACCCCATGGACTGTAGCCCACCAGGCTCCTCTGTCCATGGGATTTTCCAGGCAAGAGTACTGGAGTGGGGTGCAATTGCCTTCTCCGACTTAGCAACTGAACAACAACAAAAATGCAGAAAATTACATTAAAAAGCTTTTGGAAACTGTGGGGGGAAAAAAATCAATGATAATTACATACAAGACTAAGAACATTTTTAAAAAGGGGTAATCATTAACTTCAAGGGAAAAAATAAGTGAAATATAATCATGATGATACTACTGTGATATTATGTAATAGGTGGTAGAATTTGAGTAATTTAACTAAATATTGAGAAGGTGAGTCTACACTAGAGGAAGCAGCTACTAAAGCAGAAATGTGTTAAATGCGGAGGGTGAAACAGGATGAGAGATGGGGCTGAGCACTGCATATTTTCTGTATATACTTCTTAGTATCATGTGACTGAACCATGTGCCTGTATATTTTGGTAAAAATACAACAATGTTTTAAATTGTCATGTGACTTTCTTTTAGTACCATCACTCACTACCTCACAGATATGAAAGATAATTACCATTTTCCCCCCAGGTGTTTATTGCACGCCAGTCTTCCTGTTGGATACTTCCTGTGCATCCTATCTAATCTTGGCAACACCGTGCAGAGTAAACAGTATTATCTCCAGTTTACACATGAGGAAACTAAGGCACTGAGAGGTTAAATTACCCATCAGAGTTTACCTAACTGGTAAAAAAGAAAGCTAGAGAATAGCCATCTGGTTTCAAAACCTAGGCTCTTTGAATTACATATTGTGCTGAAATATAGCTTTACCTTTGATTATATATAATTTTAATTTTTGTACGTCTTGCACGTTTACACAAAGCCCTACCTGGGTTTTATACATCACCTCTCTTTTTGTTCAATTATTTTGGCAGCACTGGGTCTTTGGCAGGCTCAGTTGCCCCTCAGCATGTGCAATCTTAGTTCCCCAAGCAGGGATCAAACCTTCATCCCTTGTATTGGAAGGGGGATTCTTAATCACTGGACCAGTAGGGAAGTCCACTCCAAAGGTCTTAAGTTGACATTTTCAGGAAGCAGCATACTTATCTTTCTCAGTTTCCTGGTGTAGCCTTTTGGATAACTCCATATTGTTTCTTTTTTAGCTGATTTGCGTTTCAGAGATTGCTCTCCGCCCTAACTCTGAGCTTAAAGAAACTTTTAGCACTGAAGGGTAGGCCCGAACTGTGGACAGTGTTCATCTGTAAGTTGGATTCCTTGGTGTCGGGTGAAGAAAAGTGCTAGTTGAAGAAGATGAGATACATCTAGAAAGGGAAGAGATTCTGTAGGCTCACTGACTACATAGCCAAGTATTGTATAGCAGCAGCCTTGAGAGCAAGAGAGAGCAAAGCTTGCTCTCTTGATGAGGATCATGACCTCATTCCCTTGCCTTATTTATCTCCATCTAGTAATCAGAACGGAGAAGGCAATGGCACCCCACTCCAGTACTCTTGCCTGGAAAATCCCATGGATGGAGGAGCCTAGTACACTGCAGTCCACGGGGTCACGAAGAGTAGGACACGACTGAGCGACTTCACTTTCACTTTTCACTTTCATGCATTGGAGAAGGAAATGGCAACCCACTCCAGTGTTCTTGCCTGGAGAATCCCAGGGACTGGGGAGCCTCATGGGCTGCTGTCTATGGGGTCGCACAGAGTCAGACACAACTGAAGCAACTTAGCAGCAGCAGCAGCAGTGATCAGGAAGTAATTATTCTGATATAGGAGTTTCATGACAGTGAAAATATATGAAAATATTAAACATCAAAAAATTTAGTGGGAAGTATTTTTCTTTAGAAGACATGAAACAAAGAAATGTTTACAGACTTTTCTAAATATGTGACTTGTCTCCAGTAATTATACATGAGAAAGCTATTTTTGGAATCTTAGTTCACGACAAAAAGATAGGATTATAAATTGACCTTTTTTAGCGTTTAAAATTAACTCAGAAAGAAATGATTTTCCAGTTGTACACTCTTTGTTGTTTACCCTAAAATAACACTTGAACATGTATGGCGGATTTGTTGTTAGACCCTACAAGTTGTAGAATACTGTAATTAACTGATTCTAAATAATAAATAGCACTAGAGGATGTATAAGGAAAAAAGAAATGGAGAATTAAAGGATGCATGAAAATATAAGAAATTTGTACTTATTTTAGCAAATACCTCCTGCAGATTTTTCAAAGTCTATAATTATATAAATCATGACCTATCACAAAGGAAAAAAACAATTAGTGAAACCACAAAAAAGAAAAATGATACGTTTTACAGCTTTTTAAATAAGTAGGAAAGTATATGGTTGCCTTACAGATGAGAGGTAGTTTTAGTTAACATTGTGTTATATTTGGAGAAAATAAATCACTGTTTTAAAAAACAGTGCTCCATGAGAAGTACTTCAGGGGGTTGCCCAAGTGCATAATTTCTTGAAAGTCGTGTGTAGTTTTCTGTGCATCTTTAATCTTAAAACAATCTCAGATTTACAAAAAAATTTAATGAACATCTTTGTCTTGACTATTTGAAAGTAAATTGCTAACATGATGTCTTATAACCCCAAATACTTTTATGTGTAATCCTTACACACAAGGATGTTCTTCTCTAAAACAATTGCAAGTAAAACCTTTCAAACAAGAAATTAACATTTGTATATAACCATGATCCCCAGACCCCATTCAAGTTCTGCTGATTGTCCCAGCAATGGTCTTTGGAGCAGATAAATCCCGTCTAGAATAACAGAGCATTTGGTTGCTGTGTCTTTTTGTTTTCTTCCACTGTGGAACAATTCTTCAGTCTTTCATTGATTTTCAGGACCTTGAAGTTTTTGGAGATTCAGTTCAGTTCAGTTCAGTTCAGTCACTCAGTTGTGTCTGACTCTTTGCAACCCCATGAATTGCAGCACGCCGGGCCTCCCTGTCCATCACCAACTCCCGGAGTTCACTCAGACTCATGTCCATCGAGTCAGTGATGCCATCCAGCCATCTCATCCTCTGTCGTCCCCTTCTCCTCCTGCCCCCTATCCCTCCCAGAATCAGTCTTTTCCAATGAGTCAACTCTTCGCATGAGGTGGCCAAAGTACTAGAGCTTCAGCTTTAGCATCATTCCTTCCAAAGAAATCCCAGGGTTGATCTCCTTCAGAATGGACTGGTTGGATCTCCTTGCAGTCCAAGGGACTCTCAAGAGTCTTCTCCAACACCACAGTTCAAAAGCATCAATTCTTCGGCGCTCAGCCTTCTTCACAGTCCAACTCTCACATCCATACATGACCACAGGAAAAACCATAGCCTTGACGGAGATTACACGTTGATTATTTTGTAGAATGTCTTTCACTTTCAGTTTGTTTGATGTTTCCTTGTGATGAAATGCAGGTAGCTGTGTAACTTGGGCAGTAATATGGTAGAAGCAGTGTTGTATTCTCGTTATATCCTATCAGCAGGCCCAGGATTTCAATTTGTCCCATAACTGGTCATGTAACCTTTGATCACTTGATGGTGGTGTCTGACAAGCTCCTCCCCTGTAAGGTTACATTTTTTACTTTTGTAGCTTGTATGTATTTTAGTATTAATATATAGGCTAAAAAAAATTTAATGATGATAAAACATACTCGAACATATATGTTATAAATCAGCTTTTAACAATTGGAGGCCATTTTCAGTTTTTGGCTTAATTCATGTTTGCATAGAGCCTAGCCAGTTGCTTACTATTTTTCTCAGGTTCTTACAACATAATGTTAAATGATTCTTTATAATTTTTTTTTTTTTTTTAGCTGAGCTTTCTGAGCTAATCTGAGATCACTCTCAGCTATATTTCTGAGCTTAAAGAATTTTTAACATTGAATGACAGCTCCGAAATTCTCATAGAATTATTTGCCTGGCAATAAAGCATCTGTATTCATTCTTCTACTGCTGGACAATAAATCACCACAAATATACCCTTAAACAACACACACTTATTATCACACATTTTCCATGGATCAGGAGTCTGGGCATGGTTTTCTGGCTTCTCTGATCTGACTGGGCCCAGAGTATCCATGTGAAGCTCAGTCTTCTCCAGCCCATATGATGGTAGGCAGTATTCATTGTGAAGCCATAATTCTCAGGGATGTCTATTTCTTTAAGATCCACAAAGAGTCTCTGGCTTCTGCTTCTGATCTCAGGACCCTCTTTGAAAGTGTTCACCTGGTTAAGTTAGGCCACCACGGATAATCTCCCTTTTTGATCAGCTCAGTGTAAACCAATCAGGCATGTTAATTACACCCACAAAACCCCTTCAGCTTTGCCGTCTGGATTAGATACTTGAACCTCTTGTACTGCTTCAATTGGTTTGTCACTCGGTTCTGACTCAGCTTTTTCTTTTCTCGATAATAATTTAAGTCTGTGCGTGTCGGAACACATAAAACTGTACAAGTAAAGACACTGTTACAACCTGTGTGCACTGTTGAGAAATAGCAGGCAAGTCTCAGGTATGTCTGCTTTATGGGTATGTACCATGAGCTGCGCAATTGGAGGACATACACAGCCCCTGGACTTGTGGTACTTTTATATCAGATGATTTTAACTTTTGTAAGTCTGTGGTGCTTTTTCCCTCCCTTTTTTCGGTAAGGAACAAAATTAGTTGTTAGATATTACTAGGGATACCACTAAGAGGCAAACCTTTATTAACATCCACTTAAGCTACTGGATCAGGTTAACTGAAGAGTTTTCCATGGGCACTGATTAAAAAATACCACTTGAAATTCCTTGTCTGCATGAATCTAGAATTTCTGAAAACTCTGCAATCCCAACAAGATATAAAAATGACTGCTGGGGTTGATCTCTGCATACATTATACTTGTTGATATGGATTTTAAAATGTAACCATAAAAAATAAACATATGGTCACAGGTTTCTGCTTTTATTTATAGCATGGGTAGTGATTGAGGTGGGTGTTTTAAGTGAAATTTTGCTTCATTGAAACATCTTTTGCTTTAAAAACTAGTTTGAACACCACAGAAGAGTTTGAACAGGATAGTACTGGAAAGGCTGGATCTTCAGTTAGTAAATGAATCTAGGAAATTCAAGAACCTAATCAAAGTAATAATTTAATTCAATTCTTTTTTAAATAGGACTTGTAAATCTTCTATATACTTTGAGCATTTGTATATCCACCCAATCTGAATAAAGGACTACTGATATTACCTCCTCCATTAAGGTTTTTCGAACCTGACCAAGACCCCAGTGATGCTCTACTACAGAAATATACAATAGCCTTTCTTGTGTTGCTGCTGCTGCTGCTGCTAAGTCACATCAGTCGAGTCCAACTCTGTGCCACCCCATAGATGGCAGCCCACAGGCTCCCCTGTCCCTGGGATTCTCCAGGCAAGAACATTGGAGTGGGGTGCCATTGCCTTCTCCCTTGTGTCGCTGAGTAAGCCTTAAATCTGAATATATATGATCTATCCAGACACATTTTATCAGCCAAGGTTATTTTTTTCAACTATCAGCTATAGCTTTAGTTATAGGCTGTAGGCTGCCTAAAGTCTAGGACACCATTTTTAAACACTGTATTCCTTGGTCTATGCCTCCTAAGATTTCCTCTCCTGGGATGGGGTCAGGAGAGACCTAAACCTAAATGTCTTAAAGTGTTAGCTTTCTCAAGGGTTTCCCTGACCCCTAATCTTATTGAGATATAATTGAAATGTACCGAACCACACACATCTGGAGAGTATAATTTGATCCATCTTAACAGACGTGCACACCACAATCATGATAATGAACATTTCCATCTGTCTCAAAGGTTTCCTTTGCTTCTTTGTAATCCCTCCCTGCCTCCACCCCCTCCCCCAGAACCACTACTGTGCTTCCTGTTATCACAGATTAATATTTTCTGAAATTAAATGGTATCATCCACTCTGTTCTCTCCTTTTGTCTGGATCCTTTCACTCAGCTACTCATTTTAAAAGTCATCCTTTGAAATAAGTCAGAAAGAGAAAAACAAGTATCATATAATTAATACATATACATGGAACCTAGACAAATGGTATAAATGATCTTATGTGCAAAGCAGAAACAGAGACACAGACTTAGAACATATGGATACCAAGGGGGAAAGGGGAGTGGGGTGAATTGGGAGATTCCAGTTGACATATCTATACTACTGATATTGTGTATAAAGTAGATGACCAACTCGAACCTACTGTATAGCACAGGAAACTGGACTCAATGCTCTGTGGTGACCTAAATGGGAAGGAAATCCAAAAGAGAGGGAATATGCATAAACATAAAACAAAAGCTAACACAGCATTGTGAAGCCACTATACTCCAATAAAAGTTAGAAAGAAAAGAATAGATTCATCCTGTGGTGAACATCAATTTTCCATTCCTTTTTGTTGCAGAATAGTATTCCACTGAATAGACATGTCACATTGTTTATCCATTCATTATTGATGGACATTAGGATTGTTTCCCATTTTTCACTCTTACAAATAAATCTGAATGAGCTTTCATGTACAGGTCTTTATGTGGGCATATGTTCTCATTTCTCTAGGGTGTACAGCTAGGAATGGAATTGGCATATAGTAGGTGTTACATTCAGAGAAGGCGATGGCACCCCACTCCAGTACTCTTGCCTGGAGAATCCCACAGACGGAGGAGCCTGGTAGGCTGCAGTCCATGGGGTCTCTAGGAGTCGAACACAACTGAGTGACTTCACTTTCACTTTTCACTTTCATGCATTGGAGAAGGAAATGGCAACCTACTTCAGTGTTCTTGCCTGGAGAATCCCAGGGACGGGGAGCCTGGCAGGCTGCCGTCTATGGGATCACACAGAGTTGGACACGACTGAAGCTACTTAGCAGCAGCAGCAGCAGCAGCAGCAGGTGTTACATTTAATTTTTTAAGAAACTGCCACATTGCTTTCCACAGTTATTGTACCATTTTGCATGCCCATGAAAAACGTGTGAAGGCAGGAGGAGAAGGGGCTGACAGGGTGAGATGGTTGGATGGCATCACCGACTCAATGGACATGAGTTTGAGCAAGCTTCAGGAGTTGGTGATGGACAGGGAGGCCTGGCATGCTGCAGTCCATGAGGTTGCAAAGAGTCGGACACAACTGAGCGGCAGAACTGAACTGAACTAATGAAAAATGTATGAGAGTTGTAGTTGCTCTATATCCTCATCCACACGTGGGACAGTTTTTAGATTAGTCTTTCTAACAAGTATGTAGTTGTGTTAACTCACATTTCCTCAGTGACAAATAATGTTAGGGATCTTTGTGTGTCTGTGTGTATATGTGAAGTATTCAAATCTTTTGCCCATTTCCCCCCTATGTCATCCAGTGTTTTTCTTAATGAGGATGTCTAGGAAAGATTTGGCATTCAAGTTACCCATTTCCTCATGTTGAATATTTTGGCTCAGAAAGTGATAAGTTAACCTCTTTGATCTCTGCCAAACTTGAGGAGACTCATACTTTCTGTATAATGAGAATCTGTTCTGGACTGCTCAATCAATCACCTAGTATGTCAGAGGTCCTCTATCTCTATACGTGTATCTCTTCTGCTAGGACATGTGCTGTTTGTTAAAATGTTATGACAATTTGGTTGTTGTTGTTTAGTCACTAAGCCATGTCTTGACTATTTTGCAACCCTCTGGACAGGCTCCTCTGTCCATGGGATTTCTCAGGCAAGAATACCGGACTGGGTTGCCATTTTTTCCTCCAGGGAATCTTTGTGATCCAAAGATTGAACCTACGTCTCTTGCGTTGGCAGGTGGATTCTTTACCACTGAGCCACCGGGTACCCTCTTTATATCACATATGTTGTGGTAGATACTATTAATGTTATTGGAGACATGAACACTAGAATTAGTGCAGGGGCTTTCAATAGAAAGTCCCCTTGCAATCAATGTAGAATGGAAGAAAGGTTGTGTGTTTTGTTCTTATGGAAATTTTATCCTTCTAAGGAGAGAATGTCAACTTAGAAAATTTTCTCCAACTGTAACTATTAGTAAATGAGATATTGCTAGTAGAAATCTAGAGGGTCCCTTTTTTAGGGGGTACTTTTAAGTGGCTTCCCTGGTGGCTCAGATGGTAAAGAATCTGCCTGCAATGCGGGGGACCCAGGTTTGATCCTTGGGTGGGGAAGATCCCCTGGAGAAGGGAATGGCTACCCACTCCAGTATTCTTGCCTGGAGAATTTCATGGACAGAGGAGCCTGGCAGCTACAGGCCATGGGGTCATAGAGAGTCGGACACGACTGACTGAATAACACGTTTAAAATACTTCATATTTACCTTTAGTTTTTAGAATTATCTATTTAAAACAAGAAAGGTAATTTGAAAAAATTAAGCTCTCTTTTTGCACTCTCATCCTCAGGGTAGATTCTTTTTTTTTGTTTGTTTGTTTGTTTTTACTGTGCTGCATGGCAAGTGGACCAACAAGGGGTGGAATCACCAGCGCCCTTGCACTGGAACCATGGGGTCTTAATCGCCAGACCACCAGGGAATTCCTAGGGGAGAGTCTTGGGACCCTGTAGACAGCAACTGATATCTCCTTCCTCTCAATCTTGAATAGCTGTCTCTGAGTTGTACACATAATTGGACTTTGAAATTAATGCGTGAGTGTGTGCTCAGTCATGTCCAACTCTTCGTGACCCCATGGACTGTAGCCCTCCAGGCTCCTCTGTCCATGGGATTTCCCAGGCAAGAACACTGGAGTGGGTTGCCCTTCCCTCCTCCAGGTTTGAAATCAATCCTACCTGATAAAACAAAGTCCAGATGAAAAAGATGGGAGTCGCATCCAAAATAATAGTGGTTATCTATTTTTCCAACTATTTCAGATGTCTCTGTGTGTGTGTCGGGGCGTGGGGGTTGGGGGGTGGTGGTTGTTAAAGATTTGCCCTGAATAGTGAAGAGGATTTCTGCTCTCCCAGAGGCCGTGTATTTACTTCTTTTCTCTCCCTTTTTCTTTCTTCATCCTCCCTCTCTCTTCCTCAAGGCAAGAACAGTTATTTACTTAATTAGGGAGGAGAGCCTGACGGTCCTAAAGCCAGGTGGGCTCAGCCCTGAGAATCCTTTCTACAGGGCCTCCCCCAGGGCGCTGCGGGTTCACTGCGCGTCAAGTTCTCATCGGTGAGCTGGCAGGCGTGTCTGCCCTTCCACAGGCCCTGACAGGCCTCTGTTCTCTCAGAACCAGCTTCTTACCCTGTTCCCGGGTGGGAAAGTCAGCTCGGCTGTTCAAATGTGGCTGTTTATCTTCAATTCACCGTGGGTGGGGCTCTGCGGGAGGTAGGGGGTGGAGTAGTTCTTAGGAAAATGCTTTTGACTTTAAACCTAGTGTTACTACTAATATAGTTTAGGATCCACATGTCTTCCGTCTGGAGGGGATTTGAGCCATGGCCTTTGGGATTCAAAAAAAGAAAAGAAAGCTTGGGGTGACGTCTGTGAAAGTGCGGCTCCATTCTGCTCCCCCGGGGAGGCGTGGCCCAGGTCACGTGTCCAGGGCCCGCTCTGTGCTTTTGCCCCACCCTCTCTGATACGCCGTCAAAACCAGACTCCCTCCTCTCTCCCCTGATACTTGAATAGTGAGATATCTTGTAAAAAGTCTAGGTGTTACGCAAGCATTTGCTGAGACTTGCAGAAAAACAAAGGAAAGCATAAGTAAAAAGGAAAGAAAGAAAGAGTAAATTTTAAGGTAGAGAAGGCTGATTCGAAAGCATTAAGTAGAGTTATGGTTTGATAACATGCTGTTAACTTGAGTATCTACCTCAGCAACTTTCCCTAAAGAATGGATAAGGGTGACTCAAGAAAAGGGAGCTGATCTTTAAACCCAATAAATCTGTTTTTGTTTTTTCCTAAAGCAAATGTCTTCTGCTTTTATTTACTGAGTTAAAAACACAAATCATATTTTTATGGCATGCGTTTTTGGCCTCACGGTGTATTTTCTCCCTGTTTAGGATCGTAACCACAGTGGTTCTGCCAGCCACAGTCCTTTTCAGGAATGTTGTTGTTGTTTAGCTGCTAAGCTGTGTCCGACTCTTTGCAGCCTCCTGGCCTGTAGCATGCCAGGCTCTTCTGTCCTCCACTAGCTCCTGGAGTTTACTCGAATTCATATCCATTGAATCATTGATGCTTTCTAACCATCTCATCCTCTGCTGCCCCCTTCTCCTTTGGCCTTCAGTCTTTCCCAGCATCAGGGACTTATTGATCTTGAACTGAGGACTCATCTGTTCAAGCTTAATATAGATCCTAGTTGATGCTTCTACAAAGCCTGAACCTCAGTGAGCGAGAATGATTTCTTAAGTTATTTCAAATAACGTCAAATGAATTTTGAAGTCACCCATAATCCTTGTCCATTTTCTTTAAATTGTCTTTCTTTCTATGCTTGTATTTTTTCAATACTCTGTGCAATGAGTACTTTAAAAATATTTGACACTTGGGATTAAGCTCTTCACAACTTCAAAGCATGAGCTTGAGCAACCTGAGAGGCAGACTCTGTCTAGGAAGACAGCTGGCTGAGATTAAAAAACAATGATTAAAGAACTACAGAGAATAGAATTATGGACATAGGGAGGGGAGGAGAGGGCAAGATGAATGGAAAGAGTTAACATGGAAAATTACATTACCATATGGAAAATAGATAGCCAATGGGAATTTGCTGTATGGCTCAGGAAACTCAAGCAGGGGCTCTGTATCAACCTAGAGGGGTGGGATGCGGAGGGAGATGGGAGGGGGCTTCAAAGGGGAGGGGATATATGTATACCTATGGCTGATTCATGTGGAGGTTTGACAGAAAACAACAAAATTCTGTAAAGCAATTATCCTTCAATAAAAAATAAATTTTAAAAAACCCTAGGAAACATGATTCTGCCAAACAGCTCAACAATCGTGAATCATTTATTTAATCTTTCTGATCATTCATTTACTCATCTGTAAAATGACCCAGTCATTTCAGTCTCTAAGATCCTTTCCAATTCAGAATATTTGAATATATGCCGTTTTAAAATACTCTGGTGTTTCTCATGAAGCCCTTTAACATACATATATCATTTTGTCTTCAAGAGAATCATTAAAGTAGATAAGGCTGGTCTTTGGAGAATAGATAAAGAAGTTGGGTATCCTTTTAACTAAGATGATAACTAAGTGGTAACTAAGATTGTGGGAAATTAGGTGATTGGCAGTGATTACCTGTGTGGTAAATGGCAGAACTGGAACAAGAACTCAGGTCTTCTGACTCCAGCAAACACCTGTGAAGGCCACAAAAAGATGCAAGAAAAAGCGTAACTGTTTGGAATCATTAATTATCTGCAAGTATTACTTCTGCTAGTGATAATGCGCTTTACTCAAACCACACTAACTCAAAGTAAAAGTAAATACCAGAAATAAAAGTAACAAAATGACCAGCGCTTTATTGTAATAAGAATATGGGGTAATTACAAGGGATTGAAAGTTAACCGCTGAGCTCCGGGTGGGTGAGTTTGAGGCTGCCGTGTGGAGGAAAGTTATGATTCAGTTATGGCCACTCCTTACCAGAAATGGAGCGATAAGGTATAAGCGGTAGGGGACAAAGCCATGAGGAAATGCCAAGAAGCAGAAAACTCTGACTACTTCTTGCCGTTGAGTCGTTAAGTCGTGTCCTACTCTTTTGTGACGCCATGGACTGTAACCTGCCAGGCTCCTCTGTTCATGGGATTTCCCAGGCAAGCATACTGGAGTGGGTTGTCATTTCCTTCTCTGAGGGATCTTCCCCACCCAGGGATCAAACCACATCTCTTGCATTGGCAGGCAGATTCTTTACTGCTGAGCCCCCTGAGAAGCCCTAGAGCTAGGTAAAGGAGAAGAACTCGGAGACTAAAACTATTTGAAAAATAATAGCATATAAAAAATACAACTATGACCATGCTGGAAAGAATGAAGACAAGAGAGGGATAAAAACTTGGTGATTAGATTGTAATAAAAATATTTGTAACTACCAATTACATGCCAAAATATAGGGACTTCCCTAGTGATCCAGTGGTTAAGACTCTACACTTTCGATGCAGGGCATGTGGGTTCAGTTCCTGGTTGGGAAACTAAGATCCTCCATGCCGAGGGCAACTAAGCCTGCACACTGCAATGAAGACCCTGCACAGCCAAAAAAAAAAGTGATATGATTTAGGAAATGACACTTAAAAATTAAGGAGTAAAGGGTATGATGTATGAAACCTACTCCCAAATAGCTCAGAAAAAATGTGTGTGTGTGTGTGTGTGTGTAGCTCAAACCAGAGTACTTTCTGCTTTCTGCTGCTCTCTGACACAATTATTCCTGACTGGGGAATAAAACCCTTCCCAGTTCAGTAAAGATACGGAAAATCAGCAAAGGTTATAGAGAGAAAGTATTAGCAATGTTTATGTCCTGGTACGTGGCCCCACTCCTGAGAGTGATAAACTAAACTCCTGTGTGGTTCAAGGTTTCCCTGAAGACCAACTGAGCTAATGAATGAGAAAGTACTTGGTAAAGACAATGGACAATAAAAAATAAAAGTATTCCTGAACTGTGGTGATCTAATGATCAGGTATACACGGTTGTTACTATTAAGCTAAAAGAAAGTCAATGTTAGCATAGGAAAATAAATCATCAAATAAATCATCAATAAATCATCAGATTTGTTTTTTTAGTACTATAAGTGCATAATAGGCAATTTAGCCACCCTAATCCTAATGGATACAAATCCACCCTTGTTTTCTCTTTACAATGACTCATGAAGTGTACTTGCCAGAGCTGCTATAACAAAGTATCAGAAACCAGGCGGCTGACACAACAGAAATGTATCCTATCACAGTTCTTGAAGTTGGAAGCCCCACATCAAAGTTTCAGTAAGGTTAGTTCCTCCTGTGAGGGAAGGATCTATTTTAGGCCTTTCTCCTTGACTTATGGATGCCTGGAGACTTCAGAGATCTAGATTCGATACCTGAGTCGGGAAGATCCCCTGGAGAAGGGCATGGAAACCCACTCCAGTATTCTTGCCTGGAGAATCCCACGGAGAGAGAAGCCGGGCAGGCTACAGTCTATAGCGTCACAAAGGGTCAGACATGACTGAAGTGACTTAGCATACTCGCACATCTTCTCCCTATGTCTCTTCACGTCATCTTTTTCTATGAATGTCTGTGCCCAAATTCTCTCTCCTTATAAGAACACCAGTCTTACTGGACTAAGGTCCACTCTAGTTATCTCATTTTAACTGGTTCACCTCTGTGAATACCCTCTCTCTATATTCTTGGGTACTGTGGGTAAGAACTTCAACACATGAATTTGGGGGCAAAACCCACAATATGAAGAAGTTTCTTTTGTGAGTATAGGTGCAAAGTCCTTTTCTTAAAGAACAAATTCTTTGATGAGCCATTGTTTTAGTGAAAGATGATTCTTCCTTTTTCACTCTTTCAATTTCAAGGTATGTCTCATTTTCACTGCTAGACCTATCTCACTGAAATGGGGGAAAAGAGAGTAGGTTGACCTCCACAGTACTGGAAGGACTGATGCTGAAGCTGAAGCTCTAATACTTTGGCCTCCTGATACAAAGAGCCAACTCACTGAAAAAGACCTGATATTGGGAAGGATTGAGGGCATCAGGAGAAGGGGGCGACAGAGGATGAGATGGTTGGATGGTATCACCTATTCAATGGACATGAGTTTGGGCAAGCTCCAGGAGATACTGGAGGACAGTGACGTCTGGCATGCTGCAATCTATGGTGTCTCAAAGACTGGCACGTGACTTAGGAGCTGAACAACCACCACCACCACGATATTACAAAAGATTGGCAGTGAATTAAAAAACCTACCAAACGGTTTTCCAGGCATACCCAATAGGTATTCCAGTATACCTATTGGAAAGGTCTGTAATAATAGGTGAGAACTCATTTTACCGCTTTCTGTCAGAGTGTAAAAAATGGGAATGGTGTGGTTGCGGCTGAAGTCAGGCTGCTGGCTGAGCTACAAAACACAGTGCCATCAGGAGCCTCCAAGGCTGGGTGCCCATCAGCATAAAAAAGAAAATAAAAAAAATTTTCATAATGAACATATCAGTGACAACACTTACAAATACCAGATATCAATGCATTCTGTTGGAGAGCACACTCTTTAAGAGACACATAGCATTGAAGAAACCTTTTTTGTGTGTGACTGGATTATCTAGAAATCTGAGAATTATCCTAGTCATTTATCTTTCACCATTAAACTAAATTTTTTTTTCAATTTTAATAAGAGCGTTTCAGCTAAAATATTCATGGCAGCAACCAGCCTTTTCCATTGTTTGCTGAATACACCCCCAAAGCTTAAAATATAGTCCTCATTTTCATTTGTCATGTATTAACATGTGCTCTCCACCTTAACTGCAGGCAATTACTGAAAATGTCTTTGAGGCAGTAAGACAGGTTGTACCTAATTCTCTTCTTCTGACTCTGTGGAGTTTCATGATAAACCCTGGAAGTGAAAAGGGAGGGGAAGGGAAGCCCCCAATCCCTTTTATGAAATCTTCCCCCCATTTTTTTTCAAATAGCAACCAGTTTAATTATAAGTTGTAGGGTTCTCTTGCTACCAACCATTGCTAAATAGTAATGACAGCACTCAGTGCTTCTCAGTGAAGCACATGCGAGAGGCTCTGAAATAATCCTCAGGAAAGCGTGGAGAGTGTGTGGTGCCGGCTTCACGCCCATAGCCGTGCGTGGGAGCAGAGGCTTGGAAGTCAAATCCTCAGAGTCGACCTTCTGCAGCAGCCTGATGCCAGTCCATGAACTTCTTTATTTAGGAAGGACTTTCCACTGTATGTTAGAAACTCAGGCGTGTCCGACTCTCTGCAACCCTATGGACTGTAGCCAACCAGGTTCTGCTGTCCATGGAATTCTCCAGCCAAGAATACTGGAATGGGCTGCCATTTCCTTCTCCAGAGGATCCTCCTGACCCAGGGATCGAACCTGGGTCTCCTGCATTGCAATTGTGTTCTTTACCATCTGAGCCACGTATAGTCCATGGAATTCTCCAGGCCGGAATACTGGAGTGGGTTACCTTTCCCTTCTCCAGAGATCTTCCCAACCCAGGGATCGAATCCAGGTCTCCCGCATTGCAGGCAGATTCTTTACCGGCTGAACCTTTCACTGTATAGGGCTTCCGGGATGGCTCAGATGCTAAAGAATCTGCTTGCAGTGCAGGAGACCCAGGTTCGATTCCTGGGTCGGGAAGATCCCCTAGAGAATGAAATGGCTACCCACTGTAGTATTCTTGCCTGGGAATTCCCACAGACAGAGGAACCTGGTCGGCTACACTCCATGGGGTCACAGAGAGTCGGACACGACTGAGTGAGTATAGGAGCTTTCACTGTATAAGAGCTGAAAGTATACTGATGGGCTTAAACCAACAAAAGCAACAGTAAGGTGGGGACAATCGCTGAATCCTAGTTGAGTTGAATTATTGGTACAATAAATATAATGAGAAGGAAAGAATCTAGTATTTCTTGAACCCTTACTTAGTGACAAGATCAGCACTTGGCCAACTTTCAATGTGCGTGAATCACTCAAGGCATCTTCTTATTTTTTCAAGTCGTTTCTGATGTGTTTCAAGATTATTTTATTTAGTCATTTATTTAGCTGCACTGGGGTCTGCGGGATCCTTAGTTCCCCCACCAGGGATCAAACCAGCAGCCCCTGCAGTGGAAGCCAGGAGTCCTAACACCTGGACCGCCAGGCAAGCTCCAGCCAGGGCCTTCTCTTAACAAACATGTTCAGATTCAGCAGGTCTGGTGCAGGGCCTGAGATTTTGCATTTTTACCAGATTCTCAGTGACTGCTACATTCTGGTCCCCAGACCACAGTGTGTGCAGCAAAAGCCTAGATCCTTCATATTTAATACTTACAATAAATTTAAGAGATAGATATTATTATCTTTTAAAGCAACCATTGAAGGAGAGATTTAAAAGTTAATAAATGAGGAAACCTGAAATTGATTTATAGCAAAGTTCCTATTTTTTCCATTACTCTAGTAATACCCAATGAGAGTAACAAATGCTTTATTTTTTTTTTTTTAATTTGCACCTCAAAAATGCCTGGTCACCTGTGATATTGGTCTAAATTTCAGATCTTCAGGTCCTACCTCAGTCTATCAAACTGAAGTTTCTAGATGATGTGCCTAGGAAAATGTGTTTTAAATGGGTACCTCGCTGATTCTCATGATCAGGAAAGTTTAGGAAACAATGATTATCTAGGTGACACTATAGTTTTGCAACTTAAGAGAGGAACTCTGGTATTCTGTGACTATTTCTGAGTTTAAGCAGAACTGTACCCGCTCAGGACCTTTAATGCATTTCAACTTCACGGAGAAGGGCTGCCAGGACACACGGAGTGAAACTTGTCGGTTTCATGATGTAAGGGATAGGTTTGAACCTGTATCTTATAACAGGGTACTAAAGTACAGTATCTAATTATGTCACTCTTAATTGTAAGGTGAAAGCAACAGCAGCCACAAAGTTTTCTTTGCCTCTTTATCAAGTGAATGATCTTTGCCACCAATCCAATTAGAGAGGATCAGTACTCTAAAATAAAAGCTCACTGGAATAATATTTCCCATATCCAAAAGACACGGTTAACTTTTTTAGTAGAAACTCTCAGTGTGATCAGAATAAGGTTGGTTATTTATCTATGCTTTGAAAAGTTTACTTTGCACCCAGGAGATGACCCATAAATATTTCACTATAGCTCGGAACAGGAAATGAAGGGCCAAAGTAGACTTTTTAAAGTAAACATTGAGTTACTTCTTTTAGATCACTGATAGTTTTTCTAACTTAAAGAGAAACAAAACACATTCAATGTTATTCAAAGGCACTTTAGGATCTTGGTATAGTTAATGTACTCATGAAATATAATTTATTAGTTTGATACATTCTGTTACTAGTGCAACCTAATAATTTGATAACTGGAAGACCTTAGATTTTCTTACATATTTCTATGTTGTCAAGAAAATCTAATTATATATGACCAACTTTCAAATGAAATATTACATTTTCTTTTTAACGTTAACAGGATATTTCAAATCTGTCAGAAGACTTGTATACTGAAATCTTCCTATGACATAATTCACTAAGCATAGAATTTGTTTCAGGGAAGTGCAACCAATATAAATATTAGTCATTTGGAGACACTCCACTTAGATTTGAAACCTAGATTGTGCCAGTTACATAACTTTTCTGAGCCTTCATTTCCTCATGTATGAAACAGGGACATTTCCTTGCTGAGCTGTATTAGACTAGAGGAAGATGAAGAGGCAATGGCACCCCACTCCAGCACTCTTGCCTGGAAAATTCCATGGACAGAGGAGCCTGGTGGGCTACAGTCCATGGGGTCGCTAAGAGTCGGGCACAACTGAGCGACTTCACTTTCACTTTTCACTTTCATGCACTGGAGAAGGAAATGGCAAGCCACTCCAGTGTTCTTGCCTGGAGAATCCCAGGGACAGAGGAGCCTAGTGGGCTGCCGCCTCTGGGGTCGCACAGAGTCGGACACGACTGAAGCGACTTAGCAGCAGCCGCAGCAGATGAAGAGGCAAGCATATGGTAGGTGATTAACGAATGGTAATAATAAAACAAGGTATCATTGCTAAACGACCAAAAGGACTTTTTTAAAGTGATAGGGGCTTCCCTGATAGCTCAGTGGTGAAGAATCTGCTTGCCAGTGCAGGGGATTGGAAGGAAAGTTATGACCAACCTAGACGGCATATTAAAAAGCAGAGACATTACTTTGCCAACAAAGGTCCATCTAGTCAAAGCTGTGTTTTTTCCAGTAGTCATGTATGGATGTGAGAATTGGACTATAAAGAAAGCTGACGAAAACTGATGCTTTTGAACTGTGATGTTGGAGAAGACTCTTGAGAGTCCCTTGCACTTCAAGGAGATCTAACCAGTCCACCCTAAAGGAAATCCGTCCTGAATACTCACTGGAAGGACTGATGCTGAAGCTGAAACTGCAATACTTTGGCCATCTGACTAGAAGAACTGACTCATTGGAAAAGACCCTGATGCTGGGAAAGATTGAAGGCAGGAGGAGAAGGGGACAACAGAGGATAAGATGGTTGCATGGCATCACCAACTCAATGGACATGAGTTTGAGCAAGCTCTGAGAGTTGGTGATGGATAGGCAGGCCTGGCGTGCTGCAGTCCATGGGGTCACAGAGAGTCGGACACGACTGAGTGCCTGAACTGAACTGAACTGAACTGACTGGGAGGATCCCACGTGCCACGGGGCAGCTAGGCCTGTGCGCCACTCTATTGAGCCTGCACTCTGGAGCCCAGGGGCCGCAATGATTGAACCTATGTGCTGCAGCTACGGAAGCCCGCACGCCCCAGGGCCCGTGCTCCGCAACAAGAGAAGCCACCACAATGAGAAGCTCTGGCACCGTACCTAGCGAGCAGAGCCCGCAATTAGGGAGTAGCTCACCACAGCTAAAGAAGAGCCTGTGTAGCAACGAAGACACAACACACACAAAAGAAAACACAATCATTTTGTAAAAAGTGACAATAATCTGTCTAGCAAAGTTCCTGCATATGTATTTCCTCCATTGGATTACAGTGGAGTCACGTGATGTCTGCGTGTGCGTGCTGAATTACTTCACTCCGACTCTTAGTGATCGACTCTTTGTGACCTACTCTTTGTGACCCCATGGACTGTAGCCTGCCGGGCTCCTCTGATTCTCCAGGCAAGAATACTGGAGTGGGTTGCCATTTCCTTCTCCAGGGGATCTTCCCGACCCAGGGATCTTATGCATATCTGTGTATCTGATGTCTTCTGCATTGACAGATGGGTTTTTTTTTTACCACTAGTGCCACCTGATAACCCCCGCATGATGTCTATATTTTACTTATTCAAATTCAATTCTATGTACTTGACAAATAAAGGAAAAAATGGAAAGAGGGGGGAAAAACCTCCCAATATAAAATTGTCTAGGCAATTTCAGCCCGATATTCCACTCAATGAGCATGAATATTCTCCTGTACATTGTAAAATGAGAATGTGAGTCTTTATTGGTTTTGCTTCCAACGGGCCTCTCAAAGCAGGAACGTTTCACTGTCCAAAGTGTAACTCTAGGAACTTGACATATACCTTTCAGCACAAAATATTCCTAAAGTGCAGCCAATGCCTGCACTTTATCTGCTGTTCAACTGAAGAAACAATTCTCCATTTCAAAGCTGGAGGGAAGCCGACTTTATCGGAACTATTGAGAAATACTGCCTCTGTCTTTGAAGTAACAACTTCCTGAGGCATTTTCTAGTGTAATGTTTAAAAAATCTTTTTATTTTGAAATAATTTTAGACTTACAGAAGTTGAAATAATACTTCAGAAAGATGGTCTCTGTTCTTTACCCAATTTCTCTGTGTTAACACTTTTCATTTCCATAGCCTAATTATCAAAAGCAGGAGATACACATGGGTATAAGACTCTTCACTAAACGACAAAGCTTATTCAAATTTCACTAGATTTTCTCCATTGTCCTTTTTCTGTCACAGAACCTCATTCAAGCTCCTACCTTTCATTTAATTGTTCCGTTTTCTTGCTCTCCCCCAAACTAGGATGATTCCTCATTTCTCTTATGTTTTATGACTTTGATCTGTGACTCCATGAAAGTAAAGTAAATCAATCAAGTCATTTTGAAAAATGTCTTAAGTAAGCATTGATGTCTTAGCTAATTCTGTGTAAATCCCAAACCAGGATATTTTATATAGCGGATTATTTATCAATTTGTCATTACACAAGTGCACATAATAGATGCTATTTACTGGAATAAATATAACTACCCAAGTGATAATGAAGTAAAAAACTGTGCTTGCTTTTGGATAGTGACTATTTTAGAGTTGGAATCCTTTCAAATACTGGTGGAAGACTTTGTTGATGGTTCTACATTTCTAACACCTCAAATGAATTGGAGATTCAGCAATTCTGACTTTGGGTACTCATTACCCTTGATTTCTCAATAATCTTTCTGGCTTTATTCAAAAGAAAAATGAGGTAAAATGTATAGTCAAGTAAGAATCATCTCATACAGAAAGTTTTCTAAGCAGTGATCATTTTAACAGTAATAATTAACTGTTTAGTGCCAGTCTATGCAAAAATATCCTTCAATTATAAACATTAAGTGGGCATGAACTGCAAAGATCACTTCTTTTAGGGAGTTTAAAATATGGTAACAGAAATGGAAAATAATAGTTGAGACTTTCAGTCAGTTCAGTCTCTCAGTCATGTCCGACTCTCTGTGACCCCATGGACTGCAGCATGCCAGGCCTCCCTGTCCATCACCAACTCCCGGAGTTCACTCAGACTCACGTCCATTGAGTCAGTGATGCCATCCAGCCATCTCATCCTCAGTCGTCCCCTTCTCCTCCTGCCCCCAGTCCCTCCCAGCATCAGAGTCTTTTCCAATGAGTCAACTCTTTGCATGAGGTGGCCAAAGTACTAGAGTTTCAGCTTTAGCATCATTCCTTCCAAAGAACACCCAGGACTGATCTCCTTTAGAATGGACTGGTTGGATCTCCTTGCAGTCCAAGGGACTCTCAAGAGTCTTCTCCAACACCACAGTTTAAAAGCATCAATTCTTCAGTGCTCAGCTTTCTTCACAGTCCAACTCTCACATCCATACATGACTACTGGAAAAACCACAGCCTTGACTAGACGGACCTTTGGTGGCAAAGTGATGTCTCTGCTTTTTAATAGGCTATCTAGGTTGGTCATAACCCTCCTTCCAAGGAGTAAGTAAGGTCTTTTAATTTCATGGCTGCAATCACCCTCTGCCATGATTTTGGAGCCCAAAAGGTTTAAAAAATGTATAAACAAAATTCAAAGGATAGTAATCATCGATCTATATATGTATATGTTAACTAATAAAAAGAGAAATTTTTTGTTGCACTTTTGCATATCATTAGCTACACCTAAGATTTTTCCCTCAACGTTAGTGAGGTAGGCATGTATGCATGTTAAGGCACTTGGTTGTGTCTGACTCCTTGTGACCTCATGGACTGTAACCCACCAGGCTCCTCTGTCCACAGGATTCTCCAGGTGAGAATACTGGAGTGTGTCGCCATGCCCTCCTCCGGGGGATCCTCCCCATCCAGGGATCAAACCCATGTCTGTCACATCTTCTGTATTGGTAGGCAGTTTCTCTGCTGCTAGCGTCACCTGGGAAGCCCTTAGTGAGGTATAATTGCAAGTAAAAATTGTATATATCTGGTTGTAAAATGTGATAATTTAATAAACATACATATTTCAAATGATTACCACAATCAAGTTAATTTGGAAGGAATGATGCTAAAGCTGAAACTCCAGTACTTTGGCCACCTCATGCAAAGAGTTGACTCATTGGAAAAGACTCTGATGCTGGGAGGGATTAGGGGCAGGAGGAGAAGAGGACGACAGAGGATGAGATGGCTGGATGGTATCACCGACTGGATGGACACGAGTCCGAGTGAACTCTGGGAGTTGGTAATGGACAGGGAGGCCTGGTGTGCTGCGATTCATGGGGTCGCAAAGAGTCGGACATGACTGAGCGACTGAACTGAACTGAACTGAACTGATTGTCTCACATAGTTATGTGTGTGTGTGTGTGTGTGTGTGTGTGTGTGTGTGTGTATGGTGGGTCTGGAGGACTTCCTGTTTTCAGTTTTTTTATTTCTATTATTAAGATTTGAAAAAAAAACACATTGCTTTGTTTAGAGTCTGTTTGTGATTACATATTTCTTAAACCTTTTATTTTGGAATAAACTTATGTTTACAGAAAAGTTGCAAAGATAATCAACAGATTTCTCACATAACCCTCCCCAGTTTCTGCTGTTGTTAACATATTACATTACCACTGTTCTTTGGTGAAAACTAAGAAACCGGCAGGCATACATTTCTATAAATTTGAGATTTTATTCAGATTTTCCCAGTTTTCCCATTAATATCCTCTTTCTGTTCTGGAATACACTTCAGGGAGCACACGGTATTCAACCATGCCGTGGTTTCTTAGTCTCTTCTGACCTGTGACACTTCTTTCATCTTGTCTTTTCTGATCTTGTCACTCTTGATAGAAACTGTTTAACTGTTTTGTAAAACAAGCCTCAGTTTGGGTTTGTGTGAGGCTTTCTTGTCATTATGTTGAGATGACCCATTCGGGGGCAAGAATTCCACAGAAGTGATGCTGCGCCTTTCTGACGCATCCTCTCAGGATGTGTAACATCCACATGCTCGTTCGGTTAAAGTAACAACCGCCAGGCTTCTCCACTGTAAGGTCGGTGTCCCTCCCTTTCCATCTTCTGTTCTCTGGAAGCAAGTCACTTGTGTAGTCCACCTGCAAGAGTGGGGAGATTAAACTCCACCTCCTGTAGGGGTGGTTATCTCCATATATTATTCGGAAGTCTTCTACAAGGAAGGTTTGTCTATACGGGACTTTCAATATCTAATATTAATAAATTATCTAACTGATGATGAAATAACACTATTCATTATTGCACACTTGTTTTGGGTAGATACCTATTTAATAGATCCCTACCTTAGTAGGAAGTCTTCCCTGGTCGCTCAGATGGTAAAGCATCTGCCTACAATGAGGGAGGACCCAAGTTCGATCCCTGGGTCAGGAAGATCCTCTGGAGAAGGAAATGGCCACCCACTCCAGTACTGTTGCCTGGAAAATCGCACGGACAGAGGAGCGTGGTAGGCTACAGTCCATGGGGTCGCAGAGTCGGACACGACGGAGCAACTTCACTCACTCTACCCTAATGTATCTCAGTAGGAGAGAGAGATTAAAAATAAGTAAGCAAGGTTTCCCTGGTGGCTCAGTGGTTAAATAATTCAACGCAGGGGACACGGGATCAGTCCCTGGTCCGGGAAGATCCCACATGCTTCGGAGCAACTAAGCCAGCACACCACATCTACTGGAGCCTGGGTACCCCGGAGCCCGGGGTCTGCAGCAGGAGAAGCCCCCACAGCTTCAGACTGCAACTAGGGAGTAGCCCCAACGATAGAAAAGCCTGAGCAACAACGGAGACCCAGCAGAGCCAAAAACAGCTAAAAATGGAAAAATCTATTGCAAAATAAGTAAACAGCACCTGCCGTTCTCTTCAGCTCCCTGCCGCTTCCTGTCTTCAGCATGCCTGGTCCTACCCCCAGTGGCACTAACGGGGGCTCCTCAGGGCATTCTCTCACAAAGCAAGGGCTGCCTGGGCAGCTGGATCCACAGGCCAGCAGACAAAAAATGCCAGCTCGGGTGTGAGGGGCACAGGCCTCACGACTTCAGGAGGCACTTAGGGGGCTGCAGCGATTCTACACAGAAGACTCACTGGGGCTAGAAGTTGACCCTGTTCCAGTACTGGTTACAAGTCTTCTGTATTTACATTGCACATTTGGGCAAGTACACACATTCATAGTTTTGGCTACATCCATCTGTCTGTCATCTTAAGATGAAAAGGGAAAAATCCAACATATCTTGAACTAAAAGCACAGTGATTTTCTGTTCATGAAATTTTCTGTAAGCTTACTGTTTTACAAGGAACTTCATGAGAACTGATTTTTAAGGAATCAATTTTTTCTCTGGCTAACTAAACTTTTTAATTCTTTAAAAAACAAGCAAACAGCAAACAAAAACATTACATATTGACATAAGTGTTTTAAATGATACTCAGTATGTCCTGGGAGAATGGGGTATTTCTGAGGGAGGCCACCTAAGAGAGTGCATTCTGGAATGGTCGAAGGTGTTGACATTTGGCTTCCATGAAAAACCTTTCCAACAATAGAGTGGTCTGGGGACAGGAAATTGTCTATGACGTTCCATGTCACGTGCCAGCTTGATTGGGCCACAGGGTATCCAGGGATTTGGCTAAATGCTATTTTGAGTATGTCTGGGCTTCCCTGATAGCTCAGTTAGTAAAGAATCCACCAGGAATGCAGGAGGCCCTGGTTCGATTCCTGGGTTGGGAAGATCCCCTGGAGAAGGATAGGCTACCCACTCCAGTATTCTTGGGCTTCCCTTGTGGCTCAGCTGGTAATGAGTCTGATTGCAATGTGGGAGACCTGGGTTCGATCCCTGAGTTGGGAAGATCCCCTGGAGAAGGGAAAGGCTACCCATTCCAGTATTCTGGCCTGGAGAATTCCAGGGACTATATAGTCCATGGGGTCGCAAAGAGTCAGACAGGACTGAGCGCCTTTCAGTTTCACTTTTCACAGAGTGTGTCTATGAGGATGTGTCTGGATGACATTTACTTTCCAGTGGGAGGACTGAGTAATGCAGGTGCGAGTGGGTTTCATCCAATCTGTGGACAGCCTGAATGGAAACTGAAGGCTGAATGGGGAGAATCGACTCTCTCTGACTCACTGTGTTAGAGCTGGGACATCCGTCTTTTCTTGGACTTGAAGGCTCTCCTGGATCTCCAGCTTGCCGACTGCAGTAAAATACGTCTCCAGGACAGAAAGAGGGGTGGGGTTCCCCAAATACAAGGAGAAGGTAAACTACCATGAGAAGAAGTAGGAAGGAAAAAATGATAAACTGCTGTGAAGCCCTGCCCTAGGGGAGTCTTGAGGACCATGGCGAGATTGGGGTTTGAACTTTACTCTAAAGGTTATGGGAAGCCTTTAAAAGATTCTCAGCAGGAAACTGAAATTGCATATTACATTATTAAAAGATCATTTGAGGGCTTATTGGTGGTAAAGAGCAGGTGCTCCGAGGCCCCTGCTGTAGGCTGAGCTGGAGATGTCTGTGTGTGGTCAGCACTGTGTCGATATGAATGCAGAGCTGGAGGGATTCCAGAACCAACAGGCCCCCTGTACCACGGTGAGCTCTCAAGTGGGGATATATGTATACCGATGACTGATTCATGTTGAAGTATGGCAGAAACAAACACAATATTGCAATTATCCTTCAGTTAAAAATAAATAAATTGTGGGGACTTCCCTGGATGTCCAGTGGCCAAGATTCTGTGCTCCCAATCCAGGAGGCCTGGGTTTGATCCCTGGTCGGGGAACTGGATCCCACATGCAACAACTAAGAGTTTGAATGCCGCAACGAAGATCCCACGGGCTGCAACTAAGACCCTATGAGGCCAAAAAATAAACAAAAATGTAATAATACATTTAAAAATAGAGAAAAAAGTTAAAGATAACATTCTTATAGAATTTTAGGATGTTAGATTTGTCCTGGGGAAGGGCAGAATCAAACTGTAGAGGAAGGGCACAAAGAAGTATGTATAAGGATGTTCACCGCAGCGAAAAATCAGAAATAAGTGTCCCTAAGTATGGAACTGGTAAACAGAATATCCGTTAAAAAGAATGCAGTATATTTTTATGCAAAGAAAAAATGTTCAAGAGACACTAAGGGGGAAAACAAAAAACATGGTACAGAAGAGTCTCCACAGTACAATCCCACTAAGCTGAATTAGAAATGATTATATTTTATGTCTGTGCTGTGCTGTGCTTGGTCTCTCAGTCGTGTCTGACTCTTTGTGACCCCATGGACTGTACTCCACCAGGCTCCTCTGTCCGTGGGGCATCTCCAGTCAAGAGTACTGGAGTGGATTGCCATGCCCTCCTCCAGAGCATCTTCCCAACCCAGAGACTGAACTCAGGTCTCCTGCGTTGCAGGTGGATTCTTTACCAGCTGAGCTACCAGGGAAGCCCTCACTTATGTCTACCCTACATTAAATATTATAAGAGAAAGTCTGATGAAGTGTATCAATAGATGTTAACGGTGTTTAACTGTTGACAGTGGTTATGTCAGTGCAGTGGCAATATGAAGGATTTTCACATTATACCTTATGCCTTTCTGTCTTACAACAATATCTCGAACAATGGATGAGAAAAAAAATTTTTTTAAAATCAGAACAGTACGTTTAGGATTAGTAGGTACTTTAATGAAATCTTTGAATCAACTCTATGAAATAAGTCCTATAAATATAAATATTATTTTCCTTTATAAAGAGTGCAGATTACACTCAAACCAGGGAAATGGAGAATATTATTCATTAAATCTAAATTAACATTTCACAAAATGACATTGAAAACACATTCACTTCATTCAAGTCACATCAAAAACAAATAAGCATACAAAGGTTTTTTATGTCATTTATTAAGGCAATGGTTTTGTGGTTTAGTAAAGAAAGAGATACAGAAATTTATTTGTGAAATAAAACAAAAGCTTTCTTTTTAAGTTGTACTTTATGAAAAGACTAATAAATCTTGATCATCTCTGAGCACCAGATTATGGGTTATTATGGATGACTACCATTTTCTTCTTAACTCCTTTCTATATTTTTCAAATTGCCATAAAAATCACAAATCACTTTTGCAATTAAAAAAATGTTTCATTGAAGTTAGGTGTCTATAAATTTAACACAGTGTATCTGATCAATGTCAATATGCTTGCACTCTCTCTACAGCATCAGGTAGTTCTCTGGTTCTCAATGACCAAGTTTGCAGACTTTATTTACAAACTGGGACCAAATGAGTTGCAACATGATCACACTGGTCCCTACCTCTCGCTATCCAAAATGACAAGGGACTGTCAACTAAGCACACCCTGACAAGCCACTTTCAAAATGCCATTATTAAAATGACTATGCAGGCCTTTCATCAAATTTCTACACAACCACAAGGAAAGGTCAAAGCAAAGAGAAGCTGACTGTTAGAAAAACTCCAGCCTCTTACACCTTCTCTTAGCCACAATCACATGGTATGCGGCAAATATTTTTAGGTAACACTGAGAAAACTTGAAACTGCAGCCTTGGTGTGCAATGTGACGTGCGAAAGAGAGAGAGAGAGAAGACAGTTTTTTCATGACAATTGAGAAACTTATGCAAAGGGTGTGAGATCCTTGGATGAATGTTATTTAGTAAACACTGTCCAATAGGCACATTGTACAACTGCATACCATAATTCTAGTTTGCTTTCAACCATCTGAAGCCTTTCTGTGCTTTTTGGTTTTAGCTACTAAGCCCTGTAAATTATTTCTGATTCATTAGACTTTCACCCTGGGGGCAACTCACAAGCTTCATAAAAGTGTGAATATTTTTCTTAAATCTCTTTTCTAGCCAATGCATTGTTTTTTAGCCTCTGAACATAAATCTCCACAATGAAAATCAACTAAATAATACTTGCTTCCCTCTCTTATATCTTCCTTTCTCTAAAACTATCCTATTTATAAGTAAAAGCACATAACCAAAGACTAATTCTACATTATTTGTTTACAACTGGGGATCTTAAGATGAGGAAGGAGTTGGGAGCAGGATAATGTAAATACTACTAAGCCAGAGTTCCCTAGGCTGATAATTCTTTATTGTAAAGGGCTGTCCTGTGTATTATAGGATATTCAATCATATCTCTGGTCTCTACCCACTGGAGGCCAGTAATGCAGAGTTGAAACTTCCCAGATGTGACCACCAAAACTTTCTCCAACGTATTGCCAAATATTTTCTAGGGGACAAAAATCATTTGTCCCCAATTGAGAGCCACTGCATATTGAAAAGCAGAGACATTACTTTGCCAACAAAGGTCCGTCTAGTCAAGGCTATGGTTTTTCCAGTGGTCATGTATGGATGTGAGAGTTGGACTGTGAAGAAAGCTGAGTGCCGAAGAATTGATGCTTTTGAACTGTGGTGTTGGAGAAGACTCTTGAGAGTCCCTTGGACTGCAAGGAGATCCAACCAGTCCATTCTGAAGGAGATCAGCCCTGGGATTTCTTTGGAAGGAATGATGCTGAAGCTGAAGCTCCAGTACTTTGGCCACCTCATGCGAAGAGTTGACTCACTGGAAAAGACTCTGATGCTGGGAGGGATTGTGGGCAGGAGGAGAAGGGGACGACAGAGGATGAGATGGCTGGATGGCATCACCGACTCGATGGACATGAGTTTGAGTGAACTCCAGGAGTTGGTGATGGCCAGGGAGGCCTAGTGTGCTGCGATTCATGCGGTCGCAAAGATTCGGACACGACTGAGCGACTGAACTGAACTGAACTGAACTGAACTGCACTAGGTCAAAGACTACAAAACCAAGGCCCTTGGCTCTCGCCAAGTCAAATTGTTTCTTTGGCCCTATAGTTAACCTCTACTTACCTAGTCACCACCGGCATAAAACACAGACACTCATAAACGCCCTCACACTCTGCACAGCAAAGCCTATGAACGTTGTCTAGAGTTCTTCCTCTGATTCATACGTGGCCGGTTTGGCTAGGAGGCGAGGAGGTGCTGGTAATTTTCCCAGGCTTCCCCAATGTGGACTTTCGTGTCTGTCATGTTTTTTTTTGGACTGTGCTGGGTCTTTGTTGCTGCACCCGGACTTGAGTGGGGGCTGCTCTCTAGTCGCTGTGCCAAGCTTCTCTGCGTGGTGGCGTCTCTTGTTGTGGAGCACAGACTCTAGGCACGTGGGCTTGAGTAGTCGTGGCCTGAGGGTTCAGTAGCTGTGGTATACAGGCCTCATTGCCCCGTGGCACGTGGAATCTTCCTGGACAAGGGATGGAACCTATGTCCCCTGCATTGGCAGGTGGATTCTTAACCACTGGACCACCAGGGAAGTCCACTTGCTCATCACTTTTAATGTCTGTAAATTCATAATGTCTTGACTCCAGAAGCTCGTGAATGACCCCAGTTTCTTTATCCATTACCCACACTCTGCAAAACCCATGCTCCCCCGTAAATATTGTTTCAAACATAATTTTCTTTAATTAAATGTTTATTCTGCTTTGCAATTGTTTTTTCTTATTTGGCACTTAAATACACAGTTATGCTGCAGCTGCTGCTAAGTCGCTTCAGTCGTGTCCGACTCTGTGCGACCCCATAGAACACAGCCCACCAGGCTCCCCCGTCCCTGGGATTCTCCAGGCAAGAACATTGGAGTGGGTTGCCATTTCCTTCTCCCATGTATGAAAGTGAAAAGTGAAAGGGAAGTCGCTCAGTTGTCTCCAACTCCTAGCGACCCCATGGACTGCAGCCTACCACGCTCCTCTGTCCATGGGATTTTCCAGGCAAGAGTACTGGAGTGGGGTGCCATTGCCTTCTCCGAAATACAGTTATGATTCATGCTCAAAATGTTTGTTTCTGGAAATGATCTTAGAGCCAATGAATTAAAACTGGGGGAAGGGATTTATTGATTTAAAAAAAAAAGCTTTCCCTAATTCATCCCACAACAAAGTAACACATATTAGCTTAAGTAAATTTTACTTTGGGTTTTTCTTTTTAATGAGGCAGATGATTCAAACTTCTCTTATTGATGATAAATTGATACGAAACAATTTCAGTTTACTTAGTTGGAATTTCATTTCTCACTTTAAACAACTCTTTTCCTCAGTGATTGTCAGTACATCAAAGGACATTTGCTTATAAACAATGCAGCTCTAATACATAACAGGGCCTTGCTTATTCTTATTTAATGCCATGCTTTTGCACATACATGAATAGCACTAAATATATCTATGCACTTAGTGAAAACAGCCATATAAAAGTAACTGGAGAATTTCCCTTTATATGAAATTCTAGAGAATGCAAAGTACAATGTTGACCAGCAGATGGCAAGTTGGGAAGGGATGGAAAAAAGAATACAAACGGGCCAAGGAAGCACCAAGAAAAATGGGCAGAAGAAAATGTTTCTTTGGTGGAAGAAACATTCTCATTGAATTCTTCTCTGTGGAAAACTCTGGAAAGTGGATTTACCATTACTAGAAGCATGATCTTGAGTAAGCATCTTAGTCTCTGCTGGCCTGTTTCATCTTTGGGAAAATGAAACTGATGACACCCACCCTCCAAGGCATAGTGAATTTTAGGCTATTATGCTGTTAGGCTTGTGCCCGACACACAAGTGTTTTATAAGCATTGTTTTCTATGCTGCTTCCCTCCTTTGTTCCCAGTACTGGCTAAATAATTGAGGTCCAGCGCAACATGGAAATTAGGGCTCCCTCGTTCAAAAATTAAGAATTTCAAGACAGCAACAGCAGAACATTAAACCAAGCGATGGGCCCTTCTAAAAGTGGGGCTCTGTGTTATTGCAAAGGCTGTACACTCACAAAGTGAGCCCAGCTCACTCCCCTAGGCTTTTAAGTTTCCATCTGTCTTTTCTTCTACTAAATTAAAAGTCACTCTTCAATTTCACAATTGAGAGGGACATATATTCAACTAACCAAAGAGGGCTTGATCATGGGTGCTGATTTTCAATGCTGGTTCACGGTTGGTCAAGCTGTTGAGTGTTAAGTGAGCTTAGGGCTCTTATAAAGGAACTATCTTAATGTGGCATAGTATTTATCTGGTTTGCATCGTTCTCAACATGGAGAAATTAAAACAAAATACCTTAGATGTTCAGGCTTCCTAGGTGGCTCAGTGGTAAAGAATCTGCCTGCCAATGCAGGAAGACACAGAGGACACAAGTTCGATCCCTGGGTCGGGAAGATCCCTTGGAGAAGGAAATGGCAACCTACTCCAGTGTTGTTGTCTGGAGACTCCCACGGACAGAGGAGCCTGGTGGGCTCCTGCTAATGGGGTCGCAAAGAGTCGGACACGACTGAGCACACGTGCATCTTAGTTGTCTGCAAGCACCTGGACCCTTGATGACAGCCAAGAGGCACTAAGCGGCCAAGAGCCACTCGACTAGAAAGCACGTTATCTAGACTTAAGAAACAGCAACCACAAAGAAAGCAGCATAGTTTTAAATTGGTATATTTGATCCTATCCTGGAGACTTATAGGAAACTGGTCTGGATGTCTAAGAGTAAAATCCCAAAAAGGAAGACTGGGTCTTAATACTAAAACCACTGAGCCCCAGCTCTGCCTGTTATTCCTTCTTCTTTACAGATGCATCAGCATATCCTTTAAAGGGTTTCTCAACGTTTTCACCCCTATTTATAAGAGAGACTCCTGTAAAAAAAACAAACAAACAAAGTAATTGTGTGAATATACATACGTAGAAAATTTTAATTTCTCCACATTGAGAACGATGCAAACCAGAGAAATACTATGCCAGATTAAAAAAACAGACACACATACATAGAAATTTTCTCTACTGGAAGAAACACACACAGGAACATGAGGCATCTCAACAAAAAGCACAGAGAAAGAACATTTGTTGAGCACCTTCTATTGTTCCATGACCCAGGTGTTTTAAATTCATTGGAATATTAAAGCATATGTTAACTTTCATTTATTCGTTTAATCTCAATATGCTCAAGACTTTTTGTTTTAAATGGTGAACAAACAGGCTCAGAACAGTTATTTAACCTGCCCAATGTCACAGTTAGCAAATTGGAGGGTCTGTATTTAAGACTGTGTGTGTGTGTGTATGTTAGTCATTCAGTCACGTCCCTCTCTTTGGGACCCCATAGCCTTCAGCCCGCCAGGATCCTCTGTACATGGGATTCTCCAAGCAAGAATACTAGAGTGGTTTACCATTCCTTTCTCCAGGGGATCTTTCCAACCCAGGGATTGAACACAGGTCTCCTGCATTGTAGGCAGATTCTTTACTGTCTCAGACACCAGGCATGCATTTAAGATTTTACCAGATGCCAAAGCACATGTATTAAATTCCTATTCCATACGATTAAAAATTCAGGTATACAATCTAATGGTATTTTTTTAAACTTTTGTTTTGTACTGGAGTATAGCCATTTAGGGCTTCCAACGTGGTGATAGTGGTCAAAAGCTATGGTTTTTCCACTAGTCATGTATGGATGTGAGAGTTGGACTATAAAAAGCTATCAATTCAGTCAGCTGTGTTGCTCAGTTGTGTCTGAATCTTTCTGATCCCATAGACTGCAGCATGCCAGGCCTCTCTGTCCATCACCAACTCCTGAAGTTTACTCAAACTCATGTCCATTGAGTCAGTGATGCTATTCAACCATCTCATCCTTTGTCATTCCCTTCTTCTCCCACCTTCAATCTTTCCCAGCATCAGGGTCTTTTCCAATGAGTCAGTTCTTCTAGTCAGGTGGCCAAAGTATTGGAGTTTCAACTTCAGCATCAGTCCTTCCAATGAATATTCAGGACTGATTTCCTTTTAAGGTGGACTGGTTGGATCTACTTGCTGTCCAAGGGACTCTCAAAGAGTCTTCTCCTGCACCACAGTTCAAAAGCATCAGTTCTTCGGTGCTCAGCTTTCTTTACAGTCCAACTCTCACATCCATACATTACCACTGGAAAAACCATAGCTTTGACTAGACGGAACTTTGTTGGCAAAATAATGTCTCTGCTTTTTAATATGCTGTCTAGGTTGGTCATAATTTTTCTTCCAAGGAGCAAGCGTCTTTGAATTTCATAGCTGCAGTCACAATCTGCAGTGATTTTGGAGCCCCATAAAATAAAGTCTGTCACTGTTTCCACTGTTTCCCCATCTATCTGCCATGATGGGACCAGATGCCATGATCTTAGCTTTTTTAATAAAAGCTGAGCACTAGCTTTTTAACCATGGTGTTGGAGAAGACTCTTGAGAGTTCCTTTGACTTCAAAGAGATGAAACCAGTCAATCCTAAGGGATATCGGTCCTTAATATTCATTGGAAGGACTGATGCTGAAGCTGAAACTCCAATACTATGGCCACCTGATGGGAAGAGCTGACTCACTGGAAAAGACCCTGATGCTGGGAAATAACAGAGAAGGCGATGGCACCCCACTCCAGTACTCTTGCCTGGAAAATCCTATGGACAGAGGAGCCTGGTAGGCTGCAGTCCATGGGGTCGCGAAGAGTCAGACACGACTGAGCGACTTCCCTTTCACTTTTCACTTTCATGCATTGGAGAAGGAAATGGCAACCCACTCCAGTGTTCTTGCCTGGAGAATCCCAGGGACGGGGGAGCCTGGTGGGCTGCCGTCTATGGGGTCACACAGAGTCCGACACGACTGAAGTGACTGAGCAGCAGCAGCAGCAGCTGGGAAATATGGAAGGCAGGAGGAGATGGGGACAACAGAAGATGAGATGGTTGCATGGCATCACTGACTTTATGGACATGAGTTTGAGCAAGCTCCAGGAGTGGTGAAGGACAGGGAAGCCTGGTGTGCTGCAGTCCATGGGGTGGCAAAAAGTGGGATTCAACTGACCAAGCTGAACTGAACTGAGTGCTGCCTGCCCATGCACAAGACCTAAGAGATGTGGGTTTGATCCCTGGGTTGGGAAGATCCCCTGGAGAAGGAACTGGCAAACACTCCAATATTCTTGTCTGAGAATCACATGGATAGAGGAGCCTGGCCAGCTACAGTTCATAGGGTGGCAAAGAGTCAGCTGGTTGAAGGGACTTAGCACACAGGCACACAGACAATTACCAATGTTGCGATAGTTTCAGGTGAACAGTGAAGGGACTCAGCCACACCTATACACGTGTTCTCTCCCAAACTCTCCTCCCATTCAGGCTGCCACTTAACAGTGAGCAGAGTTCCCTGTGTTATACTGTAGGTCCTCGTTAAGTTTTCCACTTTAAATACAGCAGTGTCACAGTATCTTTGAGTCAAACAACAAAACGCAAATTTTAACATACTAGCTAATCGTATTAGTTGGAGAAGGAAATGGCAACCCATTCCAGTATTCTTGCCCGGAGAATCCCATGGACAGAGGAGCCTGGTGGGCTACAGTCCATGGGATTGCGAAGAGTCGGACATGATTGAGCAACTAACACAATCAGTTTACAAGGTCGCCTAGCTCTCACCATAATTTCCATCGATTCCCCCACCCCCATCACCATAAAATTTCAGCATCTCCGGGTTAGCATTTCTACCAGTTGACCGGGAGAACAAGCTGCCTTCTACATAAAAATAAACATTTAAAACTTGTGATAAGAACGTAACTCCGAAGACCGCATGCGGGGCGTGGGAAGAGCTGTTTGGGATGGTAAACCCTCCTTCAAGGCTACGCTGGAGAGAAGTCCCAGACGCCGGTCAGGAGGATTTGCAGCCCTTGCGACCATCAAGGTAGCCCGCGGCTAAGCGCACACTGCGCAGGTGCGAGCCCCGCTGCTCCCCGCGGAGCGCGGGCGGCCGCGGCCGGAAGCTGCCTTTCGGTGGGCGGTCGCCCCGGGGGAATGGAGAAGCAAGGGGTGGAGCCCCAGGAGGCAGGCGGCGGCGACGACGACGAGGAAGCGGAGTCGACTCGGGCCATGGAGCGGGCGGAGGCGGGGGCGCCCGGCGGCTGGCCCGGGGCGCTGGAGCCTGACGAGCTCGACGACCTCCCTTGGTGTAAATGAGCAGGCGGGGCGGGGCGACGAGGGCGGGCGCCCCGGGCGGCGGCGGCGGCGGCCGTTGGAGAGCGACCGTCCCCTCCCCGCCCGCGTCCTGGCGTGTTCCCGGCTCCGCCGAGAGGGCGGCCCTTCGCCGCTTGGTGTTCTGAGGCCACGGTCCCCGAGAGGGGCGGCTTCGCCCAGAAGGGGAAGGCCGGGCGCGTCCAGTGGGGTGATGGAGGCTGCGCTCGTCTCCCCTCAAACAGCCCCGCGAAAGCGGAAGGGGCCTCGGGGGCCTCAGGGCTGCGGAAGCGGGAACCTTGTCGCTCACTTGGCAGCGGTTGCGGCCCGGCCTCAGCCCGGAAGGGACCGCCCGGCTCGGAACCGAACCCGGCCGGGTCTGCAAGTGGCCGCCTCTCTGCTGATCCGCTTCCAGCCTCGGGGCCCAACCCCCGGGGTTTCGGGCTAAGGCTCTCTCTCCTTCCCAGCCTCCCAGCCCTTCGTTTTTAAAAAGCTTTAAAAATATTAAATACTTGCAGATTTACAGAGAGATGCACAGATAACTTTTACCGACTTTAATGGCTTACGTCACCGTGATACATTTGTCAAAAGAAAGTAACGTTGGCATAGTAATTGATACTCTTAACAGAAGGACAAGCTTTATTCAGATTTTACCAGGTTTTTTTTTTTTTTCCATTTAATTTGTTTCTGTTCCAAACTCCAAACCAGGATACCACATGGCATTTTAGCCTGCCTTGTTTTTAACTGCTGTTAATAGCTGAAATCTCCTGTCTTATCCCTCTGACCCCTCCACCAAGATGTGAACTACTTTTCAAAATCCAGGAAATATTTACTCAGTCTTTAAATTTAGCGAGTATTTGTTGGTAGTCTGCTGCTACTGCTAAGTCACGTCAGTCGTGTCCGACTCTGTGCGACCCCATAGACGGCAGCCCACCAGGCTCCCTCCGTCCCTGGGATTCTCCAGGCAAGAACACTGGAGTGGGTTGCCATATCCTTCTCCAAAGCATGGAAGTGAAAAGTGAAAGTGAAGTTGCTCAGTCGTGTCCGACTCAGCGACCCCATGGACTGAAGCCTACCAGGCTCCTCCATCCATGAGATTTTTCAGGCAAGAGTACTGGAGTGGGTTGCCATTGGTAGTCTAGGTATCGGCTATTCAGCATTGAACCAAATAATCCTGATCTCATGGGAGCTAAATATAGTCCACTGGGACCCATAGATTCTGCCTTCTGTTTTGTGTTTCAGGCTGTTTTTTTAAGGACATGCCACTTAGAATAATTTTTTGTTGTTGTTTAGTCGCTAAGTCATGTCTGACTCTTCTGTGATTGCATGGAATGGACTGTAGCCCACCAGGCTCCTCTGTGCATGGAATTCTCCAGTCAAGAATACTGGAGCTGGTTGCCATTTCCTCCTCCAGGGGATCTTTCCCACCTGGGGTTTGATCCCATGTCTCCTGCTGCTGCTGCTAAGTCACTTCAGTTTCCTGCGTTGGCAGGTTAAATCTTACAAGGAGCCACCAGGGAAGGATAATTTTTAAGTTGGTTGGAAGATTTGTGTTTATAAACTTTTCAGCCCTTTCCAACTTACTTTAAGTTTTCCTATAAACTTCAAAGTCCTAGGATTACCTCTTGCGTCTTCCATTATTGATAAAAGGTTTTTTTCCCTTAAAATTTATTACTATCCTGAGAAAAATGCAATACACCAAGAAATAGTAAACAGGCCTGAGGACTCTCTTGTAGGTGGAGTTTCTTTCATATCCTTGTAAGTTTTAGATTCTTTGAGACATGTAATAAATCCAGGGGAAAAAAACTTAAAAATCACTCTATATTCTTTGTTGGTTGCCATGTTTTAAGGGACTGGCAGTTGCTCAGAGGTGATAAACAGGCTGAATGTGTTTTTTTTTATTTGGTTGCATATTGTGCCACAGTTCATGATGAGCTGGAACCAGCAGGAAGTTCTTCATGTAGAGTCATAGTACACGTGGATCTGGATTGCTTTTATGCACAAGTAGAAATGATCTCCAATCCAGAACTAAAGGACAAACCTTTAGGTAATTCTGGACTTTGATACTATTTTCATTGTATGATATGATTTGTTATTTATTCTGATTTATTAAGCATATTAATGTTGGCAGCAGTTCTCTGATGCTTTATAGACAGTAATCTTTATTTCACTACTGGATGTAAACTTTATGAGCCTCATTTACTAAATGGCAAATGTGAGAGAAGCAGTGTAATTAACCAAATAAACAGGAAGACCACAATAAACTTCTAGTCTTTTTCTCAATGTTTGAAATTTTACAGCCATTTTATCTCAAGAATAACCTTTTAAAAAAATTTTAATAGGCATTTTCAACTATTCTACTTTTGAAATTAACTATTGAATTGTGTAACAAAATAGTTGGATTTTGTGTGACAAAACAACTGGATTTTGAACAACCCAAAATATTAAGGCATGCATAGTACAAGCTTTTCATGAAAACATAAGTATGTTTTAAAATAAAAGGCAAAGAAATTTTACATTGGGGAATTACCGAGTATTGTGTTTTGGCTTATTTTATTTTTACATTAGAAAAGTAAATTTCTAAAATTTTATGCATGTAGTAAGGATTTATCTTTGAGTAAAAGCATGCTGGGAAGGATTGCGGGCAGGAGGAGAGGGGATCGACAGGATGAGATGGCTGGATGGCATCGACGATTTGATGCACGTGAGTTTGGGTGAACTTCGGGAGTTGGTGATGGACAGGGAGGCGTGGTGTGCTGCGATTCATGGGGTTGCAAACAGTCAGACATGACTGAGCGACTGAACTGAAAAGCATCAACAGCAGTTTTGGTCACTTGCTGCTACCCCCTGGTGTCTACTTTGGTTTTGATAAAGCCCAGTTCAGCTCAGCCTAGTTTACTAAGGAACAGAGGATGACTGATGAGTACATTTTGGCTTGCCAAGGTCTGCTGCTGCTAAGTCACTTCAGTCGTGTCCGACTCTGTGCGACCCCATAGACAGCAGCCCACCAGGCTCCCCTGTCCCTGGGATTCTCCAGGCAAGAACACCGGAGTGGGTTGCCATTTCCTTCTCCAATGCATGAAAGTGAAAAGTGAAAGTGAGATCACTCAGTCGTGTCCGACTCTTTGTGACCCCATGGACTGGAGCCTACCAGGCTCCTCTGTCCATGGGATTTTCCAGGCAAGAGTACTGGAGTGGGATGCCATCGCCTTCTGTGTGCCAAGGTCTAGGGTCTTCAAAATTTCCTAAAGATATCAAGGAGTTAGGGTTAGGGAACCTGAATTTTCTTCATTGGGCATTTCTAATTAGCATTGTAAGAGTGGAAAATGGCAACCCACTCCAGTGTTCTTGCCTTGAGAATCCCAGGGACGGGGGAGCCTGGTGGGCTGCCGTCTGTGGGGTCGCACAGAGTTGAACATGACTGAAGCGACTTAGCGGCAGCAGCAGCGTTGTAAGATGTTGTGTAAGTAATGATTAGTAAAGAGGGATTGTGTAATTAAGATGCCAGCTTCCCTGTTGGCTCAGTGGTAAAGAATCCACTGCCTGCCAATGTGGGTTTGATCCCTGGGTCTGGAAGATCCCTGGAGAAGGAAATGGCTACCACTCCCAATATTCTTGCCTGGAAAATCCCATGGACAGAGGAATCTGGCAGGCTATAGGCCACAGGGTCCTATAAGAGGTGGACAGGACTTAATGACTAAACAACAACAACAATATTTGCTAATAGAAATGAAAGGCTGTGTTGTTTTCTCCTAGAAACCATCAGCATAATATTCCTCATTTCCTGGTAATTATTCATTACTGCATTTTAATTTTAGTCGATAAGTCATATCCAACTCTTTTGTGACCTCACGGACTGTAGCCTGCCAGGCTTCTCTGTCCATGGGATTCAACAGGCAAGAAGACTGGAGTGGGTTGCCTTTCTCAGGAGATCTTCCCAACCCAGGGATCGAGTGCCAGTCTCCTGCATTGCAGGTGGATTCTTCACTGTTGAGCCACCATTACCAAATATATGACTACTTAACTTGGGCTGGTGACACAATGGTGAGTCCATATAATCCTGCCTTAAAAGACTGATTTTTTAGTTAAGGAAGTGACTAATCTGATTTTTTAATATAGTTTACTGACGAAGCATAATTTATTACTTTTGACCCCGTGATTCTGTTTTGGGGCATCGTTTGACATATCAAAAATATGTGAAATGTTCCTTTGCCTGTTTATAATATGAGAATTTTAGGGAAAAAAGCACAGTTTTAGCAATTATAAGTCACTGGTAAATTAGAATTTTTAAGCAGTGTGTAGATGATCATAATTTAATCTTTTTGATAAGGAGGGGCTCATAATGCCACTTCACTGTCTAATCTTTTCTGTAGGTTACTGTGAAGAAAAGTTCAGTCATTAGAACATTTACTGGGGGAGATTACTAATAACTGTTGTAGGTTGGCACTTGTAACAGAACATAGCTTTATATTAATTGAGAAGTTATTCAGAAGACAAGTTAGATTTTCTAGTAGAGACCAGTAGTTAATTGTATTCAGTTACTTTCATCTGCCTTACTTTTGGTAAAACATGGCCTAGAGTTATATATAAAGTTATATAGAGTTTATTCAGTATAATTTGGGTTTTTATTGTTGGAAAAAAATCCTGGAAGGACTTGATCTGTATCTTCTTGCTGAAGACTTCATTGAATTGTTGATTTGTGGTAAAAGTGAAAGTGTTAGTTGCTCAATCATATCTGATTCTTTGCAACTGCATGGACTGTAGCCCTCCAGGCTTCTCTGTCCATGTAATTCTCCAGGCAAGAATACTGGAGTGGGTAGCCATTCTTTTCTCCAGATCATCTTCCCAACCCAGGGTTTGAAACCAGGTCTCCCACATTGCAGGCAGATTCTTTGCTCTCTGAGCCACCAGGGAAGCCCCTGATTTGTTAAATTGTACTTCATAGAACTTTGATGGATGGAGGCTATATTTTTTAACTGAGATAGAGCTTTTTATTCTTATCAAAACATTGTATTATAACTTATAATATGGAATAAGTAAATTTTAATTTTCAATTTTCTCAAAAAATGTTTGTTTTTTGTAGGGGTTCAGCAGAAATATTTGGTGGTTACCTGCAACTATGAAGCTAGGAAACTTGGAGTTAAGAAACTTATGAGTGTCAGAGATGCAAAAGAAAAATGTCCACAGCTAGTATTAGTTAATGGAGAAGACCTGACTCGTTACAGAGAGATGTCATACAAGGTTACAGGTACAGATTATGGGCAATATACTTTCAGCATTAAATTTTATATAGCATGCCTGTTAAGTACATGATCGTTCAGTAAGTGTAAAGTGCATAAGTCAGTTTTATTATTTGGGGGCTTTCTCATTAAAAAAAAATTTTATGTGAGAATGACTTAATATGTTATGAGTAAATGGTGAAAGAAACGTATAGTTGGAAGGAATTGAACTCAGTCATGGGTGATGTTTATATAAATATGAGAAAGTGTAAAAAAATTTTAAAGTGAGAAGATGGAAGAAGATAAACCGAAGAAAACCAGATAAATTTAAATGCAAGCTTGAATGAACTGTGAAGAAATATGCTGTACTCTAATGTACTAATGGTAGTTGAGAGAGACTTCTGTAATGTTTGATTAACATAATTAAAAAACAAGTTGTTAGGAACTGTTAGCAGAGATAATGAGTATATTAGTTTTTTGTTTTTTTTTTTTTTAGATTTTTATGTATAAGTGTGGATAAACTCCCCCTTACTAAGGTTTGGGTTTGAATCTTGCTGTTTTAGTAAATTATAGGAAAAATGAAACCATACATGTACTGGCATATGGCAAATAGCTATCATTTTAATTGTATAAGAATCAGCTTTTTACTTGTTTGCTATTATTTTTATTTGTTCTTTTGTTATTTGTAGCAGTTTTCAGATGAAAGGGTTAAATATACTATCCCAGAGCTCTTACAAATTAATGAGGAAACAAGCTTAAGTGAAACGGACAAAGAATATAAATAGGCAGTTGACAAAAAGCAAACTGGACAGTGTGAAAATGGGATGCTTAAATTCATTGGTACTAAAAATAAGAATGTGAGAAAAAGTAGAAACAAAGTATTACAGTCTTAAAAAAAGCAATCTAGCAGCATTTTTTGAAATTAAAGATACATACTATGTTCTTTAACCCAATAATATAACTGCTAGGGATTTATCAAATAGAAATAAAATGATAACATATATGTACAAAAATGTCTCATAGCATGATTCATAATTGCTAAAAATATGGAATGAGAACATGCTCATCAGGATGAAAATGGCTAAATGAATTTAAGACGTCTCTATAATGGAATATTATATGGCCATTAAAAATAGCTCAAATGGTATCATTTCATTTGATTCATAGAGGTATGCCTTGTTGAGTGGGTAAAAAGCAAGATGCAAAAACCTGTTATCAGGTTTTTCCATATGTGTAAGACAGTGACCCAAACACCTTCCCCCACATATGTGTATGTGTCTATGTACACTTAGGAAGAGAAAGAAGAGAGGGTGTATACTCGGTATTTAACCCTGGGTAACTTCTGGAGGGGCAGAGGTGGTGCTGAAACAGGGGGATGAGGGAAGAAGGGAGAGCCAAGCAAAAAAGATAAGACTGTACTCCCAAAATACCACTTGTGTATCTGTGCACAATTATATATATATATATCTGAATATTCAGAAAATAATTTTTTCTGTACATAGAGATGATGTAATACATATAGTTGTACATCTTTGTTCTTGGTGATCTTTCACATCATCCATATAACTCTTGCCTCATTCTTTTTAATGCCTGTACAGTATTCTATTTTGTCCCAAACTTATTTAACCATTCCTTTACTGATTTGAAGACAGTATATCTCATTTTATGCCTGTTGTCCTTATGTAATCATTAATTGCATCTCCTTTCATTAAAAAAAAAATCTCATTTTGGATGATAAATTATGTGGTTTCTCTTATAGTGAGGGGTTATTAGGCTCTTACCAATTTTTTGCTCTTAAAAAATATCAATATGTGCTTCAGTAGACATTTTCATATAGAAATTTTCACATACGTTCGTGAAGCTATCCTTAAAGTAAGTTCCTAAAGGTTAACTGCTTGAGCAAAGATAATTTGCATTAGAAATTTGCATACTGCTCTATGATGCACTTCAGGTTTTCCCAGCACATTGTTAGTAAGTGTGAGAGTATTAGATATTCATAAAGATTTTGCCTGATAGTTGGAAAAAAAAGTAAATCATTGTTTTGATTTGCATTTCTCTATGAGAAGTTTGAGCATTTTTTTCATGTATTTTTGGTCATTTATCTACATGTTTTGTCTTTTTTCCTTTATAATGTCAGACAAATCAGTCTAAATGATTTCTGTACCACTGCAACTCTTCACAGTGAAAAGTATCATACTAGAAAATCAATGCATAAATCTCAGTTTTTACACTGATTCTTAATTTATAAATTAGTATCTTGAAATAATTAAAAATGCACTAATATAATAACAAGAAATATTCTAAGCATGATTTATACATTGATAAAAAGTTATTTTGTTAATTTTTTTCATGGTGTTTTTGGAGTTGAAATAGGAATGTAGCCTAATAGTCCTATACTGAATTACCTCAGAACTATTTATGACATATAACCTTATTGTTTACTTTATACCTTTATTCTACAGTATTCCATTTTTTTCTGTAATTACAAACTCCTTTGGCTTGTGTAATCATAAGGTTTAATAAATGCATCTTGTTTATGAAATTGACATATTGACAGCCAAAAAGGTTAACTTCACAAATGGATAAGTGATTTATTCCTATGACCTAGTAATAGAACTAATGTAATCAGTCCATGTTCAGCAGTCCACCAGCTTTGTACATGATTCTGTATTTAACTTGCTTTTCTGCTTGGTAGTTAAAATTTGTCCTTTATTTTCCTTATTGTAGTATTGTTTTGATAAACGTTTATTTTTTACCTGTTACTGCTAGGCATCAGATATATACTTTTGGGAGAAAAAAAGCAAAAATTGGTGAGGGAAATTCAAAGAATTCTTTTATATGGTCAGACACATTGTCAGTTTTTCCCTCTGTTTTCTCTCAGTAGGTTGGAAGTGATTTTTGAAGGTCACTAGATCATACTGTTCCTTTATTAATTGTTTTACCCTGCTGTTATCAGTGTTAGCACCAATAAAACAGAGCTTTCATATTATAGGACTTTTTTAGAACATAAGCATTTTTGTATAATAAGTGACTAATAAGTTATTTTCTGCTACCCAGCTGGTATCAGTAGATGATTCAGAGAGAAGTGAAAATTCTTCTTAATGGTTTCAAAGTTATTAGTTTTAATCCTAAAAATGAGACTTGATAGTCTTTTTGAACTTATTTCAAATCTTGGTTCAGTTCAATTTAGGAAACATTTGACATAAGGACTGGCATTTGTGCTAGAGGCTGGACGTTCGGATACATGTGAGTCACGATCCGTCTCTGTCCTTATGGAACGAGTTGGAGGGTGACTAGTCAAAATGTTGCATTGTAGTATATTTTGTATTAAGGAACTTTTCTTTTTGACTTAGTATTCATTGGAAATTTAAGTTTTATTTTGTTTTGCCTTTTTAAAATTCTAGTGAAAAATATAGCCTGAGTATATTATTACTTTATTTTTCTAAGCAGACTCTATGACCTACTGCTTCAAGATTATAATTAACTATGTTCATTGATATTTAATGTACTACAGATAAATTATTGGTGTAGGAGATTGTGGTAAATATATTGCTATGAGTATCTGCCCAGGGAATGTTATTTTTGGACTTATTTTATTGGAAAATATTGCTTTTGTGCAGAATATGACACAGAAAAAAAATCCCAGTTAACTGACTTTATTCAAGATATTGTGTAATTGTGAATATATGTAAAACCTTTATTTTGTTATTTTTTAAGCATAAATAAAAGAGTTAAATCTATTCTAGTTATAATCAGTTATATCTGCTCCAATATTATTTTAATTTAGAGTTGTTGGAAGAATTTAGTCCAGTTGTTGAGAGACTTGGGTTTGATGAAAATTTTGTGGATCTAACAGAAATGGTTGAGAAGAGACTAGAGCAGCTTCAGAGTGATGAGCTCTCAGCACTGACTGTGTCGGGCCATGTATACAATAATCAATGTAAGTGGGTTCTTACGCACTCCATTTAGTAACTTAAAGTACCTGCATTTCTTAATGTTCAATCAGTTCAGTGAGTTGACTGTGTCTTTCAAAAGTTCTATGGCTTTTGTTGCCATAGTTCAGCCATCTAAGGTGATTAAAATTAGATATTGTTATTCCATATTAAACAGGCAGAAAATGGTATTTTGATGACATACAGCTCAGTGCTTTGGGCACTTTTCATTTCTCTGACACAGTCCTGTGTTAACCATTTTTAAGTGTCATACCTCTTTTAGGCCATCCTTAAGTTACAGGAGTTGGCTTCTTGGAGTAATTTTTGGTTTTCGTAAAACCATCTTAAGCAAAATTCTAGGTAGACTAAATTTGCCATTGTTGCCTCTTTGCTTGTTCACTTCTATTCTCCCAGGGCAACAAGAGCCTCCCATGTTAGCCCTTGTGGGAGCTTCCTGGCCTACCTACCGTCCTTTGTACGCTCATATTTAATCAGTTGAAATTCATCTACTTCACAATTGAAGTGCCAGTGACTGATGATATTTCCAGGGCAGTATTGTGTTTGAAAATAAGCTGCAGTCAGCTCCACTGAATATCTCCTTGGGCTGTCAAACATCTAGTGACTGCTGGTGACTTCTAGACCCTACCACGTAGAAGGCAAGCTCTTGTGTTTCTGTATGAGATTTGTCCTGACGTACTTGCTCCTGGGTCTCAGCCTGCCTGTGTTTCCTCTTACTCCCCTTTTCGAGAGCTATTGTGATCAATCTCCAGTCATTCTCCACCTCTCTGATATTAAAGAAGAAAAGAGGTGGAGCTACAGTTCTCTTTTATAAGAAAATATGAAGCTTTCACGTGTCCTTTGTATCTGTCCTCTTTTGTCACTTACAAGGTCTGGGTAACAAGAAGGTTCCAGGTGTGTTTCTGTATAATTTTTACAGCAAACTTGGAGTCTACTGGTTAGAACATTATTATAGAGACCTTGGCTTTATGGCCTACGAAGTCTAATTCTTCATGATTCTTTTCCCTTTCACATAAGATTTTGTTAATTTTTTTTAAACCTACAGAGGAGTTGATGGAACAGTACAGTGAGAATAGTCATTATGCCGTTCCTTGTAGATACTCCTTTTGTATCATTTTACACATTTGTTTTATCTTATTGTTTATTGATCATTTGATAGATTGTTGAGCATTTGAAAGTAAATTATAGACATCATGGCACTTCAGATGTAAATACTCCTGAGGATCAGGACTGTGTCATATAACTCTAGTGTCCTTTTCACATCTAAGGAAATTTGTTTCCATATAGCAATTTCCCTATACTTTTAATAAAAGGTGTCTTAAACTGTATACAAATCCAAAATTGTTTTTAGTAGCACATACCACTGGTGTGAAAACTTTAAATTCAAATCTTTGAAATGTTAACTATGTCATTAATGTAACATTTTTACTCTTATGCTTACTTCCCAGTAAACATGAGTAAAAGTTCTGGTAGTGCCAGTAGGAATTTTTTATGAGAGATCAATTTTTATAATCTGTTAATCATTCAGCACTCTCAGTATGTATTTGCTATCACAGGCCCTTGGAATTCACTTGTGATAGTTATTTTACAGAATTGCTGTGAAGAGCCAAAGAGCTTAGTTAAGTGTGCAGCAGTGTGGTGGTGTTGTGGGGTAGGGTTGGATATAGATTAAGCCCTTTATCTTTTAAAAACTCATTTGTTAAAAAACAAACAACGTTTTGACGATGACTTTTAACAACATCGGCTGTTTTCTGTAGCTGTAAACCCACGTGACACGTTGCATATCAGACTCCTTGTTGGATCTCATATTGCGGCCGAGATGCGGGAAGCCATGTACCAACAGCTGGGTCTCACTGGCTGTGCTGGAGTGGCATCTAACAAATTATTGGCAAAATTAGTTTCTGGCATCTTTAAACCAAATCAACAAACAGTCTTACTACCTGAAAGTTCTCAAGATCTCATTCATAGTTTGAACCACATAAAGGAAATACCTGGTAAGACAAATATATTTGAAAAACATATATTGGTTTTACTGTATTTCTTTTAAGTTTAAATATTACAGTTATGCATAATTAATTCTTATAGAGTCTGTGTACTTGGCTCTTGTGTGTGTGAGTTCCTCAGTCAGGTCCAACTCTTTGCAACCCTGTGGACTCCCGCCAGGCTCCTCTGTCCCTGGGATTCTCCAGGCAAGAACACTGGAGTGAGTTGCTATGCCCTCTTCCAAGGGATCTTCCCAACCCAGGGACTGAACCCGTGACTCCTGCACTGTGGGCAGATTCTTTACTATCTGAACCATCAGGAAAGTGTACTTGGCTCTTGGTGAAAACCAAAAGCCCCCCAAAAACCTGATGTTTTCTGGAGAGACTCTATATTAGGAATCTATATATATGAAAGTACTTTCCTAGTTTTACGTGCTTTTATATTGTTTGAATATGATCATGAAAGTTATAACCTGGAAACATATGGTCCTTTATTTTTAGTACCTGGTTCATACTTTAATACTGTACCTTCTTCTAGAGAATGGAATTGGTCTTTCACTAACTCTATTTTGGGATTGTACATAAAATATTACGGCCACAAAGGACCTACCCAAGCAGCTAGGTCCACTTTTTATTTTAAAGATGAGGAAACTGATTTTCTTGAGGGGTTCAATGACCTATTCATATCATTGGGCAAATTTGTATCTCTGAAGATCAAATGCTTACATTTTTATAGATTATCAGTAATGTATGTATTAAAATTCATTTCTGTGGCATTAAATTTTAAGTTTGGTCTCAAAAAAAATACCAATGGTATCCAAAATTATGGTATCAAAAGATGTGGTTGATATATTTATAATATTTTAATTAGCTAATTTTAAAGAGAAAAGCTATTGTAACACTACGTGCAGCTCTTTTTGCTTTAGGTATTGGCTATAAAACGGCCAAACGTCTGGAAGCACTGGGCATCAGTAGTGTGCGTGATCTTCAGACCTTTTCATCCAAAATATTAGAAAAGGAATTAGGAATTTCAGTTGCTCAGCGTATCCAGAAGCTCAGTTTCGGAGAGGATGACTCTCCTGTGACTCCCTCAGGACCACCTCAGGTATGTGAAGATGTTGCTTATTTTAATGGAGTACTGGTGGTCGCATTATTTGAGATAAAGATTTCCAGTTCTACTGCTGAATTCTTACTGTTCCAACTTGCTTATTAGGTTAGTACGTGATCATTTTCCTGTGAGAAGGCTACTTATTATATTAAATTAATAAATATTATTAAATTGAATCTAAGAATCAGTATTTAAATCTCAAGTTAGCCACTTTGACTATTGCTCAATTTTAATAGCCTGTATTGTATATAGGAGGCAAAATAATTTGTAAAAATATTGTTTTCAGAGTAGTCTAATGATTTAGGAAGTGGAGAAAGTTTATAATCACCCAGGTAACAGTGATTTTTTTTTCCCTGTGAGATGATAATATATATATATTATCCCAGAATCATCACCATAAACCTTTCATATAGGTAGTATTAACGTTTGTTCATACCTTTCCCTCCCTCCCTTACTCCCTTTTCCTCCCGTAATTTTTTTTAAGATGAAGATACTGTATTTTAGAAAGGGTAAGTAACTTGCCCAAGATTAAACTGAGATTCAAGTCCTAGGAAATTAAGAGCCTCACTGTAATCACACATTAAAGCTTGGCATTGGTACTAGAGCTTTGCAATTTTCTTGATTTCCAATGCACTTTCTAGTGGAGTACAACTTGCAGATAAAAAGATGTAATATAAAAGTGAACTAAATGGCTCAAACTAAGCGTAAGAGGTAAAGAACGTGTTGATTATTTAGTTGACATATACACTGATGATTGGATATGCTTATTTGGGTTTATATTAATGCTTACTTGTGCTTCTTTGGTAGTCCTTTAGTGAGGAAGACTCATTTAGATGTTCATCAGAAGTTGAAGCTAAAACTAAGATTGAAGAACTACTTGCTAGTCTTTTGAACAGGTGATTTTTCCATTTTGCCATATCCTCTTACAGATTCTGTGTACAGTGCATGGAAATACTATATATTTACTATATATAGACTATGTATAGTATATATATACACTTGATGTTCTTTCTTGGAATTTGCAGATTAACTGGAGACTAAACATGTAAAGATCATCTATCTCTGAACCTCTCTACATTATAAAGTATTACACAGCTAGTAACATATGTCCTTAACTAAATTTAATTCATCTACTTCCACTGGTCTCAATATTAGTAACATTGTGGTTTACTGCGGATCTTAAGCTGCTGATCATTACCTAAGGGAGTTTTGTGGGTATCTCTGGAATCGCTGCACTTACAAATTTGTGATGATTGAGGATAGCAAATTGATGGAGAAAGCAGAAGAACCCTTTTATCTCCTGTGCCTCAGACTATAAAGTCAGATGAAGGAATAACTTAATGGGACTGTGTGTGAGCAGTGAGGGTGACTGTGTGTATGCTCAGGGTTACTGGCCTTTAAATACATGAAGAGTGTTAATTGGAATTATGAGTATACAAGTAGCATAGCATAAACTAAAAGACATTTCGTTTTCTGATGCTCCTTTGCCATCATATATCTATTTCTCAATACTCCATAGGAGAGTGTTACTTCCCTTCCTCCCATTTCTTTGATTTCTCAAAATGGGGTGTTAAGGGTCTAACAGGTTTGGGTAAGTGTGCTTCCGTAATGATGTTAGGATGGCCTCTGTGACTAAAAAAAATCGTTTTTGGATGACTACTCTCAGAAAACTGATAAAGCGAAATTTCCTTCAACTCTGCTGCCACATGCATTGCAGTTCTCATGTCTTGAGCAAGGCCATGCAACTCATCATTCGCTGCACGCAGCTGGCTGACTGTATGACACAGCTTCAGGGATATGACTCAGGCCGAGCCTTCGAGAATGCTGGTGAAACTGGGTCATCTGCTTTGCTTCAGCTAAATGAGACTATTATGAAATACCTAGCTACTGGAAACAGTTCTAGACAAAGGGAAACCACAAGAATTATACATTTTATAGGTTCCCTTATTTGTAGAATCAACCCAGAAATGAGTCCAGATGCCCTAAACCTATGAAATACTATTAACCGTATCTCCTTATCTTTGCTTGGCATGCTCTCTTCTATACAGTGGCTTCTTATTTCAGTGACTGAGGTATATAATGCCATCTAGCTGGCAAAAAAAAAAGTATCTGAGTATGCGTGACTGTTCTTGGGCATATGATTATTAATACTATAGATATGTAAGAGGTATAAAATCATACGTTGTTTAATCCTTTTTCTAGGTACTGGCCTTAAGATTGCTTAGAGTATAACCCCTTTTTTTGTACGTCTTAATTAGTTACAGGAGCCAAATTATACTCTTTGAATTGCATATTAACTTAACAGAACAAGTTTAGCTGGAAGATGTTTAAACTAGTACCGTTTATAGGAACCAGTTGAGATATTTTATTATCTTAATAAAACAGCAGTCAAGAAGTTTTGTGATTAAGCAATAAGAAAAAAATGCTTACTACAAAAATCTAAATATTCTAATTCAAAATCAATTTGATTATGCTTAATACTATTTGTATTTCATGTTTGTGATCTTTTAGTGCATTGGCATACATATAGAAAGTTTTCTACTTTTTAAGCAGATTTTCCACGGCATTAAAACTTTTGCTTTCAACAACAAAAGCAAGATCGTTTGGATGGATCACTTTTTAAGATTCGTGGACGAGTGCTTCCTTTCCTAAATATATTCTACAATTGACCTTTCACATTATTGCTCTAATATGCCATGTAATGGTGATATTACTGACTCCCTTGGATATATTGGAGAAGTGCTTTTTGACAAATAATTTCATTAAATATTTGTTTTCTTTTTGTAGTCTTCTTAATGTGTAAAAAATCTGTCATTTTTCATATATTTGCTTCTGTCAGTAAATGATTCTCAGTTTCTTAAATTTCCTGTTGATTTTAATATGTTACTTGTAGTTATGATTTGGATTTGGATAATAAAATGGCTTGTTATAGTTGTATCTTATTTCTGTTTTTTTCCTGATAGCACTCAATTCTGTGTGAGGCCTGAGAGCCTTACATTTAAAATTTCAAGAGTGTTATTATGAAGACTTTATGAAGTTTACTTGAGCTGTTCAGGGACCTGTATTGCCTACTGCCTGAGTATTACTATATTTATAATTGTTACAGTTACTCAGTCTGGCACCTTTAAATAAATGAGGTATAGTCGATCATCCAAAAAAAAACACCAGACTTTTTCTAATTCCTTGTTTCCTCTTTCTCTTTATTTTTAGAGTCTGCCAAGATGGAAGGAAGCCACATACAGTAAGATTAGTAATCCGTCGGTATTCATCTGAGAAGCTCTGTAACCGTGAGAGTCGTCAGTGCCCAATTCCATCTCACATAGTTCAGAAGTTAGGGGCAGGTAACGGACCATTTAGATGGCATTCTGATCATTTCGTTGGCAGGTTGAACTCTTAAAAAAACAAACTTTGAGTTCGAAAAATGATCCAAAAATGAGTAATCCTCACATGGAGTTAGTGAGCTATTAAGTACTTTTTTTCTAAAAGAAATTTTCACTAGAAAACTTTTTTTGTTTCAATAGATAATAAAAGTAAATGCCCTGTTGAGAATGCTTCCCAACTCCAAAGAAAACACCAAACTATGATAATTAACTATATGGCGTGAGATGGTTTCTTTATGAGCATTTAGATTGTTTCCATTTTTTGGCTGTTCTAAAAAATGGGACTGTGAACGTTTGGGTGCAAGTCATCAGGCAGATATATGCTTTTGTGCGTCTTTGGTAGACTACAAAGCATGGAATTTCTGGGCTGTAAGGTAGTTGAACTCTAAGAAACTGCCAGATTTTCTTCCAAAGTAAGTATAACAAGGCAGATATTCAGCAACAGAGTATAGAGGCTTCCAGTTTTTTTCATATTCTCATTTATGTTTTAATACTATCATTTTCTTGACTCATGACTATGTAGTGGTCTTTCATTGTTTTTTCTTCTTTTATGGATATTACTTTTGATATCATATCTAAAAATTCTTTGCCCAATGCAGAAATTATAAATGTTTCCTATGCTTTTTTTTTCAGAAATTTTATACTTTTAAGATTTATATTTAAATCCACTTAGAATTTTTATGTGTTGTGTAAAGTAAGAGTTTTAGTTTATTCTTTTGCATATGAGTATCCACTTGTTCCATAGAATTTGTTAACAGACTTTTCTTTCCCCATTAAATTGCCATGGCATCTTTGTCAAAAACTAACTGACCATAATAAAGTAAGGGTTTCTTTTTTGCCTTTCTTATCCCATTGATATGTATGTTTATTCTTATTCCGGTTCCAGCCTGTCTTGATACTTTGTTGTAAGTTTTGAAATTAGGTAGTGTAAGTTCTCTAGCTTTGTTATTTTATGAAGTTGTTTTGGCTATTCAGGGTCCTTGTGGAAAGATTTTTTTTAAAGGAATTTTATTTGTTTGTTATGAGTTTATTCTGATTTTCTATTCATTTTGAGTCCGTTTTGGTAATTTGTATCTTTTCAGAATGTATGCATTTCATCCAGGTTATCTAACTTGTTATCATGAATTGTTAATATTCCCTTGTAATTCTTTTCATTTTTATAGGGTCTACAGTGATATCCTGTCTTTCATTCTTGATTTTGATAACTTTTTTTCCTTTGTGATTCTAGTAAGGTTTATCAGTTTTTCATCGTTTCAAAGATTCAGCTTTTGGTGTCATTAATTTCTCAGTTTTCTTTCTACTTTGTATTTCATTTATTTCTACTCTGATCTTTGTTATTTCCTTCTTTCTGCTTGCTTTAGGTTTAATATGCCTTTTCCTCCTGGGTTCTTAGGATGGGCAGCTTACTTTATGTATTTTATACTTACCTGTGTTCTAATAATTCAGGTTTAAAGTTACACATTTCCTTTTAAGCAGTGCTCTCTTTAGCTATATTCCTTAAGTTGTATTGTGTTTCTTATTCATTAAGCTCAGAATAGTTTTTAATATCTGTTGTGATTTCCTCCTTGACCCCTAAATTTATTTAGAAATTTGCTGTTTAATTTACAAATATTTGATTATGTTTCAAATAACCTTTCATTGTTGATTTCCAATTTGTCTTTATGTTGACCAGAGTAGATACTTTGAGTAATTTCAATCCTCTTGTATTTATTGAGCCTTCTTTTGTTGCCTTGCTTATGGTCTGTCTGGAGCATGTTTCAGGATTTACATTTGAAAAGAAGAGTTGAGCAGCACTGTCATACCATTCTGCTGAACTAAAATTTGTGGCCTCTTCCTCTAAAATAGCATTTTTTGAATGACAGTTTGTCTGGATATGTAATTTTTGATTGGTTTCTTTGCATACTTTGAGTATGGTATTCCATTCCTTTGTATTCCATTATTTTTGATGAAAAGGCAGCTGTTAAATAGTTTATAATCAGTAGAGACTCCTGTCACTAGTTTCAATCAAGAAAGCATAACCACATGGAAATTTGAACACTGAAGGTTTCAAAAATTACTAAACTATGATAGGGAGTAACTAGAAGGGTATAAAGATACCCTTAAGAGGTGCCCTGGGGCTAGGGAAAAGTAGCCAAGGAAGAGCAGGCTTGGAGAGAGAGTCTTCCTCCCCTCCAGGAGAAGGTGTGGTTGCGGAACACTGGATGCTGGAGAGATCCTTTGAGTTACCTGGCCCAGTGCTGCTCCATAGTTACTGGGCCAAGAGAAACCACCCCCTGACCCCCCAGAGGAGCTGCGGCTGACTGGTGGGCACACGGGTGGCCTTGGACGATGGGAGTTTGCTCCCTGGCAGGGCAGCGCGTGAGCTGGGGTACGCAGGCGTCTGCGTTGGGAGGGCTTCTGTTGACATTCCTTCAGGATGTGGGCAAGCTGAGATCAGTAGGTGTTCATACTGAAGAGGTCTTCATTTTTCTGCTAGTACAAAGGTGGAGGGTATGGTGCCTGCATAGGAAGAGCTGGAGGAAACAGCCCATGTAGGCATGGCAAGCCTGTTAGGTGGGTGTGTGGAAGGACTCCAGGCAAGGCACAGGCCTGCTGTGTGCAGTGTTTGAGTTGGTGGTGCCATGGGAACGCGGTCACTAGGCTTGACTGGGGCTGGGGTTGCTGAGGAACTGAGCCTTCCACTCACATGTGGTATGGCAGAGCACTAGTAGATATTTCCACACGTATGTACTGTATACAGACCAGGTTACAGAAGCAAGAAAGAGTAAAAAAGCAGTATACTGCAACAGGAAGAGAAGCCCGCTTTCTAATTTAGGGATCCTCCACTTCTCTCTACTGACAAAGCTTAAGAATTATGCTTAATGTAAAGAAAATGTCAGAGTCTACCCCATTATCACAGCAGGTACTAAGGGTGCTTTAGAGTTGAGAGGCAGTAAATTGTTACCAGGCATGGTCGTATCCTTGTTCTCCTTTATATGACGAGTCACTTACCTCTTTTTTAGCAGTTTGACTGTATGTGTGTTAGTCCCTCAGTCATGTCTGACTCTTTGTGACTCCATGGCCTGAGCCTGCCAGGTTTCTCTGTCCATGAAATTCTCCAGGCAAGAATACTGGAGTGGGTAGCCATTCACTTCTCCAGTGGTTTTTGTGTTTATCTTACTTGGAATTTATTGAGGTTCTTGATTCTGTAGACTAAATTTTTTAATGAAATTTGGGAAGTTTGGGGCTCCTATTTCTTCAAATATTCTTTCCTTTTTCTTTCTCTTCCTTCTGAGTCTCATTGCACATATGCTTGATGTTGTCCTATAGGTGTGTTAGCCACAGGAGACAGGGGTTCGATCCTTGGGTTGGGAAGATACCTGGAAGAGGGTGTGGAAACCCACTCTAGTATTCTTGCCTGGAAAATTCCATGGACAGAGGAGCCTGGTGGGCTACAGTCCATGGGGCTGTAAAGAGTGGGACAAGACTAAAGCGACTTAGTGTGCATGTAGGCACGCTGATAGTCCAGTAGTTAAGAATCCACCTGCCATTGCAGGGGACATGGGCTCGATCCCTAGTCTGAGAGGATCCCGCATGTCATGAGGCCACTAAGCCCGTGCGCTCCAACTCCTGCGTACCCTAGAGCTGGCACTCTGTAACAAGAGAAGCCACAGCAATGAGAAGCCCAGACACCACCACTCGAGAGTAGCCCCTGCTTACCATAACTAGAGGAAGCCCAAGCGCAACATTGAAGACCCAGTGCACCCGAAAATTTGAAAATGAAATTTTAAAAAAATCATGAGAAAAATAATAGCAACTTTGAAGTCTTTGCCAAATCATTCTTAAAGTCAGTTTCTATTGACTGGTCTCCCCCCGAGTATGAATCACACTGCTGTTTCTTTGTATGTATTGTAATATTTTGTTGATGATTGGACATTTTAGATAATGTAAAACTCTCAATTTGGATTTTTTTCCCCTGTGGGCGTTTTTTTTCCTTTTCTTTGTTTGTAACTTGTCTGGACTTAAGCTGCATAATCTACCTCTCCTGTGATGTGTTGCCCTGATTTCTCTGCTTAGGTTCTTTTTGAAATTAAAAACATTTATTTTGGCTTCCTAGGAGGTTACCCTGTTGTCTGCATAGTTTGGTAGTTAGACAATAATTGGTCAAAAGTTTGCTCCCATACCACAGGCTGGAATTGTGCAGGGCGGTGTGCTTGGGTTGGAGGGCACTTTTGAGACGTAGGCTCTTTTCAGGACTGCCTCGGCTTAGGTCTTCCGCTCTTCCCTCTTGCATCTCCCTGGTATGCTTGTCCATTCTAGGCAGACAAGCTCTAGTGGCGAGCTCTAGTGGCGAGCTTAGGCCTTCTCTGCTCTCAGTCAGCTGTGGTTCTCTCATTTCCAGATTTCCTGGTTGAATGTTATGTCTGGCCCACTGATCATTCACGCACCCCAGCCACAGTTGCAGTCCCGGGCTCAAGAGCCACATGATCTCATTTGTTTCCTAGCAAGTTTGCTCATTTTTCTGGCATCATGGCCGGTTGTGGGCTCTTGCCCTCTTCCTCCAATCAGGTCAGTCGCTGCTGGCTTTGACAGCCAGCTTCATCCTGGTGAAACTGCTATCCCAACCGCCCTCTGTGAGTGGGGGATACAAACGACCCCAGCCAAGAAGGCTGCTGTCCCCACTTTCTTACCTAAGTTCTGGCTGTTTTTCATAAGTCAGTGCTTCTCAATTTTGTCACCTTTGGTTCATTCCAGAATTTCAAAATGATTATTTTTGACCATTTTGTTCAGTTTTAATTTTATGTGGAGATTTTCCAACCTCCACATTCTCCCACAACTAAAAGTTCAACATTTCAAATCCTCATTTGGCAGTTCAACTCATTTGGCAGTTGGTGTTAATGTTGAGATGTCCCAGTTCAGTATATAATGTCATGGTGTCCCAATGATATCTACCTAGGATTTTAATTTCTTAATCTAGGCAATATAAATTAGATTAAGCTCTTAACATTAATTTATGACATAGTATGTTTAGATATTGTCTTCTTACACCTTTTATTTAGGAAATTATGATGTGATGGCCCCAATGGTTGATATCCTTATGAAACTTTTTCGAAATATGGTGAATGTGAAGATGCCATTTCATCTTACCCTATTAAGTGTGTGCTTCTGCAACCTTAAATCCCGAAATACTGCTAAGAAAGGGACTATTGACTATTATTTAACACCTTCATTATCAACAACTTCACACACTGGAAAGCGCAGTTTTGTAAGTATACTGTTATTGGATTTGTCTAGTTAAATTACAAATATAAATTTGTGTTTCACTGATATAATTTAGAGATTTTGGGGGGATGAGATTTGAATGAGTTACTTATATATATTAGTAGTATCTTTCATATTATGGTTAGTAGCCTTAAGTATATTGTGCTGTGGTCTAAAAATAAAACATAAGCATCACTGGATAAAAGAGAAAACCTTGATAGAGGTACTCTGTTTTGGAACTGTTAAAACATTTTTTAACAGTATATAGGAATATGATGGTGAGTGCATATGAAAATGTTTTCAAATAACTAGAAATCGAATCTTGTTGTCAGTTTATACATAAGCTACCAGCAGCTCCCCCACACCAATGTTTTTGTTCAAGTATTTAAATTTTCTTGGTTTTGAAATTATATTGAATTCTGGTAGCAATATTGATAGAGTATGAATGCTTACTTTATAATTGTAGAAATTAAGAGTATGGTAATAGAGAGGCAGAGTTCAGTCTTAATTTCAAATGATAAAAGAAAATGCTATACAGATGGCCATTCTGTAAACTTTTGTTTACCAAATGTGGGATGATTTAAAAAATAATCTTTTACTAAATTATTTATGCCTACCATTAACTCTTAATTTAAATGTTTTTGTTATTTTCTTTATTTTTATTGTTAGTATAATTTTAGTAATATTTTTTTATTACATTTAAGCCTATAGTGAGAACAGAATAGTGTTATGGAAATACTGAATTAGTGCTCTCTTCAAAGTACTTTTTTTCAGTGACCCTTATTATTAACTGAAATTTTAAAAGATGTTTACTTTTTAAAATTAGTCTGTAGAATGAGGATTAAAGGCCTTTAACTCACAGTAGTGTTACAGGTGTAAACACAAGTGAAAGTACCTTGTTCGTGTCTGGCACACAATAGGTGCTCAGTCAATACGTTGGCACAAATCTCTTCTGCTTTTACTTTTTTGAAATTACTGTTGTGTTGATGTTTCTTGAATTATATTTGACTATCTATACACTTTTTATGGTGCTTAAAACTAGAGGGAAAATTATGCACATTAAGATGGAAGATGTTTTAAAATTTTTATTTCAGGTACATATAGAAGAATGTTACATTTTATAAATGATATCGGATTTTTACCGTAGAAGTATTTTTTTTCTTTCTGTTAAATGTTACACTTCAAAGTAGAGAATTTTAGAAAACCAGTCCTTGATCCTATCTGTGCACATACATGTTTTAGATAGAGTCATTGGTGAGTCATCATTTGCATAGGCCACCATTCTGTTATCCTCACAACTGGAAGTTTGAATACATGATTGTTAAGGTCCTCTCCGGGTCTCTAGATACATACCTATCTTCTGGCTCAGTGCTGTCTAGGAAGGAAGCCCTCTTCCTGGAACAGTGAGCAAAGGTCCACAGAGCAGTGTGACTAATTGTGGTGGATTAATCATTTCTAGTTGTTTGGAACTGGCCGGAAGGACTGAAGTTATGGAGCAGGATAGAAGCATATTGGTTCCATAATAGCTACACTTAGACTTCAGCAGCATGAATATTTAAAAGATATCAGACACCTAAATTACTCTGTTATCCTTACATTCTAGAAAATGAAAGACTGTCATATGGAGGATTTTTCTAAAGACAAGCAAACAAATCGGGATTTTCTATCAACTGGAAGGATTGAAAGTACAAGAACTGGGGAGTCTCCACCAGATCCCACAAATTCTTCTAAAGAAAAAGACAGTAATGAATTTCCCCTCTCCTTACTTCCTGAGGATATTGACCAAGAAGTCTTTAAGCAGCTTCCTGTAGATATTCAAGAAGAAATCCTTTCTGGAAAATCTCGAGAAAAAGTTCAAGGAAAAGGAAGTTTGAGTTGTCCATTACATGCTTCTAGAGGAGTATTGTCTTTCTTTTCTATGAAACAAAAACAGGATAGTTCCTTAAATCCTAAAGATCATGTACCCAGTAGCAAACAGGTCTCCTCTGTATCTCCCTGTGAACCAGGAACATCAGGCGGTAGCAGTTCCTCGTATGTGTCTAGCCAAAAAGATTATTCACATTATTTAGACAGTAGCTTAAAAGATGAACGAATGAGTCAAGGACCTAAAGAATCTCAAGGATTCCACTTTTCAAATACAAACCCTGCTGTATCTGTTTTCCATTCATTTCCAAATTTGCAGAGTGAGCAACTTTTCTCCAAAAACCGCATGACAGACAGCCATAAGCAACCAGTGGCCACAGTCTCTCGTCATGAAGGACTTAAGGAAAATAGAGAGCAAGAGTCTCCCGATGAGAAAATTACTTTTCCTTCTGACATTGATCCTGAAGTTTTCTATGAACTGCCTGAAGAGGTACAGAAAGAACTGTTGGCTGATTGGAAGAGAACGGGATCAAATTTCCACACTGTACATAAATGAGCGTGCTCCAAAAAAGGGAAAGACCATTTTTCTCAGATTAACAGTTTATTAAGCTTTTCTAAATTAAACACTAATACTTTCAATAATGTAGAAACGTAATGTGAAATGTTCCGGATAAAGCAAACATAGTTATGGGAAGAAATTCTGGCACAAAGCATAAAAATATAACAGAAATAATGTAAAATATTACCTTCCTCTCATTCCTAACGTGTTTTATATTGCTTTTCAATAAAAAGAATATCATGATCAGCATTAGTATATTTTCCATACATCATGGAAACATTGGGAGGAAGATATATATGACTATGTATAAAAAATAGAGTAGCCAAATCATTGCTATACTAGAGCAAAGAACAGGGCTTTTTCCTATGAAGTACAGAGTTGCTCAAGAAATTCGCCTCATTAGGAAATAGCCATAAAAAAATTCTATTGCCAGCTAAGCTGCTAAAAATGCATAGGTCTTGGTACTATGTACCATTTGATAAGTTGATTTTTTTAAAAATACCAAAGCAGTGTATATTCAATTAATGCTCCTTAGTATACCTAGACCCTACCACAATTCCTGGCACACAGAGGGTGCTCAATAAATACTGAATGGATGAGCTGTGTGGCACAGGCCCCATGCGGAATTGGGTGGTGGAATAAGATATGTTGTAAAGAACTAGAAGGAACTGTCCATACAAGTTGATTAAGGGAAGGATGACACCAGAAATTCAAAGTGATCTGTCTTTAGGACTGTCAGATAATAGAAGTCCACTTCCTCTGGCCCGTCTGTAAGGTTTAAAAAAAGCAAGGGATTGGATGTGTTTGAATCTTCTCTACAATTTTGTAGATGAAGATTTAGAGATGAGATTAAGGCTATCATACCCCAACAGATACACACAGTGACTACATTGATGGTATCTGCTGTTTCCCATTGTTGTTGTCCCTTTTTGCCTTCCAGATTAAAAATTGGATATAAGATTGTGGACATTTTATAATTTGCAAGGCATAGAGGATGTTTCTAGAAGACTCCAAAGTATGGCTCAGCGCTGGTCTGGAGCAGCTCTGTGATTATGTAGGTTAACATCATATCAGTGTTAATCCACTGATTGAGATTTATTATGAGCATTTATTATCACATTTAGATTTATTATGAGCATCTGAGTATTATTCACTTTCAAATATAGGTAAGCATTCTTTCTAGATGTCACCAAGTTCCATTAGTCAAAGTATGCATTTGTAATTATTGCAAAGTAAAATGTTGCACTAATCAATAATTATGAAAGCTATATACTGGAGACAACAATTTTCAGTTATTGAGTAGGAAAAGGTATTGACAGTTAATATGAATGTTGAGGTGGTGCAAATACTCGATAGCTTTATGGTAAACATTCTTTCTGCGTCAACAAAAAAATGTGTGGTTATTTGTTTTGTGGCATTATTTTGTTAATAGGTTAACTACTACAAAATTCAAGAAGTGGGGAGTTGTCACCAACCAACAAATGCCTGAAAATGTGCTTTTGGCTTCAGTAGGGAGTTGAGAAAACTGTTAGCTGAGGCTGGAAGAATGATGAGGAAGTTGCTTTATTAAAAAGCTTTTATGAAACGTTTGATAAAACAGCTGTGTATGGTATCTTGGAAAACAAAGCATACCTAATGAAAGGTCATGTATGGATGTGAGAGTTGGACTGTGAGGAAGGCTGAGCGCCGAAGAATTGATGCTTTTGAACTGTGGTGTTGGAGAAGACTCCTGAGAGTCCCTTGGACTGCAAGGAGATCCAGCCAGTCCATTCTGAAGGAGATGAACCCTGGGATTTCTTTGGAAGGAATGATGCTAAAGCTGAAACTCTAGTACTTTGGCCACCTCATGCAAAGAGTTGACTCATTGGAGAAGACTGATGCTGGGAGGGATTGGGGGCAGGAGGAGAAGGGGACGACCAAGGATGAGATGGCTGGATGGCATCACAGACTCAATGGATGGGAGTTTGAGTGAACTCCAGGAGTTGGTGATGGACAGGGAGGCCTGGCGTGCTGCGATTCATGGGGTCGCAAAGAGTTGAACACTGAGTGACTGAACTGAACTGAACTGAATGAAAGGTCGTCTCCAGGCAAAATGTCTAAAGCGCCACCTGGTGGCTTTCAGCTCTATGGGTTAAAGTACTACATGCAAGAAGAGTGGAGCTTTAGAGGGGAGAGACGGGTAGGTTGCAAGCAGAAATTAAAGGAAACACAGAGAACCAGAACTACTAAAGTGGAAAACTTGCCATCTTACTCTCCAGCCACCCGGGTTAACAAGGGGGCAAAGTGAGCTGTGAGCATATGTCAAACATCGAGATTAGCAGTCTCACTTCCGCACCTCTTGCATTCATGCTCCTTTACCACGTGACTTAACAGTTTCCCTAAAAAGGCAGGTTTTATTTCCTTGCTTATAGATTATGAGTTTAGCCAAGTGACATGGTTTGCCACTGGGATGTTAGGCTTGAAAAAGCACGTGAGGTTTTTTCCACTTCCTTCCTTGCTCCTTTGCCTTCATTGTGAGAACAGCTCCATCTCCACTGGAGGATGGAGACTCAGGAAGCAGAGTGATGTCACTCCAGTTGTTCCAGCCCAGGCCATCCTTTTTCAGATGACCCACAGCCAGTGCCAGACTTGGGATAAATAAAGTTAATTGTATGCCTCTGAGGTTTTGTGATTGTCTGTTATACATCATTATTGTAGCAATTGATATAATTTACAGTAATGTACAGAAGTCACCTTAATTTATGAAAAAGATAAAGTATGTGAAGAAAGCATTAGTGAAAAAAAGTGGCAGTGGAAAACATTTTATTCAGTTAAATCCTAAAACAACCTTCAAGTGGAGGACAAAGTTGAAAGCAACTTACTAAAACAATTATTATAGATTGCTATTTTTAAAAAAGGATTTTTTATGTTTGTCAAAGACCCTAAATCAAAGTTCATTCTGAAGAAACCCATATAACTGAAAAAACTCCCAGAATTTATGTACAAAGAAGTTCAGTCACTCAGTTGTGTCTGACTCTTTGTGACCCCATGAATTGCAGCATGCCAGTCCTCCCTGTCCATGACCAACTCCCGGAGTTCACTCAAACTCATGTCCATTGAGTCGGTGATGCCATCCAGCCATCTCATCCTCTGTCGTCCCCTTCTCCTCCTGCCCCCAATCCCTCCCAGCATCAGGGTCTTTTCCAATGAGTCAACTCTTTGCATGAGGTGGCCAAAGTACTGGAGTTTCTGCTTTAGCATCATTCCTTCCAAAGAAATCCCAGAGTTGATCTCCTTCAGAATGGACTGGTTGGATCAAGAGTCTTCTCCAACACCACAGTTCAAAAGCATCAATTCTTTGGCGCTCAGCTTTCTTCACAGTCCAACTCTCACATCCATACGTGACCAGTGGAAAAACCATAGCCTTGACTAGATGGACCTTTGTTGGTAAAGTAATATCTCTGCTTTTTAATATGCTATCTAGGTTGGTCATAACTTTCCTTCCAAGGAGTTCAGTTCAGTTCAGTCGCTCAGTCGTGTCTGACTCTTTGCGACCTCATGTATCGCAGCACGCCAGGCCTCCCTGTCCATCACCATCTCCTGGAGTTCACTCAAACTCATGTCCATTGAGTCTGTGATGCCATCCAGCCATCTCATCCTCTGTCGTCCCCTTCTCCTCCTGCCCCCAATCCCTCCCAGCATCAGAGTCTTTTCCAATGAGTCAACTCTTCGCATGAGGTGGCCAAAGTACTGGAGTTTCAGCTTTAGCATCATTCCTTCCAAAGAAATCCCAGGGCTCATCTCCTTCAGAGTGGACTGGTTGGATCTCCTTGCAGTCCAAGGGACTCTCAGGAGTCTTCTCCAACACACAGTTCGAAAGCATCAATTCTTCGGCGCTCAGCCTTCTTCACAGTCCAACTCTCACATCCATACATGACCACAGGAAAAATCATAGCCTTGACTAGATGGACCTTAGTCGGCAAAGTAACATCTCTGCTTTTGAAGATACTATCTAGGTTGGTCATAACTTTTCTTCCAAGGAGTAAGCGTCTTTTAATTTCATGGCTGCAGTCACCATCTACAGTGATTTTGGAGCCCCAAAAAATAAAGTCTGACACTGTTTCCACTGTTTCCCCATCTATTTCCCATGAAGTGATGGGACCAGGTGCCATGATCTTTGTTTTCTGAATGTTGAGCTTTAAGCCAACTTTTTCACTCTCCTCTTTCACTTTCATCAAGAGGCTTTTCAGCTCCTCTTCACTTTCTGCCATAAGGGTGGTGTCATCTGCATATCTGAGGTGATTGATATTTCTCCCAGCAATCTTGATTCCAGCTTGAGTTTCTTCCAGTCCAGCGTTTCTCATGATGTACTCTGCATAGAAGTTAAATAAGCAGGGTGACAATATACAGACTTGACATACTCCTTTTCCTATTTGGAACCAGTCTGTTGTTCCATGCCCAGTTCTAACTGTTGCTTCCTGACCTGCATACAGATTTCTCAAGAGGCAGGTCAGGTGGTCTGGTATTCCCATCTCTTTCAGAATTTTCCACAATTTATTGTGATCCACCCCGTCAAAGGCTTTGGCATAGTCACTTTCTTCAAGAGGCTTTTTAGTTCCTCTTTACTTTCTGCCATAAGGGTGGTGTCATCTGCCTATCTGAGGTTATTGATATTTCTCCTGGGAATTTTGATTCCAGCTTGTGCTTCTTCCAGCCCAGCGTTTCTCATGATGTACTCTGCATAGAAGTTAAATAAGCAGGGTGACAATATGCAGCCTTGACGTATCATATGTGCCACTTGAACCTGTGTGGTGAAGGTGTACAATATAGTGTCTTCAGGTATCTTTTAGAAGCTGACAAAACTGAGAAATTATTTTTTCCTGCACCCTGTCAAACTTTAAAATGTGGACTTCAGAAAAATTTAAGCAAAATTATAATATCTTTTGATAAAACTTCAAATTTATCGTTCTATCCCAGTTCATCCTACGATGGTGGTAATAGGAGAGACCTTGATTTGGACAGATTCTGATTTTAATACTCATCTATTTGATCAAAATGTATATTTAATTCAATGTACTTATATTTTTATAGAATTTAAAATTATAAATTTATTCTGTTCAGTATCTCAAGATGTGAAAGACATCTAGGGTGAAACTCATTTTTGTTGGTAGTGGATGCAGTTTTATATTTCACAGAGTCTTGGTACTTTTTCTGGCTTGTGAGATTAACTGCATATACTGGTATTGTTTGCTTTCTGATGTTGCAGAGAGCTCACGTTAGTGAAATGTCAGCTCTGCTGTATTGTTTTTGCTTTCATTATTTGCATTTTCAGTCCTTAGTTGCTTTATAGAAATCTTTTAAAGTCATTTCTCCATTTTCCAGGGATTTTTTTCCTTCATTAAAACTATCAATTTAAACACACCCATAGAAAACCCAATTTTCAAAATATACTGAAAGCCAACAGTCACTTTCAGAACTTCCACATTGTGGAACTTGTTCTTGCTCCTCAGAATGACATGTATGATGTATGTGCCTCAGGACTCTTTCATAAAGGGCCAGGTGTGACACTGGAGTCAAAGTACACAGTATATATTAGTAATTAGTGATTTCCTTTTTTGAGAAAAGAATATAAATAGAAGCTGCACTATTTTATTTCTGCACTCCAGTGGAACCCCACCCCCACCCCTCTTGCTTTTTCTACCACAGGTGGTGGAATACCTTTAAATAGCAAGCATGTGTTCCACGTGTTCCACTCTTGGCTAATAAGATGTGAGCATCTTTGACTAAATGAGGGGGTTTCCAAAAAAGCTACTGTAACAGGGTGAAATCAAGTAAAATGTCTTAGCTTTTACCCTTCTATGTCCTGCTTGTAACACTGGGGCAGAAAGGAGCTGCAGGCAAAGCAGAATTGATGTAGAGAGCCTCCCCGGTCTCAAGTATCACTAGTTTTGTGCTGTGCATTCCCAGACTTCTTGTCTGAGAGCTGACTGGTGAGCAGCCCTTCCTTGAACTAGCTGGTAATTCATGGTGCTGCCAGGTGGGGCTGAAAGCTCATTTTGCCACTGGCTGTCACTGCCACCACCCCGGCTGGGATACCAAGGCTCCGAACCTGCCTCTGCCGGTGAAGGTGGACAGGGAGCTCCTGCTCAACCTTGCAGATGCCAGGAGGTGGGGCGGCTGTGGTTTTTAGGTTGCTGTTTGGCTACAGTTCTATGGACCAGCCTTCTGTGTGTGGACACTGCTACATGAGGAGCAGAGTAACAGGCTCTTTCCTAAAGTCTCCCCCACCTCTTCTGATTTCTACCTGCCGTTAAGCAGTGCCAGGTTGGAGGCTTCTGCAGCATCCCGTTTCGAATATACAGATGGTAATAAGGGAACCCAGAGAACTCTCTGCTAGGACATTCCTCAGGTTCCCAGGTCCTTGACCAGTTTGCAGCCTTCTTTCCATCTAAGCTGGAGTCTTCCTATGCTTGTCTGGTGAGTGCACGGTCTTCTAGTTTTAGGAGGAAAGACTTGGGAGGAATGGGCTGCTACATTCTGGCCAGACCAGAAATTGATTCATGATTCAGCTCCTGATGCCAGATTGTTGTTGTTTGGTCACTGTTGGGGGCCTTTAATGGACCGGGACCTGGCGGTCTGGAGGCGACGATAAGAAAGTGAAAGAGAAAGAGAAAAAGAGGCGGATACTCCTTGTTTTGTGCAGAAAACTGACAAAGTCCTTAACACAGGACTTAAGTCTCTCATGAAGGCAACGGGTGCCCTCTTGAGGAGAGGGGTAAAGGCACAGGGCACCTTCTCGAGAGAGTCTTAGAAGCCCGGGCAGGAGAGTGAGCAAGATGGGTCTCTGCGCTCCAAGGAATCAGCCAAAGAGAGCAAGAGAGAAAGAAAGAAAGAAAGAAAGATATGGGGACCCAAGCTCTTATGGAGCAAAGTTTCTTTAATGATTTTTCTGAGTATATATAGGCTGTAGTACAAGAAGTTTCTTTCATCAATGATAAAGATCAGAAAACCAAACGTACAGTAACCGTTACCAAGGGAAGAAGGGATGATGATCACAAGGTCAGGAGACAATCCATACCTCAAGAAAGAGGATCAGGACTGAGCAGTTTTGTCATAAAGAGATTGTTTACTAAAGGAGATTCAAGCCTGTCTCACACAATGACCCCAGGTCCTGGGAGCAGCGTGCTGTTCCGCTTAAAAAGAAACAAAGGACTTGTGAGAAACAGCACGCAGGATCCTCCTGTTAAACATTCCTGGACAGGTCACTAAGAGGTGTCCGAGATTTTTGTGACCTCATGAATAGCAGCCCGCTAGGCTTTTCTGTCCATAGGATTTCCCAGGCAAGAAAACTGAAGTGAGTTGCCATGCAATCCTCCAGGGGATCTACCTGACCCAGGGGTTGAACCAGCGTCTCCAATTGGTAGCTGGATTCTTTACCACTGATTCAGTAGGGAAGCCTGCACATTCCAGACATCAACTGTCAAACATTCTAGCGACTTATTTTCAATTTTTACGTTCATGTTTCCTACAGTTATCGGTTTATGCAGTAAGTAAAACAATTTAACGGAGAAAACGATGGCACCCCACTCCAGCACTCTTGCCGGGAAAATCCCATGGACGGAGGAGCCTGGTGGGCTGCAGTCCATGGGGTCGCGAAGAGTCAGACATGACTGAACGACTTCCCTTTCACTTTTCAATTCACGCATTGGAGAAGGAAATGGCAACCCACTCCAGTGTTCTTGCCTGGAGAATCCCAGGGACGGGGGAGCCTGGTGGGCTGCCGTCTATGGGGTTGCACAGCCGGACACGGCTGAAGTGACTTAGCAGCAGCAATAGCAGCAAAACAATTCAAAGTATATTTTAATCTTTAATTAATGCTGACTTCTGATTGTATATGCTTTCTTACTGATGCTTTTTGCAGAGAATTTTCCAGGGGAAAAAGCAAAAGATAAAAGTGCATTAAGAACCCTTGTTATTTAACATTATTCTTATATGAGATTAAAAACTATATTTAATGCTGTTGTCTTGTACAACTGTGTGGTCTTATTTTCACAAAGTACCTTCAGTAATTTGTTCAAGAATACTGTTTAGAAGAGTGTCACAGTATTTATGCGTATTGACTTAAAAGCAAAAGGCTGTAACTGCCACACATGATTTTAAATGGCCTCATTTCTTCTTTAGGAATGATGAATGCCCATTATGATGATATCCACGTCTTGATGAAATTTTTTGTGTCTTTATTCCATCTTTTACATTGAGCATGAAGCTTACTAAATTGGAAGGCATGGTTGCTTCAATTATTGATGGGGCCAATTTTCCTCTCATTTCTGTCTGAACAAACATCACTAGTTTGGAATATGTTGGATTCCTGTAAACAAAGGAAGAGTTAAAAAATATAAAGAATTTTTAAGTTTATCTGTTGAATTTAAAGTTTATAAGGAGCAGGATTCTTATTTACCATTGATTGCCAACACTGTGCTTATGACGGGAAATAGTGACTGAAGGAAGGAAAAAACGTGGAATGATTGGCACACTCAAAATTATTTTACATAAAAATATTAAGTAGTCAAACTATATCTTAAAGTCTTCAGTTTTAGTTATCATTTCTTTCTTGTCATTTATCGACTTTTTAAAATTATAAAAGTAATATATGCTTATGAAAATTTAAACAGTAAAGCATTTTCATAATTCCCCTTCATTCTGTTCCCCAGTCACTATTTATAGTGTTGACTGTATCTTTTCAGATTATTATCTATGGATATACAAAGATAACATGTGTGTGCACATATGTTTATGTACCCTATATACATGTACATATACATTCTTACTTTTGCAAAAATGAGACATTTATTTTTCTGGAACTAGTTTCATTTTCCTCTTAGTATGATACATGCACCTCTGTGTCTATACAGATCAGCTTATTGTTTTTAATGATTGCATATGGTATTTCATATTCTATTAACCAGTCCTCTGTTGACTATCATGGAGTTATTTCTTACTTTTTGCCACAATAAATAAAGCTGTAATAAAACATCTTGTAATATATCCATTTGCACCTCTAGAGATATTTATATTGAGTTTCTAGGTCAATGTTTTTGTGTATTTAACATTTTGAAATGTTATCTCCAAGAAGACTGTAGTATTTTATATTCTAACCCAGTGAACTTCAAACTAGAGGATATGAAGACTTTCCAAGGGGTATGAGAGGCTGAATAACATTTAAGGGAATACGATTTCAAATCTCTGACTTCCATGTACCTTTTCCTTAAACTGATCTGAGAATATATCTCTGATGGACATGCCAGCTTTTGTTCCACCAGCCTGATCACACCAGCCTTCTTTATAGAACCTTCTGCTTTATAGAACCAAGGGATGTCTCTCATCTCCCCCAACTAAGACTGAATAGTACTAAGGTGCTTTATCCTGGCATATAAATATAAACATGAGTTGCTGAAGGAAAAATTCAATCAATTGGAAGTGAGTTAAGAAAGTGAATGACGGATGACGGTAATAAAACCTTACCATGTCAATTCTTCCCTTTAAATAAAATTTAAGAATCTAATTGAGTTGTCAGCTGACAAGTCATTACAAACAATTTTTTATTATAGGTCACTATGTAACATGGAATATAACTCAAAAGAATGTCAAGGGATTGCATGATGGCACTAGCGTTCTACTCTCCATTTTAACCCGCCTGTTCATGTGAACAAAGTTTCCTACACTTACGTTCATAAAAATGCACAGTAGAAGTAGACTTGATGTTGTTCTATCTGATGGGATATCTAGAGTAGGCCTTTTGTCCCACGTTTTTTAGTTAAGTGAGTGTAAGTGATAGAAGCATGGACTCTCAAACCAGAATGTATAGTTTGAAGCTGAGCTTTGCTGTTATCTATGTGTAACCTTGAGAAAATTACTTAATTTCTCTGGGTTTCCATTTTCTTTTCTGAAAAATGGGGATAGTAAGAGGACTACTTTATGGAGTTCTTGTGAAGATCAAATAGTTGACACTTGGTATCTGTAAATTGTAACAATGTATCAGTTCAGTTCAGTTCAGTCTCTCAGTCGTGTCTGACTCTTTGAGACCCCATAAATTGCAGCACGCCAGGCCTCCCTGTCCATCACCAACTCCTGGGGTTTATCCTAACTCAAGTCCATTGAGTTAGTGATGACATCCAACCATCTCATTCTCTGTCGTCCCCTTCTCCTCCTGCCCTCGATCTTTCCCAGCATCAGAGTCTTTCCAAATGAGTCAGCTCTTTGCATCAGGTGGCCAAAGTATTTAAGTTTCAGCTTCAACATCATTCTTTCCAATGAACACCCAAGACTGATCTCCTTTAGGATGGACTGGTTGGATCTCCTTGCAGTCCAAGCAACTCTCGAGAGTCTTCTCCTGCACCACAGTTCAAAAGCATCAATTATTCGGTGCTCAGCTTTCTTTATAGTCCAACTCTCACATCCATACATGACCACTGGAAAAACCATAGCCTTGACTAGATGGACCTTTGTTGGCAAAGTAACGTCTCTGCTTTTCAATATGCTGTCTAGGTTGTCATAACTTTCCTTCCAAGGAGTAATAAGCGTCTTTTAATTTCATGGCTGCAGTCACCATCTGCAGTGATTTTGGAGCCCCCCCAAATAAAGTCTGACACTGTTTCCACTGTTTCCCTATCTATTTGTCATGAAGTGATGGGACCAGTTGCCATGATCTTCGTTTTCTGAATGTTAAGCTTTAAGCCAACTTTTTCACTCTCCTCTTTCACTTTCATCAAGAGGTTCTTTAGTTCTTCTTCACTTTCTGCCATAAGGGTGATGTCATCTGTATATCTGAGGTGATTGATATTTCTCCTGGCAATCTTGATTCCAGCTTGTGCTTCCTCCAACCCAGCATTTCTCTTGATGTACTCTGCATAGAAGTTAAATAAGCAGGGTGACAATATACAGGCTTGAAGTACTCCATTTCCTATTTGGAACTAGTCTGTTGTTCCATGTCCAGTTCTAATTGTTTCCTCCTAACCTGCATATAGGTTTCTCAAAAGACAGGTCAGGTGGTCTGATATGCCCATCTCTTTCAGAATTTTCCACAGTTTGTTGTGATTCACACAGTCAAAGGCTTTGGCATAGTCAATAAAGCAGAAATAGATGTTTTTCTGGAATTCTCTTGCAATCATCCAGCAGATGTTGGCAATTTTATCTCAGGTTCCTTTGCCTTTCCTAAAACAAGCTTGAACATCAGGAAGTTCACGGTTCATATATTGCTGAAGCCTGGCTTGGAGAATTTTGAGCATTACTTTACTAGCGTGTGAGATGAGTGCAATTGTGTGGTAGTTTGAACATTCTTTGGCATTGCCTTTCTTTGGGATTGGAATGAAAACTGACCTTTTCCAGTCCTGAGGCCACTGCTGAGTTTTCCAAATTTGCTGGCATATTGAGTGCAGCACTTTCACAGCATCATCTTAGGATTTCAAATAGCTCAACTGGAATTCCATCACCTGCACTAGCTTTGTTCGTAGTGATGCTTTCTCAGGCCCCCTTGACTTCACATTCCAGGATGTCTGGCTCAAGGTGAGTGATCACACTATCGTGATTATCTGGGTCGTGTAGATCTTTTTTGTACAGTTTTTCTGTGTATTCTTGCCACCTCTTCTTAATATCTTCTGCTTCTTTTAGGTCTTTGCTGTTTCTCTCCTTATTGTGCCCATCTTTGCATGAAATGTTCCCTTGGTATCTCTAATTTTCTTGAAGAGATCTCTAGTCTTTCCTAGTCTATTGTTTCCCTCTGTTTCTTTGCACTGATCACTGAGGAAGGCTTTCTTACATCTCCTTGCTATTCTTTGGAACTCTGCATTCAAATGGGTTTATCTTTCCTTTCCTCCTTTGCTTTTCACTTCTCTTCTTTTCATAGCTATTTGTAAGGCCTCGCCAGACAGCCATTTTGCTTTTTTGCATTTCTTTTTCTTGGGGATGGTCTTGATCCCTGTCTCCTGTACAGTGTCATGAACCTCATTCCATAGTTCATTGGGCACTCTGTCTATCAGATGTAGTCCCTTAAATCTATTTCTCACTTCTACTGTATAATCATAAGGGATTTGATTTAGGTCATACCTGAATGGTCTAGTGGTTTTCCCTACTTTCTTCAATTTAAATCTGAATTTGGGAATAAGGAGTTCATGATCCGAGCCACAGTCAGCTCCTGGTCTTGTTTTTGCTGACTGTATAGAACTTCTCCATCTTTGGCTGCAAAGAATACAATCAATCTGATTTTGGTGTTGACCATCTGGTGATGTCCATGTGTAGAGTCTTCTCTTGTGTTGTTGGAAGAGGGTGTTTGCTTTGACTAGTGTGTTTTCTTGGCAAAACTCTATTAGCCTTTGCCCTGCTTCATTCTGTACTCCAAGGCCAAATTTGCCTGTTACTCCAGGCATTTCTTGACTTCCTACTTTCGTATTCCAGTCCCCTATAATGAAAAGGACATCGTTTTTGGGTGTTAGTTCTAAAAGGTCTTGTAGGTCTTCACAGGACTGTTCAGCTTCTTCAGCGTTAGATACTTAGGGTCACAGAAATTAAAACAAATTTTAAAAATTAGGTACTTATTCGTATAGAGGTATGATAGAAAATAAACAGTGATTGATAAAAGAACCCAAAGCATAAACACTGAATGACAAAAGAACCCAAAGCATAAACACTGATAAAAGAACCCAAAGCATAAAATATATTTGGATAAAACTATACAAGGGAAAAAGAGTAAAAATATCAGATCAAGGAGAAAAGAAATGATATAATATTTCTGACTCTTAAAGGTTATATGTATTTTGAAACTGATAATGTAGTGGTAGGTTTCAAGTTGTTACGATATTTAGGTTCTGATGAATGCACTTAAAAGGGTGATACAAACATTTTTTTAAAGTGTCAAGATTTATAGTATGCTGGAAATTTCACCCTCTTGATATAATGCTATGCAAAATTTTAATATCAACTTAAAAATGTGCAAGGCAATATATGACTTTACAAAATTCTCTTAGAGGGGTTTGAAGACCACTGCTCCAACCAACCGTATGAGCATCTATTTTCTTAAACCCTTTTCCATGCAGAGTTTAGACTATTTTTACATTGTTGTAAATGGCTGGACTTATTAGCAATTTGTATGGCCTTATATCTCTATGTGAATTTACTAGGACTTTACACACTTAACAAAGCTTTTTCAAGATTTATTGGAGAGTACGCTTACTGTAGATAATATGTTTTATAAATTTACTATAGGACTTGAGCTGCACAGAAGGAAAAGGTACAGAAGAATCACTTTTTTGTCAGTATCCTTCTCCAGCAGGTTGCTAGGCAGAGTTCCCACTCTGGGTAGAATATCTAAATTAGTTTTTCTCTCCTTTTTTTTCTTTTTGCAGTGGAAAGGGAATGGTGACAAGGTACAAGAAGGGGACTTTACCCGTGAAGCACACTTTAGGTGGTGTAACTTCCCAACCAGAGTCCCCACTAGCAGCTGATTCACCTACCTGATACGGAGTAATAATTTTTCCCTTGTTTTATCCTTTCCTGCTGTGGAGAATACAGTCTTGGCTATATGATCAAAACTGATAGATGGGGAGAAACACTACATCGTCATCGTCATCATCTGAACCAATGACCCTGCCCATCAATGTAGATATTTGTGGATTCCTTTCAGTTCTCTAATTCAGTAGAAAATACTAAGGAATATGGGTCTAAATGTCATTTTATCTTGACTTCCTTCACAGACACGTTTTTCTCCTACTGAGTGGTTTACATCTGACCAATATAAAGTTTTACATGTCGTTTTCGGTGCCAGTATCTTTTATTAAATGTAAAGTCATTTAGCAAATATGTAAGGAAGCTGTAGAGTAATATATAATGAATTAATATGTATGTGCATTTACAGAATATGTGTATTGGATGTCACCATCTTATCCAGTGGCTGGCCACCTGTGGGCAGAGACTCATCTCTAATTTCTCCAGCTCTTCCCTCTCTGAATTTACCTACTGGGTGGCTTATTCTGCAGGTATCTGTTCACAGTAAGTAGTCCATTGGAAAGAATATATTCAAAGTAAAGCATGATTCATTGCTGATAAATGGAACTATTATACTTCTAGAGAAATTTATTTTTCATTTGCAAAAATCCTTTAATAATTCACAGAAGTGACTAATGGAGAAACACAAGCATCAGGGTAAGGTTAACTGGAGGGCACGATGATGTCTCTGAACATGTGACTAGTGCCAGAAACCGCAAATTATACTTTACAGGGAATTATCTATTCTGATTATACTTAAGATGAAAAATACTTGAAAAATTATTTTAAAAATTGTATTTAGGGGCATTTTTTTTCCCCCACAACAGGATATACCAGAAAATATTTCTGGTGAGTTAGTTAGCAAGTTACAAACTGAACTAAAAAATGGTTAAACAATAAATATATGGAAATGACACTTACTCTTGCACAGGTAAACATATATAGCCACAAGCATGGTTATAACCTCGGATGTAACTTGAGGATGGAGGATATGCTGGAAAATCCACACTAGTAGCTAAGTGATCAAAAGAAACATTAAAATGAAACCTATGTCACAAAGATGAAAAATTCTGTTTCCAGTAGCATATTTTCAAAAATGCGTGACACAGCATTTGATTTGACACTGACATTAATTTTAACATAGGTATGCACGTTTGCACACTTGAGTGTGTACACAGGCCAAAAATGAAAAAGTCCCATGCTACAAGTACTAGCATGAAAAAGGATCACTGCTGTCCTCTCCAACTTTTTCATGCTAGCACTTCTCAAGATGCTGCTACCTTTTACATACAGGAAGAGCTGTTAAAAGTATGATTTATTTACTTTCTGAGATCTGAAGCAGAAGTTACAAAGAAAAAGACTAATCTACTAGGATAGATTGTTTAGGTTTATCATTTTTAAAATAAAACATTTGATGTGTTATTTAGCCTGTCAATGGAGGCAGTTTAAATGCTCTTTTCTGCCAATTCCCTGTAGCTAACTTCACTGTATGATTAAAAATCAGTAGATTTTGTTTTAGGAGTTATGCAGTGTAGCTGCAGTACTGCATGTGAAGGGAGAAGGGAGAAGATCTGATTATCATCACGTTTATGGTAATTATAGATACTCTTCCTAAAACCATTTTAAAATATGTATTTCTTTAGTCTGTGCAACTGAATCCTGCTCATCAGAGAATTTTCCTATATGATTTTAATATACATAATCACTTCAGTAGGAAATACAACATTAAGCTCTAGTTAGGAGACAAAATGTGGGAAATGTGTATGCATTTCCCATTTTCATGATCTGTTCCATCATCTTAATAGAGCCAGTGATGTTGGCAAAATGGTACTGCCAGAATTGATATTAACATATTTTTTCTCTGTTTAAAATATGGAGATTATATTTGTCTTTTTTTTTTAAAAATTTTGTTACATTCCACAAACAAGTATGGGTCTTTTGTGAGGCACACAGTGTGGTAGTTAGCACAGATTCTGGAAAATCAGAAAGACTTGAGCTGCTGATTAGCTATGTAACTTGATTTCTGTGAACTTCAGTTTCCTCACTGGTGAGAAAATGAATGCAAAACATTTAGCTAAAAGCAAAGTACACAGTAAGCTAAACAACAGTGGAAACATTAAGAAGAAAACTATCAGTGTTCATCAAAAACTCATTCAAAGAAAATCACTTAAAAGCAAATTCAGTAGTGATCACTGAATAACTGATTATAACTATTCATGGATTTTATCCTCTATACTTCTTTTTGACCTTCCCTCTGACCATCAAAAATGAGACACAAATAGAATGGTTTCAAGATAGACAATAAAAGATCAATAAGACATTTGACTGTGTGGATCACAATAAACTGTGGAAAATTCTGAAAGAGATGGGAATACCAGACCACCTGACCTGCCTCTTGAGAAATCTGTATGCAGGTCAGGAAGCAACAGTTAGAACTGGACATGGAACAACAGACTGGTTCCAAATAGGAAAAGGAGTATGTCAAGTCTGTATATTGTCACCCTGCTTATTTAACTTCTATGCAGAGTACATCATGAGAAACGCTGGACTGGAAGAAACTCAAGCTGGAATCAAGATTGCTGGGAGACATATCAATCACCTCAGATATGCAGATGACACCACCCTTATGGCAGAAAGTGAAGAGGAGCTGAAAAGCCTCTTGATGAAAGTGAAAGAGGAGAGTGAAAAAGTTGGCTTAAAGCTCAACATTCAGAAAACAAAGATCATGGCATCCGGTCCCGTCACTTTATGGGAAATAAATGGGGAAACAGTGGAAACAGTGGCTGACTTTATTTTTTTGGGCTCCAAAATCACTGTAGATGGTGACTGCAGCCATGAAATTAAAAGACGCTTACTCCTTGGAAGAAAAGTTATGACCAACCTAGATAGCATATTGAAAAGCAGAGACATTACTTTGCCGACTAAGGTCCATCTAGTCAAGGCTATGGTTTTTCCTGTAGTCTTGTATGGATATGAGAGTTGGACTGTGAAGAAGGCTGAGCACCGAAGAATTGATGCTTTTGAACTGTGGTGTCGGAGAAGACTCTTGAGAGTCCCTTGGACTGCAAGGAGATCCAACCAGTCCATTCTGAAGGAGATGAGCCCTGGGATTTCTTTGGAAGGAATGATGCTAAAGCTGAAACTCCAGTACTTTGGCCACCTCATGCGAAGAGTTGACTCACTGGAAAAGATTCTGATGCTGGGAGGGATTTTGGGCAGGAGAAGGGGGTGACAGAGGATGAGATGGCTGGATGGCATCACTGACTCGATGGACGTGAGTCTGAGTGAACTCCAGGAGATGGTGATGGACAGGGAGGCCTGGCGTGCTGTGATTCAGGGGGTTGCAAAGAGTCGGAGACGACTGAGTGACTGAACTGAACTGAGCTGAAGAGATCTCTGATTCAAATGGACAGTATTTTGTGTTATAGGCAGTGAATAAGTTTTTAGGTGCCCTCATTTGAAAATGAGATGATTAATGAAAGCTGTATGAAAATATGTGAGACAAATATGTGAAAGTGGTGAACATCAGTCCCCAGTGGTATATACGGTCAACAGAGCTAATTGTGCGTGTGAGTGCTATTAGCAGAGCTATTACTCAGACTTGTACTCTGAAGCTTAAAGAGTCCTACAAGTGGAAAAGAGTAATTAGCAACAGTTAACTGTCCCTGTCCCCAAGTAGTTACAGTAGGGGAAACTATTCACATAGGAATAGCGAGATTAAATTGAATTGCAGAGGAAAGAAAAGGGCCCTAGTGTACTACTGTCCTACCAGAGTTCCTTCACCATAAATTATCTTGAGTTCTAGGAGTCCAAAGATCTTTGGGGTGTAAACTGGTATGTTTTAAGTGAATAATGCAAATAGGAAGTGGTTACACATTTGCATTTTACAGAGTGACACATTTTTGGCTGGGGGTGGGGGGTAGGATAAGGACTGGAGAAGTAAATGGCAACCCACTCCAGTATTCTTGCCTGGGAAATCCCACGGACAGAGGAGCCTGGTGGGTTATAGTCCATGGGATCACGAAGAGTTGAACACAACTTAGTGACTGAGCAACAAGCAATGGATAAGAGTATGTTAAAACTTTCAGTTTTTAAAAGAATTGTAAGCACATTTATGAGAGCTATCTAGTGGAATTTTCTTCTGGAGTTTTTATCAGTTTTTAGATATACCCATTCTACATATTCAAATATAGAAGTATATATCCAAAGATCCATTTTGTTTCTTGGTAGTTTTGTGATGTATGCTGTGAAGGTTTAGCCTGCAAGTATCTATCTATGTTCAGTGCTGCAGGGTATATGCTGCAAAAAGGCCAGGAGATGCCACAGTCATTGGCTATGATGTAAATGGCACCTCCAGAATTAGGTTAAAAACTTCAGGCTTACCTACATTACACATGTATTTATTGGACTCACCCAATAAATACAAGAATAATTAATTGAAAATATTCTTTCAAACTGTGAGTTAAAAGAAAAATAATTATTAATGACTCATAGTAATTCCCAAGTGTGGGCAAATTGTTTCAACTTACAACTGATAACATCCATATTTCTTTCGTAGTGCTTCAAAGAGACTAAGTCGATAAAGTCTCTGGGGGAAATTGAGCCCATGGCAAAACTTTGTGTAATGGTATGACACAGGAATGTATCCTGAAACAAATCAAATCATAAAAATTACAACAATTATTTAATATCTGTTCTTTGTACTGCTCCCCAAAGACTTTCACTGCCTAAGGTTGGCCTGTTTTTGGAAAAAGCAGGGCTTTGAGGTTTTAAGAATTTACCACGAAGTCAGCTTGCATTTTCAGTGTTAAAGAAATATTAGATGTGTAATTATAAATGCAAGGCAACAAAAGCAAAAATAAAAGAGTGGCACTACATTAAACTAAAATGCCTCTGCATAGCAAAGGAAACCATTAACAAAATGAAAAGGCGACCCACAGAGTGGGGGAAAATATTTGCAAATCATATATCTAACAAGGGGTTAATATAAATTGCAAATACAATAAAGTTAGAAAAGAATCTTGATATTAGCTACTACTTGAATTTTTAGATGAAGAAATTGAAGCCTAACATTAAGTTACATGTAGAACTAGAGAGATGTACAGAACTAGAACGCGGGTTTCCAGATTTCCAGTACAATAGTGTGTCTGCTACTCTACACTGACTAGGTAATATATTCAGAATAATATATTGACTTAGCAGCCTGTGGTGTAAAGCCTAAAATTAAAGACCAGTATATTGCTGCTTTGACATCTGTTAAAATTGGGTCTTGAATGGCCAAACTGCAAGATCCTCTCTTCACTCTGTTCCCATAGACAAGAGCCCTTAGGCCAACAACCCTCCTTATCAGCAGGACAAGACACAGCTCCTACTTATACCTGAGTAGTGGGTTTTAGTTCCCTGCTACCCTGTAGAATTAGTCCAACAACGAATCAGCTCCTCCTGCAAGAATCAGGGGTCACCTCAGCTTCTTGATACTACAAAGCCTGCCATGCACAACCCCTGGTTATTAACTCTGTTACTGAATGCAGCTCCCCTGTCACACTGTGGGGCATGGTGTGTCCTGGAGAGCTTAGCTGAGCTACTCCATGTACTGCTGCCCCAGCATCCATTTTGTTTGGATGCTGCTTGCGGGGGATTAAACTAACACCAGCTCTCTCACATTTAAGCATAGCCTAGATAATAGCCTGCAGAGTCACAAGCAAATGTAAGTTCCTGATATGACTTCCCCAACAGCCCTTCTGATCAGCAGTCTCCCACACTTCCCAGGACCTTCCCCTTGTGAGCCCCTTAGAGCAGACCCCCTGTGTTTACCAAAATCCTGCCCTGTTTGGTTCCAAATGATCAATCTGGCCTTAGCCTAGGAACCCCAAAGCACTCTACCCACAGACCCTAATAAAGGCATGAGTCCACCTCTGTCTGCACCCTGCCTTGACCTCCCCACACAGGGCCCTTGACGTGTGCTGTGCACTTCCTCCAGGACTGTAATAAACTTCTCTATTTCAATTTCTTTTGTGGGCATTTGTTGAACGTGGCTCACCACTGGCATCCTGTGGCCCACCAACAAATGTTAATTTAACAAAGTCTTAACAGTCTTCCTTTCCTGGGCTGTGATTAGTATTAATAAATGGCTGTAGATCTTATTTGTCTAAGTGCTGGTGTCAAGTGTTTGTTTGACCACCACCATAACCCTAGAGCAGGAATCCCTTCCTCACCAGTGGGGTGAATGAGTCAATTAAAATGCACCCTTGCAAAATGAATGCTACAGACATTCATAAGAAGGCAGGAAAATTCTTCTCATTATGTAATGTGATTCAGAGATATTATGGTATACTGAAAAAGACATAAATCTGAATCAGGAGATCAGTATAAGTCCTGGTTCTACCATACACTGTGTTGACCTTGGGCAAATCTAAATTTCTCTGGCCACCTGATGTGAAGAACTGACTCATTTGAAAAGACCCTGATGCTGGGAAAGATTGAAGGCAGGAGGAGAAGGAGATGACAGAGGATAAGATGGTTGGGTGTCATCACCGACTCAATGGACATGAGTTTAACTAAACTCTGGGAATTGGTGATGGACAGGGAGGCCTGGTGTGCTGCGATTCATGGGGTGGCGAAGAGTCAGACACGACTGAGCGACTGAACTGAACTGAATTGAAATCTCTCTGAATATGTTTTCAAGTCTTTTGATGCCAAATCTACTATACTTTCCATTATTGTAGCTGACTTGCAGCAAAAACTGAATATCTGAAAAAAACCTGAAATATCTGAAATGCTAATGAAACTGTATAATTAGTATCATACAATTATGAATGAAACAATACAATGTTTGCATTTTCATTTGTGATAGACCAAGTTCAAATCCCAAGAGGGTCACAGACATGTGTTCTCTGTGGACAAGAACTCCAGAGCCTTTCTACAAGATGAAACTACTTTACCTTCCCGGGGTTTTCTACAACCTCACCCTCATCCCACATTTTAAAATCAGTTTAATAGAAGGAGGTACAGTTAGCCTACAGAGTTCTAAATAAATGGTAAAATGATGGCAGTTATGTGGGACATTTGCCTGATGAGTGAAATGGGCTTGGAGACTTGAAGAACCAGACTCAGTAATCTGGAATGTTACAAATGCAACTGTTGGTAAAAATCATAAAAGTTTGCATTCCACCAACATTCTTCACCTTTACCATTTCCTTCTAATAAAATTATTATTAGCCAAAATATAGAAGTCACTTTTTAAAAACAGTCTACTAAGGTGTAATTTACGTATCGTGATGTCTAGCAGGCTTCATAAGCACTGGAGTGACACGGTGCTGCAGCAGAGTTCCGAGTCCCTCAGCCGACTCCCATCTTCTGTTTCTCCCCCTTCCCGCCGCATCTCAGTCTCTCTCCTTTCACCCATGTCCTCGCCTCCTGTGCTCTCAGTGTGGCCTCGCCTCACCCTGCTCCTCTGCACTTCTCTGCCCTATTGCCTCTTGCATTCTGCCTTCCTTCTCTCACCTCTAGGACTTTAACTTCCTACTCCATTACCTCTATTTTTCTTTTCTCTATTTTTATTCTTCCCTTTCATCTCTGAGATAATGTATTTGAAAGTGTTTCTAAAACCACAACCATCATAATGTTATTTCACACATGCTTTTAAAAAGTTACATGCTATTTGTTCTTAAGTCCTTAACAGTATCTACAATGTTATCTAGTGTGTTATGACTATGATAAATCTGCTGACTTCTATCAACAAGGCATGCTGAATTTTTTTTCCCCTTGATGGAGGAGACAAATCCACGAGTTCAGTCCTCTCAATAACCAAAGGCACACGTGTGCAGGAGAGCTGACCAGTTTCAGAATGTGGTATGCACTAAAAATAGAAAAAAGCTAACTGGAATTGAACTCTTAATAAAGAAAAAAGTTTTAAGCTTTTTATAAAGATTTCAACTTGATTTGAATATATAAAATACAGATGTAATAAACTGAAATCACTACGATATAAAAGCTAAAAGTGCATTAATACAGTAAAAGTCCAACATTAAACAATAAATTACCGAATCAATCTTTAGTACCATGTTGTACATTTTCAATGAATTGTCCCATCTGACTCTGTTTTCAGGTTTGAAGAGGAAATCAGATAGTTTAGATGTCGATTCTGGAATCATTCCTTCAACACGATATCTATGGTTAACAAAATAAAGAAAATTCAAAATTTAATTGAATTTAGCCTAAGTTGAAAATATGGTATCACAGTATAAAGCACACTAATTTAACAATATAAAGAAAATTTGAAGGTAATATTAGCAATTTAAAATACTAATATTCAATTGTAAGTTGTTGCTTAGTTGCTAAGTCATGTCTGACTCTTTTGTGACCCCATGGACTACAGCCGGTCAGACTCCTCTGTCCATGGAATTCTCCAGGCAAGAATACTGGAGCAAGTTGCCATTCCCTTCTCCAGGGGATCTTCCTGACCCAGAGATCAAGCCTGTGTCTCCTGCATTGGGAGGTAGATTCTTTACCACTGAGCCACCAGGGAAGCCAGTAACAGTTTTATTTAAATATGCATTGCAATAGTTAATATAAATTATTTAAAAATTCATTTTCAACACATTTTGTTTGTACTGTTCCTATAGTTGTCTTTTTAAAAAATTATTTGGCTGCACCATGTCTTAGTCACAGCACCCAGGTGGGCTCTTTGTTGCTGTGTGCGTGCGGGCTTCCCTGTAGGTCTGGCTTGTCTCCAGAGTGCACATGCTCAGTGGTCATGGGGAGTGGGTGTAGTTGCCCTATGGCTTGTGGGATCTCAGTTCCCCAAGCAGGGATTGAACCATGTCTCTTGTATAGGGCGGTGGATGCTTAACCACTGGGCCATTAGGGAAGTCCCTATTATTGTCTTTTTAAAGGGACTACTTTCATTTATAATTTTTCTAAATTCTTTCTCTTAAACTTTTACGTGCTCTATTTATCACAAGCCTCAAGTAACTGATGAGACGCTTGTGTAGCATCTTGTGGCCTTAATTCTTAATTTAAGAATGTAATATGATATAAGCAGAGGTCAGAAAACTTTTCAGTAAAGAGCCAGATGGTAAATAATTTGGCTCTGCAGACTTCATGTTCTATGTTGCAATTATTCAACTTTATTAGTGCAGCAGTGAAAGAGCCATAGACAATATATATAGTAAATGGGCCTGTCTGTATTATAATTAAACTGTCAGTTTTCACTCCAATCCCAAAGAAAGGCAATGCCAAAGAATGTTCAAACTACCATACAATTGCACTCATTTCACGTGCTAGCAAGGTAATGCTCAAAATCCCTCAAACTAGGCTTCAATAGAATATGAGCGGAGAACTTCAGATTTACAAGCTGGATTTAGAAAATGCAGGGTTTTAGAAAACCAGAGATCAAATTGCCAACATCTGTTGCATCAGAGAAAAAGCAAGGGAATTCCAGAAAAACATCTATTTCTGCCTCACTGCTGCTGCTACTAAGTCGCTGCAGTCGTGTCTGACTCTGTGCGACCCCATAGACGACAACCCACCAGGCTCCCCCGTCCCTGAGATTCTCCAGGCAAGAACACTGGAGAGGGTTGCCATTTCCTTCTCCAATTTTCTGCTTCACTGACTTCTGCTAAAGGCTTTGACTGTGTGGATCACAACAAACTGGAAAATTCTTAAAGAGATGGGAATACCAGACCACCTTACCTGTCTCCTGAGAAATCTGTATGCAGGACAAGAATCAACAGTTAGAACTGGACATGAAATGATGGATTGCTTTAAAGTTGGGAAAGGAATAAGGCAACGCTGTATGTATATTGTCACCCTGCTTATTTAACTTCTAGGCAGAGTACATCATGTGAAATGCTGGGCTGCATGACTCAGAAGCTCTAATCAAGATTCCTGGGAGAAATATCAACAACCTCAGATATGCAGATGATACCACTCTAGAGGAAATTAACCCTGAATATTCACTGGAAGGATTGATGCTGAAACTGAAGCGCCAATACTTTGGCCATCTGATGGGAAGAAGTGACTCATTAGAAAAGACCCTGATGCTGGGAAAGATTGAAGGCAGGAGGAGAAGGGGGGTGACAGAGGATGAGATGGTTGAATGGCCTCAGTATGAACAAGCTCCGGGAGATGGTGAAGGACCAGGAAGCCTCGTGTGCTACGGTCTGTGGGGTTGGAAAGAGTAGGACACGACTGAGCCACTGAACAACAACCACCCCCTGCCCCCCGCCCCGCCCGGCCGCCCCCGCCACCAAAAGAAACGGAATCAAATTTGGTTTTCTAAATAACATATCATGATCAATAAATGAACAACTCTCAAAAATATGGTTTAAAAAATGTCTGCACAATTTCCCTTAGTGTATTTGAATTTGAAACAACAGGTTCCTAAAAAATATCCTTAAAAGCAGCTTACAGAAAAAATTATAAAAGAATCTGCCTGCCAATGCAAGAGACTCAGAAGACATGAGTTTGATCCCTGGGTCAGGAAGATCCCCTGGAGGAGGAAATGGCAACCCACTTCAGTATTCTTGCCAGGAAAATTCCATGGACAGAGGAGCCTAGAGGATTACAGTTCATGGGGTTGCAAAGAGTCGGATACAACTGCACAACTAAATGTGCACACGTGTACACACATACACACACAATATCCTTAAAAGCACTTACAGAAAAAATAATATCTATTTGCAAGAGAAACATATTGGGGAAATAAACTTTATCTTTAAGTGGTTCACTTAATGGAAAGGTGAAATATTGAAAAGACCACAAAATTAGAAAATACCAATCTATTTTTACAGTAATTAGTTTTTGAAGTGTAAATTTCCTAGCTTCGTGAAGTATTCACTAGAAGTGATTTTTTTTTCTGCCTTCAAGTTTGAAAATTCGATGGCACATATTAGTCTATTTTTTAAAATCCATGTTTCAACAAAGTGACTTTATAAGTAATTTCTATTTCCTGTTCACTATCAAATAATGTCTTATTACTAATGAAGTAGCACTGAATTCTTGGAGAAGGCACTGGCAACCCACTCCAGAACTCTTGCTTGGAAAATCCCATCGAAGGGGGAGCCTGGTGGGGTGCAGTCCATGGGGTCGCTAAGAGTCAGGCACGACTGAGCAACTTCACTTTCACTTTTCACTTTCATGCACTGGAGAAGGAAATGGCAACCCATTCCAGTGTTCTTGCCTGGAGAATCCCAGGGATGGGGAGCCTGGTGGGCTGCCGTCTATGGGGCTGCACAGAGTCGGACATGACTGAAGTGATTTAGCAGCAGCAGCAGCAGCAATGAATTCTAGATACATCAATGTCATTGAATTCAAAACCATGATTATAAATAGGAAATTGTACTCACAGATTTCCATGGAATTTTTTAGAAGCCTTGCTGGAAACAGTTATTTTTTTCTCAAAGAGGAATAAAAAATCCACAAATAAATTAGCTGTCAGATACAGAAAGAAATGAAATATAAAAAACAAAAAAATGAAAGTAAAATGTTTTTTTGGTTTGTAAAAGAAAATATTTTAAAAAATGTTTTTGCAATGATTTGTTTTCCATTAAAAACCAAACTCTTGAAATATATTTAACTTGTTTTCTTACTGAATTCTTAACCACTTTCCAGCCTGATGTATCTTGATAGTAACCTAAAATTTCTTGAGCAGTTTGTTGGGCAAGTGCCTTATAGTCCATCTACCTGCAAATAGGCAAAGTATTAAAAGCAAATGACTGGTGAGAAAGAAATCATACAAAGATTTTTTTAAATGCTGTATTTCATTTTAATACTATTTCTAAATGTCTGTCACATAGCAATGAACAATAATTCTATTTTGAATGCATGCATGCATGCATCTCTTCTTTTTTATTCAGTATTTCAAATGAGAAAATGTGATATATTACAAAGAGCAGGCTTTAGCTTTGGAGTCAGAGACTGGAGTCAAATCCTGTCTCTGCCACTGACAAATTGTAAACCATGTTATTTAAATATTTCTCTTTCCCCATTTTATCAAACTGTAAAACTGGGATAATACCTAACTCTGTAGAACTGATGTGAGGATTAAATGAAACAATGCACTTAAACATCTTACCCCTTTACCTGGCACATATTATTTCTAAGAAAGTCTTGCTTCCTTTCTCCTGTGAAGCAACATAATCTGTTGATCAGGGGTTACTGGGGCTTTATCTCTTTTAAAGTGAGTGGCAGAGGCACTGAAGGACCTGACCCCCGGCTTCCTCTGCAAAGTCAGCTTCTTCCTGTTTCCTTCTCTCCCTCTTAGCACCAATCATATTGAGCTTCCTGGTTGTTCCTCAGATACAACCAAGCAACTTCCTACCTCAGGGTCTTTGTACTTGCTGTTCCCTGTGCTTGTAATGTTCTTCCTCAGTGTGTTCACAACTGACTCCTCCTCATTAGTGTCTTTGCTTAAATATTCTCTTCAGAGAGGATCAAGTTCATATCCATTCAGATCAAACAGAGGTACTGAACTCTTGCTAAGGGTTAAATATTGTGGTATCTGTGGCAAAAGCAGTTGAGTATGATCCTGTTTCTGCCTTGAACGAGCTCAGGAAGGTGGTGTCTCATTGGTCCTTTGGCCCATCACCCAGTTTTCAGTTAAGGGAAGATGGCTGGTGTGGTGGAAAGAATGACAACACAGAACTGGATTCAAATCTTGGCTTTGCCATGTACCACCAACTTTATAATTTAGGGTAAACTGCTTAGCCTGTGGACTTCAATTTTCATTTCTATAGATGGGGGATCGTAATACCTGTCTCATGGGGTCATTATGAGGATTAAGTGATTTAATATATGTAGAAGTGATTGAAACAGTGTCAGGCCCTTCTCGGTGAGCAAAGGTTAGTTTTTGCTTTTTCTTTAAATGGACATATTTAAATCTAGCTAAAAACAACCAACCAAAAACTCTCCTAAGAGCTGCCTGAATAAACCTTCTCACGGTTTAATTATTCAGCACATGTCTTCCAGCTCTCACCTAAACGCCTTTAGATTGGATCATAAATCTACTTTTCTCTTGTTTTAGTTCTTCAGCAAGGCGTAGCACCTAATTGACATCTACACTTGAAAAATGTTGGTAAACTGTTATAATTCCTTCTTCTTAGGAGACTCTTGGTTTCTTTACCTTTCCTAGTAGATCTAATCCAGACTTTTAATAACTACTGGGACTCTTCTCCAAATCCTGATGGATATCTCCATATCTTTTAACCTGTGAAGGAATAAAAGTGGAAGCAGAATTATTTTGATCCATGAATTAGAAAATATATTTGATAATTTCCTTAATATTTTTTCAGTGTCTTTGATTTGCACTTTATGTACTCATTTGGAAACATACACTATGCTTCCTCAATGTAAGAAAAAGTAAGAACATAAAGATAATGTTTATGAAAAGAATTTTTAAGAAATTATCTTTTAAAAGGACAGGCTTAAAAGACACTTAGGTGTGAAATGTGGATTAAAATGTCTAGGTTTTTAAGCTCATGCCACTAACAATCCTTGGTTGGTCCCTGACCTGGGCCTCTCCCAGCGTATATATCACAGTCCTTTATTTCCTACCAACAACATACTTGATACTGAAGGACCATGAATTTGCAGATTTTTTGCAACATATCACTAGAATATAAGCTTTCTGCAAGGACTTTGTCTTATTCATTTTCAAATCGCTAGCACTGCTTACTGACACAACAAACATGTGCTTAACTGAACCACTCAGCTAAATTTTATAGCTTCTGGACCTTTTCGTTTGCCAAGAAAAAAAAAGGGGGATGGTTAAGCCTAGTGGGTTAGAGAGGATGACGAGATGAAAAGAGCCAACGGCAAGACTCCAGTTGGACAGTATTACCTGGTGATGTAACACTGGCTGAGCAGGAACATGTTCAGATGGGGTAATGATCAAGGATATCTTCACCCACAGGGTCAGTGGAAAATAAACAAAAACCAATATTGAGATGGCATCTTTTTCTGATAACACCACTCGGTTGAAACTGGATTCTTCGCACCTCACATCCTGTCCCAGCCTTGTAAACAGGTTCCCATATGTTGTTAAGTGGCTCTTTACATCTGTTTGTATAATCTCCCTCTTTCTGGGCTGCCTGAGTGGGTCCCTAATCCGTGCTGGGTCACTGCCATTCTTCCCTGGGAATCAAGGTCCCCAAGGACTTTGTTAAGTCGCATCCCGGGCCCAACTCCCTCCTCCAATTCCGCGTCTGCTTTGAACGCGAGGGAACTGGTGGGGAGAGCCGGGGAGCCGGGTTCACGGAAGGGAAGGGGAAGGCGCAGAGAGAGGGAGGGAAGAACGTGGTCTGGGGAGCCGCCCCCCGGGCCGAGTGGCTGTCTTATCCTGGGAGCGGGTTTCTGAAAGCAGGGAGGCCGAGCGTGTAGGGAGGACTGGATAGAGGGGCTAGTTCTCAAAAGACTGAAACAGAAGCCGCCAGGGTTCCGGGTCCCCCTTTCTGCCCAGTCCCCTCTTGAAGCCTCGGGAAATTGGCCGAAGGAAGCTCAGCCTGTCATCCGCGGAGACCGGCCGCACCGAGCCGTAAACAAGACGGGGAGGACCTAGCGCGTGCGGGTCAGCAACACTGAGGTAGTCTGGGATCTCCGCACCCCGGAATGGAAAACTACATTTCCCAGTGGCGATCGCGATCCGGCCCCTTTCTCTCCGCCCCGCCCTCGCCCCGCCCCTCGCCCCGCCCTCTTCCGACCACGCATGCGCACCGCAAGTCAGCGCCATGTTGGGTAAGTTTGAAAGCGAGCGCGGGCGTAGTGCTGGGCTGTGACGGCGGAGGGCGATCCGAGCTGAGGCGGAGGCGGGGCGGCAACCCGGTCGGGATGCTTTGTTGCGTCTCCCATCCGGTGACAGCTCAAGGCTTTCAGTGGAGAGTTGTGGACGTGTGCGCTTTTCTCGTTTTTTTTTTTTTTTTTTTTTGCCCTTCGTCGGTGAGTTCGGCCCATTCCTTGACAGCCTGAAGGGACGGGAGGGGAGGGCTAAGGGAAGGATGGTGGGGTGGGAGAGGGACGGCGTCTCCGAGGCAAGGCGCGGGCTGAGAGGCCGGGCGGAAAGCGGGCAGCTTCAAGAGGAGAGGCTCGGAATGGGACGGAGGGGGCCTGACCTGGCCCTCGGGCGCTTCCGGAGGCTGAAGCGGGCGGGGAGGGAGGCTCTCAGGCTTCGGGGGCCGCCGCCTCGCAAAGACTCGGCCCGCCCACTCCTGTTGTTTGATAACGGTTTAGAGAAACTGTGTCTGTGACCGCGGCGGTGGGTGGGCGGGCGGGCGGGGGATGCTGGAGTCCCCGAGGGAGGTGGGTCCTAGTTCATTCAGGGCGCAAGCTTTGAACCCGAAGATGCCCCTCAGCAGGGGCGCCAGCGATCTTCGCTTTCCAGGGTCATTAAGTCTTGTTTTTGCGGCAACTACAAACGTTCATTTTCCTAACATAAATCACAGAGCCGTTCAGTCATTTATTTCCTGTGAGCTATTACCATATTGGTTGGTAAAACGTTCTGCGTTTGAATCAAAGGTAGTTGAAACCACTGGCCACTCGTTTCAGCATTATATTCGTCGGAATGATGGATTTCCTTTTGGAGCGGCGTGCTGAAATGTTTACGGAAGAAACGGTAAGAGACAGCGAATTTGCTTCCAAATAATTCTGTGGCGGACGTGAGGAAAAGTGGGTGGATAAAGAGTGTGGTTGTGTTGGTCACTGATGCAGAATGATGGGTGCCCAGGAGTTGACTTAAACTTTTTTCTTTTGTGTACTTTTGGAAACTTTGCCCAGTAATAATTCAGTCTTGGGTTTTCTTTGTGCTTCCTGTGAATTAAGATAAATATTATTACCCACTCACTGAGAACTGTAATCCAAGAGCTTTCCCTTTTAGGGTTTTGTTTTTGTTTTTAAGATTTTGTAAAATAAAATATAAAATTGGTAATCTGTGCTGTGTTGGAATAAGGGAGGAAACGTTTGGTCAGGTTTGTCATCCAAGCAATATTTACTTGAGATTTAAAATCATTAGAGGGGTGAAGAAAGGGCAAAGCTGACTTGGTCTAGCCAGTCTTTAGAAGGTATCCCAGTAGTATCAGAGCATTTGGGGAAATAATTTTCTTATGTTCTACTGATGCTTCGGTTGACTACTGTAAACTCTGACCTTTTTCTCATCTTAAACTGAAGACTTTCTCCCTGTTCTAAAATCAAATTTGACAGCTATTAAGATTACATTAAATATTGTTATAACTTAAACATTCCCAAAATTATAACCCCCGATTGAGGGCTGGAGGAGAAGGGGACGACAGAGGATGAGATGGTTGAATGGCATCACTGACTCAATGGATATGAATTTGAGTAAACTCCGGGAGTTGGTGATGGAAGGGGAACCCTGGCCTGCTGCAGTCGGTGGGGTAGCAAAGAGTCGGACATGACTGAGCGACTGAACTGAAACATGTTCTAATATCATAGCATATGATAAGTCCTAGACATTAAGCTTTCATTTTTACTTCAGAAAATCCATTGATTTAACTGAAAGAATATCATGTTATTTACTGAAGTAGTCCCTGTTCATTCTGTTACTTCTTAGGTTTTCAAATACAGATACTGTTGTTGCTAGATTAATGTAGACTGAAATTCTCTCAATTTTAATAATGGAAAAAAAGATGAGTGCATTGAGGCAATTTTTCCATACTGTTAAGTCTCCTTCGAGAGGAGGGCTGAATCTGTTTTACATGAGAATTGAAAATAGGGTAGTATCAAAAAACCAATGTCAGAAAAGGATTGTTAAAACTGCATTATTTTAGGAAAAGAACATTTTGCCAGCTTATTTTATGGTAAGACTTGCAGTTTATTTCTTTATTGATGAATATTGTAAATTATTTTGTTTGCTTAAGTTTTTTGGGAAAAAGTTGCCTAAAGTTACATATTGGCATTTAAAATGTTGCAAGTGGATAATTAGTCTCCATTTTTCCTTCTTGTTTCAACTATGTCATTTGATGCCTTTTAAAAATTGATCAGGCACCTACTGTGTGTAGTGTATGGTGGTGGGCTTATGAGTTGAACTATATTTTGTGTAGGGGAATGTTATGTATTGTGATGTCACAGAGTGTATCAGCATAAGAAAAGACTACATTAGTAGTTTACAGGACTTTAAAAGAGTGAGTATTCTTCCCTTGACACTTTCTATATAGTCTTAGATGATTTTTTAAAAAATGTATTTGTTTTTAGTTGGAGGATAATTACAATATTGTGTTAGTTTCTGCCATATCAACATGAATCAGCCATGCATATGTCCCCTCCCACCTTCCACCCCATCTCATACCTCTAGGTTATCACAGAGCAGCAGATCTGAGCTCCCTGCATCATTCACCAGATGGTTTTTGTATATATAATTGAGCATATATTAGGTGCTCAGTACATGTTTTCTAAATCAATGATGAAAGAATTTACAGTAATTAAAATGGAAAATATATAATGTGCATTGCCTAAAAATAATTTATAGATAATGGGTTTTATTTTTTAAAGTTGTAAAAAGTTTATACAAATTTAGTAGTTTCTCTGTGTGTGGCCTATTACTCATTTTAATTGGAACTTTAATCTTTTCTTTTTGTATTATAGTTGTTTTTAGGAGAAATGAATAGAAATAACCAATTTTGAGGAAGCCATGGCAAAATCAAATACCAAACACAGAGTTTGTTCTCGGCAATCTTCAGTATCTTCTCTGTTAAGCTGCAACCTGAATGGCAGTAATTCCTCTAACTCTGGCTCTTTTCAATATAAGGATAAACTGTACAGTTCTGCATCTCAGGCTCTACAGGCCTATATTGATGATTTTGATCTAAGCCAAATGTGTCTTGGGGCAAGCACTGGAAAGATTAACATTGATAAATGTCCTGCTAATATGCCGGAATTCTCCAACTACATTTGTAAACCAAACAATGGTATGCTTTTATCCTTTGTTTTCTTTTTGCCTGTTGATTTAAAGCATTTTGAGAGATGTATAGTAGTCTTAGAAAACTAAATGCTTCATTTTGTTCTTTTGGAGTAAAAAATGACTTGTAATGTTGTGATCTGTATATATTTCTTAAATGATTCTGTGATTTTTTGGTTCTCTGGAGTTTTGGGGTAAAGATCCTCTTTTGACTTTGGAGTAGAATCTCATAAAATGCAGCTAGTAATAGCAGATGGCTGATTCCAAACCCTTAAGCCATTCTGTTACAGTGTAATGGAAAGAACATTGACTTGGTGATTCTAGCTTCCATTACCTAGCTTAATGACTTTAAACAAATCTCAGCCTTTCAGAATTTATACTTGATCAGTTCAGTTGAGAGGATAGGGCTGTGTTAGTTTTCTTGTCTGTATTCTTGGGGCGGTAACATTCACAGGATGTTAAGGATTTTTCCTTGGTCAGAGGTCCACTGGGGCTTCCCTGGTAGATCAGTTGGTGAAGACTCTACCTACAATGCGCGAGACCTGGGTTCGATCCCTTGGTTGGGAAGATCCCCTAGAAGAGGACATGGCAACCCACTCCACTGTTCTTGCCTAGAGAATCCCCGTGGACAGAGGAGCCTGGCAGGCTGCAGTCCATGGGGTTGCTAAGAGTCGGACATGACTGACTAAGCACAGCACAGCACGGTATCGAGGTCCATGAAAACAAGTTTGGAAAACACATCTGTTGATAACCCAGTTAACACTTGACTGACTCCTAGGGTGAAAAAAGTTTACATCAACTGTTAGAAAGAAGTGGGCAGTATATTCCAGAAGAGGAGAATTAGAACAGCTCTTCTGTGTGTGTGAATGCTATTTCAGGGTTAGCAAGCAAGAAAGCAAATTATTTTTTCACCTAATTTAATGACTTGTTTTTTTCCTGTGTTGCAGCCAGTTGAGTGACTATTCATGTGAGTGTATTAGTGCTTTGGGTGTGTCTAGATGAAGAAACTGTAAATTAAAGAATATGTGAATATTTAGGAGGCTGGAGAGAAAAAAGTATAGCGAGTAGTTAAATTGAAGAGATGTGAAGGAAAAAAAACCATATCCTATTACATAAACCTATACCTTTCAGGCTTTTAATCAAAGCTTGAGTAAAGATTAAGGAAAAACAGCAAACATGATTCTTAATTCTCAATTCTCGTTTACTGTTGAATATTATGAAGTATTTTTATATGTGATACAGGAAGATAAACAGAATTCTGCTTTGTTTTTCAGCTTTTGAAAATCTTGATGACAAAAGACATTTATCCTTATCCTATAGAGGACAGACTCTTAATGACATAGACTCCATTAGTCTAACAACTGATGATCTATTAAAGCTTCCAGCAGATGGATCATTTTCTTTCACTTATTTTGAATCAGGTCACGGAAGTAGCAAGAAAAACAGGAAACACATTGGAAGACTGAGTTCATCTGACAGAGAAAAGAATCAGAATTTTCGAGAACCAACTGCTCTGCAGGGAAGGGATAACTTAGTTACCCCACTTGTATACACAAATATAAAAGGAAGGCATTGTGGCAGGCTAAAAAACCCAAAACTCATGAATAAGGCTAGTAAAAGCATTTCTGTACCATCTTTATCTTTTTCCAAAAAATTATCTTTTAGGGACAGTTCAGAACACAATCTTGAAAAGAATTACCCAAGATGGCTCACTAGCCAGAAGTCTGACCTTAATATTTCAGGGATAACTAGTATACCGGACTTCAAGTACCCAGTCTGGCTCTACAATCAAGACTTGTTACCTGATACAGATAGTCAAAGAATACATCAAATGTGTAAAGAAGATCAGTGTTCTCCTAGGCATAGTTACCAGGCACAAAGAACTTCTCGGCTAATGAATAAATTAGATTGTTTTGAATATTCTTTTGAACCTTCAAACATTGCACATTCCTTGAGTGAGGATAGAGGATTACTGAATGAATATAAATGTGGTCCTGAACCTAGCCAGTGTCTGTGTGAGAATCCGCTTCTTCCAGGATCCAAAAAGCCATTCAGTGGTAATTGTTCTGTTTTTTTGTGTTTTTACTGTTTTTAAGAACCAGAGAAAGTGCTGTAAATTTGACTAGCATCTAGGATCTGTTATATTCTTGATATAATGCTCAAATGATGTTTTTGTTTTGAACTCTTATCACCTTTATGTCGTATTCTGTGACTAGAAAAATGTCTTATTTTTTTCTTTGTGTCATAACAAATGTCACATTTTAACATAGCTTGCTATTGTGGATATGTTTATATTCCAAATAATGTAAATTCTTGTTGCCTTTATAAGATTTTACTCTGCTTTGCATATATTTTTTTCTTAAAGAATTAATGTAATCTTTTAAACTAGGTGACAAAATTGAATTGCTTATCCTGAAGGCCAAGAGAAATCTAGAGCATTGTACTGAAGAGTTACCAAAGTCTATGAAAAAGGATGACAGTCCTTGTTCATTAGATAAACTTGAAGCGGAAAGATCATGGGAAAATATTCCTGTTACTTTGTAAGTTAAAATGCAGCATTCAGTTTTCCAAATGAAGAATGCCATGTACACATCTGATTTCATCTTTAACTTAATGATAATTAACAATGGTAGTATCATGGTATTTTTATAGAGCATAACTTTCAGTGTTGTTTGCTTTAGATTGAATTTTTCATTAGTTACACAAGATGGTGATAACTTTAGGTACCTTATATAACTTTTGTCTTTGTTACATGATCCTTTCATTGCACTATAAAATATTGATATATGTTTAATAGGAATTAGAACCAAAAGCAACTATTTTGCAAATGGAGAAGGCTATTAAAATTTTACTGCTTTCTTTTTTTACTTTTAAGTTTTATCTTCCTCTATATTCTCTCTATATTTTAGAATATTCATCATTTACATTTTAATATTTTTCAATCATTATTTTCCATAAATGATGGTATAATTTTTGTATGGTAAATGTTTGAAGTTTCTAAGAGTGTTTTCATTTGTGTGTTAAACCTGTCTGTGATATAGTTGCTCAGAATAATTTAAAAAGTGTTCACCCATGAATGTGAGTGTAGAGGAAGAATCTAGGAAAGCTTTTCTCAGTGATATTAATTCCATATCAGAAATGCATTCTTTGTAATCCTATATCCTGTCCTAGGCCCTGATAATTTAATAGTTGTCTAAACCTTCATTCTGTTTAGAGTTTATTTCCTGACTCCTTCTTTGATTACTTCTCAGTTGAGCATCTTATTTTCTTAAATGTGGACATTGACTGTAATTGCAGTTTAGAATCTTGATTCTGTCATTTCCTTGCTGAGATTTTGTATAGGTTGCTTCTACTTTGGGGTTGTGAGGATTCAGTTGATTAGAAAATAAATATGAGGTACTTAGGACAGTTTCTGATTTATGACACTCCCTTGTAAATTGTAATAGTGGTGGTGATCATCCAGAATATTTTTTGTTTGTTTAGCTTCATTTCTCAACTGTTGGTTCATTAATGTGTTTAAAAAAAATCAGCAACAACTAGGATTAATAATTAGTTCACTTAATTCTTACAGTTCTCTATTTTTCATATTTACTAATTTCTTATTTTCTTATCATTTGGTTTTATTGTGTCTGTATTTGTAAAATCCTATAGGGTGAGCAAATATCAGAGGTGCTTAAATTGAGTAAAGCTTTTGAATATACTGGATGTATTTTGTAATTAGATACTATGACTTCTGACTTGTATACCATCATATTATGATGGATATGTTTTACATAAAATTATTGACGGTATGATAAGGTATAGATCTGACTTCAGTGTGATATTGGCAAATTATTAATCTGTCATCAAAAACAAAATTGACTAGGTAATAGTGTGCTAAAAGAATAACCACAGCCAGAAAGTTGTTTTTGTTTTTTTTGGTATAACTTTCTGTAATAGAAAATGTCAAACACATACAAAAGTAGAGGAATAGTATGATGATTCCATATATATCCAGCACTTGTTTTTTATAATCAAATAAATGCTTTTTTGATGATAGTTGGTGGATGTACAAACTCTTTGGTAAAGAATGGGAGGAAAAACTACTTGGGAACAAGAAAAAGTTCATAGTAAATTACAAATCAGATGAGTGAATAATGAAGAACGGCTAATTACTGAGAAAAAAATTTGCATTATGATGTTTAAGTGTTTTAAGAGTCTTAGATGTGTGAATACTTGAGTTAGATACACATATTGATATATAAATGAGAGAGAATGAGTTTATTCTCTGCAGCTAATGGAATTTTGTTTTGAGAAAATTTTTACTTTTGCTGGGGGTGCACTTTTCTTCCCCTTGAACATTAAGAAAAAAACATTTATTTATTGAACTTCTTTTAAATGTCCCAGGTATGGAGAGTGAAATTTATGTAGTGTATGAGATAAGAAGGACTGCAGATGTAGAAACTGAAGTGAAGGTAAAGTTTTGTGAAGTCATACAATGAGTGGGATTGGGATTTACACAGGAATTTTAATTTCAGAATTAACCCTTCTCCCACTTCACTCTGTCCTTGGTGCCAGTTCTGGAGGAGAAGTCTTTCCTGTTGCTTTGATGTAGAAGCATGTAGTTCCATCTTAATAGAAACTTATAAATTTGTGGAGGCTTTGTGTATTAATATTGAGTGACCAAAAATGTTTAATTGGAAAAATGTACTGCTTGTTTCAAACAAATGTGCTTTTGGAGGATACATATATTTGAAGGCTCATTTATTTAATTAAAGACTAATGTCTTCAGTTTCTTTATCTTTTTCCTTAAAGCTTTACAGGAGAAGCAAGGAGATAGGGAGTGATGAAGGAAGAAGTTAAGGGAGAAGATAAAAAGAAATTATCAAGCAACATCCATAGGAATCCTATCTATAATGGTTACTTCATGGTGACCATTTAAAATGATAACAGTTATATACTGTCTAATTTTTATCAATTGGGAACTTATATGCTGTCTTGTATCCTTAAATCCTAGCAAATCTCCTGTTCCTGTTAACACTGATGATAGTCCTCAAGAAATTCCAAAGACAAAGTATGCTAATGAATTCCTTGAAGATTTTTTAAATGATGATAATCAGGTGGGTGACATTAAATCTTTTTATCTTATTAAAGGAATAGTTATGACTAATTTATTAATTTCTTTAAGTTATTTGGATATTATAATTAATTATAATTAAAACAAAAAATGGCTCAAATCCTGTTTTCCCCAGCACATATCCATGAGACCATCACTCCTAGAATTACTGATAATTTTAGTATTCTGAAGTAGAGGGACCTGGGATTGAACTCTCTGGGGAGCCTAAATTGTCATTACAGTGATTTATTTATTTTTTTCCCCTGGAAAATGTAAAACAGCACCTTACAGAGTAAATTATATTTTCCCATAGGGCAGTTGCTTATTGACAGTTGTGTTTCTAAGATACAATTATACATCTGTTTAATTTGAAATGAGAAATTTATCACTCAGCTTTAAAGAATCAGCACATGTACATCTCGCAAGTAATCCTGAAATAAACTGTAAATACATAAGGAATGATTATAATATTTATAATTTTAATTCATGGCTGTTAAATATTGAATACACTTTTGAGATACTGACATCTGGAAGATTTGAGAGATTGAACATTCCAGACAAAAATTAGCTAAAAATTTTAATATATATCTTTTCCTTCAGTGAAATTTGCTAGAGAAAGTAGAGGTTGTCAGAACATGTCTGACCTTAGTGCTCTAATAAGGTACTATAGCAAATGCTGGGTAAGTGAAACTTAATTATCAAATATTTATTTGCCAGATAAATTTGAGTACCAAACACTTTCCTAGGAATTGTACTCCTAACAGTGAATAAGAGAAGAATCCTTGCCTCTTGGATTTTTTATTCCAAGTTGGACAGAGGAGCTTTATCAAAATGAAATAGGTAATGGTGACTGAATAGCAACAGCAAACAGTCATACATGAGTGCTGTGCTCAGGCATGTCTGACTCTTTGCAGCCCCATGAACTACAGCCCACCCGTCTCCTCTGTTCATGGGATTTCTCAGGCAAGGATACTGGAGTTGGGTTGCCATTTCCTCCTCCAGGGGATCTTTCCAACCCAGGGATTGAACCTGTGTCTCCTGCATTGGCAGATGGATTCTTTACACCATTGTGCTACCTGGGAAGCCCATGTGTAAAGGAGAGTCTTACAGATGTTGTGAAGAAAAACTGATTGAGATAGAGAAACGAGGGCAGAGAAATTTTAGCTGGAGTGGGCAGGAACGGCCTCTCTTTTGAGGTGATGTTTGCACCCAAACCTAAAATGAGTGAGTAAGTCATACATGTACTCACAGGGAAATAACTTTTCATTTAGAGGGAATCGTAAGTGCGGAAACCCCAAGGCAGAAAAATGTTCAAGGAAAATCAGAGTCCAGTCAGTGTAGCTCAGTCAGAATGAGCCCTTCCTTAAGAATGGTTAAGAGATAAGATGGTAACCAGGAGTCAGATCGTGTCGGTATGTAAGCAGTGGAATGAAGATTTTACATTTTAAATGAGATGAAAAGTGCCTGGAGTACTTTGGAGGAATGAAATGAGCAGATCTACATTTTAAAATATAAAGTGGCAGTGGTATGGAACATAGACTTGAGAGGAGCTGGAGAACGACAAGGAACCCAGTTAGGAGGCTTTAGCCATCTTCCAGAATAGGGGTTGTAAAGGCTTGGGTTAGGTGGGAACGTTAGAAGTGGTCAGAAATAGTTAGACTTGTGATGTGTTCTTAAGATGATTGGGTAGGATGGAGACAGAAGATTCAAAGAGTGAGTCCAAGATGTTTGAGCCAAACAACCAAAGCAGTGGGTGGTACAGTTTACTTAGTTGAAGTGAACCCTGGTAAAGGAACAGATCTGCATAAATTTTGTAAAGTTTGAGATGGAAGGGAAGGAAGGGAAGGTGTAGTCGCTCAGTCGTGTCCGACTCTTGCGACCCCGTGGACTGTAGCCTATCAGGCTTCTCCGTCCATGGGATTCTCCAGGCAAGAACACTGGAGTGGGTTACCATTTCCTTCTCCAGGGGATCTTCCCGACCCAGGGATTGAACCCGGGTCTCCTGCATTTGAGGCAGACGCTTTAACCTCTGAGCCACCGGAGAAGACCATTAAATACTAACCAGCCAATTCCTTTTCTTCTGCCTTTACACACACACTACCTCACTACCACTGTGTTTTTAAATTTTTAAATAGTTTTAAATTTATAGAAGGTTGCAAAAATAATACAGATAGTTCCTGCCACCCTTCTCTCAGCTTCCCTAATGTTAACATCTCACTGACCATAGTGTAATTTTCACATTGGCATAATACTGTTACTGAAACCACAGACCTTATTCTGATTTCACCAGTTTTCCTGCCAATGTCCTGTTGCAAGATGTAGCATTGCATTTAGTTGTCATATCTCCTCAGTCTGCTTCAGTCTTGACAGTTCCTCAGTCTTATCTGTCATGATCTTGAAACTTCTGAAGACTTAATAGTCAGTTGGTTTTTTTCTGTAGATTGTTCCTCAGTGGGGTTTATCTGAAGTTTTGTTGTGATTAGAATGGAGTTATGAATTTTTGGCAAGAATGCAACAGAAGTCATGCTGTGCCCTTCTCAGTGCATCATATCAGAGGGGTCATGATGTCATTGATAATACTGATGATGTGTCTTAGTTCAGGCTGCTCTAGTAAATATGCTGTGGACCAGGTGGATTAACAGCAGACATTTGTTTCTCACGTTTCTGGAGGCTGAGAAGTTCACATGAAGGTGTCTGATGAGATCCTGCTTCCTCAATTTCAGGTGGCCATCTTCTGGTATCCTCATGTGGCAGAGAGCAGAGAGGGAGCAAGCTTTCTGTGTCTTTTCCTGTAAGGGCACTAATCCCGCTCTTGAGAATTCCACCTTCATGACCTAGTTCCTTCATAGAAGCCCCTCCTCCAAGTGCTGTCACGTTGGGATTAATTCAGATTGCACATTTGAATTGTAGAGGGCACACACATTCAGTCCAGAGCAGTATACTGATACGATAATATGTAATTATGATAGAAATTTATTTTTATATTTATTTATAGATAATTTATATTTATTATAGATAAAACTATAATAATATGTTAGTACTGGTGATATTAGTCTTGAACATATGGTGCCTACCGGCTTTCTTTTTAGTAAAATTGTAGTTTCCCCTTGTAATTAATAAATATCTTAGAGGAGATGCTATGAGACTGTGCAAGTATTAATAGTCTCAGACTTCTATCCACTGTTTTTAGCATCATTGGTGGATCTTGTTTTTTCATCTGAATTATTAGTTGAAATTCTTGTGTAATGAGCTCTTCCTCCCCTCCCCATTTATTAAACTTTTTATTGGGACTCAGATTTTTTTAAAACTTCTTATTTTGTATTGGGGTATAGCTGATGAACAATTTTGTGAAAGTTTCAGGTGACTGGCAAAGGGACTCAGCTATATATATACATGTATCCATTCTCCCCCAAATTCCCCTCCCATCCAGGCTGTTACATAACATTGAGCAGAGTTCCATGTGCTGTACAATAGGTCCTTGTTGGTTATCTGTTTTAAATAGATAGTGTGTACATGTTCATCCAAACTCCCTAACTATCCCTTCCCCCCAACATCCCCCCCCAACCCTCTAAGCAACCACAAGTTCGTTCTCTAAATCTGGGGACTTACAGATATTTAATTCTTGGTTTGAAAGAAAGAAAAGTGAAAGTGAAGTTGCTCAGTTGTGTCCGACTCTTTGTTACCCCATGGACTGTAACTTGCCAGGCTCCTTTGTCCATGGGATTTTCCAAGCAAGAATACTGGAGTGAGTTGCCATTTCCTTCTTCAGGGGATCTTCTCTACCCAGGGATCGAACCTGGATCTCCCACACTGCAGGCAGATGCTTTACAGTCTGAGCTACCAGGGAAGCCTGGCGTTATTTTCTAGGTTTACAATATAATATTATTTTGCTGCTTAAATTGTTCCAGTTTAGGCCATAAGAGTTGCTTCAGGTTGGCTCTTGTGTCCTTTTGACATGTCCCTATCATTTTTTGAGGACTTCTTTGAGGAGCCATGGTTTCTCTTTATTTGGAAACTGTGTTTAGAAACTAAGACCTAGGCGCGAGTTGTGCTTATTGCTCCTGGGTTGTTCTTTATGCTAGACTTTCTCAGCAAGCAGACTTAGAAAACATGTTTACTAACCCACATATACAGGTATACATGTTTCTATATCTATTTATATATGTATTAATATATTTTGTGTGTAGGTATAAAATCATGAGTTCATGCTAATACTAATTCCAGTTCAATACCACGGTATTAGTTTTAGCCCTTTCTGTTCTTTATTTGTAACTTCTTTCTCCTCTGGTAAGAATCTCTGCCCTTATTATCTATAATAGATTTACTTGTTTTTTCAGGCTTAGCATATGCATAGTTTCAGAATTGCTGTAAGAAATAGATTTACTAGCTATGTTATATTGTTTATGTGTGATTCTTTTTGTCTTTGAGGCTTCCCTAGTAGCTCAGACAGTAAAGCATCTGCCTGCAGTGGAGGAGACCTAGGTTTGATTCCTGGGTCGGGAAAATCCCCTGGAGAAGGAAATGGCAACCCACTCCAGTATTCTTGCCTGGAGAATTCCATGGACAGAGGAGCCTGGTGGGCTGTAGTCCATGGGGTCTCAAAGAGTCGGACCCGACTGAGTGACTAACACACACACACTTTTTGTCTTTAGCCGTATGATATCCAGTCAAAGTATTCTTTTCCAAAGTTACCTTGGTTAATTATTTTCTGCTCAGCTCCTTTCAGTGTGGTCATGTTGTTCGTTTGTAATACTGTTAGGTCATTTTCTTATTGTTAAGTTGGGTTTTTCCCACATTTTGTGTGGTTTAAATGGTTGTTTTTTGAATATGTGAAACAGTACTATAGTTCTGAGAGTCAAAGCTATACCAAAAGATGTACTCAGAGGCATTCACTCCCAGGATTTAATGCCAAGTCTCAGAACAAATTCTATCAAATGTACTGAACAGCATTTATTAAACATTCATTCATGAATGACACATAACAGTTCATATAATCTGTTTTTTTAGTTTTCTTGTTTTTGGTACTCTGACCACAATTTTGCCTGAAAGGTTCACTTAAGGCAGACACCAAATTTCAGAGGCAAGCTTTTGTAACTTTTATGATTAGCATTAGGCAACTAGAGTTTCTTCTAAACCAGTGACTGGATGCATATCGTTTAGAGATAATGCCTCAAGTGCTGTCTCCGAGGTTATAGGCGTATAAACCAAACTGAATCCTTATGCTGTTTCTTTTTCTTCTTCTTTTTTAAAATTTTGGTAAAGTATTCATAATATTTTGACCATTTTTAAGGGTATAGTATATAGTTCCATGCGGTAAGTATCTTTACATTGTTGTGTATCCATCATCCCTATCTATTGCTAGGACTTTTTCATCTTCACCCACTGAAACTCTGTACACATTAAACACTTAACTACCCATGCCTGTTTACCCCTATGCCTATTTACTACCCTCTGCTGGCACCGTTCTACTTTCTCTTGATAAACTTGATTATTCTGGAAACCATATATGTTTTAGTCTGCTGAGGTTTCCATAACAAAATGCCATAGGCTAGATGGCTTAAACAACAGATATTCAGTTCTCACAGTTTTGGAGGTGGGATTATCTCAGATCAAGATGCTAACTTATTATTTTACTGGTGAAGGCCCTTTCCCTAACTTGCAGACAAACCACCTTCCCACTGTGTCCTCACATGGCCTTTCCTTGGTCTCTTAATCCTATAGTTATCAGAGTCCCACCTTTAAGACCTCGCTAAACTTAATTACCTCCTTATAGCCCTATCTCTCAATACAGCCACATTCAGAGTTAGGTTTCGTCATGAATTTCGGGGGTGGGGTGGGGTGGGGTATGGGGGGAGGACACAGATTCAATCCATAGCATAGTATAAGATGAATCATATTATTTTTTTTTTTTTTGTTATCGACTTATTTCATTTAGTGTAATGTTGTCAAGGTTCATCCATGTTGTATCAGAATTTCCTTCCTTTCTTAGAATGAAGAGAACACCATTGTGTATTTGAAATGCTAGTTCTTGTTCAGTTAATATCAGCTTCATTTACACACTTGAAAGGAGCATGTTGGCTTACCTGCTTCTAAGGACCTTTCACTTGTAAAAATCTATGATTTTAAATGTGGTAAATCAATGTGTTGCAAATATAAACATGCACCATTCATTGTAAAAGAACAAGGGCTAGAAAGGATATGCCAACATTTTAATAATGATTGTCTTTAAGTGACTCCATCTGGGGACTGGGAAAGAGGAAGTTGAGTTACAGTTTTGATTTGGTAAAATACTTTGTTGACATGTATTATTTGGATTTTGCATTAATTTTATATTGTGGGGAAATAATGCAGAATATAACTTTTCCCCTTATGAATTTGAGTGGTTTATTATTCATGTGTTTTAACTTTAGAGCTGTACCCTTTCTGGAGGGAAACATCATGGACCTGTTGAAGCCCTGAAGCAAATGTTATTTAATCTTCAGGCAGTGCAAGAAAGTTTCAATCAGACTAGAACTGCAGAGCCAAAAGGAGAAATTAAACAAGTAAGCATAAACTTAATTTATGAATTGAAATCTATGAATGCAAATTGAGATCTGTGAAGGATATGATTTCCTCCTAGATCTTTTTGTAGTTTTTCCCTCTAGTTTTATGTTAATAAGCATGGTATATAGTGAACAAACATTTAGAGGCATACTTTAGGACCTTTGCAAAATAAAGTTATATTTTTGGAATTAAAAGTTTAAGCTTTACTGAAAATTATTTACTAAATTTATTTCCTTGGGAATACAGATGATATTTTTAATGTGTTCTTATTAATCACATATTAAATAGCATTTACATTTGTAATTATATAATATTTTCACTATTTCATTATATTTGGTGTTTTCAATAATAGATCTCAGAAGATGATCTTTCTAAATTACAGTTGAAGGAAAGTATGGCTCCTATTACTAGGTCACTTCAAAAGTAAGTGTTCTCTGTTAATTTCTGAGTATGCTATGAATACAGATCTGTTTTAGTCATTGCTTTGATTGAAATCAGAAGGTTACAGGATGGAATTAAGTAGCTCTAAGGAGGAAGACATGTACTAGGTATATTTAAGCTTCCTAGAGCATGTTGTTTAACCCTGAGACTTTTCTCTTAAACGTGTGCTATTTTCTATTTAAAATATTCTTAGGGCTTAATGAGATAACTGTGGACACTTAAAATATAATAGATGGGAATGGCCTGGAGAAATTTTCTTTTTCCCCTCTGAGTAACATCAACAGTTTGAGAGAGCATTGGTGTGGGTATTCTGGATGAACAGCTTGTGCTTGAAACGTGTTGTCCTGTGTTCTCTCTAGAAGAGATAAGTAATCATATCGTTGTTTGATAATGTCTCCGAAGAATTCTAAAGGGAATATAATGGCCTGGATATAAAGATAGGTCTAGATGCCCTAAGGTGTTAATCTACTTATTTTCTTAGTTACATTATCTTAAAAGTTGGAAAGAATGCAGTCTTTCCTATAGTCATGATGTTGATAGACGAGAAGGTTATATTTTATGGGTTTGGTTATGTGAATATGAAGTGCCCTCAAAAGATGGAATATGCAGCTTAGTAAACACTAAGATTAAAATTTTTTACTTTGTAACATTATTTTGCTTGGCTGTAAGTGGGCTAGACAAATACTGACTACCTTTTGTCCTTTCAGAATTGCTTAGGATTCTCTTATGTAAGGAAGCAGTAAAAAAGTGAAACCCTAGACATGTAAATTTATAATTGTCATGAGAAAGATATGTATATCATTTTTGTTTTCATACTTTAAAAAATATATGAATTTCTGCCTCTGTTCTGGGTAGAAATAATCCCTCTTTCTTTGTTGCTTGCCATAGTCTTGGCTATAATGTTTCATATCTAATAGGATTCAGTGAGTAATGATACTAATAACTAACCTTTATTGAACATTTACCAAGTATCAGTGTTCTTAGTGCTTTTGTATGTAATTCATGTGATTTTTTTCAACCCTGTGAGGTAAGTACTATTATTTGTTTCATAATACAGATCAAGTAATAAAGTAACTTGCCCAAGGCTGCCTGGCTAGTAATTCAAACCAGACAGATTCTAGTCTGTGTTCCTAATACTACTCTCATTAATGATAGTGGTGCAGTGCCTCAGTTGATTATCTTGGATAAAGACCTCGTTCTACATTAAAATTTAAAGTAGATGACCTCAAGCTTTCCACAGTTCTTAAAAACATTGATATTGAACTTGTGTCACAAGACTTAAGTGTATTTTCTGAGTTAAAGTACATAGCCCAGAAGATGTTTTTCTTGGTGGAAATGAACTCTTAACCATATGTAATTAACCACAAAAATTGATAATGATTGTATAGGACCATTTTCTATAATTTTTTTATAGTAATAACTTTTTTCTAGCTTAGATCATTAGTAATCTTGTCTACAGAAGGCCAGTTTTAGAGAGTAAGAGTCCAGTTTTGTTAGATGGGTCTTAGCTGTTGATTCTTTTGGATTAGCTGAAGCAACCTTAATTTGGCTTTTATTTTACATTTTGAAAGTATTATCAGTAAAGCATTTGTAGTATTATGAAGTAAGTTTAGATTTATGAAGAAAGCATGTCATTTCCCCTCTCCCCCTTATTTTCAGTCTTTAGGTAAGACTGATTTAAGGACAAGTTAAAATTAATTCAGTCTCAGAATTCCTCTTACTAGACTGCAAAATATTCTGTTTCGGATTATGGTCATCTTTTCATACTTTAAAGGAAGCCAACTTTTGCAGAAGTTATAGGTTGTATTTTAGGTGCTTTAATTACTTTTCTAGGGTGTTTCTCCCCAATCCTCAAATAACTGGATTTTCTTTCTAACAGTTTGGATTGCTAACCAGTTCATTAAAATATCTTTTCTAGCTTTAGAAAACTCCAAGATCTTAGTATGGGTTCTGTTTACTCCCCTGGACTATTTTAGAAATAACAGAGACAAGGATTCACTGGACCTGAAGTATAAATGGCTGATACAGCTTAAGATGTTATTTTTTCCAGAAAGATTTTGCTATTAGTAGGAATCAAAGTTATATTTGTTTTGTATCCCTATAATACTTAGTTTTGTCTTATGTATTTGCATATTAAAATTATCATCTTTAAGCAAATGAAAGAATTGGGTTTTGAGCCAGTACCTTTTCTAAAATCTTTTATTACGTCATATAAGCTTAGGCTGATTGTAAAAAAATATAAGCTTAGGCTGATTGTAAAAAATGAGCAGTTGCATATTGTTCACCCGCTATAAAGGTGAGCAATGGTGGATGATTACAGAATTATCAGTCCTCCAAAAATAATTTGGTTTTGGCCTCAGGACATGTAGTTTTATATATTAATTGGAGATGAATGTGTAAGAATTCTCAATAATAAAGGTCATGCTGTGAAGACCATGCTTAATGATAGCTGGAAAATTGTCTTGTTTCTCAGATCTCCTTTCCTGCTCAGTTTTCTGGTGTTCGTTCTATACTAGGGATAGACAGAATTAGCTCTCAGACATGCAAAACATGACCCTAAAGCAAAGATTTTTCTTTATTCTAATGTGCTCGTATGTTACTTAGATCTAGAAAATAGTAGGCAGTTTGTCCTGAAAAGCCTTTTGTTCAGTTCTTGCTGAATACTAGGCTGAATGTTGGTCAGTAAACATAGTATTTAAGAGAAGAACCAATATAGTAGTACTAATGGAAAAGCAAATGCAAGATATCAATCAGTAAATTAAAATATAGCTGAATTGTCATCATATAATCAGTGTTGCTGAGTTTCTGGGGGTTGATTTGTATGTATTTGAATGGTCATTGGTAGATGCATTGTCACAATAAGAAATGGGTTTTTAAATTTCAGTTTTTAAGGTGAGTGATTACTCAGTGTTGTAATATAATCCTTAAGTTGATCTTTTCCCATTAACCTGTTTTTTCACTTTTTAACAGAAGAAAATCAAGAAAAATTTCCTTTTGTAATTTTATCCTTCCCTTCTCGCTTACTTACCTTTGAAATACCAATCACTTTTGATAGTCTCTTTTCTAAGTAAATGGCTTTATTCTCAAAAGAGTTAGATGAAAGGGACTGCCAGCTGGTTGTATACCTGAGGTAGAGCGACTAAAGCTTTCGTATTTCTACTTAGCTTTTTTATTCCTTTCCATTATTACCCACCACCCCCCCTTTCTACCTGACATTGTGTTTTAAAGGCATAAAATATACTACATGGAATTAGAAAGGAAACCAGTTATAGTGAATTAATTATCAAAATATTTAAATACATTTCTGATTAGTAATAATATATGCTTCTCTATTGCATTTAAAATAAGACAATACATTTAAAATACAGGTAAGTTAAAATTCATTTTGTAAAAACATGTTATTGTGAAGGTCTTTTACATAACTTGAATAAAAGCATTAAACAATTGTGTGGTCTTTTACTTAACCTTCACATGTTGATCAGCAAGCAGTTAAAGAGAATATTGGAAGACATTGATGTCTGGGTCACCACTGAGACTTCTCTGTTTGGTGAATGAACAAATAGACTTAAAATTTTCTAATAGTTACCTAGTTATGTCGTATGAACTTTTGGACTGAGACAGAAAGAATGAGAGTACCTGTGTTATAGCAGTGGCTTTAATAACTTGTAATTTTGTAACTATTATATAACTTGTAATTTTGGAATAGTCATGAGTATAGAACATACCTGCAATCACTATGTGATATGAAAATATCTCTGACTTCTGTAGCATATGAGATCACTTTGGTCTGTTGCTTACATTCATAATGGAAGGAAATGCTAATTTAGAGATAGCATTTAGTGAAAATAAAGATAATTTCCACCCCCCCATCCCTTTGTATAGATCCTTAAAATCTAAAGAATCTGTGGTCCTCCAATTTGTAAACAATAAGATCGGATTCTAGCCACTTGTCTTTCTGTCTCTTGAATCACAGCCTGAAAAGAAAAAGGAAGATAAGCCCCAAGTATTATATTTACAGGTTATATTCTTCCTCATAAATGTGTGTCTAGGAAGAAGAAAATTCTTTAAATAGAGAGAGATTACTATAGGATGTAGAAATAATAAAGTCTAGTTTGACCTGTAATTGCTTAGTAATAACCCTGGGTAAGTTATTGTCATTTAGTTAATGAAGATGACAATCTCAAAAATTAACAGAAGCTGTTGAATGGGTGCCAGAATTCAGATTCTTATTACATTTGAGTGTCTGAGAAACAGAGTACGGGGAAATAGATGTGATGTAATATAGTAATTAACACTGCTCGTTTTCTCCATCTTACTCTTGGTAAAGTGGAGGATGTATTTTATTTATTATACATCATTGCAACTTTTCACTAATTTCTCACCTTAAAGATTACTGTACCTCATAATTGTTATATTATTTCTGTTTTTCTTGGTCTCTTGTTTATCAGAGACATATTTTTGGATGGTTGATTAACTTATATTTTCTGAGTGATCCTCAAGGATCTGAAGGGTAGGGGAGAGGGAAAGCTGGAAGAATACTTTGAGTGGAAGACTGGAGAGCTAAGGGTCCCTGTCTTGTTGGTTTGTCTGAGGAATGATTGGGAAGACCAGGTTGCTGGTATTATTCAATGTAATTATCATTTGTTTTCCCCATGCTCAATAAAAATGAGTTTTCCTCAATTGTAACTGATTCTTTAGTGCTATTTTTAAAATTTTAGCTGCCTTGAATGTATATGTTAAAAATGAATTATGTCCTTTATTCTTAAATGCTATACATAGTATATCAAAAGGCATCATCTCACTCTGAAAATCACATGGAAAAGATGTTTTAAGTGTGATACAAATGATACCTGTTACTGTTTTTTATTAGGCTACTTGGTACACTTAAAAAGAAAATCTTTAAATGTCATACATAAGGTTTTATGTGTGTATAGAATTTTAGGTGAGTTATTTTAGCCCTGAGTAACTCAGATTGCAAGGTCTTGTAAACAAAAACTTTCATAGTTTTGATGCTAGACATTTTCCGTAAGTTTATCTCTCATACTGATTTTGAAGTTAGTAAACAATGTAATGACCCTTTCTTACTGTCTGCATTACCTATTCAGTCCTTGATGTTGGTTGATAATGTGTTTTATACTTTTTAATGAAGGGCTTTGCACCATTTATCTCGCCTGAGAGACCTGGTTGATGATACCAGTGGGAAACAGTCACCGAAAATATGAAGAGGAAAATAAAAGTTTAACCAATAAATAGTCACCACAGAACAAAATGTATTTTTTTCATATTGCTTAAACTGACAGTTAACTATAAGCCATACGTTATTCTATGATTGGTTCAAGTATTATATATTTTTTAAAAACCTGACTTGAAAACGTCCGTTTATTTTTTTGTGGCCTCTCCTCATTTTGTGCCAAAATACCAGAGGTGAATTGGGAGGACTCATAGTCCTAGTCTGACTTTGGTCTTCAGGCTATATGTGTCGAATAGTCAAAGATGGATGATTTCTGTTCTTGAAGCTTACATGGACTTAAACCTTCTTCAGCATCCTCATGATTTTATTATCTGATTCTGGATCATTTAGAAGCTTTTCTTGGTTTCTATCCAAAATCTTTTAAGTTAAATAGACTCATAAAGGTAACATCCAATGTAAGGAACTTAAGGAATATCAAAATTGTTGATGTATCTTATCCGTATGGAAATAATGTTACTTTCAAGTTTCATAAAGCAAATGTTTAAGAATATGTTGTATTTGCAAATAACATTAATTGATGCAGTGCTAAAAGGAATGTTTTTTTTTTTTTGAGAGCACATAAATTTTATTTACAAGTAATAACTATACATTTTTGTTACATATGGCATTTATATACAGTAGCATAAATATTTTATAAATATACACATATGCACTTGAAATTTTTTTACTGATGAAATACACAGCCAACAAACTTTGGAGAGGCCTGCTCCAAAATAAGCAGCAAGGCAAGCACTGGGGGTAGCATGTTCAATTTTATACGTGGAGATTCAGGAGCCAGCCAAGGGTGGTGAACTCAACCCTCGGCCTGACCAAGGGTCATGTGAGTTACACATGATATATGGCTCTCTGCTGTATGGGTCATACTGGAACAAGTCCTGTTGCTGGGCGCCGCCAGGAATGTTGTTTTATATTGTGAATTCCAGGAAAACCTCATTTAATTAATGCTTTGATTTTATGTGAGAATATTTGACAGTACTTGACAGTTTTTAAAACATTTTGCGGGGGATATTTAAAAATTTAACATTTTGATATTTCTTAGATTTAAATTTTGAGGTTAGCTCAAACTAGTAAAAACTATATTTGACCGATTGCTTTATGAAACTTGGTAACTGAAATGACTATGGAAGATGGGTAACTATATTAAAGCTATTTTGTAAATGCTGAACTTTATTTAAAGCAATCTGTAGTCTTAAAGATTTGTCACTAGCTAGAACTAAACAGAACTCTCTAATTTTGCAACTTTTATCAAGTGGACTTCTGATAAGCAGGAGGCATGTTTACTAACAAAATGAAGAAATGTCATAATACGTGGCAAAGTATATTTAAAAAGCCTGATGAAATTAAAGAGTGAGTATGTATGTATACAAATTAACACTACTCAGATTTTGGAGCATTTTTTGCTAGTACCTTTACTGTCAAGTAAGAATTTCGAAGCATATTGGGTGAAAGAATTCCTGCCCACCCCCCCCCCCCCCCCCGCCCCCAGCACCTCAATTTAAAACACCACATAAGACCTTTGTTGCAGAAATTACATGTCAAAGACAGTGGAGTGAATCCTGTCTTTTTTCCCTTGCCTAGTGAATCAGAGTGACTACTGTTCTTTTTGCCCAGTTTGAGAGTCACTTGCTAGTAAGTTTGTTTTGGTTACTCTGGATGTGTTTTTGCTACTGACATTCAATTTTCTGATTATGGTCTTTTGCTTCACAGCAAATAGTTTACATACAATGAAACAAGACATTACTTTGATGATTGTAATGTGGTTGGCTGTTAAGTGTGGATGGGTTGATTTTAAGTTGGATGAATTGAGCTTTTTAAGTGGATGAATGAATGGATCTGAGTTGAGCATGTTTCAGGGAAATCCAGGATTTGACGAATTCTAAAGGTACAGCAGATACCAGATAATTGTGTATTACATGTTGATCAGACGTGATATATTTAGTGTACATAGAAGGAATCTGCAAAGGGACTGTGCTTAATGACTCTAACACTGATTTGGTTAGTGCTTCATTTGCAAAAACATATCTCCAATACTAAATAAGATAAACTTGTTCTAGAATTTTAACTAATATTTTAAGAAACTTGATGATACTTATCCCAAAGTGTTTTTGTACTAAACATGGAAGTTTTAAGTTTTTAGCAAAAAAGAGAAAACTTTAAATGATTAATTGTAACCTTTTAAAAATATATCAGTGATTCAGTAAGAAAAATGTAAATGATAAATGTTCAATAAATTATTTAAGGAATTTAATTAATTAAATATTTTAGCATTTATTATTTTGAGATTTCCAAAGGAGAAAAGATGACAACAGTATTGAGACAACTGAGTTAGGAATTTAAGGCAATTAGATAGCATTGTGAATATAAGTATCAACCTTTTTCTCTTTTAGGTGTATTGGAAAATAGTGAATAGAAAAAGTGATAAAACTTTAATGACATTTCAAGTTTTTAATTGAGTATGAAAAAATTGAACAAACCTAATTACAAAAATTATCTGAGATCCAGGGATAAAACTGTGATGAATATGTGAAGACTTGAACTTAACTACATTTTCTTTATTATCAGTAGGAACTCTTCGGTTTTTTCTGGGATAATTTATTTCAGATTTGTAGAGATTTCTGACCACATTGGGGAACTCTGTGTTGGGTCAATTTGGGTTACGTGTTTCTCTCTAGTTTTGTTATTTTTTGTTGAAGTTTATAAATGTGGGTTTTGGTGGGTATTTTGTATATTTAATGTTTGGGATAATGTTAAATCATATGTAGTTATACCAAAATGTTGCCTGAAGTTAAGTCAAGTCATGGCAAGACTTTCTTCCCCCAGTGTTTTGAATTTGTGGAATCACTCATAGTTTTGATTTTATGTTTCTTCTTTTTCTGTCCCGCTTTTCACAATGTCTCAAAATCTCTTTGGTAGAAGCGCTCTCAGAAGTAAACTTGCCAAGGGTGTGGGCTGAATTGCGGGGTTGGGATTGACCTGTGTAATACATTGTGCTGTGCTGTGCTTAGTCGCTCAGTCATGTCTGACTCTGTGGCTCCATGGACTAGCCTGCCAGGCTTCTCTGTCCATGGGGATTCTCCAGACAAGAATATTGGATGGGTTGTCATGCCCTCCTCCAGGGGAATCTTCCCAACCCAGGGATCAAACCCAGGTCTCACACACTGCAGGTGGATTCAGTACCTTCGGAGCTACCAGGGAAGCCCAGGAATAATGAAGTGGGTAGTCTATCTCATCTTCAAGGGATCTTCTGACCCAGGAGTGGAATGGGAGTCTCCTGCATTGCAGGCAGATTCTTTACCAGCTGAGCTACCAGGGAAGCCCATATAATTACAATGTATAAAGTAGGTAACTAATGAAAACCTACTATATAGCACAGGGAAACTGCTCAGTGCTCTGTGGTGGCCTAAAGGGGAAGGAAATCCAAAAAAGAGAGGGGATATGTACAGTTGACTCACTTTGCTGTTCAGCAGAATCTTATACAACATTGTAAAGCAACTTTTCCAATAAAACTAATTAAAAATAAATGGCTAAAAGGCAAGTAGCATGAAAGGGAGCAAAACTGATCAATGGCTAAGATATTGAACAAAAACTAGTTTTTTATCTTCCCAGTTTATTCTACATTGTCCTTACTGTAGACCAGACCTGACCAATTCACAGTGTAGCAGCCTTTGTTGAGACTAGTCCATTTGCCTCCTAATAGCTGTTTCAACCTTAACCATTCTTCCTCTCATTTTTGGTTCAAAGATATCCTGACTAGTCTTTGCAAGACACTGCTATACATACCACTATTATAATCTTACTGATTTATTTCAGCAAGTTTGCTGTAGCTAAATTGCTTTACTCAGATTCTCCCAAACTTAATATGTGTGTTTTCATTTTCACCTTTGTACATATTGTTTCCCATACTTGAAATACTGTGCCATTTCTTTAAAGCTCTGACAGAGCTTATCCTTTATTCCCCAGACACTTTAACCTTCCAAACTGGTAGACTGGCTCTCCTTTTTCTTTCCCCATCACGTGTTTAACTGTACCTCTTGTAGTAAGATTTGTATCCCTAGGGGAGAAAATGTCTTAAAAAATATTAGAAGATTGATTTTGTTTTGTCTCCTTGACAGTGTCTCTTACATAGTGATGTAATAACCAGAGACATGTTAATCAATTATTTTGAGCCAGGTTTCCTGTATAAGATTGTAAGTTCATGGCAGAAACCACATCATGGCAGAAACCACATCCTCTATGTGATGGCCTACAAATCCTTTTTAAAATGAGGTAAATTAAACCTATTTTGGAAGAGATTTCTTTTTTGATACTGCAGTTTATCAAACAAGATTAACATTTATGTATTTTGGATGACTTGGCTGTAAGCTTTCTAACGTCTTGAGCCTTCAAGACTTTTATGGTTTTGGGGGTTTTCTTTTTAAAAATTTTATTTTTACTTTATTTTACTTTACAATACTGTATTGGTTTTGCCATACATTGACATGAATCCACCACGGGTGTATACAAGCTCCCAATCCTGAATCCCCCTCCCACCTCCCACCCATATCATCTCTCTGGATCATCCCCATGCACCAGCCCCAAGCGTCCTGTATCCTGTATCGAACATAGACTGGCACTTCGTTTCTTACATGATAGTATACATGTTTCAATGTCATTCTCCTGAATCATCCCACCCTCTCCCTCTCCCTGTCAGAGTCCAAAAGTCTGTTCTATACATCTGTGTCTCTTTTGCTGTCTCACATACAGAGTCATCATTACCATCTTTCTAAATTCCATATATATGTGTTAGTATATTGGTGTTTTTCTTTCTGGCTTACTTCACTCTGTATAATTGGCTCCAGTTTCATCCATCTCATTAGAACTGATTCAAATGTATTCTTTTTAACGGCTGAGTAATACTCCATTGTGTATATGTACCACAGCTTTCTTATCCATTCATCTGCTGATGGACATCTAGGTTGTTTCCATGTCCTGACTATTATAAACAGTGCTGTGATGAACATTGGGGTACATGTGTCTCTTTCAATTCTGGTTTCCTTGGTGTGTATGCCCAGCAGTGGGATTGCTGGGTCATAAGGCAGCTCTATTTGCAGTTTTTTAAGGAATCTCCACACTGCTTTCCATAGTGGCTCTACTGGAAAAATTCTTAGAAATGTACAACTTTCCAAAACTGAACCAGGAAGAAATAGAAAATCTTAACAGACCCATCACAAGCATGGAAATTGAAACTGTAATCAGAAATCTTCCAGCAAACAAAGCCCAGGTCCAGACGGATTCACAGCTGATTTCTACCAAAAATTTAGAGAAGCGCTAACACCTATCCTACTGAAACTCTTCCAGAAAATTGCAGAAGAGGGTAAACTTCCAAACTCATTCTATGAGGCCACCATCACCCTAATACCAAAACCTGACAAAGACGCCACAAAAAAAGAAAACTACAGGCCAATATCACTGATGAACATAGATGCAAAAATCCTCAACAAAATTCTAGCAATCAGAATCCAACAACACATTAAAAAGATCATACACCATGACCAAGTGGGCTTTATCCCAGGGATGCAAGGATTCTTCAATATCTGCAAATCAATCAATGTAATTCACCACATTAACAAATTGAAAAATAAAAGCCATATGATTATCTCAATAGATGCAGAGAAGGCCTTTGACAAAATTCAACATCCATTTATGATAAAAACTCTTCAGAAAGCAGGAATAGAAGGAACATACCTCAACATAATAAAAGCTATATATGACAAACCCACAGCAAACATTATCGCCAATGGTGAAAAATTGAAAGCATTTCCCCTAAAGTCAGGAACAAGACAAGGGTGCCCACTTTCACCGCTACTATTCAACATAGTTTGGAAGTTTTGGCCACAGCAATCAGAGCAGAAAAAGAAAAGGAATCCAAATTGGAAAAGAAGAAGTAAAACTCTCACTGTTTGCAGATGACATGATCCTCTATATAGAAAACCCTAAAGACTCCACCAGAAAATTACTAGAGCTAATCAATGAATATAGTAAAGTGGCAGGATATAAAATCAGCACTCAGAAATCCCTTGCATTCCTATACACTAATAATGAGAAAGTAGAAAAAGAAATTAAGGAAACAATTCCACTCACCATTGCAACGAAAAGAATAAAATACTTAGGAATATACCTACCTAAAGAAACTAAAGACCTATATATCGAAAACTATAAAACACTGATGAAAGAAATCAAAGAGGACACTAATAGATGGGGTTTTTCTATACTCTGCATTTCATCAGGTACATGACCTATGTTTCAAATCTGTTCCCCAGACTAAGTCTAGGGAAACTTTCAGTGGCTGGTTTTCATTGTGTTGCTTCTGTGAGCCTGGCTAGATGGGAACCTGTCAGTCTGGGTCCAGTCTAGAAACAAACCGCACAGTGATTTTAAACAGGAGCAACTCAACATACTAAAGTTTTAAACTAGTCAGACCCACTGGAGTTCAGTGTTTGCAGCAGCTGATGAAGCGATGTTTCCCTGGACCTGGTTGCCTGCCTGACTCCCTGCCTCGCAGGTTCTGCAGAGTGGGGGGAAAAGTTCTAAATTATGACAGTCTTATTTGGTACCCCAGAACTAAGGGAGAGGACTCAAGGAGGGACAATCCTGCAAGTACTCAAGGACAAGGGATCTCAAATGGGAGTCTGATCTTGTTGAAGGGGCAGCCCACTGGATGGCAGAGAAGTTTACAGGCTTGCCCAGACCAGAGTCTGTTTGCAGTCACTGGGCAAGCAAGAAGCCACCCTCCAAGATTCAGGGAAGCTGCAGCTAGTGACCAAGTGTGGGCCTGGAGAGGGAGTGAGGGAGCCTTCCACATGCTGGACGATGCTCGCTGGATGCCAGGAGCAAAAGGGGTTTGTATTGGGAATGTTGAAAGAAGGTGATCACCAGCCTGGGCCAGGTCTGTGTAACATTGCCAGGGAGAACCATACATTCTGGGACTGTGACTGGGCCAGAGAACCACTGGGTTTCTTCACAGCCGTCTAGATAACTGATGTTGGAGCTGCTGGAAAGCCACGAATGAGCCCCTTCAGGGTGAATTTGGAGCTGAGAGACTATGAATTGATGACTGGCTTGGAAACTTGTCAGATTCTTGAAAGGTTTTGGTGGGAAAAAAAATCACAAGGGGAAATTTAAAATTGCTTCACCTGTCCACCTCTGACACCCTGTTTTGTAATATAGCCTGTCCAAACCAATAACCTGGCATAAAGGTAAAATAACAAAAATGTCAGCTCATTTAGGAAACAGGCCCAATAAGAAACTTTGGGTCAATATTTTAAAAATAATTTGATAATTTCATAGAAAAAAACAACTAGAAATCTGGGACTATTACAAACATTCTGGAATTATACAAATGAAGATCAGAATTTCAGAGGAGTAGATTGCATTCAATTTTTCATCGTGGTAGCCACATAGGTTTTATATGAGTGTTTCTTGAAATGGAGCATTTCTTGCAATTGAAATACTTTGCATTGTAGTATATTGCTTCAATTAAGCCATGATTTGTTTTTTTCTGTGTCTTCCACATATTATCCTTATTTAATTTTGCCTTTCAAGGCAATCTCATATACACATTTTGGTCTTAAAATACTGAAACCAGCAAAAATAATGCTACTTCCATCTTTCAGGCTGTTTTTAATTTCTAAATACTTCAGACACAATTTTATGTTCATAATTGCCTCACTTGTAATAATGCCATCTGGCTTTCCTTTTATTGTTTAAATGTCTAAATTGTACAGGTGATCCAGAGCCCTACTTAACAGAATGCTGGAGTAAGTATTTATTTTGCATATTGATAAGAGGATTAACATATATTAGTTTCAGGTGTATGACATAATGATTGAACGTTTATGTGTAAATATAGTTAATATCCACCCACTGTAGTTTTTCTTATTGCCACCCATAGCTAATTTTTTCCAGCTTTGTTGAGGTATAATTGACAAATTGTAAAGATATTTAGAGTGTATGTTATGTATACACATTGTGAAAAGATTCTCCCATCTTGTTAATATATTCACCAATTACTTTTTTTTGACAGTTAATTTTTTAAAAATATGGCATCAGATGTCCAAGATGTGTAGAATAGGTGCATGAAATATCTACGTATGATTCTTCGATGATTTATAATTCCATTCAGCTAGCATGCATTTGACTTACCTGGTGGCTCAGACGGTAAAGTGCCTACAATGCGGGAGACTCAGGTTCAACCCCTGGGTCGGGAAGATCCTCTGGAGAAGGAAACGGCAACCCACTCCAGTACCCTTGCCTGGAAAATCCCATGGACGGAGGAGCGTGGTAGGCTTCAGTCCATGGGGTCACAAAGAGCCGGGCACGACTGAGCGACTTCACTTTCACTTTTCAGCATGCATTTGGTTCTTTGTGGAGGTGGGAAGGAGGAGAGGAGAGGGTAGGGGTAGGAGAGATGATGGCAAATAAGGTATGACTTACCAAGAGGAACTCGATGGAAATATGTAAATGGATACAGTTATATTACCACCAGGTAAGTATCATTTCAGAGAAATGAAGCTGGAGTGATAGCTATTACGGCACAGACGATGGAGCAGCTAAGTGGCCGGAAGAATCAGGAACAAATTCACTTGGGAGGGGATGCTTGAATTGATCTCCAAAATGAATAAGTTTGTCATCAAAGAGATTGGACTGAAGAATGTTTAGACAGAGTGAGACGTTCAGAGGGTCTTCCTTGGTGGCTCAGTGGTAAAGAATCTGCCTGCTAATGCAGGAGATGTGAGTTCAATCCCTGGACCAGGAGATCCCCTGTAAATGGCAGCCCACTCCAGTATTTGTGCCTGGGAAATCCCATGGACAGAGGAGCCGGACATAACAGCTAAAAGGCAACAGCAACAAGACGTGCAAAGACTTGAGTTGTTAAAAAGGCCTGATACAAAATTTTTTATTGAGTTGGGTATATTGTGTGTGATAGTGGAGGAAACCTGTGCTTTAATCAGGCAGATGTGTTTTATGATTCTACCATTTATTAACTTGTGAACAAGCTCCTTGATCCTGCTTGAAGCTTCATTTAAAATTTCCCTTTCATTTGTAACAGCTGCTTCGAAGTTTTATTTCAAGGATTGAATGACAACACCTGGCATCTGTGATTTTAGTAAACACTAGCTGCTAATAATGCTAATACACTGAGGTGAGGGAGGTGCTAGGAATAAGGCATAGGCTGATTCTACCCTTGTGGTTCCCCCTTCTACTCTACGTTATTAAGTTGCGCAGTTGTGTCCAACTCTGCGACCCCATGGACTGCAAACTCATGAGATCAGTTAGACTCAGACTCAAACCCCAGAGTTTGAGTCGGTGATGCCATCCAGCCATTTCATCCTCACTGTTGTCCCCTTCTGCCTTCAGCTTTCCCAGCATCAGGGTCTTTTCCAATAAGTAGGGTCTTTTCCAATAAGTTGGGTCTTCGCAGCAAGTGCCAAAGTATTGGAGCTTCAGCTTGGGTATGTCTTCCCAGTGAATATTCAGGGTTGATTTCCTTTAGGATTGACTGGTTTGGTCTTGCTGTCCCAGGGACACTCAAGAGCCTTCAACACAGCTGGAAGGCAGGTTTTCAGAGCTCTGCCTGCTTTATGGTAGAGCTATATGCTCTACATTACAGGGAGAATTACTGAAAAACGTGTCTGATGATGTACCTCTTAAGCTTTCCAGTGGCTTCCTGCTGGAAGAGTAGTTGTGAAGTTCCCACTGTACCCTGAAAAGCCAACACCCCTCCCGTGACTCCTCAAGGCCGAAACCTTTGCTACCACTCTGCTTGTTCTGATTCAGTCACACTGGTTTGGCTGTTACCAAATAACCACAAATATGCATCTGCATCCAGGCCTCTGCAGTGTTCTCCGTCTTGTCAGTCTTTCCACAAACACCTCTTAATTCCCTCCCTCACTTCAGGTGTCTGCTCAAATGCCACTTTATCAGACAAGCCTGCCCTCCTCCCCGCTCCGCTATTATACTTTACTCTCTGGTGGTGGTGGTGGTGGTTTAGTCACTATGTCATGTCCGACTCTTGGAACCCCATGGACTAGCCTGCCAGACTCCTCTGTCCATGGGATTTCCCAGGCAAGAATACTGGGATGGGTTGCCACTTCCTTCTGGGGATCTTCCTGACCCAGGGATTGAACCCACATCTCTTGTGTGTCCTGCTTTGGCAGGTGGATTCTTCTATCAACTGAACCACCAGGGAAACTCCTACCTTATTTTTCACTGAATCTTGAGGGCCGGAACTTTGTATTATTCACTATTTACTCCTCAACAACTAGGATAGTGCCTAGCAGTGATTTAAAGAGCTACATAAATATTTCTCTGAATGAGGACCAGAGAGTGGCTTGGGGACCCTTCTGAGGCAATTGGTGTGCTCAGCTGAGAATTTTGGATTATATTCCCTAGGCAAAAGGGACCTATGTTTTTGATGCAGCCTTGAGTGAATATTAATTTTTGTTGTTAGTCTCTACATTGATTTATGGCTGCAGTCAGACTGAACTGTTTTCCAAATAACTAAAACCAACAGTTTTTCTTCCTTCTGATAGTTAAGTCTTTAAAATCTGATACCACAGCATAAATGCATTATGTTGGTAATTTTTTTTAGGCAGTAAAGCTATAAAGCAGGACTTATTTAGTTTTTTGCTCAGAATTAGTTTTACAGATGTTCCTATGATGTTTTATTGTAAAATAAGTCCCTAGAATATAGGTGTGTTTTTTTAAAACATAATGTTTAGAGGACTATTTATTTGTCTCAGGTTGAAGTACTAGACACTATTTGATTTACTGAATGATTTATGTGGGATTTTGGACACGAGTATAAGAAGACAAGAGAAAGAAGCACAAAGAAGTCTCTTGGAGTGGGATCCAGAAGTCATGACAGGAGCCCTGGAAGGACCTTGATAATGCCCCCGACAAACGAGCCACTCAGCACTCCTTCAAATCATTTCAGTCTTCACTTATTTTTAGACCTGAGGGACGTATGAAAATTTTTATTTAGATTTATTTCATCATCTCCAGTTAAAGCATATCAATTTTCTATTAAAAGTGACCAAAATTTAGCAAATGTTTCCCAACTTTCTGCTGTAGTTCTCCTTCATTGTGTGTGTGTTTCTGAGATTTCTTACGAGGGCTTAAGCTTTAAATGTCTTATTCCCTCCTGCCCCTTCTTAGTTGGGGTGCCTTGAGCAAGTTAGAGCTATAAGATTGAATTTATAAAGCAGAGCTAATGGGGATGCTTCAGAGCACAGTTGAAGGGATTGAGAGAACGCCTGTAAAACAATTCCTTAGCACAGTGCCTCACCTTAGGGAAGTGCCCAGTGTAAACTATTATTGCTAAATACAGTTATGTCAGTACTTGTTTTCAGAATTTCAGCTAGTTATAATTGTTGCCATTTAGCTGTCTGTTTTTGTAGAAGCCAATCCAAGTCTTAGTAAGGACTGTTTAAATTTTTTTCCCCACTAGAGGGCACTGCCTGCTTTGGCAGTAACAAGATTAAGAAATTTTGTCATTGGCCTTGTTCAGTTGCTGAGTCGTGTCCAGTTGTTTGTGACCCCATGGACTGCAGCACACCAGGCTTCCCCGTCATTCACTACTTCCCAGAGATTGCTCAAACTCAATGTCTGTTGAGGTAATGATGCCATCCAAACATCTCATCCTCTGTCATCCCCTTCTGCCCTCAATCTTTCCCAGCATCAGGGTCTTTTCCGATGAGTCCTGCTACTCCTTAATCTGGTTTTGAGCTTGTGAAAGTCACTCAGTTGTATCTGACTCTCTGCAACACCATGGACTATACACAGTCCATGGAATTCTCCAGGTCAGAATACTGGAGTGGGTGGCCTTTCCCTTCTCCACGGTTTTGAGCTTAGTGTCTGGCATTCATTCTCAGTTACAGCTCTTGAAAGCTGATGGGGTGTTAGGAGACGATCTTATCTCCCTCTTCCTTCCCACATCAAGTTACAGCCTTTTAGAAAGAAGCATCTCTCACCAGTCTGTAAACCAGATGTATTCTTTAGACTGTAGTCATTATGCTTAGGACCCCTGTTCTCTTCTCCCTCTGCAGGAGGCTTCAGTCCTGAAGTGGTTCCTGTTAGACCACTAATGTCCTTTGTGTTCTGTCTCTCCCTAGTTACTGTCCCAACACTCACATGATGGAAAGGTGTTTTAGCCTAGGCTCAGGCATTTGCCATTGTAAAGTGGTGGCCCTTAGAAGGAACACCTGGTTTTGGGTCTTCAACAAGATACAGGCTTGACATCTTGAGTTGGGAGTGGAGGTTCAAGGGAAGTACCCTTGTCTCTTATCCTTCAGGCCTCTTTCCCATACATAAAGCAAGTTTAGTTGGTAGACTAAGCCAGTGACCATAGCTTCCCCAACAGTCTTAATTTCAAGTCAGAGAAAAGGTGTGAGATGGGGAAGGAGTGTGTGTGTGCTCAATTGCTTTAGTCATGTCTGACTCTGAAACCCTATGGACGGTAGCCCACAATGCTCTTCTGTCCACGGGATTTTCCTGGGAATACTGGAGTGGGTTGCCATGCCCACTTCCCGGTTGATTTTCCTGACGCAGGGATCAAACCCGCGTCTCTGTCTCCTACATTGCAGGCTGATTCTTTACCCGTTCAGCCACTTGAGAAGCCCTGGGGAAGGAGAGAAAGCAAAAAAACACAGAAAGGTGAAATATGAACAAACGTTGATAACACCACTATTTGGAACTAACAGACCTTGCTTAGGTTAATCTTTTCATGGATTAGTAGAAACTTCAGTTTGCTAGCTAGTGACCATGTCTACAATGTAACCTTACACAGGGGAGGTTATAACCTCCTAGTTTGCTTGTGACTTAGGGTTTGTTTTCCGTATACAATGGAATGTCAAATTTGAGGGTCCTGGTTTCTATGTCAGGTCTCTACTTGGCCATGGCCACAAAGAGGAACCCCCAAACACGAAAGAGTGAGTAAGGTATAGAGGTGAGGGATGAGAAGAGGGGAGGATCTTCCAGGATGTTCAAAAGGTGGGAGTTTCTATTGTCCACTGGGGATAGACGGGGAGCTCCCCTTTGAGTCACCTTTGTAGAATTCTGAATTGTAAAACTGGAGTCTCTGTGTTCTAGTTCTAGATTCTAGAAATCTCTAGATTTTATAGCATGAAATTTTTATAGCATTCTCCATGACCCAGAGTCTCAGATTCAGTAATACTGGTTTGCCATCTCCTTCTCCAGGGCATCTTCCTGACCCAGGGATTGAACCGTGTCTCCTGCATTGGCAGGTGGATTCTTTACCACTGAACCACCAGGGAAGCCTGTTGTCTAGAGTAGGGATGGGCAAATTATGGCTCACTCTTGGAATTTAGCCTGCTGCTGGTTTTCTGTACAGTCCATAGTTAAGAATGTATGTTTTTAAATGATTGAATAAAATTTAAAAGATGAGTATTTTATGACACATAAAGAATGCAGACTCTGTCAACATTACTAGACCAAGCACTCAATATTTCCAACTTATACAGAAAAGCAAATTAGAAACAATTTTTAAAAAAATCACAGCATAATTTCTTCAAAAATATAGAAAATGAAAATGAGGCTGAAGTTATAGTAAGTTTAGAATGGCTTGTTTGTTAGCCAAATAAGGAAAACTGTTTACTGACAGTGGGTTTATTAAATTCTACTTAATTGAAACAACTGAAGAAATGTGTCCAGAGGAGATAAACTTGTTTAATACTATTACCTTCTTAGGGAGAGCAATTGACCAAAGAGTTGATGATTTTGGGGAGCAACATTGGTAGTTAAAAATTTGTTTAGTGAGGTTGATAGAGATTCTTTGGTTTTTCTTGTCTCTTGATGAGTCCAAAAGGTATTATTGATACTATTAAGTTGCTTGCTTTTTTATTCCAGGGGTCAAAGATAAGTTTAAAGTGTCAAAGAATTAGCCTCTATGAATAGTCTGCATGTTACAACTAAAAAGGGAATAGTTCAAAGAATTTTAGAAAAACTAATCAGCAAACATGAAGTGAAATCTGCTAAGATGTATCACAACTTACAGTGACAAAACCATGCATCAAGCAGAGGAAAAAAGCTTAGTTGTACAAATTGACAAACGTTGTGAACTGTAAGATGTTTATAGCTTGCCTGTGATATTATTCGTTAGCAGGTACTTTGCAGAAAATATTTGAGTCTACCACGTGTTACTGCACCAGTAGCATCAGTGGTGAACCATTTGCTCTTGTGGACTTAACCTTTATCAGTTCTGTGAATTTTTATCAGAAATAGAAGCAGAATGTTTTTTCTTGCCCTATCACACTTCAATTTGACGACTCAGCAGTGATAAAGTTTTACTGTGATTTTTTTTTTTTCTAATCTTAGGGCCCAAATCGAAATTTGTTGATGAGAAGAGCCAGTGTTCCTTTACTGTAAACACTGAATGGCTTTGGAAATTAGCTTTTGAGACAGTTAAACTGCTTAATGAGTTCAACCTAAAGTTGCAAGGTAAAACATCAGCTATATGCAAATCTTATATGTGATATCATCATTTTGATGGCAATTAATGTGGCTTGCATTTTAATAGCAAACATTGCTCGTGCTTTCAAACGTTAACACAAGAAAGGAGAGCTCTACTCCTCCACAAATTTAATAGACAGATTTTAATGCAGCAGCACTTTTTGGACCTCCCTTGCAAGTACAAAAATTTCCACTTTTTTTTTGATAGGCTCTTAAAATGTATTTTATTTTCATTTTTTAAAGCTTTCTATTTTGTATTGGGGTATAGCCAATTAACAATATTATGATAGTTTCAGCTGAACATCAAAGGGATTCAGCCATGTATCCATTCTCCCCCGAAGTCCCTTCCAATCCAGGCTGCCACATAACGTTGAGTGAAGTTCCATGTGCTATAAATAGGTCCTTGTTGGTTATCCATTTTAAATATAGCAGTGTGCACATGTCCATCCCAAACTCCCTAACTCTCCCTTCCCCCAAGTCCTTTCCTACTCCAACCCTCCAACCGTAAGTTCATCCTCTAAGTCTGTGAGTCTGTTTCGTGAGTTCATGTGTATCATTTCTTTTTAGATTCCACTTATAAGGGATGCCATACAGTATTTCTCCTTCTCTGTTTGACTTACAAAAACTTCCAAATTTAAAAACCTATTTAATTGTACAGCTGAAGAGCTTTCACCTGGTCTTCAATGGGAGGTGATTTCACACACTAGTAAAGTAATGCCCAAAATTCTCCAAGCCAGGCTTCAGCAATACGTGAACTGTGAACTTCCAGTTATTCAAGCTCGTTTTAGAAAAGGCAGAGGAGCCAGATATCAAATTGCCAACATCTACTGGGTCATGGAAAAAGCAAGAGAGTTCCAGAAAAGCATCTATTTCTGCTTTATTGACTATGCCAAAGCCTTTGACTGTGTGGATCACAATAAACTGGAAAATTCTGAAAGAGATAGGAATACCAGACCACCTGACCTGCCTCTTGAGAAACCTATATGCAGGTCAGGAAGCAACAGTTAGAACTGGACATGGAACAACAGACTGGTTCCAAATAGGAAAAGGAGTATGTCAAGGCTGTATATTGTCACCCTGCTAGCTCAGACGGTAAAAGCGTCTCCCTGTAATGCGAGAAACCTGGGTTTGATCCCTGGGTCAGGAAGATCCCCTGGAGGAGGAAATGGCAACCCACTCCAGTACTCTTGCCTAGAAAATTCCATGGATGGAGGAGCCTGGTGGGCTACAGTCCATGGGGTCACAAAGAGTCGAACATGACTGAGCGACTTCACTCACTCTTATTTATCTTATATGCAGAGTACATCATGAGAAACGCTGAGCTGGAAGAAGCACAAGCTGGAATCAAAGATTGCTGGGAGAAATATCAATAACCTCAGATATGCAGATGGCACCACCCTTATGGCAGAAAGTGAAGAGGAACTAAAAAGACTTTTGATTAAAGTGAAGAGGAGAGTAAAAAAGGTGGCTTAAAGCTCAACATTCAGAAAGCGAGGATCATGGCATCTGGTCCCATCACTTCATGGCAAATAGATGGGGAAACAGTGGAAACAGTGTCAGACTTTATTTTTTTGGGCTCCAAAATCACTGCAGATGGTGACTGCATGAAATTAAAAGAAATTAAAAGACACTTACTTCTTGGAAGGAAAGTTATGACCAACCTAGATAGTATATTCAAAAGCAGAGACCTTACTTTGCCAACAAAGGTCTGTCTAGTCAAGGCTGTGGTTTCTCCAGTAGTCATGTATGGATGTGAGAGTTGGACTGTGAAGAAAGCTGAGCACCTAAGAATTGATGCTTTTGAACTGTGGTGTTGGAGAAGACTCTTGAGAGTCCCTTGGACTGCAAGGAGATCCAACCAGTCCATCCTAAAGGAGATGAGTCCTGGGTGGTCATTGGAAGGACTGATGCTAAAGCTGAAACTCCAATACTTTGGCCACCTCATGGGAAGAGTTGACTCATGGAAGAGACTCTGATGCTGGGAGGGATTGGGGGCAGGAGGAGAAGGGGATGACCCAGGATGAGATGGCTGGATGGCATCACCGACTCAATGGACATGAGTTTGAGTGAACTCCAGGAGTTGGTGATGGACAGGGAGGCCTGGTGTGCTGCAGTTCATGAGGTGACAAGAGTCAGACATGACTGAGCGACTGAACTGAACTGAATGTATTTTAAAAAGGCGACTAGCAGGAAAAGACACTAATAGAATTATCTACATGCTTTCCAAATGGTGAATATTCTCAATTAAAATAGTGTGCTTGGTATCAGTGTTTGTCAGCAACTATCTATGTGAAAAGATATATTTAAAGATGAAATACGTAAAATCTCAAATAGGTCAGCATTAACAAATGAACGTTTGTAATTGGTTTTGCTGATAAGGAGCAATAACTTTGGATCTTAATGAAGCAAAATGTTGTAGGAACTGAGTATCAACAGTCAATTATTGGTTGTGATAATGGGCCTACTTATAGGAGCATTAGAGGGAGTCTTCTTTTTTATTTTTTAAATGGTTACATAGGGCTTCCCTGATAGCTCAGTTGGTAAAGAATCCGCCTGCAATGCAGGAGACCCCGGTTTGAGTCCTGGGTAGGGAAGATCCCCTGGAGAAGGGATAGGCTACCCACTCCAGTATTCTGGCCTAGAGAATTCCATGGACAGTATAGTCCCTGGGGTCCCAAAGACTTGGACACGACTGAGTGACTTCACTTTTCATGAGTTTTGCCTGTTATATTATGAGATCTTAAAGTACTTGTTTTTCCATACAGATTTGACTTGTGAAACTTGGTATTTATCCCAGAAATAATTCAGTCTTTAAATTTCCCATGGCCAGCAGTACCTGAGCCATTGTCCTGTTATATTTTGTTGACCTGGTATGTTGACATTTTAAAAACATACATTCCTCCAATAATTTTATTGTGATTAATAGGGCCACCTAGGGATTTTTCTTCTCATAGTAGGTGAGGATTGGCCCTGTAATTATCTATTCTCTTCAGAAATTTAGCTAACCAGTATTTTTGGAACTCAGAATTGGAACCCTTCTTTTGACAAGTAATTGTGTATAATGCTGCTGCTGCTAAGTCGTTTCAGTCGTGTCCAACTCTGTGCGACCCCAGAGACGGCAGCCCACCAGGCTCCCCTGTCTGTGGGATTCTCTAGGCAAGAACACTGGAGTGGGTTGCCATTTCCTTCTCCAATGCATGAAAGAGAAAATTGAAAGTGAAGTCCCTCAGTCATGTACGACTAGTAGTGACCCCTTGGACTGTAGCCTACCAGGCTCCTCCGTCCACGGGATTTTCCAGGCCAGAGTACTGGAGTGGGGTGCCATTGCCTTCTCCGGTGTGTTATGATAGGTGCTGATTATCTGTTGAACCTTCCTCCTTCTACTTATTATGTGGCCATTGGTGCATCTCAGCCCTTCCTGATTTGGGTACAGTATCTATTTGTCTCAGGATTCCTCATCTCATTTATTGTTCTTTTCCTTATGTTTAGTTCAGTATCTTTGTAGAAGTAATATACCTGTAATTTATAAACTGATATATCATTTTAAGATTATGTTCTATTAATTCAGTTTTCTTTCATATAAGTTGATACTGAAGAATGTGATGAAATTTTTTTTAACATGAGTCTTGCATGAGAGAAATGTGGCAAAAATCTTTGAATATACATTTTGTATAAAAGTCTTTTAGAGCCACAAGCAAGATTTGGGTAGAGCCATAAGTAGTATTTGAGCTTCCGTGGCTCAGATGGCAAAGAATCTGCCTGCAGTGGTGGGGGACCCAGGTTTGATCCCTGGGTTGGGAAGATCACCTGGAGAAGGGAATGGCACCACTCCAGTATTCTTGCCTGGGAAATCCCATGGATTTAGGAGCCTGGCGGGCTGCAGTCAATGGGATGGCAAAGAGTTGGACACGACTGAGCGACTGACACTTTCACTTTCATGAGTAGTATTGCTCACAAATAAAGAGATGGGCATGTATACTGTGGAATTCTCAAGATAGGAGTATCAGGATTGGCTAGGTGGTATTCTTTCCTCAACTCCATCACTGGGTTGTGAGGAAGGATCATATGTGGCACGTGTCAGTCTCTGGAGACAAAAAGAAGTTGACACCCCCTTTTATGCTGTGAATTTTCATGCTTTAATGCTGACCAATGAGATCTTCATAATTACATATGTTTCAGAAAACCAGGGTTGTGTTTAACAAGAAATGTTGGGGATTTCTTTGTTTCTAAGGGCTAGGTGGGGACTCTGGGGTCAGACCTGTCTTTGTTTGAGGCTCTACTGCATGCTAGCTATATGACCTTGGTTTAGTTAACTTCTCTACACTTTGCCTTTCATATCTGTACAGTGGGGCTAGTGATCGTAGCTACAGCCTAGGATTGTCATAAATATCTCATGGAACAGTAAAATAGATCATAAAGGAAGCCTCAATAAATGTTAACTAGTACATTATTTTTCAATATTATTATTGTTATTAGTAGCTAGGTATAGTGTTTCTACGGAGAAAGCAATGGCACCCCACTCCAGTACTCTTGCCTGGAAAATCCATGGACGGAGGAGCCTGGTGGGCTGCAGTCCATGGGGTCACTAAGAGTCGGACACGACTGAGTGACTTCACTTTCACTTTTCTCTTTCATGCATTGGAGAAGGCAATGGCAACCCACTCCAGTGTTCTTGCCTGGAGAATCCCAGGGACGCCTGGTGGGCTGCCGTCTCTGGGGCCGCACAGAGTTGGACACGACTGAAGCGACTTAGCAGCAGCATAGTGTTTCTGCGTCTCTTTTGCATCGGAGCAATAGAGTGTTGATCATACTTAACTAAGATCATTGTTATTCCTCATGATTTTTCTGTTGTCTGCTACTTGGAGATGTTTACCATGCCCTTCTAAACAGATATACCATTAATAGAATAAACAAGGTTCTTATGTATTAATATTCTTCTGCTTATAACAGTGGGCTTTCCAGGTGGCACTAGTGGTGAAGAACCCACCTGCCAGTGCAGGAGACCTAAGAGATGTGAGTTTGATCCCTAAGTTGGGAAGATTCCCCTGGAGAAGGGAATGGCAACCTCCAATATTCTTGCCTGGAGAATTCCATGGACAGAGGAGCCTGGTGGGCTCCAGTCCACCGGGTCGCAAAAAGTCAGACATGACTGAAGCAACTTAGCGCTCTTATTACAATATAGAAATATATTCTATTATTATTATCAACATTTTATACTACCTTTTATCTTTTGAGCATCATTATGACCTTAGAACCTTCTATAGGTGTAATACAATCTAATTAACCCCAGTAGACTATTGAAGTTCCAGTTATCACAGTCTGGCCTGTGAGGTCCCTTGAATGCCTCCTTCATGTTGACATTCTTGATAGCATCACTGCTTTCTGGAAACAGCTGGATATTCAAGACCTTCCTGATTTTTTCCTGCCATACGACATATTTATAACCTCCTCCCAAGGAACCATTAGAGATCAAAGTCTGGACACTTGAGAAGCAAAAGAGAGTGGATGGAGGGCAAAAGCACAGCGACTGAAGGTGTTGGGCTGTTTTTGGTAGTGAAGAGCCGGAACCGTTTACATGAATTCACATTTGTACTTCTTCTTTAGCTCCTCATATTTCTGTACTGTGGGCTTCCCAGGTGGCACTAAGTGGTAAAGAACCTGCCTGCCAGTGCAGGAGACATAATAAGAGGTGTGAATTCAATCCCTGGGTCAGGAAGATCCCCTGGAGGAGGGATGGCAACCCACTCCAGTATTCTTGCCTGGAGACTCCCATGGACAGAGGAGCCTGGTAGGCTACGGTCCATAGGATTCCAAAGAGTTGGACATGACTGAAGCAACTTGGAACACGTGCATTCCTATACTCTATTTTTTTAAAAAAACAGTTTTGTAATATGATTTCATTGATCCTTTAGATGTTATCCTATTTAACAACATTGTAGAAGGATAAAGATAAAGGATGACAGATAAAGCCTAGTCACTAGTTGGTGATGGTTTGGGGGAAAGAGGTGTGACTATGTTGAATGTAAAGATCATGTAAGAGTTAAGCATTTATTCATTGAAGCCTACTAAGTGTCACACCTAGTGTTCAACTTTAATGATGATGCCTCTGCTCTTTGTAATCTGTAATCTGGATTCATGCTACAAATAATTTTATATATAACTGAAATGAGACTGTCAACACACAGGTGTTCTGAGAGCATATAGGAGTGCTTAACCCAGTTGGGGTAGTAGAGTTTAGATAGATGAGAGAAAGGAAAAGGTGCTTGGCAGGTGGATGTAAGGTCCGAAGAACTTGCTGTATTTGGAGACATTAGAAGGCCCACACAGACAGGAAATAAAATTGTAGCTACTGAAGACTCATAATTTCTTGGTTTTTAAAAACTTTTTTATTTGTTTATTTTTGGCTGTGCTGGGTCCTCATAGCTGCATGGACTTTTCTGTAGTTGGGGCAAGCATTGGCTACTCCAGGGGCGGTGTGCGAGCTTCTCACTGCAGTGACTTCCCTTGTTGTGGAGCATGGGCTCCAGGGTGTGGGGGTTTCAGCAGTTGTGGCTCTGGGGCTCTAGAGCACAGACATGAACAGACACAGTAGTTGCAGCGAACAGGCTTAGTTGCTCTGTGGCATGTGGATCTTCCCAGATCAGGGGTCAAACCCATGCCTCCTGCATTGGCAGGCAGATGCTATAGCCCTGGACTGCTAGGGAAATCCCCTCATAGTTTTTAAAGAAATCGTTTATTACATTTTGTTCCAAATCTTTGTGAATTAAAAAAGTATCAAAGTTTACAGACTGTGTTAGACTAAGGATGCAAAAGACTTGCAGATGTGCCACTGTGCCGGGAGCCAGCATGAGGAACCCCGCCAGTGGCAAAGGTCATGAGGAAGGGGCCTGACATGCAAAGGTGGGATCAGGCCTCAGGGGTCCCCCTGGACTTTCTCGAGCATCTACCCCCAAAACCAGAGTCTGCCTGCCTTACTGCATTATGCTTTCCACCTATTCTTCTGACATTACAGGGGGGCTATCCCCGACCACCTTTCTCTGGAAAGAGTTAACTTAGCGCTCCAGTTAATAGTCTCCTGCATATAAAAGGAGTGTCTCAGCTCAAACCCCTCTGATGGCTCTCTAACTTGCCTGACAGGTTTCCCCGGACTTTTACAACTAGGCATGTGATTGTTTACAGCCCCTCAACTGTGAGAGGCACGGGAAGCCTAAAACATAGAGCCTTTCAAAGAGTTAAAAGCTATTAGAATAGTGCTGGTGTAAGATTTCACTGTTGAGCCAATGCTTGCTGCCAAGTTCCCATATCCCTTATCCACTGTGCACCTGGGAGTGCATTAGTTAACATAGTTGGAATGTAAGAAAAACAAGTGTAGCCTTGAAATTAACCACATCAGATCTTTGAGCTAATTGGTTCTTTCTTGTAACTCACTGCACCTTTACTCTGTGAGGAATATAACTCTGTTTAGCATTTTCTGAGGCTGACATAGATTAGAAATAAAAAAAACACTTTGAGGGAAAATAAGTTTTCTGGTTGAGCAGCCTTTATAAAAAGAGGATCATAAAATGTTCACAGGCCTCCAAGGCCAGAAGATAATGTACACAACATCATTGGTGGGAAAGGTTTGCAGAAAAGAATCCTGGTTTCAATAAGGGCAAAACTGCTGGAATGTTTGGGCTGACTCTGTATGACTTTGCATTTTTCATTTCCCTCTATATACAAGTTGAGGTATAAAAGTCCCTTTTGAAAATAAAAGTAATTGGGCCTCACTCACCGAAGAAGCTTGGTCACCCCCTCTCTCTCTCTCTCTTTTATTTATTTCTCTCTCTTACTCTCTCTTTCAGGCTAGTTCCCATCTGGAACCCAGAGGTCTGCCGTGTCTACTTATTTGCCTGGGTTTCTAAGACCTGAACGGGAAGGCGCCCTGCGTCTTCACTCCCTCGGGAGACCGGGAGGGCACCTGTGGCCTTACGTAGATGGTGCAAGTCTCTTGTTTCGAGACTGTATTGATTTCCTGTGTAAACCAAGGAACTTCAGCCTCTTTCTCTCCTCTATTTTCTTATCTGCAACATTCTTTATCTCTCTCTCTAAATCATTCGCCAACGCTGACGCTGTTTCTCCTTCGTTTCCCCTGGATCCTGCGGGGGCTGGACCCTGGCACCACTGCAGTGATTGGCAATCATAGTGTCACTGCGTGTCAGCAAATGTGGACTGCTGTTGTTTAAAACAAGCTCCTTGAGTGAGTGTAAGGTTGCCTCAGAGATGTTGCCTTCCTTACACATGGTCTCACAGTAGGTACTTGAATCACTAGTCGGCAGGTCTTTAGAATGAAGCACACGTTTTTGGGGTATGTTTCTTTTTTCCCCGGGTCAGCTGTTATGAAAACGAAAAATTTCAGTTTCTGTCTTTTTACTTTATTTATTTAACTTTTGTTGGCATATAGTTGATGGACAGTGTTGTGTTCGTTTCAGGTGTGCAGCTATCAGGAATCATGGTGCATGTTTTCCGGTATTCTTCTCAGCCCCTCAGCACACTGTTTGTATAAGACAAGTGCTTGATGCATTATCAGTTGATCTGTTAGTTTGCTGTAATGGTTTCTGGCCGAGCGTGTCCATGGACTGATCCTTGTACACAGTAATTTGCTTCATTCTTAACACTGCGGGTTTTTGGCTTTTGTCTAATAAAAAAATTCTGTCTGTGGTACGCAAATTCAGGAGACTGTGTCAGAGGCAGAGACCATTCCAGGTGTGTGGCACCAAATGAAATGTATGACATGTCTGCAAATTAAACTGGCTTAGAGATCATCTGTCAGAAGGATCACCTAAAACCTCTCTCCAGTTTATCTGAAGGATTGATCGTAACACATCTCTCTGGAGTAGACAGAAAGCAGATAGGACAGGTGAAATTTGAAGGAAAAGTGATGTGGAAGCACTGCAAGGGAAGTGAGAAACCTAGATGTATATTTATTTCTCTCTGAAGGGGGAAGACAGGTAACTGCAAATCCCTTTAGTTTTATGGTGAGTATAAAAGTTTTCCAAAACATTTTCTTCTATAGGTCATTGAATTTTTATCATTAACTTCTGAAGTGTATTGTTGGAAAGGTCTTATGACCCTACCCATTTACCTGAAGAGTAAGAAAGACACAAAGAATTTGATATTTCTTATCCACGGGCACGTGGCTTGTCCATGATGAAGCTGAGACTAGCGTAAAACTCCGTTTTCTAGGAAATTTTACCCAACTGCAGACAAAACCTGTTCTCATCACTCTGTTAAACTTGTTCCCTCTTACCCCCACACCCTCCTACCTGCTCCTGCTTAGTCTGTTCTCGTAGTCCTTATCACTTTCTAGTAGAGTATGTATGTCACCTTTTTTTGTTTATTGGTTTATTTGTCCTGACTCCTCTAATAGAATGTAAGCTGCACATCGGGCAGGGAATTACTGTCTGGTGTGCTTATCTATCTCAGGCACTTAAAGCATTGCCTGGGCATCGTGAGCATTCAGTCAGTATTTGTTACATGAATTCATGTGAGCTGTAACAGGTTCTAGGGTTGGACTCAGCTGATTTTGTTGTTCATGTCAACACTCAGTGGCCTTCTCTTTTAATGTTGGATTGACATTATCCAACATTATTATCAGTTTTTACAGATAATGTTTACAAACTTAGTAAAAATTATAGATAAAGCACTTATTTTGGGGGAACAAACAAAAGCTGGACTGTTGAATATCTTGAATTATGTCAGTAGAATCTTCAAAACATGGGAGTGTTGGGAATCTAGGAATATTATTTCTCAAGATAATTTTACCTCCAATTCAAGTGGGTAGAGCTAGATGGTATTAAGGGTTATTTAATACAGGCTTAATTTTATGCACATGAGGAAAACTGACTTAGCAAGGTTAAGGAGCTAGGCCAGGATCAGATCGTCATGTAGAGCTGCATGAATAGAATGTTTTCATTTTCTGTACAAGTTCAGAGCTGCTGCCCAGCTCCTGCCCTTTGCTGACACTTATTTTAGGGGCCCATACCCACCAAACACCTATAGTGTTAGAGTTCTTCTTGAGAACGTTCTGGAATGGGTAGCAGTGGGAGCAATGGGAACATGTATTGAGCCTTTTCCCACAAATAGCTGAAATTTACACAGATGACATTGATGTTGAGGTGACAAAATATTTAAAATGTTTTATCTGTGGGGCTAGAGAGGTGACGTCCCTGTCTTGTTATTGTGCGTGCGTGTGTGCATGCTCAGTCACTAAGTTGTGTCCAACTCTTTGCGACCCTCTAGGCTTCTCTGTCCATGGGATTTCCCAGGCAAGGATATTGGAGTGGGTAGCCATGTCCTCCCCCAGGGGATCTTTCTGATCCAGGGAATCGAACCTGTGTCTCTTGCATCTCCTGCACTGGCAGGCGGATTCTTTCCTGCTGCACTACCTGGGAAGCCTCACCTTGTTATCAGGATACTATACAACATCATTTTCTTGTTGTTTGATTTTCCTGGTGCATTTGTTAGCTGGTGTGAATCAGTACTCTGTTGTCTTTGAGGCAAGGGTCTATATCTTCTGTGACGCTAGTAACTCTCTCCAGTGTCTGGAGATCTGAAAGCTGAGCAATAGTTAAGAAACATTTGCATAGTAAGAGCACTGATCCATCTTGTTCAGTTCAGTTCAGTTCAGTCACTCAGTTGTGTCCAACTCTTTGCGACCCCATGAATCGCAGCACGCCAGGCCTCCCTGTCCATCACCATCTCCCAGAGTTCACTCAGACTCACGTCCATCGAGTCCGTGATGCCATCCAGCCATCTCATCCTGGGTCGTCCCCTTCTCCTCCTGCCCCCAATCTCTCCCAGCATCAAAGTCTTTTCCAATGAGTCAGCTCTTCACATGAGGTGTCCAAAGTACTGGAGCTTCAGCTTTAGCATCATTCCTTCCAAAGAAATCCCAGCGTTGATCTCCTTCAGAATGGACTGGTTGGATCTCCTTGCAGTCCAAGGGACTCTCAAGAGTCTTCTCCAACACCACTGTTCAAAAGCATCAATTCTTAGGCGCTCAGCTTTCTTCACAGTCCAACTCTCACATCCATACATGACCACAGGAAAAACCATAGCCTTGACTAGACGGACCTTAGTCGGCAGAGTAATGTCTCTGCTTTTGAATATATTATCTAGGTTGGTCATAACTTTTCTTCCAAGGAGTAAGCGTCTTTTAATTTCATGGCTGCAGTCACCATCTGCAGTGATTTTGGAGCCCAGAAAAATAAAGTCTGACACTGTTTCCACTGTTTCCCCATCTATTTGTCATGAAGTGATGGGACCAGATGCCATGATCTTCGTTTTCTGAATGTTGAGCTTTAAGCCAACTTTTTCACTCCCCTCTTTCACTTTCATCAAGAGGCTTTTTAGTTCCTCTTCACTTTCTGCCACAAGGGCGGTGTCATCTGCATATCTGAGGTTTTTGATATTTCTCCCGGCAATCTTGATTCCAGCTTGAGCTTCTTCCAGTCCAGTGTTTCTCATGATGTACTCTGCATAGAAGTTAGATAAGCAGGTGACAATATACAGCCTGACGTACTCCTTTTCCTATTTGGACATTTCAAAGACATTTCAAAGACATTTCAAAGGAAGTAATCAAAACTAATTGCCCAACTTTGTCTTATCAGCTTTCTCCACCTGAATTGTTATATAATTCAGATAACTTGGAGATGGGGGAAGCTGGGGAAATGTTCTTACTGGAACATCGAAGTGCCTCCTTTTCTCCTCCACCAACATGGCATAAAGGAAGAACCTAGTTGACTCAGGTTTTCAAGGACAAACAATATTTTTTGATTGAATGTGTTCCAGGAAAATAAACTCCAGTCATCTAATAGAGAGTTATATCTTAATATGTATTCATTTGATAGATACTGCAATCAGCAGTTATTCAGTTCAGTTGCTCAGTTGTGTCTGACTCTTTGAGACCAGCACAGTCTGCATGGACTGCAGCACGCCAGGCCTCCCTGTCCCATCACCAACTCCCAGAGCTTACTCTAACTCATGTCCATCGAGTCGGTGATGCCATCCAACCATCTCATCCTCTGTTGTCCCCTTCTCCTCCTGCCTTCAGTCTTTCCCAGCATCAGGGTCTCTTCTGATGAGTCAGTTCTTTGCACTTGCCAAATGTACTTTTAGCATGCTCCTAGCCCTTGTGATGGAGATAAACATTCAAAGAATAAACTTGGCAGCATACTTTAGTGGAACTAGGACTAGAGATATAACTTTATAGGGATACAAGTTTGTTTCAGTATGTGATAAAAAAAATAGATTGCCCAAATGTAGAATGTTGCAATATGTCAGAAATTTATTATTTTTTTATGCAAGAGTTTGAGATGAGTGTTCTTAGTTGGCAGGTGGGTTTCTTCTACATAGTGAATCAGAGAGGTAGACTCTTTCCCTTCTAGTGGCTCTGCCCCCGCCCCCTGCCCCCCACCCCAATGCATCACTGTATCCAGCTGGTCTAGATAGAAGGCTCATTGTATTGGCAATAAGAAAACCCAGGTTTTAGTTACAATTCTGTTATCTTAATGTTAGCAGGTTTTTTACTGTGATTTTCTAATTTGTAGAATAAGGACAGTTCTATAAATCATTCAAGGTAGTGGATGAAGATATAGCACTTTGACTTACTAGGAGGGGCAATAGGTGATTTTTGAATTCAGATGTCCTTCTGCCATTTTAAAATAAGCAAATTATTAAAGTAGTGAGTCAACTTGTGCCTATTAAAAAGGATTCATTGGGCATTTATTATGTGCAGGCTCTGTATGAAACACTTTACTTACATTAACTTGCTCAATCTTTTCAAACCTTTATGTTCAGTTCAGTTCAGTTCAGTTGCTCAGTTGTGTCTGACTCTTTGTGACCCCATGAATCGCAGCACTCCAGGCCTCCCTGTCCATCATCAACTCCTGGAGTTCACTCAGATTCACGTCCATCGAGTCAGTGATGCCATTCAGCCATCTCATCCTGGGTCGTCCCCTTCTCCTCCTGCCCCCAATCCCTCCCAGCATCAAAGTCTTTTCCAATGAGTCAACTCTTCGCATGAGGTGTCCAAAGTACTGGAGCTTCAGCTTTAGCATCATTCCTTCCAAAGAAATCCCAGAGTTGATCTTCAGAATGGACTGGTTGGATCTCCTTGCAGTCCAAGAGACTCTCAAGAGTCTTCTCCAATACCACAGTTCAAAAGCATCAATTCTTCGGTGCTCAGCCTTCTTCATAGTCCAACTCTCACATCCGTACATGACCACAGGAAAAACCATAGCCTTGACTAGACGGACCTTAGTCAGCAAAGTAATGTCTCTGCTTTTTTTTTTTTTTTAATTTATTTTATTTTTTTATTTTTTAAATTTTAAAATCTTTAATTCTTACATGCGTTCCCAAACTAGGTTGGTCATAACTTTTCTTCCAAGGAGTAAGCGTCTTTTAATTTCATGGCTGCAGTCACCATCTGCAGTGATTTTGGAGCCCAGAAAAATAAAGTCTGACATTGTTTCCACTGTTTCACCATCTATTTGCCATGAAGTGATGGGACCAGATGCCATGATCTTCATTTTCTGAGTGTTGAGCTTTAAGCCAACTTTATGTCCATTGTAAAGATGAAGAGGACTTCCCAAGTGGCTCAGTGGTAAATAATCCGCCTGCCAGTGCAGGAAACATGGGTTTGACCGCTGGCTTGGGAAGATCCCCTGGAGAAGGAAATGGCAACCCACTCCAGTATTGTTGCCTGGGAAATCTGTGGATAGAGGAGCCTGGTAGGTTATATAGTCCATGGGGTCGCAAAAGAGTCAGATACAACTTAGCGACTAAATAACAAACAACAAAAAAAATGAAGAGCTTGAGGCACAGTAGGTTAAATAAATCGCCCTGGGTCACACAGCTACTAAGTAGCAGAATTAGGATTCAAACCTTGATGGTCTGGCTCCAGAATTTTTACTCTGAAACATACACTATAAAATTGTGCCCTGGTTAGGGACTGATACTCATATAGTATATACTGGTGAGGCTGCACCAGCTGTATTTCCATTGAATCTTATTGACCACTCATGGTAAAGCACATCCCCTTTTTAGAGATGTTAAAATGTAGAATTTTCTGTCCGACAAATGCACCAGGAAAATTGAACAGGAAAATATGTTTTATGGTACTGTAATTGCACAATGAGAAACTCACCTTGCTAGCTCCACAGATAAATTATTTTGAACATTTTATTATCTCAAAAATCAAATGCCATACATTTCAATTCCAGGTCTTTATGGGAAAAGGCTAAATTGATATGAGTCACTGACAAGTCTTAGATTTCATGAGATATGGTAGGAAAGTCACAAAGTCACTTCCCATCATTTGAGCACAGGTTAACCTTCAGCCTTGTCAGAGTCAGAGCTGCCTGACCCAGATAGGGTCTATATTTTTACTACATGCTCTCTTAATAAGCTACTTCCTGGCAGCCAGACATATAAAATAGAATGCAAGTAAGAATGCCTAACAAGTGGAATTGTGCCAGGACTCGAAGTCTTAGCTCAAAATTATATTTTCAGATTGGCCCTGTCTTTTCTTTCTGTCTTAGACAGAGTTACTCTAATTCTGTCCTCCCAAGATCTTGTGCATACTTCTATCATAACTCAGCATATTGTTGGGGAAAACTATTTGCTTTCCTTTTTGTTTTTCCTACTAGATTACATGCTAATAAAAGCCTTGTTAATGTGTAGAGTGGTATATAGCCTGAAATAGAGTAGGCATTTAGTCCTATTTATTGAAGGAATAAGGGACAAAGTAGATAATTAAATAGTTAATTCCTCTAGAGAATGGTAGATAAAGAAGAAAGTATGGGAGACCCCTGTAAGTTAATGGTTACTCAAGAAAGTAGGTTTGCTTAACCACAAAACTAAGCAGGCTTGCTTAGCAACAAACCATGCCACAGAAGCACAAGATACGCCTCAAAACAATAAAATAATGGTGGCATGAGACCCCCATTCTCCTCAGTGAGCTCAGTAAGTAAATGACCCCTATGATATGCTCTCTGCACCCTTAAAATTCAATAGTTTATGGAAAGGTGACACTTGAAAGACGTTCATTGTACTGAGACCTGAAATAGTTTTTCCATGGAGCCCCAACAGTCCTGGATTGACCATGTAGGGACAAGAAAACTCCTGTGCCCAGCCTGGAGAAGGAGCTGATGATGGAAGCATGATGTCCACTTGAGAATGAAGGAGGAGGCGGCCTATTCCCCCTGCCCACTTTCCCTTTGATGAAAAGAATGTAGGCCACCAAGTTCCGAGGGTGGCACCTTCTCACCCAGCTGTGTGTAAGCCTCACAAATGTCCTATTCTAATAAATAACTTATCCTTTAAAAATATTTATTTTTGGCTGTTCTGGGTCTTGATTGCTGCTCACAGACTTTCTCTAGTCACTTTGCCCCTCGCTGAATTCTTTCTGCGCTGAGACATGAAAGACCAGAGCTCCTTAGAACCCCCAAAACACCACCTACTGGTTTCAGATGGTTGATTGTTTTGTGGGTTATAGTAGTAGATTTTTAGCTTACTCAGGAAAGATGATGTAAAACAAGTTTTAAAGATATAACTTTTAACAGCATTATCCAATAAACAAACCACATGGAACAATCAATCACACTGTCGAGAGACAGGGATTCCTAGGTGGCACCAGTGGTAAAGAATCCACCTGCCAGTGCAGCAGACACAAGAGACATGGGTTCAGTGCTTGGGTTTGGAAGCTCCACTGGAGGAGGAAATGGCAACACACTCCAGTATTCTTGTCTGGCAGGACTGATATGGGTGAAAAAACATTTGTACCCACATCAAACTCTGCAGAGAACCTGATGTTATGGGAGAATCTTTTGATAAAGGGTATCTTTGCTCCTACTCTAAAACTAGGTGTGTGATTTGGGGCAGGTATTACACCTCTTGGTGCCTAGGTTTCTAATTTACAAAATGGGAAGAATCACCGGAATACCTGACAGGATTGCTGTAAGAATTAAATCCCATGATGTGTGGAAAGCACTTAGTACTGTGCTCGGTACTTAGTGGAAGGGAGGAAATAAACGTTAGTAGCTTCTGTTATTATCTGTTGTATGTGTCATCAGTGAGCAAAGAGTGGTGAACCAGAAATGTTTATTGGTCTCTAATTTGGCAATTCTTTCTATGGTTTTTTTTTTTTTCCACTTGACTTTCAGCTTTATATAAGCACTTCCTTATTTAAGAATGATCATTCTTCTCAGGGGTTTCTGCCTTTGCTAAAGTTGCATCCCTCCCGTTTTTTTCAGTGGATTGCTTGCCCTCTTAGCCAATGGACAATTTAGCATTTGAAATGAATGAAGATGCAGAGCGAAAGGTTGTGTCTGAGGGGAAGATGAACACCTTCTCCAGAATGGTAAGAATGTAAATGGGGATTTACATCTTGAGATTACTTGCCTCAAAACCTTTATGCAGATCTCAGGAAAGAGCCCCTCCTTAGACCAGTTTTCTTCAAGTGACCTTCTAAAGAAAGCTAGCGTGTCCTATTCTGAAAATCTGACCTGCCTTTTCTCTCGTAAACTGTTAACTCCTGTAGCTGTTTAGTGGCCCAGCTTTCTATGAATTGTTGTTCCTGGCATTAGTGAGTTATTTATTGTTCACTTATACAATGTTAAACTGAATATGTTGGTAAATGATTATGCTATACCAAACATATCATTAAATAATTTAAAACATTAAAAAAATTTTTTACTCATTAAAAAAACTACATTCAAGTATTACAAAATATTGGCAATATTCTCTGTGTTGTATAATAATACATCCTTGTTGCCTGTCCTACACTCAACAGTTTGTACTCTTATTCCCCAATCCATTGTTCTTCCCCTGCACCCACTGGTAATCATTAATTTGCTCTTTATATGGTGAGTATACTTCTTTTTCTGTTATATTCACTAGTTTGTTATATTTTTTTAGATTCCACATATAAGTGATATCATTCAGTATTTGTCTTTCTTTGTCTGACTTATTTCACTTAGCACAATGCCCTCCCAGTCCATCCATGTTGCTACAAATGGCAAGGAATTTTGTTCCTTTTTTTATGACTGAGTAGTATTCTGTCATATATATACTGCATCTTCTTTATCCAGCCATCTGTTAATGGACACTTAGGTTGCTTCCATATCTTGGAGATTGTAAATAATGCTGCTGTGAATATTGAGGTGCATGTATCCCTTTGAATTAGTGTTTTTGTTTTAAATATATACTTGGGAGTGAAATCTCCAGGTCATATAGCAGTTCCATCATTAGTTTTTTGAGAAACCTCCATATTGTTCTCCACAGTGACTGCAGAGTTTACATTCCTACCAACAGTGTACAGGGTTCCCTTTTTCCCACATCCTTGCCAACATTTGTTATTTGTGTTCTTTTGAATATTTATGAGTGTTAAAGTAAGGCTTCCCTGGTGGCTCAGAGGTTAAAGTGTCTGCCTCCAATGCGGGAGACCCGGGTTTGATCCCTGGGTCGGGAAGATTCCCTGGAGAAGGAAATGGCAACCCACTCCAGTTTTCTTGTCTGGAGAATCCCATGGATGGAGGAGCCTGGTAGGCTACAGTCCATGGGGTGCCAAAGAGTTGGACATGACTGAGCGACTTCACTTTCACTTTCAAAGTAAGACTATCTATGTTAGAATTATTAATGATCAAAAACGTACTTGATCAGAGAGCAAGACCAGGAACTCAGAGAGCAGTGGAAAAGGACTCCTTGCTGTCATTGAGGATAGTCATCATTTTAGTGGTCAGAGGAGTAAGGGCAAGTTGGTTCAAAGGTTGGGGTGAGTATTTTCTTGGCAGCTTTCAGTAATGTGGATTGTAACTCAGAAATAAGTGTGATATGAAACCAGGAAGTAGTAACATAGAAATACATGGAAATACCGTGACTTAGAGTTGAGTGATGACTTAGGTCATATAGGTAATACACATAATAGTGTGTATTATTACTAAAGGGAATTTACTGAAGCTATTTAAATGAGGGAGGGAGGGGGAGACAGAGACTTGTCAGGTCAGGCCCATTGATTACTGATATGTTACTTATTCCTATGCATGTACCTGTACACATAAATGCATTTGTATATTCTGGAACCAAAACATTCTTAGAAAATAGCTCCTTATAATCTCATTGATTTTCAGGTGAAGAAACTGGTAAATAGGGGCTAATTGACTGATTTGGAAGTACTTAGTTGGGTACTTAATTTCCTTAATTTATTGTGTGCCCCAGTCCTCAAATGTTTATTTTTATTCTTGTTCATTTGGGTGTTATCTGAGGTATGGGCCACGTATGAATGTCCTACAGTCCTTGCACTTGCCCAGCTGCTAGACTGAAGAGAGAACCTGAGCCAGCAGCAGACACATCAGTGGTGCACTGGGCAGGGTGTCTTACAGGTCAGAGGCCAAGGGCCTAGAAGGACACCCACCGGGTACTGCTGAGGGCAGGCAGGACACAGGCTCGATTTTCCCTGCACAGGGGAGGAGGGGGGCTATCAATTATAAGGGGCCTGATGTTAGAAGGTCTCCTGGGTTGCAGGGAGACTGTTGGAATGCATCTCCCCACAGCTCTGGCTTAGCAACCATTGCAAGGGCCACTGTTCCTCCGTGATGACTGAACATACCAGAGCCGATGTGGTCCGAGGGCTGGAGCAATCATTAGTGGGGGTCAGGCCGATCATGCACGTGGTTACTGATTCATTTCCCCTTGGGAGGGGAGGAAGTTGTGTGCATCAGGTAAGGGTGAGGCAGAGTGGGGAAGGGCTGTACAGAGAGCAGGAGAGCAGCCATCTTACGGGGCCTGACCATGCTGTGAGTGTGTGTGTGTGTGTGTGTGTGTGTATTGATTTACACATCTCTCATTTTACTCAGTTCGTTTATCCCACAAATGTGCTTTTTTTTTTTAAAAAAAGAGAAAATAAACCAAACAGTTGGCAATGTTTCTGATGCCTCACGAGTGGAGAATAATTTCTAATTTCTTCTAGGAAAAGACAAGGCAGTGGTCACTGATGAGCATTTTCCTGGTGTGTCTTTTGGCTTGCACCATTACCACGGTGATCGGAGTCCTGATTGTCTCCTTGGTTTATGTCAACAACCCTCAGCCTCATTCAGAACCTGGAGCCCAGTCTCTGCAAACAGCAATTCCCGTGGTGCCAAAGGCTGTTGATCCAAAATTTCAGTTTCTTTATCATTTACCTAAATCCAAGGTATGCTGCTAAGTCACTTAATTGTGTCTGACTCTGTGCGACCCCATAGATGGCAGCCCACCAGGCTCCCCTGTCCCTGGGATTCTCCAGGCAAGAAGACTGGAGTGGGTTGCCATTTCCTTCTCCAATGCATGAAAGTGAAAAGTGAAAGTGAAGTCGCTCAGTCGTGTCTGACTCTTAGCAACCCCATGAACTGCAGCCTACCAGGCTTCTCCGTCCATGGGATTTTCCAGGCAAGAGTATTGGAGTGGGGTGCCATTGCCTTCTCTGTGGTATGGATCACACGTATTAAGAAAAAGAATCATCTATTATAAATGATGATTTCAAAATGAAGTTTCCATTGCTTGTTTACTAAGCTGTGTTCTCTCTTCATTGGAAAGAAGTAGCTGTGGGCTGTTTGGATGAAGGGAAGTGAGGGATGGAGAAGGGGAAAGGTGGGTGGATGTTGGCTCTGGGCTGAACTTTGCTTTAGTAGCTGGTTCTCTGGGAGGTACAGGAGGACAGATGGAAAGCCCTGTATTTGCTTGTCAAGATAGGTGTTCGTTTTTCTAACAGGGACTAATGGCACTGTTGTCTCCTGGAGCCTTGTAGACCTGTTCTTTCTCTTCTTTTTTGGGGGGACCTCCCGTATCCACTCACCCCCGTATCCACTCACCCCCGTATCCACTCACCCTCATATCCACTCACCCCTGTTTCCTTTTTCCCTGTGCTGCCCTCTCACTCTGGGGGCCACGGTGGCCTCACTTTCCTCAGGAGATGGCCTCCATGCTGATGGTTCGCCTACGACTTTCCAGGTGTTTGAGTACCCTGGTGGCACAATCCAATGGGCCCGGTACAGGAACAATGCCAACGACTACCTCAGCATTGAAGAGGAGGCCTTTGGCAGCAGCTTGAATAGCCAGAGATCACAGATAAGCCTGGGGACCCTGAGAATAAAAAGCAGTGGCCTCCGAGCCCCTCACTGGCACTTCAATGCCAACGAACATGGCTATCTTGTACAGGTATAACTGGTTTGCCCACATTCTGTGCTTGAGCATTTGTGCATTGTGTCCTCAGGCTATTATTTAGGTTGTTGCAAAACCTACTTAACTAATAGGATGATAGACAACATCCAGGCTTTGGCTGTGTACCCAATTAGACCAGTTAGCAGTGCCTTGGAACATTAGACTGTTTGTCTTAATTATTCGTGGCATCAGTTTGAACTTCTTTCTTCAATATAAAATCATTTTTCATACATTGTTAAGCTCAGATCACTGTTCCATCCTTTGAGCCAAAGCTAAAACTGGTAGCTCTGATCTAATGATCAAAGAGACTACAGCTTCCCTTTAGGGAAAAAAGCAGGGACTGGAATAACGAACTAGTTTGCTGATGTTCAACCTGGAGTCCCTGAGATCCGCCAATGGTATGCCCTTTTGTGGCTTTTACTTTCCAGAATTCTTTGGAAGTAAAGTGAAATAGAGCTGGAAGTGAAATGACTGTACTTCCCTGAATTGCAAATAATTCATTAATTCTGAAATGTATTTATGGCTTCTGTGTTCCAGACACTGGGGAAATTGGAGTGATTAAGCTTTCATAGAACTTTCAGAGTTTGGTCTTACCCTGGTAATCTTGTTAATAGATGAGCCAATTTTTGTGTGTGACATATTTCTGTTATTGCTAATAAAACTCCTTTTTTATACTTGGACAATTCACTCGATTTTAGAATTTACAAGAAGAGAGATTAGAGCTTCATCTATGAGATTAAGCCCTCCTTAGAAGAATACTTGGACATAACAGTAAATGCACTATGTTATTCCTATTATTAAAATTATATGTAGGCTTTTTCTTACCTGGTAAATATATACATATCTGTTTGCAAACACACAAACATACAGAAGCGTACACATGTATGTCTGTGCAACCATCTATGAACACACACATGTACTTGCAGTCTTTTCAAACTAGCATGATCTTAGAGCTCTGAATGCTCAGTGGGGTGGTATTACCCCGAAGAGGGCAAAAACTGGTTGTTAGCAGGGTGAAAGTATCACTCCTTTTATGTCTACAGCATAGATGTACGTGTAGTACGTGAGCAGTATGTGTATGCCATATACAGGTCTCCAGTACCTCTGTAATGGTAACGTTTCATAGGGTGGGGATTAGAAAAACAGTCTAACATGGTACCTTAGAAGGCAGGTAATGAAAAAAGGTTGAAAAGCACTGCTTTAAATTGATGTTGGGATATGCTCTTCCATTTCCATTTCAGGGGACGGCATGGGTTGGGGTGGTTGACGATGGTGCTGTCGTTACCACGTACAATGTTACAGCTGGCCAAGTGATCTTCTTCCCAAAAAACACAGTGCACTGGATAAAGAATGTGGGGAGTGAAGACTGCTTTTTTTTGCTCTTCTTTTCTACACATGAGGAACTTCAGACCCTGGATGTTGATGATGTATTTTTTTCTACACCTGAGGATATTGCTTCCCGGTCACTTAAGGTCTGTATCACTGCTGAGAATACTTCCAGGTCAATTAAAGGTGTGTACCACTGCTGAGAACAAATCCTGAGAGGGTTTGCATTCCGTGGGCACCAAGAAGGCATGGCTGTTCGAGTTTCTAAGGTGGCAGTCAACAAAGTAACAGTTGGGTAATGGGCTCAAGAACATGACTTGCTTCCTATTTAACACATAAACCGCCTCGAAGTTGAATTGCTCTTTATTTTCCCCTATGAAGGGCTTCTATAGGAAAGTATTTTTAAAAAATATTTTGTTTTAATATTCATTTCTTTGGCTGCATCGGGTCTTAGTTGTGGCATTCGAAGACGTTGCAGTACACAGGCTTCTCTGTTGTGCGTGGGCTCCAGAGTGTATGGGCTCAGTAGTCACTCTGTGGCATGTAGTTACTCAGCAGTTACTCTGTGGTATGTGGGATCTTAATGCCTCTCAGTTGAGTTCAGTTCAGTCACTCAGTTGTGTCCGACTCTTTGCCACCCCATGAATCGCAGCACACCAGGCCTCCCTGTCCATCACCATCTCTGGGAGTTCACTCAGACTCATGTCCATCAAGTTGGTGATACCATCCAGTCATCTCATCCTCTGTCGTCCCCTTCTCCTCCTGCCCCCAATCCCTCCCAGCATCAGAGCCTTTTCCAGTGAGTCACCTCTTCGCATGAGGTGGCCAAAGTACTGGAGTTTCAGCTTTAGCATCATTCCTTCCAAAGAAATCCCAGGGCTTATCTCCTTCAGAATGGACTGGTTGGATCTCCTTGCAGCCCAAGGGACTCTCAACAGTCTTCTCCAACACCACAGTTCAAAAGCATCAATTCTTCGGCACTCAGCCTTCTTCACAGTCCAACTCTCACATCCATACATGACTACAGGAAAAACCATAGCCTTGACCAGATGGACCTTAGTCAGCAAAGTAATGTCTCTGCTTTTGAATATGCTATCTAGGTTGGTCATAACTTTTCTTCCAAGGAGTAAGCGTCTTTTAATTTCATGGCTGCAGTCACCATCTGCTGTGATTTTTGAGCCCCCCCAAAATAAAGTCAACCACTGTTTCCACTGTTTCATGTTGTAGCATGTATCAGTACTTTGTTTCTTTTTAAAATTTAAAATGTTTATTTATTCGGCTGTGCTGAGTCTTAGTTTGCAGGTATCTTATACGGTCTCTTATGTGTTTCAGCCTGAAGGTGGAATTAATTTCATTAGAACATTCCATAAGCAAAAGGAGGATCAGGGAGTCAATCTTCCTCCCAACTTGGCAGAACTTGTTGTCAATGCTAATTACTCACAGTCTCCAGATAACTTTGTGTGGAGGTACTTTTATGACTTGAAAGGTATAGTATGTTATTTCATGAAGGCTTTTTACTTTTTGGTTAAGTATTTATATATATATGATTACATAGGTATATTGGATTAAGATGTAATGTGTTTTTGTTTTATTTGTTTTTTTTTTTACAGCAAGGCATAGTTAAGAGAACTTTGAAAAAACACATTTCTCAACAGAGTAGGAAATGAGAGAAAAGGCCTGGAAGCAAATGAGAATGTGGGAAAAAAATTCAGAGCGTGAGAGGGTGTGTGTTGGGGCTGGGCAATGCTGTAGAAGAGCCTGATGATAGAGGAGGGGTCCAACCATGTAGCAATTAAGTGGTTTATTTTTATTTATTTTAAAATTAATAATTGATTAATTTGGCTACATGGGATCTTTGTGCAGTGAAGATCCTGTGAAGGTCTCTGCACGCAGGATTTTTGTTGAGGCACATGGGCTTTCCAGTTGTGATGCACAGGCTTAGTAGTGAAGGTGCTCAGGCTTAGTTGCTTTTCAGTTTGTGGGATCTTAGTTCCCCCATCAGAGATTGAACCTGCATTACATGGTGGGTTCTTAACCGTTGGACCCAGAGAAGTCCCAATTAAGGGGTTTTAAATAGGAGAGTGATACAGTGAGGTTTTTAATTTACCTATTTTTATCATTTATTTTATATTATCTTATTAAGGTGTAATTGACATACAACATTATGTTAGTCTCAGGTATACAACACAGTGATTCAATATTTGTATGTATTATGAAATCATCACCACTATAAGTCCAGTTATTAGTAACATCACCACTGTACATATTAATAGTTGCAATTTTTTTTCTTAGGAGAACTTACAAGATCTTAGTAACTCTAATGTATGCATTGTGAAGTGAAAGTCACTCAGTCGTGTCCGACTCTTTACAACCCCATGGACTGTAGGGTCCGTGGAATTCTCTAGGCTGGAATACTGGAGTGGGTAGCCTTTCGCTTCTCCAGGGGATCTTCCCAACCCAGGGATCGAGTCCAGGTCTCCTGCACTGCAGGTGGATCTTTACCAGCTGAGCCACAAGGGAAGCCAGTGTATGCTTTACAGTGTTGTTAACTATGGTGCCTCGTTCTGCATCATGTCCCCATGACCTGCTTATTTTATAACTGGAAATTTATGTCTTTTGCCTTTCTTCACCCATTTCAACCAGCCCCATTGCCTGCCTCTGGCAGCTACCACTCTGTTCCCTGTACCTGTGAGCTTGGGCACATAGATTGTTTCCGTATGTTGGCTATTGTAAATATGCTGCAGTGAACGAGGGTGCAGCTGTCTCTTTGAGCTGGTGTTAGTTTTTGTTTTTGGAGTAATGACCAGCAGAATTGTGGAGAATGATTGCAAGCGGCCAGCTGAGAAGCAGGGAGATGAGTCAGGGACTCTTGCAGTCTTTCAGGTAGGGGATGATGGTGGCCTCACTCTGTAAAACAGAAAGAATTGTTGAGAAGCAGGGAATTTAACTGACAGGACTTCATTGACTGATTGAGGAGAGAGGTTTAGGATGAGTCTCATGTTTTCCATGGGCTTCCCTGGTGGCTCAGACAGTAAAGAATTGACCTACAGTGCAGGAGACAGGGTTAGATCCTTGGGTCGGGAAGATCCTCTGGAGAAGGGAATGGCAACCCACTCCAGTATTCTTGCCTGGAGAATCCCCATGGACAGTGGTGCCTGGCAGGCTACAGTCCATAGAGTCACAAAGAGTTAGACACAACTGAATGGCTAGTTGTACAACCAGGTCCCCTGAGTTGAACGTCTTAAAAGAGGTCACTGTATGTTAGAAATTTCAGGAGAACTTGGGAAGGTAGGATAGCATCTGGCAGTATCAGGTCAATATCTTGGCGGCACACAGGATGTGCTCTTGTACTTCCTACCACATAAACTTCTGTGACTATAGAAGGGCTGTTCCTGGGACTGCATTTGGCTCTCCTTTTGTGGTACCATTTTGAAGTAGTTTTGTCTTATTTTGTTTTTTAAATTTCATCTGATTTAGGCTCAAAAGAACATCGATTTCCTGGAGGAATAATACAGTTGGCACAATATTGGAAAAATAGTAGTGAACTGAGCCACAATGAAAAAATTTTTAGTGAATTCCTGAATCAGGTAATCGAGAAAAATGTTTTGATGATTATCAAAATGGATGAAATATGAGCTTTAGGTTGGGTCAGTGTTTTTGGACAAAGCAAAAGGAAAGAGCTAGTCAAACACTCGTTGACTTGATCAATGCAAACTATTGATTGAGGCCTCTTTGTGAATTTGGAAGCTTAACTTCTTGGCATGGATGGTTACATTAATAAAGAGACTAGAGGCTTGTGAGATTTCTCTTTTCATGTGTTTTAAATGCTCAACTGGCAGTATTGTTTAATGACTAAGAGCACCACTCTGGCATCAAATCCTGTGATTCAAACCCCAGTTCTGCCATGGTGTGTCCCGAGTTTACTCAGGCAACCTAGACTTTAATTTCATCTCATACGGTTGGTGGCAATCTTGCAAGATTGTTATAAAGGACAAGTGACATAATAACTGTAAAGGAATATAAAAAATTTCCTGTTCTCAGTGAGGGCTTTATAAATATTAGTTACTACAATGATTATATGAATTGTTAAATTGCTGAGTTGAATGTTGGCTAAATGTTGGAATTCATTTTTCTTTTTCTTTCTCAAGCATCAAAAAGCCCTCAGTCTGAGTACACTCAGGATTTACAACAATGGATTACGACAGCCACACTTTCATTTTAATGCAAATGAAATGGGATACGTAATAAGTGGATGTGCAAAGGTAATTTCTCTGTGAACAGTTTTTTTCCTGTACTTTCCTTTTCAGTGCAGAAGGAAGCAAACAGGAGGTATTTCTTTGTTTTGGTTCAGTTGTTGGTAATAGAACAGGACTTTGTGCACGTGGCTTTCTGGGCATGGTTTCCATAGAGGGTACCATGCATGTCCTGGGAGGTAACTTCCAAGTTTGCTCTTAGCACGAGGAGGGTTCTAAGAACATTCAGAACTGATAGAGAGGTTTATCACTAATGGTGAAGGGCTGGAATACCTGCTTACATTTTCTGAGTTTTGCATTCTCTGGTAACGCAAGCATTTAGTGTGCTCTGCTTTGGGGACCATGAAATTGGCTGTTTGTCTCTCAGTGTGATATGAGTGGGGGTGGTGGGCAGGTGTGGAGCCCCAGTAAGGTGGCCATATATCCCCTTGGTGAAATTATTAATAGCACCACTTTTGACTCTACAGAAAGTCCTGGTTTGGGTGATCAATTAATTGTATGAGTACCATAAGAAAAGCCACACAAAGTATCATCTTATCACAGTGATTTGACAGTAGCTCCTCTGGGCTTTTGTAGGGATCCTGGGAAGATATACAGGTAAAAATGGGCTTCTCTAGCTTATATCTGCTTCACTTGTGACAGATAGAATCAGACCAGACTGAAATTCACCTTTTCTGTCATCCGGAGCAAAAGTTTTACGTTTTTAGAGGCGACAGCTCTAATAAACGGGAAAAGGGCATTGTCATTAATCCTCCACAGATATCCTTTCAAGGATCAGATGTCCTTTGTGAGGTGCTTTGTGTGCATGTGTGTGCGTTTATGTGCATTCAGTCTCCAGCCCTGTTAAAGGAAGAGCCTTAGGATGCTGCTCTCCCAGAGGCTGACTTTTCCCAAATGAGTGGGAAGGAGGGTGTAGGGGCAGTAAAACGCTGGCATTTAAGTCCTCTGCCTAATTAGTGAATGAAGGTCATTGACACCCTTAATTAGAACATGGCAGTTGATGCTCTTTTTGTATGAAGTTCTGCAGTGTTGATTTCACTAATGCATTTTGAGGGACATTTACTTCAATAGAGTATCTCCTAATTTTTGTGGAACTGCGTCTCAGAAACAGGAGCATGAATGTGAAAGATTGCCTCTTTTTTGCTGTTTACCTTCTCTAAGAAGTCCCTTTATAACTATGTGCTTTTATTGATCTGTTCACTGTGAATACTTATCCTTAGTGAATATATGATTTTGTTTGCTTCAGTTCAGCATAGTTTTTTCCCCCCTCCTTAGGTGGGCATTATCAATGCTCAGAGTTCCACAGAGTTTGACATTCACATTGGAGATGTGATATTTTTCCCTACTGGAACCCAGCATTACATTAAGAGCACATGCGATGAAGATTTGCTTCTCATTCTTGCCTTCAGCACTGGAGACCAGGTGAGAATAAGCCAGTGTTGGAGATGTTGGTGAGTGCCAGTGATGTGCAGAGTCCTCTGCTAAGCAGTGTGTCTGGGTCATAGAGGGGACTCAGCACATGGATATTGAATCGATGACTGATTTAATGAACTGGCTGAACCAACGTGTGAAGAGGAGAATTGGAGGTCAAGTAATCTTTTCATTTGGTTATAAAGGGATCCAGTACCTCACATTTCTCTCTCAATTCCCCGAATTCTCAACCAACTGAGAAAAAAAGATGAAAGAGTAGCGTGTGTGTGCTCAGTTGCTTCAGTCGTGTCCGACTCCTTGCAACCCCATGGACTGTAGCCCTCCAGGCTCCTCTGTCCATGGAGTTGTCCAGGCAAGAATACTGGAGTGAGTTGCCATGGCCTTCTTCAGGGGATCTTCCCAACCCAGGGATCGAACCTGTGTCTCTTAAGTCTCCTGCATTAGCAGGTGGATTCTTCACCAGTGGTGCCACTGGGAAGCCCAAAGAGCAGCATACAGAGACTTAGAAAACCATTTCTGTTACTAATCATGAAGATATTTGGGAATATGATTAGCATCTTTGGGTAGGTGGGTTTCCTGATATCTGTTGGGTTGGCCAGGATTGGGTTGGCTTACTGGTGTTGAGGTGAGCTCTTACTCACCTTATGGCATAGAGAAACACAGCCTGCGTTTTGAAGCTTTGCCAGCTCCCTAACAGAGAGGGAGGAGGTGAAGTAAGTATGGCCAATTTATTCTTCTGAAATTTATGGTAGAGAGATAAGGGAGAAAGAGAGAGAGAAAGGAAGAGGGAGGAAGGAAAAGTCTCTTGTATATCGAAAGAAACTATAGGAGACATGAAGTAGCATGAAGTGTGACTCAGCAGTGCTCCTGAGAAGGAGTAGCATTCCCTCCCATCATTGTTTAAAGCAAATCTAATATACCATGATCTGTATTATAAAACACATATTAAGAGAAATTATTTGTTAGATTAAATAGTTGTTTGCTCTTAAAAATTCACCCCAGTGTTCCTTAATTAGATGGAATAATGTGTTTGAAGAACAAGAATAAGTAGTAGAACTTAGATTTTAGAAAAAGGTCTTAGGACTAGATTCCCTGCCGAGACAGGGTGATAATTATGAGTCTGGGACCCCTGGGGCAGGTCCAGAAATGACAGGCCATGGTTCTCTTGGCCATGGTTCTTCCCACGTGGAGACCCAACAAGATCTCCAGCGGGGAGCACGGTGTGGATTCTGCAGTTTCATCAACAAGACCTGTACCAAGAGGCAAGCCTGTCCTGCTGGGTGATGCTCATTTTCCGTGATGACACTTCCCCTCTTCAAAGGAGACTGGAAAACTCCAGAGTCTGCTTCTCTGAGTCTCCAAACCTTTCTGGTGGTACCTGGGGTGAGGTTTGTGGAGAGTTCTATGAGGAGGATATGCAGTGGAAAACTGTTAACAGCTGTAGACTTGCTCGGGGCAAGGTGGGGGATAGGATTCTGGTGTCCCATACTTTTGGAGCCGGTCTCACTGGAGTTGGACACGACTGAGCGACTTTCACTTTCACTTTTCACAAGATGCAAATTTCCAGTTATAAATGAAAAAAGGCATGGGGACATGGTGCAGAGCAAGGTGCACACTGGCTTCCCTGGCAGCTCAGCTGGTGCTTTCATTGCTACCGCCACCCCCTTGGTCTTTATTCTCCACAGTTACTATCAGAACAAATCACGAAGCAAAATCCAATCCAATATAAGTAGGAAAAGAAGGGAAAAACATCAAGAGAGAGGAGGGAGAGAGGATGAGAGACAGTCTGAGAGATGGAAACACACACCCAGAAGGAAACAGAGAATGATAGATGGGAACACAGAAGAGACATACGTGCCCAGAAACACACATAGAGAGATACACAGAGACAGAGACACGCACAGAAATAGAGACGGAGAACCACAAGCAGAGTGACACAGACAGACAGAAGCAGCGCAGAGACATACAGACAGAAGGAAACACGAACACAGATGCAGAGAGGGGCGGAGACCCATAGGGAGGGAGAGACAGGAGGAGAGACACATGGACACACACATCCCACACACAGACAGGCCTGTACACACAGGAGAGGGAAAGGCAGACGACCTAGCGAGAAACACACACGGAGAGATTCAAAGACATATAAGCTCAGAGACACACGCAGACAGAGAGAAAGAGAAGCACAGTGAGCGACACGGAGAGACCCACACACATGCAGAAATTGAGAGGCTGGCTGAGAAAGGAGGTGGTGTCAGAGAATGGGGAGCAGAGAGAAGGACAGGAAGGTAGTGATGCAGAGAGGGTGGACAGAGTCAAACCAGCTGGACAGCCCTGCCCCAGAGGCAGAGACAATCGACTGTCTCTGGCTACGGAGAAGGAGGGGCGCTTACCTGGCCACCAGGTGGGCCTCCATCACGTGCCTCTGCGCATGGAGCTCGGAGAGGCCCTTTGGGCACTAATCCCTGCTTCTAGGTGGACAGAAGGTCGTGCTCCCTCTTGAAAGAGAACTAGCTCCCAGTGGGATGGAGGTCCCTTCTAAAGAGATGCCTCGGCATCTGTAGCCATCACTCACTTCCCTTATTCCTGGAGTCGAAAAGGTGAGCTCCCCCTGGCAAGAGAAGACAAGCTCAAGGGGACCATTTGCAGGATTTCACAGCTCCTAGTGTTACATAGCCATGCAGCTACCATTGTGAAAGTGCCCTTATGGCTGTAGGATCTCTGTGGCCGAACTTTGGTGCTGACACCTCTTCTTTTGGTTTCCACTATCAGTTGCAAACCCTTGACATGGATGATTATCTCCAGGCCACTGCAGACCACATCCTGGCTCAGCTTTTCTTCAAGAAGCAAAGTGAGTTTGAGAAGATCCCCCAGTTCAAGGAAGACCAGGCAGTCAACCTGCCTTAGATTTGCTGACGTGTTCATGTCTATTTTTCTCTCTTCATATGTTATTACAGTTTTTAAAGAAGGTCCACTTGGCTCATGAATTTGTAGCTCCTTACAGAATGACATTGGTCAAGCAGGTGTGAAGCAGCCCCACGGGCTCATTTAGCTAAGATCATAGGCAACTTGTGCTAAGCGAACATTCCCGTGTACTCTGCAGCTTATCTACAGAGGGGCTCTGCTCAATTAAATTACTATTTTTTTTAATGGATTTTAGTATGCATGTATATATTTATTTTGCTTTTGTTGCATCAGATTTATTACACCAAATGAAAATCCATTCTTTTTTTTTGTACATCAGTGAAACTTAGTGCCATGTTTGTATTTTTGCTATTCATCACTGTGGAAGGAAGTATGGAGATCAGCCTACTTATGTACATACATATGGATACAGCCAGAAGAACCCAGGTGCATCTAACCTTGTCTGGAGAGTTTAGTGTAGAGTCTTAGGGTAGCCACTCTCAACGCTTTTGTCGACATGAAGATACTTTTTATAAGGCTCAAAATTTCAAGAACTCACACGAATAGTTTACTTATTGTATATTAGCTGAGAAAATACTTAATGGCAAACTAATTATAAATTCAGTATTTTCTTTGAATATATTTGAATTTTAGTAATGCTATCACAGACTATTTACCTTTGAGGAACAGTCATCCCTATATTTGAGAAGCAAGTGTTTCTTTAGTCTATTGGCTGGGTGTGTATGTGGATTTGAAGACTACTTTTCATCACTTAGAAACTGGTAGGAGCTGGTGGTCCCCAAGTTGGGGGTCATTGTCTTAAGTAGAAAAGAGTTTGTTCAAATCTAATCAGTGCTTGATTTTTCTTTGTTGTTTTTTCACTAAGTCGTTCTAACTCTTTGTGACCCCATGGACTGTAGCCTACCAGGTTCCTCTGTCCAATTTTCCTGGCAAGAATACTGGAGTGGTTTGCCATTTCCTCCTGCAGGGGATCTTCCCAACCCAGGGATTGAACCTGTGCTCCCTGTATTGGCAGGCAGATTCCTTTCTGCTGAGCCACCAGGGAAGCCCTGAGTTTTCTTTACAGTTTATCTTAATAGGTATCTGGCACCTCTGCGTTTTGCTTGGGTACCACTGTCAGTTCTGGGCTATACTATATACAGCTCTAGTCAGTATAGACGCTTGTTAATGCTTTCAGCCAGCACCCTCTTTCAGTTATATTTCCCTGACACATAATGAAATTTTTAGGTATTTTAAGGATGTTTGTTCTTAGCCGAAGAAGGAATCTGTTTGTATGTTCCTTTCTCTCTCTCTCTCTCTAGGTGTGTGTTTCTCTCTCTAGATAACTAGCTCTGTTGACTGTATAGAAGATAGAGAGTCAGGAATAACCCCCTTTGATGGGGGAGTAGTTGTCTACATATTATATATGATCAGGTCATGAAAGGCCTATCATCCCTTGCTACCAAGCTGTATTTACCTTATTGCCATTTTCCAGGAGAGCCAGCTGAGATTAGAACTTGGTAGCACAGGGGATTTTGTGGTGGTAGTCTTGCTTTGAAGAGACTTTGTAGGGAATTCGTCACCATCCAGGAGGAGGAGCATGGTTGAGAAGATGCAGGGAAGAGCATAGGACAATAGGTGTGTGGAAGGTGGATGTCCAAAGAGAAGGGAAATAATCGTAAAAGGAAATGGCAGTGTGTGTAGACAGATCTTATCTGCAAATCTTGTTTTACTTTGGGACTTTTTAAAAATATACTATAAACCAGGTGATAATCCCTTTTCTTGAATCAGGAAGTGTATCTGATTACTATGTGGTTATTTAATAAAGATTTTGTGTATCTGCATATTATTTTGTCATTTAATTTTTTCTTTTTTTTGAATTTATTTTTAATTGAAGGATAATTACAACATTGTGTTGGTTTCTGCCATACATCAGCATGGATCAGTCATAGGTGTATGTATATTCCCTTCCTCCTGAGCCTCCCTCCCACCTCCCACCCCATCCTACACCTCTAGGTTGTCACAGAGCACCAGTTTGAGTTCTATGAGTCATACAGCAAATTCCCACTGTTTTGTTATTTAATTTTAAATGAAACCTGTTCTTGCAGTTTTATGAATTTGGCGCATTACTGGATTCCTTCTATGCATCCTTGAAATATGCTATATCATCGTCTAAAGAAAATATATTTCGGTGTTGGAACTCTCTGGGTTTCCTGACTTAGGTTTCCAGCCTACTATGTATTTAAAAAAGAAAACTACTAAAAATAAAAATGAATGATCTAATGAAGACATATTAATTGGATGTTGGTATATTATTTTATGGGGGGGGTTTTCTTTTGGGCCACACTGCTTAGCTTCTGGGGTCTTAGTTCCCTGACCAGGAACTGGACCTGGGGTCACGGCAGTGAAAGTGCCAAGTCCTAACCACTGGACAACCAGGGATTCCTTGGGGAGGATATATTCTTAGTTTTCACTTGGCTGTTCTAATTTCAGTCCTTTTTCCCTGTTTGGAAAGCTGATGTCTAATTTTAATACCATTTTATTCCTGAGGGTAATTTTATCCATTACTACTCAAGTGCTTTTAGGCTTTTTGGTATACCTACTTTATTTATTATCAGATCAATAGATTGAAGAGTGAATTGCTCAATCAGACTATTTGGCATCATTCAGGCAAAACCCAGACATTTGGCTGAAAACCTCCTTTAAAACTGAGCCTACCTTGCTCACTTTATACACCCAGTCTATAATACAGCTACATTTGATTCATTTGAAATGGTTTGAATTGTACATAAAAAGTTCTTAAATCTTTAGAACTTTTAAACAGCAGCTTTGAATAACTGAATAGAGTGAGTTAATTTGCCTAGAGGAGCTACAAGGTTAGGTAAATACCACTGTGTGTTCCTTACTGCTTATAAATAATGCGAGGCGTTTATAAAAATTTCTTTGTTCATATTCTTATCCTTTCCTATTGAAGAGTAATCTGGCTGCTTTTTACCACCCAACCAATTTAGAAAAAGGAAAATAGTTACTTTTACTATATAACTTGATTCTTAATGACCGTAATTTACCAACGGTTGCAAGCGATTTTCAGTTATATAGCATTATTACTGTAAAAAAAAAAACTAAGAAAAGAAAGTGGAAAAAAAAGCCATAAGTGGTATTTCTTCCATGCTCTGCACTCACCATAGCTTCATCAAACTCATATATTCACTTTGGAGCACTGTTCCTTTATACAGACCAGTAGGACACTGGAGAGTCCAGGAAAGAATAGTGATGCTAAAGAGATGAAAACCTGCGTTTTCTTCAGTTGGAACTGTCGGGAAAAAAGAAGTTAAGGGATGACATAGAAACCATGAAGTACAGCTGGTAGAGGCCATGTATCGTGTGATCTCAGTGCTTCAATTTGCAGAGAGGCAAAGTGATACCTGACAAGGGTAGGGTACCCAGACTGTAAGTACGATATTTGAGACAAAGTCCCGATCTTTTGAGGTGCTTCCCACCTCCCCTGGGGAGGTTTTTTTTTTTTGTTAAGGGTCAGCTAGTAAATATTTTATTTAATTATTTTTATTTATTTTATGTTTGGCTGCACTGGGTCTTGGTTGCTGCGTGTGGGCTTTCCCTGGTTGCAGGGAGCAGGGGCTACTGTCTAGTTGCAGTGCTCAGGCTTCTCATCGGCGGTAGTTTCTCCTGTTGTGGAGCACAGGCTGCAGTCGTTACGGCTCATGGGGTTAGTTGCTCCATTGTATCCTTGTAGAGTTTTTTGATTACTGTTTTCAAGTATATAAAAAATTCCTCCACCTGAAGCAGAACTCAGCACTAGGAAATGGACTGTCTTCAAGTGGGAGAGGTGGCTTCTGCCACCTGCACTTCAGCAGCCCCAGTGCCAACACCACTTCTCCTTTTCTGAGCCTGGCACGTGCCCCGTGTCCAACCCCCTGTAGCTTCTGTAAAGAGGTGACCAGAGCCCCCTGAGATCACTGTCCCTATCTAGCCAAGGATTCCCTGCTTGTGTTTTCATTTTAAAGTTTTATTAAACAATTTTTACACTGTGGCTCAGATGGTAAAGAATTTGCCTGCAATGCAGGAGGCCCAGGTTTGACCCCTGGGTCAGGAAGATGCCCTGGAGAAGGGCATGGTGACCCACTGCAGTGTTCTTGCCTAGTTCCATGGACAGAGGAGCCTGGCGGACTACAGTCCATGGGGTCTCAGAGTCAGACGTGACTGAGACACTAACACACTTACACTGATAAAATGTACATAATGTAAAAGTCACCATTTTAAGGTGTACAATTCAGTGGCATTAAGTATATTTGCCTTGTTGCATAGTCAACAGCACTGTCCATTCCCAGAACTCCATCATCCCAAGCAGGAACATAATACTCATTAAACAGTAGCTCCCCATTCCCCTCTCCTCCCCAGCTCCTGGTAACCTATATTTTCTGTCTTTATAAATTTGTCTATTTTAGGTCCCTCATATAAGTGGAGTCATACAATCTTACTCAGGCCTTATTTTTATGAATTTTTTAAACTCATTTTCAATAATTATGCCTTTACTGTATTCTTATCATTGTGCCAGGATACACAAGAGACATGAAGTTGTGGTCTCTACAAATTTATAATTTAAATGTTTCTTATTTAGTTCTATATTTCTCTTCCCTCCCCACCCCTGTATGAACCCAGCCCTTATCATGAGTTCAAAAGAATGTTTATTCATTTAGACTATGTTAAGGGGCTTCCCAGGTGGCGCAGTGGTAAAGAATCCACCTGCCAATGCAGGAGATGCAAGGGTTTGATCCCTGGATTAGGAAGATCCCCTGGAGGAGGAAATGGCAACCACTCCAGTATTGTTGCCTGGGAAATCTCATGGACAGAGAAACCTGGCAGGCTACAGTCCATGGGGTCACAGAGACATGACTGAACACACACACACACACACATACACACATACAAGGAGTACATAGTAGCAGAATTGAAAAAAAATTAAAGAGGTGAGTCTATATTATGCATTCGTATTTCCAGAGAAGGCAACACTCAGTCTTTTTGGGAGTTCCCATTCCAGAAACTGTCATAACAGTTCTTGGTCCTCAAATTTTTCATAACTCTCATAAAATTGCTTTTCCTCTACTTTTTTTTTGTTGAAGACACCTCATTTTAGTCCCTGCAGTTTAAACATTCAGATAAGAGTGTTTGACTTCTCTTCTTTAAACATTAACAAGAAACCCCATGTAGCCTCAGCAGGTGTCCTTCACATCTCTTATCTTGATTCAGGAATGCCCAGCTTCATCTTACTGGCAGTATACCTATTGTTTTATTGTGTTAGCCTGTTGAATTCCATCTTCCTTTGTTCAGAATGTGGAGTAGCTCTCAATGAAAGGGAGCAGGCTTTGATGTGCAGGCTAAATGGATGTTGTACCAGAAGGGCCAGCTGTAGTGAGGGGGAGCCTGGACTCATGGAACTTCAGTAAAGGCATTAGCCCACATCCCAAAAGACCACTTTGGATGTAGGGTCAATGAAGATATTAAGATATTTAAATCATCACCTAGGAAAAATTTGCAAAGGAAAGAGTAGTATCTGTTTTTTGGTTTTTTGTTTTTTGTTTTTTGGTCTTTTCAGGAAATTGCACAATTAAGAGGCAGTGTTTTTTAATTTGTTTTTGTTTTGGTGTTAAGCATGCAGTATGCTGCAGCTGTTAGTAAGTGTCGAGAATAAATTAAATAAAAATAGAACAGTTACTCGTAAAGTTGGTCTCAAGTGATTCATGTAAAGCCTTTAAATGTCTCCAGTACCTGGATAACTTTTCCTCCAGAATCAGCACTGCTCAGAGGATTGCTGTCCTGGGAGATAATTTTGTCTCTCTTTGTAAGGTGTTTTAGATAGTAAAAGCCAAGAAGAAGAAATTTCTGTCAACTAGGATGGATTGTCCTTTCAAATGTACTTTCTCTAATGTTGTAAAAGAAACCATTGGAGATGGGTTTACAAGTTTATATAGTTCTGAGCTCCCACCTGGCTTGGGTATGGGAAGGCTTTCTTAAATACACAGACAGAGAAGCAGGAACACATATAAGAAAAGGGAAAGCTGTGGTTTTAAGGGCTGGAAATCTTGAATTTCCTTTCCATGGGACATGTTCAATTTTCTTTTAAAATATTTGCTTTTGACTGGGAAACTTTCCTAGCCAGATGTAATCTACTTTGGCCTATATGTTTAGCTACTACCCCTTAGCTCTTTAACTTTTAGTTCCTTATTTAGATAAAGCATACAGGAGCAAAATGTCCAGTTGCAAGTGTACAGCTTGGTGATTTCTGCAAACAGAACATGTGCATTCATCTAGCACTTTGATCAAGAAATATTATATTACCTGCAAGTCCTCTTGTGGGGCCAGCTTCCGTCACCACCCCCAATATGATAAGCAGTTTTTGAACTTTGTATGCATGGGATCAGAGTCTATGTGCTTTTGGGGACTTGATTTATTTTCCATAACATTATGTTTTTGAAACTCATTCATGTTGTTGCTCCTCCTCTTCACTTAGTTTTTTTTTTTTCTTTTTCTTCAGATAGTCACCTCCTTGATTCAGGGTAGTGACCCATGACCTGTGTATAAGCGGAGTGACTCTAAGTCAGGTCCTCTTGGTGGCCTTGATTGCTGGGCCTGTCCCTGCTTCTTTTTTTCTTCTACATGGTTGTTATCTGGGAAGAACTGAGATCTAAGAAGAGACAAGTGCTAAAAACTCAGCACCTTCTGTCTGAGGTTTCTTTCCCTTTAACACTCTCCTTACTCCAACTCTTTGCACCCCAGTCCATCAGGTGGGAGGAATGTGGTCGATGCTGGCTACACCAGTCAGGTTCAATTCCATGGTGACACTTTCCCCCAAACAAAAGTCATTTTTCTTTAATTAAGGAGGGAGAAGTAAAGAAAGGTGATAGAGGAATATATTACCAGGTTTCATAAAGGGATGACTTGTTTGGTTGGCAAGTTGTTCATAACTGTTTTCCCTCTCCTGGTTTCCTTGTCCATGAGAAATGAGCTAGTACTTTATAAAAATAAATTTAACAGCAGCTATTTTCAAGAGAGAGAGATTTGAATTTCACAAACATATATCTTAGATGAAACAACCCTTTCAAGTTTGAGCAATTGATTTTATCAAGAGTTTTTCCCCAGGGCTCTTTGCAGAATGAAATTTATAATAGTAGCTCTGTAGTTTTGAAGGTCCTCTTTTTACTAAGTATGTGTCAGTTCATTCATTTTCATGCACTGTGCAGAGGTAAAGCCAATAGCTGTCTGAATGTGTCTACTTCAATTAATAATGTAGTATCAAGAAAATCAATAGGATATTTCAATACTCTTCCAACTTATCCTTCTGACCTCAAAGGCAGAGGATGGTGCTGAAGCTGAAGCCCCAATACTTTGGCCATCTGATGCAAAGAACTGACTCATTTGAAAAGACCCTGATGCTGGGAAAGATTGAAGGCAGGAGAAGAAGGGGATGACAGAGGATACGATGGTTGGATGGCATCACCGACTCGATGGGCATGAGTTTGAGCAAGCTCTGGGAGTTGGTGATGGACAGGGAGGCCTGGCATGCTGCAGTCCATGGGGTCACAAAGAGTCAGACATGACTAAGCAACTGAATTGAACTGATTCACTGGAATGAAGTCAACTTAGATTCTTAGGTTGCAGTCAAAGTGGTTATATAACAAAGACAAGAGAATTGTGCGTTTTCTGATATTTCTTTTTATATTTATGATCAGTGTTAGCAGGACAGGGAGAAATGGAGGAGGAAGTGGGAGGAAGAGCGTAACGGTTGCTGTGGTTTTAGATGCTAAGGGAGATACAGACCCTCCTGTAATTCTGCAGTGACTGCAAGAAGGGCTGTCCCGGGGGTGGATTATGGTACAGGGGCTGCTGAAGCCTTCTGGCAAGTCCCTCCTCACAGTCCTTGACCCTGGCTGCCTGATTGGAAAAGTGACTCCAGAGGCAGAGCTCATCTGGAGAGGCCCCTCCGTGTGCCTCTGCTTGGGGCATGAGAACGATTTCGATTTGTAAAATGAAATGTTGAGAATCCTGCATCTGTGGGCACTAAAAATTCCCCAAACCCAAGATGTGAAGGTTAAATAGAATAGAGAGACTCACCCTTTGAGGCCTTGTTATAAAATATGTGTGGAAAATTTGAATTATTTTGTATGACGGGTTTAGGGACAGTTCCTAGTATGGATATCATGATCTGAATGACGGATTAGATATAGGGCTGGGGTCCAGACACCAGTCACGCATCCACAATAGGCATGTAAGAAATCAGTATGAACTCGAATTAGTATCTGAAGCCTTTCCCCAAAGTACCTTTGTTTAATGGAGAGAAAATCCCGATCCATTAAGTGTCATAGGCCAGATTACTCTGTCACCTGCGATGACATCACCACAACTGTCTGGAATGCCACATGGCTTGTACTGTGTTTTGGAAAATTCTTGCTTGTGGTGACCCCACTTCCTTTATCAATGCCCCTTCCCACGTGCTGCTACACTCTCTGCCTTCCTGGTCCTCACTATTGCTTGACTTCACCCTACAGCCATATTCAGGAAGGTTGTAAGAGAGAAAGAAACCTTCAGAGCTGGGAAGGGACCAGCTAGTCGAGTAATTCCAAGCTGTGCTCCTGCGGTGCCTAAGCATGCACAGAGTTGGGACTCAGAGCAGAGGTGAGCCAAACTGGGGTCTGCTCAAAGCCCTTACCAGCTTTCACCTGTCCTGCTTCAAACAAATCAGTAAAAGGTTTGAAACTCAGTGACCTAGTCCAGTTGCTTTCCTTTCCAGGTAAGGAAATTGGAGCCTGAAGAGCTGACTTCCTAGATACTAAGCGCTTGAGTGTGGTAGTGACAGAACCGTTTTAGAAAAGTTATGACCAACCTAGATAGCATATTCAAAAGCAGAGGCATTACTTTGCTGACTAAGGTCCGTCTAGTCAAGGCTATGGTTTTCCAGTGGTCATGTATGGATGTGAGAGTTGGACTGTGAAGAAGGCTGAGCACCGAAGAATTGATGCTTTTGAACTGTGGTGTTGGAGAAGACTCTTGAGAGTCCCTTGGACTGCAAGGAGATCCAACCAGTCCATTCTGAAGGAGATCAGCCCTGGGTGTTCTTTGGAAGGAATGGTGCTAAAGCTGAAACTCCAGTACTTTGGCCACCTCATGCAAAGAGGTGACTCATTGGAAAAGGCTCTGATGCTGGGAGGAATTGGGGGCAGGAGGAGAAGGGGACAACCGAGGATGAGATGGCTGGATGGCATCACTGGCTCGATGGACGTGAGTCTGAGTGAACTCAGGGAGTTGGTGATGGACTGGGAGGCCTGGCGTGCTGTGATTCATGGGGTCGCAAAGAGCCAGACACGTCTGAGCAACTGAACTGAACTGAACTTCTGGAAACCGGAAGTCCAGCCCTGGCTAATGAAGGAGGGAGTTAAAAGGTAACTTTGTAAAGTTTTGGTTTCCTTTGGAGATTTTAACCTTCCCAAGGATATGCTTGCCACCTTCTTTAGATTCTCTGTTTTGGGAATACAACCTTAGAGAATTGTACATGCTGTTTCAGGAAAAAATTCAATAGCAACTTTAAGCTAGTGCTTCTCCTGGCAATGTGAGGCTAAACATGGGCTACTATGGTAAAGACTGTGACTTTAGCCTATCTTTAGTCTAAAGCTCCTTTTTCACACTTTGCTGTGATGAAATGATAAGTATGCCTAATCCACGTCCCTAGTTCCTGGATAGCAGCTTGATTTGTGATGGTGCTGGAAATCTTTGCTGTCACCCCTCCCCCTGCCTGGACTCATCTCTCCTTTAGACCCTCCCTCTCCAACCCTAGACTTATCAACAGTCTGCCTGACATTTCCATTTGCTTGTCTAGGAAACATCTCAAATTCACATGACAAAAGGTGAATTTCTAGTCTTCTCTCCCAAGTCAATTCCATTTGAACATTTTTCATCTTGGTTAATGGCAGCTTTTCCAGGCTTCCCAAGTGGCGTTCGTGGTAAAGAACATGCCTGCCAATGCAGGAGACTCAAGAGACCCAGCTTTGATCCCTAGGTCAGGAAGATCCCCTAAAGTAGGAAATGGCACCCCACTCCAGTATACTTGCCTGGAAAAGTCCATGGGCAGAGGAGCCTGGCAGGCTATGGTCCATGGGGCTGCAAAGAGGCCAACATGACTGAGCCACTGAGCACATGTCATACGTCATGTCACAGTGGCAGCTCTGTCCTGCTTACTCAGGCCCAGATGCTCAGAGTCATCTTGCTCCTGTCTCACGTCCTCTGTCCACTCTATATCTGACAGGTTCTCACTCCCTCCACTGCTGTCACCTCGGACTAAGCCACTATCATTTCCTGTCCTGTTTAGCTTGAGTTTCTTAACTTGGCTTTCTTTCTGCCTATGACTCTTGCTTTCAGTCTATTCTTGAAGTGGTCAGAGAGGTCCTTTTCATAACTAAGGCAGGTCATGTCATCCTTTCTTCAAGACACTCCCCATCTCACTCAGAAGTTAAAAGATCTTCCCCCTCCGGCCCCTACCCTCTTCCATATCCCACTGCTCCAAGCCACACCTGTCCAAGCTGCCCCCAAGTCCCTCCATGCCCTTCCTCTTCACGGTCACCCTTCCTTGCCTCACCCCCGTCACTTCTCTGGGCTCATGGCTCCAACCCCACTACTCTTGCTCCTCCTGATCACTCCACTCCAGCCACACCAGCCTCTAGGCTGAGCCTCAAACACTCTTGGTATGCTTCAGAATTAGACGATTTATTGGTGGTCCCCTCTGCATGGGTCGCTCTAGTCAGATGGCTAACTCCCTCACAACATTAGGGCTTTGTTCCAATGTCCCTTTCTCAATAATCATCCTTGCTAAATCATCAGGGAACTGCAAACAAAAACCACAATGAGATATCACCTCATATCTGTCAGAATGGCTATCACCAAAAAGAACACAAATAACAAATGTTGGTGAAGATGTGGAGAAAAGGGAACCCTCTGCACTGTTGGTGAGTGTAAATTGGTGCAGCCACTGTGAAAAACAGTATGAAGTTTCCCAGAAAACTAAAAATGGAACTATCATATCGCTTGGAAATGTCCCCGCCCCCCCCCCAAAAAAACGCTAACTTGAAAAGATACTACCCCAGTGTGTTCATCAGTTCAGTTCAGTCGCTCAGTCGTGTCTGACTCTTTGCGACCCCATGAACCACAGCACACCAGGCCTCCCTGTCCATTACCAACTCCTGGAGTTCACTCAAACTCATGTCCATCAAGTCGGTGATGCCATCCAGCCATCTCATCCTCTGTTGTCCCCTTCTCCTCCTGCCCTCAATCTTTCCCAGCATCAGGGTCTTTTCCAATGAGTCAGCCCTTCGCATCAGGTGGCCAAATGTTCATAGCAGCTTGATTTACAACTGCCAAGATATGGAAGCAAACTAAGAGTCCACCAACAGATGAACGTACAAAGAAGATATGGTATATATTCAAAGGAATACTATGCAACCATAAAAAGGAACAAAAGTTTGGGGTTTGCAACAACCTAAATGGACTTGGAGGGCATTATGCCAAGTGAAGTAGGTCATACAGAGAAGAACCAATACTGTACACTATCACTTTTATAGAGAATCAAAAAAATACAGCTAATGAATATTAACAAAGCAGACTCAGATATAGACAACTAGTGAGTACTAGTGGGGAGAAGAAAGGAGGAGAGTAAGAGATGAAAGCTATTATGTATAAAATAATCTATGAAGATATACTGTACATTGCAGGGAATACAGCCAACATTCATAATAACTAAAAATGGGATATAACCTTTAAAAATTGTGACTCATATTATTTGTTGTTCAGTTGCTCAGTCATGTCTGACTCTTTGAGACCCCATGGACTGCGGCTCGGCAGGTTTCCCTGTCCGTCACCATCTCCTAGAGTTTGCTCAAACTCATGTCCATTGAGTCAGTGATGCCATCAAACCATCTCATCCTCTGTTGCCTCCTTCTCCTCCTGCCCTCCATCTTTCCCATCATCAGGGTCTTTTCTAAGGAGTAGGCTCTTTGCATCAGGTGGCCAAAGTATTGGAGCTTCAGTTTCAGCATCAGTCCTTCCAATGAATATTCAGGGTTGATTTCCTTTAAGATTGACTGCTTTGATCTCCTTGCTGTTCAAGGGACTATCAGGAGTTTTCTGCAACACCACATTACATTATACCCCTGTGGTACATACATTCAACAGCAATTATCAGTTCAGTCGCTCAGTCGTGTCTGACTCTTTTGCCATACTTCAATTAAAATATAATTTTAAAAAGTTAAAAAGAAAATAAATAATTCTAGCTAAACAGGAAAAATCCTGCCACCCACAAGTGTCTCTCCCTGCCCATTCCCGTCTGTGGATAGGCACAGCGGTGTGTCCAGAGAGACCAGTGGTAGAACACAGGGAACCCTCGCGGGACCCCATGCCCAGAAGACGCGTGGGAAACGCTGCTGCTCCCGGTTCCCTGTTGGGGGGCGAAGGCAGTGAGAAGCCCAGTGACTGGGAGAGGCCCCTGGGAGTCCGTCAGCGCTCGGCAGCCTTCCTTAGAGGGTCTGAGAGGCCAAAATCACTGAACGGCTAGGCGCTGTCAGCCGGCTGGCTTCAAGCGCTTGCTCTGGACCGTGAGAACCGGTTTTACACCTGTCCCTGGGCCGGCGCTGGGGAGGCTTGGAGACTGAGGCGCAGGCGGCGCGCAGGGACCCGTCCTGCCTCCTCTGCGCCCGCGGGAGCGCGGGGCCCGCCGAAAACGGCGGGAAGGCTCTGAGGGGCCCACAGGCTGACACCTCACGGAGGGAGGGTCCCGACGGCACCGCCGGACAGGTGATGGTTGACGGCAAGGAGCGTTCGAGCAAGTGATGCTGGGTTAGTAAATTGCCTCATTTGTTAAATTAAAAAAAAAAAAAAGTATTCATTTAAGAAAAAAAGGAAAAAAGGAACAACTGGGTTCAAATATTATGTCCTGAATTTTTGGCCAGCTATTGCCAAACTACTATCCAGATTCTTCTTCACATTTTCATCAACCGTGTGTTCATGCCTTGCTCCAAGTGTTTGATTACACCGTCTTATTGGAAAGAAACATTTTTGCCGATTCTTATTAAGTCATTAAATTGTGTCTGACTCTTTGGGACCCTATGGCCCTCCAGATTCCTCTGTTCATGGAATTTCCAGGCAAAAATACTGGAGTGAGTTGCTATTTCCTTCTCCAGGGGATCTTTCTAATCCAGGGAAGGATCAAATCTGCTTCTCCTGCATTGACAGGCGGATTCTTTACTGTGATACAGGCCAACAATTGTATGTTATTACCGGTTTAGTTTATATACCTTTGATTACTGTTGAGGATGGACATATTTTTACATCTTTATTGATAATTTGCAGTTTTTACTTTTATGAATTATTCTTTGTTTTTTTAACATTGGAAAATTATGAAAACTCTTTATGCATTAACCCTTTCCTAGAATTTTTTCTCCTCTTGTTTACTTTTTATTTCTTTATGGCATTTTTCTGAAAATATTAAATGTTTAGAGAATTAACCATCCATCTTTTCTTTTATAGGATCTAGTTTTGTTGTTTTGCTTAAAAACTGTCTCTCACTTCTCTTCCCATCAATATTTCTCCGTATTTTCATCCAAGTTTTCTGTGATTTTATTGTTTCACCGAAATCATTATATGTTCTATGTTTATTCAGGTTTAATAGTTGTGATAGGTTGCAAAAATGGCTACGATCTTCAATTCTCCATCCTTCTCAGGACCACTCCTTTCTGCAGCGTCAGGGTGCAGCTCTGCCCATAAAGAGGTGGAATCTGTTTACCCACTGCTTGCTTTGACCAATAGAATCAGTGGCAATGACAGCGAATGGTTCCAAGGCTAGACCTTATGAGACCCTTGGTGCTTCTTTCTCCTAGCTCTCTGGGAACACTGCAGGGCCACCAGGTGATCAAGCCTGCTGGGTGAGCGTGTGGCCTTATTGCTCTCCATCACTCCAGCTGACAGCAAGCCAACTTCCAGAAATGTTAGTGAGGTTATCTTAGACCAGTTCATCCCTAGCCAAAGTATCAGCTGAGCAGTAGCTGACAGCAGGATTTGAATGAACATCAAGACTTGAAGAAGAGCTGCTCTGCTGGGTCTAGCCCGAATTGCTGTCCCACAGAAAAGTGAACTAAATAATTGGAAGCTGTTTTTAAGCCCCTAAGCTTCGGAGTTTTCCTGGTTGTATAGCAAAAGGTAGCTGACGTATGAAGTAGGGAATTCTATTTTATTTATCCAAGAGTTAGCCTGTGGCCTAATAGCATTACTTAATAGTTCATCTTCTCCCAAATATATTGTCTTGATTCTGCCTCTAAGTTCTCCATTATGTTCTATTGATTTGTCTGTCCTTTGTGTAATAGATTTGCTCAATGATATGCTTCAGTATCTGGAAGGATAGGTCTCTCTTTTCTCCTACAGTTCTTAACTACTCTTATATTTTTATTCTTCCAGATGAATTTGGTTTTATTGTTTCATATTGCAAAAATATATATGTTGGGCTTTTGAATGGAGTGTTATAGAACATAAACTTTGAAAAGTATTGACTTAAAAATATTGAGCTATCTAGAAATATAATATTTTGAATAATTGTCATATTTTACATATTTCAGAAGAACTTTATAGTTTTCCTTATATAGCTTTCTCATAGTTCTTATTAAATTGATGCTTGGGTATTTGTATTTTACAGTAAAAGGAAGATTTTTTTCATTATATTTTATATGATTACTTCAGATTTTCAAGAAAACTATCCATCTCAATATATTAATTTTGTGACTGACCACCTTACTGAATTGTCTGTTTCTAGAAAATTGTTTAAAATTGTTTTTTTTTTTTTAACTGGATTTTTCAGCTATGCAAATCATTGCAAGTAATGGTAACTTTTTCTCCTTTCCAGTGTTTTCCTCTTTATTTTATTGTTGCACCTTATTACTTTGGTTAGCACTTTCAGAGTAATGTTAAAGAACAGTGGTGATGGGTCACCTTTTTCTGAATCTTGCCTGTATTATTTTTTTTTTAACAAGAAAATAACTCTTTGAGAGCAGGTTCCATGTCTTGTTCTTTTATTCTTTATCCCTTGATTCTTAGCACAATGCCTGGAGCCAGCGTGAGGAACTCCGCCCATGGCAAAGGTCATGAGGAAGGAGGCTTCTGCATAGGCAAAGGCGGGATCGAGCCTCAGGAAACCCCCTGTTCCTGAGCATCTACCCCCAAAACCAGAGTCTGTTTTATGCTCTCACCTACACCTCTGACTTTACAAGGGGCTCTCCCCCATCACCATTTCTCTCGGAGAAGGAGTTAACTTGCAGCTCCAGTTAATAAAACTTCCTGGGCATAACAAGAGTGTTTCAACTTACAAACTCCTCTGAAGGTTCTCTAGCCTGCCTGAGCGGGTTCGTCTGGCCACATGTGATTGTTTACAGCCTCCCAACTGTGCGAGGCATGAGATGCTTTAAAACTTTCTAAATACAGACTCTTTTGAGACGTTAGAAAATTATTAGTATAGTATAGTAGATTGATTAGAAATTATATTGGTAAAGGGTTTTCATTTGTTGAGCTAATATTTGCTGCTAAATCTCCATATTCCCTGCCCTTGAGAGAGTCATTTCCTAGGCAGGTTGATAAGAAGTCTAGGGGTCCCCAAGGAGAGAGGGGTCTGGAATTCTCAAGGAGGAAGAAAGGACAAACTTCTTTTCCTTCTCTACATTCCTTAGGATTATATAACAACAATGTATTCTGCCTGAGGACAGTCTCTGGATTAAACCTTCTGGCTAATTCTATTGTCTTAAAATGTAAATTATGGGAGTAGGTCTGGTGAAGTCTTTACAACCTCCAGACATTCTTTGGATTTACTGGAGAGTATATAACTTCATTGCTAACACTAACAAGCAGGTACTCTTTCTACCCCCTTCTGATGCCTATGTCAGAAGCTTTCTCTATCTCCTTTATACTTTTAATAAAACTTTATTACACAAAAGCTCTGAGTGATCAAGCCTCATCTCTGGCCCCGGATTGAATTCTTCTCCTCCGGGGACCAAGAATCCCGGCATCGTGATTCAACAACAACCTTTCACCCTTATAATGAATATAACTAGCATATAGGAGAAATAAGTATTAACCTTTAATCATGTTAAACCTTAGGCTAAGAAAATTCCTTTCTTGATTGTAACCCACTGCATCCTCACCCTATAGGAATGCAACTTTATTTGAAGGGTGGTGCTTGGTTTAAAAAAAAAAATCAGCCCTGGAGAAAATAAGTTTTCTGGTTGACTGACCAGAAAGGGCCATAAAATGTCAGCAGGCCTCATGGCCATAAGATGATGTAAAACCCCTGAGACCTTTGTATAATTTTATATGAAGCACCTGATTGTGACAAGGGTCAGGTCTGCTGACCCCTGTGTGACTCTGCGTTCATCCCTATGTATAACAAAAAGTATATAAGCAAACCTGAAAAATAAAGAAATCGGATCAGTTTGGACTGATTCCCCCGTGTCGTTCTTTCTTTCCCCTTCTGGCTGAAATTCTCATCTGGAGCGTGGATACTCGGCAAACTCCTTGTCTTGGAGTTTTATTGGTATTCCATGTAAACCAACTAATTCAGCCTCTTTTTCTCCACTAATATTTCCTACTACACTATCCTTTACTAATCTCTCTTTATATCTGTAATTAAATAAGTTTTTTTCTTAGGACGCCGATTCCGTCTCCCCTTCAAATTACCCTGGATCCACCGGGGCTGAACCCCGGCAGCACAATGCTTGCTTATATTTGGCAATAAAGAAATATTTAGTAACTTAAGGGCCAAATACTTACTGTAGACCTTCTTTGTGTTGGACGCTGTAAAGGGAGCTGTGGTGAAAAGATTAAGAGAAGGTTCCCCAGCTCTGTTATCGTTGTTCGTGTTTTAGTCACTGCGTCGTGTCTGACTCCTGCCTCTCCATGGACTGTGCCCACCAGGCTCCTCTGTCTATGGATTTCCCAGGCGAGAATACTGGACTGGCTTGCCGTTTCCTTCTTCACGGGAACTTCTCGACCTAGTGATCAAACCTGCATCTCCTGCATTGGCAGGCAGGTTGTTTACCACTGAGCCAGCAGGGAAACCCTGATTCCCCAGCTTTAGGGCCCTTTAAGTCCATTTATATTGTACGGACTTTGGAGTTGGATAAAAACAAACCTTGGCTTTATGTCCTACCTGTTGTGGGACTTTGAAAAATTTACATCACCTTTCTAAATTTCCAGTTTATTCCCCTGAATATCTGGAAATTAATAGTCAACCTCTTATGAGTTTCTTGGAGAGACTAGATAATATATGTATAAGAGCATTTTGAAGAATTTCTGAATAAATGAACAGGAACAGGAAATACACCAAGAAGAGCTTTGGTGGATGGGGGAGAACACAGGCTCAGATTTGAACATACTGAGTTGAAAATGTCTGTGGAACCTTAAATAGACTAATATGTTAGATCATTGAGTATACAGATCTGAAATTTGGAGAGATTTAAATTTATGAATATGCTGCTGCTGTGTCGCTTCAGTCGTGTCCATTCTGCGACCCCATAGAAGGCAGCCTACCAGGCTCCTCCGTCCCTGGGATTCTCCAGGCAAGAACACTGGAGTGGGCTGCCATTTCCTTCTCTAATGCAGGAAAGTGAAAAGTGAAAGTGAAGTCGCTCAGTCGTGTTTGACTTTTCACGACCCCATGGACTGCAGCCTACCAGGCTCCTCCATCCATGGGATTTTCCAGGCAAGAGTACTGGAGTGGGGTGCCATTGCCTTCTCCATATGAATGTGCTACTTATGTTCTTAATGTTTCAAGGCTCAGAAAAATCACTCTGGCCACAGTAAAAAGTTTTTTTTGTTTTGTTTTTTGGGGGGGCGGGGGGTGGATTGGAGGGGAAATACATATGAAGCTAAACTGTAGATGGAAAGCCACCAGAATGGAGACAGCTCAAGGACTGAGAGTGTTATCAGCAGAGGTGAACACCACAAAGTGGTCTAAAGCTTGGAATGAAAAGTGCCCTGATGTCAGCAATTAGAAGTTCTCAGGTGCTCTCTTGAGGAGAGGCTCCACCACTGGAGGGCGGGAGAGGAGGGTTGATTGCTGGGCCAGTGGGAGGTGAGAAGGCAGAGAGCAGCTCTGCAGGGAGGATAGAGCTGAATGCCGTGCTCTCTGTTGACTTGGTGAGTGGTTCATAGTTCAAACCCATGCCGTATCCATGTTCAGATATATCTCTGGGAAACTCTTCTCTGGGTGACCACATCTGAGCCTACTTCTGTTGGGGGATGAGGCACTTCCCTGGCAGGCAGCCAGCAGAATATAACCCCCAGCAAGGATCTCCCCACTTGGACATGGAATGCAAGGTGGCATTGGCACACTGAAGATTCCAAAGAATGCAGAGTAATTTTGGCTTCTCAGTCGTTCCAGAACATCAGCACAGTGGAAAAGGTGTTTATCAGGCTGCAGTGCTTGGCAAATGGGGCAGTAGCTGGCAGAAGAAACAGGCGTGGTTTTGACGCTTAGGGACAGCAGCAGTACCTGGAGGGGATGACACCGGTGCCTTCCAGAGAAGGCAGGTTCCGCGGGGTGCGGTGGTATATTACGTCACCAGAGGAGATGGCCGGGGGGCTCCACCTGATACCTGATCAGGCTTTTCTGTGAGTATGTTTAAGATGGGGCTTGGGGGATTCTCAGAAATACACAAAGGGGCCTCGACGGGTTTAAGGTCTTGCATGGTCTTGCGTGGCAGTTAAATGTAAGAGCCAGCAAAATGTGGGTGGTGAGTATTCCTATGTTCCCTTGTGCACCCAAGAGCTAGGCTGTACCTGAGGCAACATGTGTTGCCAGGTGAAGAAACTGTCTCTAAATAGATCTAATAGGACAACCATTTGCCACTGTTGCTGGGATTGTCTCTGCAGGAAAAGTGTTTCAGCAGGACACACACGAGTTCTAGGGTGAAATAATCCGGGAAACATTGGGCTAAAGAACATTGACGAGGTTTTCATATATATATCCTTTTATTAAAGGTCTCTGGTATCCCGATCCAGTCGAATCGTATTCACTGAGCACCTACTCAGTCTCGGTGAACTAGATACAGTGGTGAACACCACAGACATGGGTCCCGGCAGTCTAGATGGGGAGACAGAGCTACTGTGGATTGTGACTTCTAGGAGGAAGGGGGGATTATTCTGCGTTCCCCAGACTTATGCCATGAATCCTTTCTGGAGGAATACCTTTAACACATTTCGTGCTTGGGATACTGAAATATCAAAGGAAAAGAAATGGAAGGGCAGCTGGGGAGGGTGAGATATGGCTATTTGGTCTCTGCTGCTAAGTCGCTGCTAAGTCACTGCTAAGTCACTTCAGTCGTGTCCAACTGGTCTCTCACTAAAGGATATTAAACAAGTTGAAACAAAGAAACAAACAATGCACACCATAGAAAAGGTTCCTAAATGAGCAATAAAGCCCAAATAGGGACGTCCATGGGGGTCTGTGGTTAAGAACCCACCTTTGAACCCAGGGGATGTGGGTTCAATCCCTGATTGGGAAACTCATGCCCCACATTCCTTGGGGTAACTAAGCCCTTGAACGCAATTGGAGAGCTACTGAGCCCGCCCACTAGAGATCCCTTGTGATGCAATGAAGACCCAGAGCAGCCACACACGCACACACGCACACACACACAAATCCCAAATAGGGGCGAGGCGAGAGGAAAGAGATTCTGAATTGCTCCTACCCTCCAGAGCCCTTGTCTTTTTCTCTCCTTTCTTTCCCCTTCTTTTCGTTCTGATTTCATGGCTGTTATGCCCAGTGTCCGAGTCCCCAAAACTGAGAGAATAAGACATCCACAGCAATGCAAAAGCATAAAGGGGTTTATTGCTAGCTCGAGCTAGGGCTCAAGTCTCATCCAGGGCAGTGGAGTCTTGAGAGAGCCCCGAGCTCTGAATCACATCTACTTTTATACAGACGGTTCTTTGTTCCTGTAACAGCATAGCTGATTGGTTAAACCATACACGCATGCGGGGCTTTTAAACCTCGCATCCCTATCCGGATTGGCTCACGTCTGGCATGGGTGGGGGCTACGGGGATTCTTTTTCTGATTGGTCGAGCTACACTGCCTGCGGGAGTTCCCAGTGCCTCAGCTTTCCTAGAGACTAAACCTCAGGCCTAGCCTGCCCCTTAGAGCCTGTCCTGGCTTCGGTTTGGTCCTAACAATGGCTTCCGAATGATGTGAAAAATCTGTATTTCCCCTCTCACATACATACTTGATATTTAAACATAAGCTCAGTAGTTATGTGATTACCAGATTATTGTGTGTGTGCTTCAAAGATATTTTTGAAGCTACTGCTTTGAGTTATCTAGTCATTAAATACGCCCGCCATGTAATCAATGGACAAAACGCTTCCTCATTTTCACCCCACACAGCCAAATCTTTCTAACACACAATGGTTTTCTTTCTCAGCCCCGTTCAGACGCATTCCTTTGACAGCTGCTGCTGCTGCTGCTGCTGCTGCTGCTAAGTCGCTTCAGTTGTGTCCGACTCTGTGCGACCCCATAGACGGCAGCCCACCAGGCTCCCCTGTCCCTGGGATTTTCCAGGCAAGAACACTGGAGTGGGTTGCCATTTCCTTCTCCAATGCAGGAAAGTGAAAAGTGAAAGTGAAGTCGCTCAGTCGTGTCCGACTCTTCGCGACCCCATGGACTGCAGCCTACCAGACTCCTCCATCCGTGGGATTTGCCAGGCAGGAGTACTGGAGTGGGGTGCCATTGCCTTCTCTGCCTTTGACAGCACTCCACGTCTAAATTCTTGTCATGGAGTGGAGGGATCATGCATACAGCCATAGAAGATAAAAGGCTTTGAGATGGCCTTGAACTTGTCCCTGGGATCTATAAGCTTACCTCCTTCAGGATTTCCTGCCTCACTCACTCTGCTTTGCCCACAGGGGAGGTGCTTTCTCACATTGTCTGTGGTCTGGTAACCTGGGGCAGTGCTCCAGTCCGCCTGGCTGAAGGCCGAGTCGCTCCTTTGTGAGGGGGCTGGGACTGTGGGAGGGGAGGTGGGGGTGACCCTGCTCCAGGCCGGAGCATGTGCAGGGCAGTCACTTTTAGGGAAGCACACAGAAATTGAGGGTCTAGTGTCCATGCCTGCGTGTCCCCTGAAAGCCTTTCTAGGTCCTAGCGTACTTGTATGCAGTTAAAACCCCACTCGTGAGCTCACCAGAGAGTAGTGAAAAGAAGGCGCGTTTAAGTTCATGGTCCACACAGTGGCTCCCGACCTTTGTTTTTTCTCGGGAGGCACTCCGAAATTCAAAGCCCACGTTCAGTGGTCTCAGCCCACCTGCGGGGGCGGGCATCAATCTGCTGGGTGAGGAGTCCAGAGCTGAGGGTCATAGGCATCTGGATTGGCAGGGAACGGGTGGTCAGTAGCACCTGAGCTTTCTTCCTGTGCCCAAGGCACACTCTCCTGGTTTACCCTTGTGTCTGTTATCAGGAGTCCCTCCACCGCCCCCGCCCCAGGGTTCAGTGTAGCAGGCTGATCTATACCTGCCACAGTCCTCCCTTGGCCGAGCCCACCAGGGTCTCAAGGAGAGGAATGCCTGCTACCACGAGCAGCACTCGCCCCAAACGATGTCATATCCACCTTTCAAAAAACCTCCACAGACCCTCTCAGCCTCTCAGCTACAAGAGAGTGGATCATTGTCTGAGTGTTCCCTGAGCTTCCTTCCATTCCCTCTCATAACACTTGTAATATTGCTTTTTCCTCCTAAGTTGTCAAGATGTTTTATCTCCTTTGCAAGCAGGGAAACTCTTAGGTGCAAGGTTTTTTTCTCCTTATTCATTTGTGTTTCCTCGAAGTACTAAGAAAGGATGTCTCATGTAGTAGGTACTTAGCAAGTTAGTTCAATCAGTGAAAATTGGAGGTGACATAATATACATAGAAGTATATGATCTATGTCTTGATAAGACTTAGGCCACAAGTATAGCATAAAATTGATATAAAGAAAAATACGGGGGAACTTCCCTGGCTGTCTAGTAGTAAAGACTGCACCTTCCAGCGCAAGGGTAGCGGGTTTCATCCTTGGTCAGGGAGCTAAGATCTCACGTGCTTCATGGCCAAAAAATCAAAACATAGAACAGAAGCAATATTATAACAAATTCAATAAAGACTTAAAAAGAAAAATATGAACATCCCACTTACAACCGAGGTTTTTAGCAGTTGTAATGGCTGCTACTAGCTATGCATTATTGACAAGAAAATTGACAAGAAAATTCATGGATCTTAGAGTGTGGCTCCTTATTTTGATATCCGCATTCTGCGGTTAGTATGTTGAGCCTGAAACTAGAGACTGAAGCCACCCCTGCCTCTGGGCATCAGATGGCGCTCACACACCATTAGAGAAGTTTTTACAAATTGCCTCAGTCTGAAGTTTCTCTTTTACCAAAGCGGAGCGCTGTGGTTGTCTGCACAATTCTACGACAGATTGATTTCCTTTAGACATCTGTGCCAGAGCTCAGTTCTCCAAAGGCAGGTTTAATTTACACACACACACACACACAAACCTGATTGTAAAGCACCCAGCTCAGGCTGTGTTGAAGGTCAAATCCTGTTTCTGTCAATGTAGTGACACTGTCTCTTCTTGCTTGGTCTTTGTGCCTTTTAAACAGCTCTATTACAGAGAAGGAAAAGACCAGCAGAAAAGCAGAGAAAAAGAGCCAGAGAAAGAGGGTAATATCTGGGCACGAGAATCAGTGCTAACCTATAGGGAAACCCAGAGTGCAAGTTCTTTGGACAGATCACCTGCCCTGAGCAAACCTGTGTTTCTTCTTAGAGGGAGAGAACACAGCCTCAGTGCTTTCAGATCTTGGTGGTGTCCCACTCTTTGTGACCCCATGGGCTGTAGCCCGCCAGGCTCCTCTGTCCATGGGATTCTCCAGGCAAGAATACTGGAGTGAGTTGCCATTTCCTCCTCCAGGGGATCTTCCTGACCCAGGGATCAAACCCGGGTTTCCTGCATTGCAGACAGATTCTTTACCGTCTGAGCCAGCAGGGAAGCCCATAGTAGGTACCCAATAAAAGTTTATTGCGTGAATAAATGGTTATAGCAGTGCCCCACCCAGTGTAGGCACAGCAGGGGTTCCTGCTCCGTTTCAGAGATGCTGACTGACTTGTCCTTGGCCTCAGTGTTCAGAAAGTAATGGAACTAGAACTAGAATCCTGACTTTTGCCCCCCAAATTTTTAAGATATTTCAGTCTTTAAAATTAAAATCTCATCTTTATGTTTATAAAAGTTCTCTTCAATATGTTGGAGTGTTTAGGTGAGATAGAGTCCATATGTCTGATGGAAAACCAGTGCAGTCTTGTGGGGAATAAGTTGTTTTTCGATAACACTGGTGTTAATCCAAGTGAAGTTATCCATACCACCTATTTTCCACCCATAAAATCTTGGACAGGTTTACACCTGCCAATTGCTGATTCTTGGGTGTGTTTCACAAGCCAGTGATTAGCTCCAAAATTCTAATGCTTCTGCAAATTGTTATGAAAGGACAAGTCCAGAATTTCAGGAAGGGTGTGACAGCAGCGTTGTGCCTATTGTAGGAGGTCCATGTTCCTGGACTCGGAGTGCAGCTCTTCACGCTCCCATTTATATTCACCCCTTCCCTGCGGGAGGTGAAGTTCAGGGCGCTCTCAAGGGTATCTCCTGTGTTGGTGCCTGAATAGAACATCTTGAAGATAAGATCTCTGGTCAAAAAAAAGCTCTCTGAGGGACCTGGAATTCCACCCCGCCAGTGGCTTTCTTTCTTCATTTTGTGTAGAATCTTTGCCTTGAAGCCTTTCTTTGAACACAGATCTACTCATCGCGGTGCTAGGTTTTGGGAAAGATGCAAAGAGGAATACAAGTTTTTTTCTGCTCAGTAAAAAATTTTTTCCTTCTTGTCTTCCTCATTCCTTCCTTTTCTTTCTTCTTTCCTTCCTTCCTTCCAGGAGTATTTCCTGAGCACACATTATATGCCAGACACTGTGCTAGGCTCTGAGGCAATCAAACAGTTAACATTTTGAAATGTTCACTGTAAGCATGCACTAACTATCTAAAGTGCTTTTTATGAGTTAACTTATAGACTCACAATCTCCGCTGATAAATCAGAAAAGTGAGGTCCAGAGAAGTTGGGTGATTTAACCTGAGGTCACACTGCTAGAGAATAGCAGTGACAGGATTCAAATTTGGGCATTCTGACTCTGGAACCTGGGTCTTAACAGGGTCCTTGACCTAAGCTCCTCACCTAGTAGGAGGGGCGGGGGCTGGTGGGAGGGAACACAAATGTAAAAAGATGAACTAGAGTCCAACAGGGCTGCAATGGAAGGGGAGATACGGAGAGGGCTCCTGGAGCCAACTGCCTGGAGGAGCTGGGAACCCATCACCAGGCACGAGGCAGGAGCTCTGGAGCCATAGCTTAGTCACCAACAATCAGAACATGAAAAAACACCTCTTTTCTTCCTCACCGACTTGCTTTGCTGTTAAGGTATGGTCGTGCCACTGAGGCTACTTTGGTAATACAGTTTTTAATTCTTTTGAAAGTAATATAATAATAAAGCACTGATTTAGCGCCGATTGCATTTGTAAAGCTTGGCAGGTTTACCACGTGTGCAGTCTCACTTTATGCTCTTGCTTTTCTCTCTCAGCCTCTGTTTTTCTCCGGGTCGATGGCAGGGGTTGAGGCAGGGTGGAAATCTCAAGACACTAGTAGGTCTCCCAGGACCCCATGGACCTGATTACAGCCACTAGAAATGGAAAAGGAAATGGAAAGGGGTGGAAAAATTCAGCCACACCATTGTGAGCTTTAATCTGTTAATTCTCTGCATGCTCACTGTCCCTCAGAGTCTTGCGTCTTCCACCTCCTTTCCTGCCCCTCTGTTGTCCTGAAGGACGTGGCTCACAGCCTGCCTCTAAAAAGCCTCCCCTGCCACCAGCCCCATTGCCCTCATGTCAGACTCCTGTGGTGCTTAAGATCTGCACCACTTGTTTTACTAGTGAGCAGACGTTGCTTTTTGAATAGCTGATGGTTTCATATTATGACATCATATTTTATATCTCTTCAGCACCCCTTTTCTAGAACAGAAGAGTCGAGTTAACTATACATTTAGTGTAGGGCTTCCTTTCAAAGCCAAGGAAATCTTGCTTGTGCACCTGTAAATTCCTCTCATTTCAAACTTGTCAGCAAGTCATTCTTCCTAATCCCATTTTGCTTAAAAATTAGTTCCTCTTCTGATGGACTCCTAACACTTTTTCATAAACTTAGCTTATCTAGAAGTTACAAAAGTTCAAAGTATCGGCATGGTGGTTGTTCCTTCTGAGAATGTTGCATTGTTTTATGTACACTTAAAATTTTTTTCTCATGAAATATGTATAACATATAATTTACCGTCTTAACCATTTGTCTATTTTTAAAAAATCTCTGAGACTTTGAGATAAATAATCTGAATACATTTATTTCCTTTTACATTTGTAATATTTCATAAATGTACAGAGTTCCATATATTTTTCATTAAATGTGTCCTATTGGAACATTGTTGTTTCCTTTTTGCTCTTTTGTGATAACAGTGAAAATATGGATAAGGAATATATTTACATAATAAATTCATTACACTTTAATTTTTGAGTTCCTCATTAATGCTCCTGAAAGTTTAATTGATAAATTCCCAGTTATGAACAATTGCGCCAAGTTCATCACACTCTGCTTTTTACCTCCACACTCATCTAGGTGTCAAATGTTGTCAATACTTACAGCTGGGATTGAATTTTTTTGACATTACATTGAATATTATTATTTTATATGTAAATAATATGAATAATACTATTAATAGTAGCTAACACTTGTCAAATACTTACTGTGTTGCTGGGGATTTTTCTAAGTGATTTACACAGATTGACTCAGGCACTCAAAACATTCATTCTATTGTCAATTCCTGTGCTGAGTGACACTTCATACCTTCTTATGAAGTTAGACCCATAACAGAAGCAGATGCTTTTTCTCCTCTCCTGGATTTGTTCTTGGGATGTAAGGCACAGATATTAAAGTTCACCTAGTAGGTGAACCATCTAACTATACTAGATTGGAAATTCCTAGAATTATTTACTTGTGATACTCCAGTTTATCATTTAGCACACAAATGTTTGAGAAATAAATTCATGAATATTATTTCAATGAAGCCCAATAAAATACAGGATCATAATGGGCTTTGAAATGGCAGGGGAAACAGCTGTGCGGGGAGCTGAGTTTGCAGCTAGAACTTACCTACTGTTAGCGAGGTGAGTCAAGGAAAACATCTATTCCTGTCAAGGCAAAATTTAAAGTACATGATGTTGGCTTCGTGCATGATTGCAAATGTCAAAATTCCATTAATTTGATTTTTAAAGTTTAAGGTATTCTGCCATTTGGTTACTCAGTGTATGAATAGAATGACATTTATTCTGCTTGGCTCTCTGTAAGCTGCACATGCACACTTATTTGAAGGGTATCATTTATCCCTTTAATGAGTATTTTAGGAGCACACCATGTTGGGCTAAATAGGATGTGTGAACTAAAAGAAAAGAACTCTGGTATTTAGACTCTAATGGAAGACAGACCTGATAAACTTGAAAGTCTTGTGTTATAATGAAAAATAGTGTGGGATTAAGTGGCAGGGAGTGATATAGACAAGATGGTACGTCTACAGAGTTCAGAGAAAGGAGAGGATGATCAGCTAAGGCCTGATGAGGAAGATGGGATTCTGTTTGGGCTTAAACTGCAGGGAGGGGAAGAAGAGGTTCCTTCAGGAGTGGAGATATCTTGTGACCCAAAGCAGGAATTAATGATATCTGGTTTTTGAGGTAATGTAATGATCCCCCCCTCCACACCAGAGTGTGTTTTGTTTTTTTAAGAGACATCATTTAATTTAATCTATCATATGGCCAGCTGAAACTCAAAGGTTCTATTCCTATGAGAAGAGGAGAATGAGTATTGAGGGAGAGTTAGCAATCTCTGCCACAGAGGGAATGATTAAAAAAGGAGAAAAAGTATGAAAAGACCAAACTGTTAAAATCCTTGGCTTGGAAAGGGAGGCAGTCCTCTAATAGACGTTGTCTAGGCACACACTTGGTTCTCAGCTGTGCCTTCTTTCAGATAGATGGAGACAGAGAGAGAGAGGTCCTAACATGCACCTTCATTCTTTTAAAGGATTCTGGGTGCTCCTCCTTCCAAGAAGTAGTTCTCACCCTTGGACCTCCTCCACCATCATCCTTAGACACAACAACCTGCAGCCATACCTTTGCCAAATTCTGGGTTTTTCTATCTAGAGTTACCCCTATGCCATGTAAGCAGAAAACCCCAGATGTTCTAGAAGAGTGTTACAAATGCAGCCACATGTAGCTTTTTGCTTCACATCACTGGTGTTTTTCTTTGTTTGCTTTTTCCCCCAGAAACAAAGTAGAAGTGAATGTCTACCTTGCTCTGCTTCTGCCAGCAGATTCTGAGTCTCCACACAGAAGTCACTGATTGGGAACCCCAGGGGGATGTTTAGCAATATCAGTGCCTGTGTGTCTCTTCCAGGGCTTCTAAGTTAATTGGTCCTGATCATGGCCTGGGCCCCAGGATTTAATAGGTGGTTTTAGTGCAGAGCAGCTGTTGGAAATCTGCTCTCCATCTTTTCACAGGGATATTTCCTGGAGGATGCAATTCTGAGTTAGTGACTTATTGTAAAATGGTTCTAAGAGCACTCAGGCTTGGCTGGTAGAGAGAACAAACTGGTGAGCAGCATTGAGGATTGGGTAGAATTAGAAATAAAGTTGAGATGCTGAGTCCTCTGGATCCAGAGTGAAGTGAGACACAGGTGCACTCTGGGTGGGAGGCAAGGTGGCTGACCCCGGCAAGATGAGAGCGAGGACACACGTCAGGGAGGCAGATGTGGGAGGGAAGGGGTGAAGGGCTGGGCTCCGCTTCTCCAGCCTCCGGAGGTGAATTCTAAACTGGAGGATTTAGATTGACTTTGGTCTTTGGAACAGTGCAGAGGCAAGCAGGAATCCCAGGGGCAGAGTGGAATTAGAGTTCCCCTCCGTTAAGCACCCCTCTTTCAGAGCTGCTGGGCTGGTCCTGTGAGCACCGAGGGGCTGAGAAAATGAAGGTTGGACACACCCACCTCTCCCATCCCTTCTCTCCAGGCTTTTCCACCAGGGGACCATGGACAATTCCTACTGAGAGCAGGAGGTAACGGACAGTTCCTACTCAGACAAGCTTTGACTTGGAATTGGAAAATCTCCTAAATCCCTATTTACTGTTTTGCCCAGTCATTCATCTCTGCAATCCAGGAATTTTAAAGGGAGCTTTTAAAAATGGAACAGGTAGAGGAAGTTGAGGAATAGGAGAGAAAATTCAAATTGGTCACTTTTGACCTGTTAACGTTTGAAGACCTGGAGCAAGCTGGTAATGCCTGGATGAACAGTAATAGCCTGGCTTCACTTTACTCCCCAAAGTCATTTTTGCTCTTTGTAGACATTTGCTTGGTGTTTTTCTGCATCTAGTTGCTCTTCGATAGTGGGTAAGATCTGATTATATCCAGATAGGAGGATAATGTTAAGTGACTATGTTTTGCCTCCTATAATATTTCTGTCTTATAATAGTCTGCTTTCCTAGGACAATAGATTTTTCATTAAGTGCAGTACAAGCATTGAGTTTGGCTTTTCTCCAGTTTTTTTTCTGGTGGACACTAGAGGAAACGGTGTGTAAAATTTATTTTTGTCTTGGATCCCTGTAATTAGGGGTTCAAATCATCAAAGAGTTTATCAAAGAGTTAGGGGTTAAGTAAGTAAGTAAGTGAAGTCACTCAGTTGTGTCGACTCTATGTGACCCCATGGACAGTAGCCTGTACCAGGCTCCTCCATCCATGGGATTTTCTAGACAAGAGTACTGGAGTGGGTTGCCATTTCTTTCTCCAGGGAATCTTCCTGACCCAGGGATCGAACCCAGGTCTCCCACATTGTAGCAGATGCTTTACCATCTGAGCCACCTGGGGAAGTCCAGTTAGGGGTTAACTAACTATCAAATTTATCAAGGAGTTAGGGGTTAACTCTTTGATAAATTAGTTAAGATCTCTGAGCCTCAGTTTCTCTTTTGTGGAGTGGGGATAATAATAGTCTCTATTTTGTAGGATTGCCTTCTTTATTGCTGCTTTAAAAATTATTAATTTATTATAATTATTAATTTATTGCTGCTTTAAAAATTATTAATATTATTTGGTTTTTACAATGCTAGAACAATTTGGGCAACAACATATAAAATAATACTGCACTAAAACTCAAAGTATAAAATAAGTAAAATATCAATACTGACATAAATATTGATACATGATTGATTAATAAATGGAGGGGGACTAAGCAAATCTGTGCAGAAGAGTTGCAAATAATTCCAAAGGCCAATGCATTTTTCAATCCTAGGTCTGAAATGTCTGATGGTAAACAAAACAAACATTAATTTGAAAAACAAACAAATCTTGGGATGTCCTCCAGAAATCTTAACACCTAATGAAAATAAGTTAAACATGAAAAAGTCAGGAATGTTGGAGAGGAAACATTCTCTCTTCAAAAACTATAAAAACAACGTCGATAATTTTCTACTTTGCAAAACCCAAAGTTTTTTCCATGTTAAAGTGATTTCTTACAAAACAAGAAATTTTTCACGTTTAAGTGACTTTTAAACTTGCATTCCTGTAATACAGTGTTGGCTAATTCTTTAGAGTCTTTATTTTTTCTTTTCACTTAGAAAAACGAGGCTGGAGTAGTTCTGTTTTCTGATGTCAAAGAGAGCAGACTTTGACAAACGTCATCCCTCCCCTTTCTCTCCATCCCCCACCCTCTCCTGCCCCAGCCAGAATATTATTTTATGGCTATTCATCAACTCTTCCTTTAGCTAAAGAAAATCTTTTTGGAAGAATGAAAAGTATGTGTTACCTATTCTCCAGAGTTTGTGTCTGTTTCCCTTTCGGACAGCCCTAGAAGAGATGAGTGTATGTGAAGGTGTGAAAAAGATCAGGAGAGGATCTGGGAGAAGAAAGCAGTGGGTGTGTCATGGATTTTGTTAAGCAAGCCTTCAGCCAGCACCACCTGCAACCTGCCTCCTTCCCAACAGAGATCGCGTTCACCTAGCAGCTTTGCATCACGTCTGCAGGGCCTGTTGGAAGTCTCTATTTGCACAATGCTGCTTAATGAGTACTTTCAACAGAGCTCACCTTCATACTTTTGAGGAACCAGTCTTGTTAAATCTTGTTCCATGTGAAATAGTTTAGCATCAATCCCTTCTTTATGTCAAAGACCCAGGAGCAAAAAAAGTGTGATGGGATAAATTAGGGAAATTTTAGCTGATTATTTTCTCTGGTTATTTTCCTTCTTTCTCTACTTGAGGAATATAGCCTGGTCTAGTATTTTTTTTCTTTTTAATTGGTTTAGAGATTTTTTTGGATGGAGAGGAGAAGCAATCCTTCCTTCCTTTTTCCCCTCCTTCCTTTTTTAGCTAATGGCCAGAACAGGGAAGTATCGCCATTATTTTGTAGTAGCGCCAAATGGAGTATAATCTATAAAAATATTGAATCGTTATGTTGTATACCTGAAACTAATATAATATTATAAATCAACTAAATTTAGTTTAAAATAAAAAAGAGCTAATGGTAATGTCCTCTGAGAAAAAGGGAGATAAATAAAAGCCTTTAAGGGCTTGGGGAAATCGAGGCTGAAGATTCTCCCCAAATTCGTAAGGAAGAGGTTTGAGGTATCATGGGGAGAATAAACGCGTTGCTTAGGGGCAATAGCTGAGAAGTTGAGAAGACCCCAGGAAAGTGGCACGTAGGGGAAAAGAGACTGAATGTGAGGGTTGCCAGTTCAGGCGGAGATCCCTACTGCCCACGCTTAGCGAGGGGCCAAGTCTCCTGCCCTTACAGGACCTCTGTGGGCTGGGAGGGTGTTCACCCGAGTGCCTCCTGCCTTTGCTGCATTCCGAGTGACCCCACAGATCTGGTGCCACTCCTTCTGGGAGTGAAGGGGGTGCTCATCATGACTGGGATGAAATGTGGGCTTCGTGATGTATTAAGTTGATTAAAAGGCAATAAAACAGCAATATTTCTTGAACACCTGAGCTTGTGGACTGAGATTCACATCTGCTACACTAGAATTAGTACATGGCTAATTGATTCAAGGGGAAAATATTGATCTTTCACACCAAAGGCAAACATTTGAGTAAACCCCAACGAAAATAGGAACTGCATTAATTTCACATATTAAGGGCGAAGGAAAAAGCATAAGTATATAGGGTTTGTTTTTCTATAAAAACTCAGGGTTCAAAATCCCTAGTCAGAGTTTCTTATACAGAATATACACATTTTAAATTCTAGGGCTTTGCAGTCATTTGGGGGCAAGTTTTAGGTGTGACTGGAGAGGGAGTCATTGACTTATTTCTCAGGTGGTTGTCCTTTCCTTTTCCTGTCCAACTAATGCACTTTCTCATCTGTGAAAAGAGTGCTGGACTGGGAACCAGGCCCCTGAATTCCAAAGCTTGACCTTGGGTGAGCCATTTTACTCCTAAATAGTGAAACCAAGGGGCTTGGCGTACACAAGGGTTCCCGGTTGCGGTGGTTGAGGATGGGGAGTCGCTTGTGAGGAAATGTGTGGAGTGAGGAACAATAGACTTCCTCTGAGGACCAAAACTCAAAGTTTGACTTTTAATACTTACTAGTTTCTATGACTTTTGGCAAATTATTTGATTTTTCTCAGTGTGTGTGTGAGAGAGAGAGAGAGGGAGAGAGAGGATGAAGTGAAATAGTGTATGCTGGAGTGCTTTGTAAATTGTTAAGTATTGTGCAAATTGCCTTGTTAGCAATGAATCAATATAGATGTTTGAGGCCTGAAAAATGGTGCTTGGGTCTAGAAGAGAGATGAGAGGAGCCAGAGATGATTCTGGGTCTCAGTGGACTTTTTGTTCAGTTGAGGACAAAAAACGATCAGCGGACACTGAGCAAAAGAGAACTTCAAACAAGTCTAACGGGCAGGACAGAAAAACAAAAGAGCTGGGGCATAGTATTAAAAAATTATGACATTAAAGTAAATAAATTATTTGCCAAGCTTTCTAAAATCTGCCACAATAAACCCAGATGATCTTCCATTTGCAAAAATTTTATTTTTTTTTCCCCCTGGAACTTTATATATCATCATAGCAGGAAACAATCCCCATCCTAGTCAGAAAACGCATATAACTTCTCTGAGTGAGAATCTCCACGCGTGTTAAATTCTGGATCAGTTAGGATTCTTAGCTTTTTGATTTCTTGAAAGTGAGTGTTTCTGAAAGGAATAATAGTAAACCCTAGAAGTCACCGTCTTGGCGTAAATCAGCCTATTTAAGCCTCACAACAGTCCGGTGAGTTAGGCTCCATCAGGACCACCGGTATCCCTGCTCTGTAGAGAGGAGGCTGAGGCACAGAGGAACTCGAAACAGTTGAGCCTGAGCCTGTGAACCTGGGCAGCCTGATTGCAGGGCAGTATTCTGTATTAACCTGTATTCTATGCTGCTGCCGAATCATCTCCGATTTCTAAGCTTTTTTGCTAACAATGAAATTTGTATCCAGTAGTGTGTGGAATACCGAAAGTTCTCAGTTTTTCAGGAAACATTGGCTTATTTCAAGTGAGAGTATCTGTGACAGTCGGTTTATTCGTTGTTGGCGCCGTCTGTGAAGACAATATCCCAGGAAGATCGGTACTTCCTTTGTGCTAGGGATTCTATAGCGGAGAAGGCAATGGCACCCCACTCCAGTACTCTTGCCTAGAAAATCCCACTGATGGAGGAGCCTGGAAGGCTGCAGTCCATAGGGTCGCTGAGGGTCGGATACGACTGAGCGACTTCACCTTTACTTTTCACTTTCATGCATTGGAGAAGGAAATGGCAACCCACTTCAGTGTTCTTGCCTGGAGAATCCCAGGGATGGGAGAGCCTGGTGGGCTGCAGTCCTTGGGGTTGCACAGAGTCGGACACGACTGAAGTGACTTAGCAGCAGCAGCAACAGGGATTCTGTAGAGTGATGATACTGGATCTGTGAGTCCTACACTCACACAAAAGTGGCAGAAGAGAAAAAGAAAAAAAACAAAAACGGAGACAAAGAGGGAGACAGAATGAGATCTTGAAAAGACAGAGTGGAAAAACAGCATATGTCAGATTTATTTTAATACAACTCACTTGAATTCAGTGCATATTGTGAACAGTTTTGAGATTTTTGAATTCCCAGAGAATTTTTTGGTACATTTTAAAATTTTAATTTAAAGCTATGTATCTGCATGCCCAGATACTTACCTTTAGGACCAAATTAGTTACATGTATCCTTAAGAAATAAATTATTTGTATCACAAACGTTGTTGAATAAAAATATTAGGTCTCCAGACAGAGAAGTCTATTCATGCTTAATTCCTATTTATTAACAAATGCACATGTAAAATTATATAAATCATCTTTTAAAAATATGGATAGCTATAGTGAAGCCATTATATGAGAAACAATAATAATATTTTACAATTGTGATGGAAAATTGGTTTGGGTGTTTTATTTTTATGATAAGCTTTACATACCTTCAGACACTTAGGGCACTTCTGAGGAATGAGGAAGAAATTAGGAAACAATTTAATGCAATTAACGATAATTTCATTAAATTGCCGACACCTATTTGATTGTAATACTGAAAAAAACACACATGATACTAGGTGGCAAGATTAAATGGAGAAACTGGAACTTAAGAATGAATCGGACATTCAGAAAATTTGAGAAATTAGGGAGTAAAAATTCCCAGAATTCCCAAAATTATTGCTTTGTAATATTATTTTGTAAACGCACATGTAAAAAAGGTTTCATCTCCTTTCCTTTCTCCTTCTTTCCTTCAAAGGCCTCCCTTTTTTTTTCTTCTCTCCTTTCATTCTTTCTCACATATTTATTGGGTGTCTACTATATTTCAGTCATTGTTCCTGCTCAGAGTGTTTCAGACTTTGTTCCCACTCCAGTATTCTTGCCTGGGAAATCCCACGGACAGAGTAGCCCATTAGGCTACAGTGCATAGCATCTCAAAATTAAGTTGAACATGACTTAGCGATTCAACAATAACTACTATATTCCAGACATTGTTCCCACTCAGAGTGCGGCAAGACAGATGTGATCAGGAGAGATGAGGTTCCTGCCCTCCTGGGACTTACATCCTCATCAGTATCTCTTCTATGCTGTTCCCATTCTTTTTCGTTTTCACTGCCATCCCTCATTAATAAATGTGGGCTATTATAGCCAGATGTATTTCCTAGTTTCAACTTTCTTTCCTTACTCTGTTTGGCAAATTGCAAACAAATAAATCTTTGTATTAATAGTATGTTGCTTATTTGAATTCTTTGCAGAGTGAAGACCAGAATATGATCATATAGTTAAATGCAGGTAAAGACTTAGCACAGTAAGTTCCTGTTCAATGTTGGTTAAGTTCCCATTAAATATTGGATCCTGCTGTTATTCTAGAGCCTCCATTGGCTTCTACCTATCCAGGAGGAAAAAGTTTCTCATCCATCAGTTGCACGCCTTCAAGATTTTGTTTAGGGTCTGACATATAACACATTAGGCAGGTCTGTTTGGTTCACAGTTTGTGGGATAGTGAGGGTCAGGTTAGGCTTGTGATACACACAGAAAAGTGATTCAGTTCCCAAAGTGATGATCACTGGGGTAACAATAGGAAGAAAATATTTGTCCAGATCACCTTTGAGTATTTCAAATTCTGTTAGTCAGTGATCATCTTTTATAACAATATACGATATTGTTCCAAACAACTTAGCAGGGAGAAACCAAACAACAATGTAGGATATTGTTATTTTTTTACTAAACTGCATGATAACTTTACATGCCTAAGAAAGAACTTAACAATTTTTCCTCCCTATTGCCTCCCCCCACCCCCACTGGTAAATGACGCTGCCAGGCACCCACTAGCGGAGTTAAGAGACCCTGGCATCATCCTTGACTTCTTTCTTTCACTGTCACCCATACTGAGTTCCTAAATAAAGCCTGGGGGCTCTCATTTCAAAACGTATCCCTGTTGCACCTATCTCTCCTAATCTCTGGTCTAAACATCACCTTCTGTGGCCTGGGTTTCCCCCAAGAGCCTTGTTCCTTGACATTTTGCTTCTCTTGCCTGTTATAGTCTATTTCCACGCAGCAGACAGAGTGATTCTTCTGAAACATTAAGTGACATTAAGAACCTAAGTCCTCGACTTCTCCAGTGATCTATCTTCTTTAGAATCAAGGCAAATACCTTGCAGGGGCCCCTCCCTGCCCTGGCTCCTGGCCTGTGTTTAGTCTCATTTTCTACCCTGTCACCTCTTGCTCACAACTCTCTAGCACGCTGGCCTTCTAATTGCCTCTCTGACTCACTGTCTCCTAAGCAACTTAACCTCCTGAAGCTGCTTTGGTTCCATTGTTTGAAGGGGATATTTGTGTAGTTGAGAGTTTCTGTCTCACATTGCTTGCGGGGATTATAGTGGATTAAAGCTTGTAAAGTATTGTGCCTTGTGCCTAGCCTATAGCAATTTATTAATAATTTTTCTTAACACTGTTTGTCTTTTATGACTACTCTCAATTCTCCACATGTCCTTCATGTCTCCCTGGCAGATTGAATCTGGTATTTCCAACCTGAACTCATAAATGCTTCCCAACAAACCACTTATTTCTCTTGGCACTCCTACTCAGGTGAAGGACATCACCAGTTTTCTGTTTTTTAAAAACCCCAGTGGGAAGATAATCTATTGTCCTCACCAAGTAGTAACCCCTTATTTATTTTTGGCTGCCTTGGGTTTTCCTTGTTTTGTGGGCTTTTCTCTAGTTGCTGTGAGCAGGGGCTACTCTTTGTTGCGATTCGCAGGCTTCTCATTGCAGTGGTGTCTCTTGTTGGGGAGCTCGGATGCTAGGGTGGGTGGCCTTCAGTAGTTGCAGCACACAGGTTCAGCACTTCTGGCATAGAGGCTTAAGTGCTTCTTGTCATGTGGATTCTTCCTGGACCAGGGATCGAACCCTTGTCCCCTGCATTGACAGGCAGACTCTTATCCGTAGCACCACCAGGAAAGTCTGGCATCACCATTTTTCAAGATCCATGTCAAATCTATGCCTTACCTCTTGCTCAGATGTCACCTCTAATTAGCCACCAAGTTCTGAGAGGCTTCTCTAGTGGCTCAGATGGTAAAGAGTCTGCCTGCAATGCAGGAGACCCGGGTTCGATCCTGGGTTGGGAACATCCCCTGGAGAAGGAAATGGCAACCCATTCCAGTATTCTTGCCTAGAGAGTCCTATGGACGGAGGAGCCTGGTAGGCTACAGTCCATGAGGTCACCAAGAGGCAGACATGACTGAGTGGCCAACATTCTGTTGACTCGATTTTTGAAAATTTCTATCTATCTCTTAATGTCAAAACTCTCATAGTAACTTCCTAACTGACCATTCTTTTCTGGTCTCTTCTTTCTAAAGGATCCTGTTTTCTACTGTCAGAATCCGACAGTTCAGTTTGGCCCCGGTCACGCCACACCTGGCTCAGAATTCTTCAAAGTCTTCCCGTCACCTACAAAAGAAAAGTTCTGTGATCCGGCCTATTACTTAAGGCTTCTATACTTGTCAGGATTCTCCAGAGATACAGAACTGATAGGAAATGTGAGTGTGTATACTCACATATGTGTGTATAGAAATCAGTTATGGGCCTCACCAAGAGGAGTTAATTGCCAAGTGAAGAACTCACTTTTCAAGTGGGCAGATAAGGGATAGCTCACAATAAAGAGGGCTTGAAATGATTATAAGAGAGTGTCCTGAGCTGAAGAGCAGTTGAGAAGTGGACTTAACTGGGTTACCTAGATATGTTAGGGTTCCACGTTTTGCCAAGAGAGAACCCATTGTCAGCCCAGACCCCACCTGCAGGAGATCTGGGAGGGACTGTTTCCCCGGTCCACAAAAGACGCCCACACAGGGAGGATTCACTGTTTTCTGTTTAAAGAGAGAATGGTCTACCTTGGCTCTGAATAACCAGTGGGAGGTATCTGAGTGTGATTCCTGGAGGATGTAAACTTTTCCCCAAATCAATTACAAATAGTGACTCCAAATGAGCTTTGAGCAAATTCATGAAAAGCTAAGTGGTTTTTGCCTGTGGTAAGAAGCGTTCCAATACAAGATCAAAATGCCCACGTTCAGAACTGAGCCACACAGCAGGAAAACATTTACAGAACCAAGGAAAGGAGGGGTCCAGAGGCCCAGAAGCAAAAATGTCTTAGTTCTCACCAGAAACTCGACACTCTGAATCACTTTAATAATATACATATGTCTAGTTTGTGCACTACTTTGTAAATGTGTGTATTTAGTGTTCTAGAATAGTATATTTTCTAATTATTTCTATATAATCGTTTGTGGTCCTCAGAAACTTTGAGTTTGAGTTCCTTCAAGTATTTGAAGGATTGAGTGAGTTAAAATAGAAATGATGTAATACAAAAAATACAAAAGTAAAAATGCCTTATTAATAATTACTTCACTTTATTTTAAAAAGCACAAAGGAAAAGAAATCACCAAAAGTAGGCTTTTTAAATACTGAAAAGAGGAAACTGAAGGGGAGTATGAAATGCAAAAGCAAATTTCAAGTTTACCTACAGCAATGACGTGAATTGCATCCTGAGTAATGCACTCTCCCATTTTAGGTCAGTCAGTATATATTTTCAACTTCTAAAGTGAATGTTACCTATTTGAAGTTATAAAATATGCATCAACTTATTTAAAACAAAAGCAGGATGACAGATTCTACTCATGAGAATTTTTAGCAATACCACAGAATTCTAATACTACTTTTTGCATATCAAAGATTTTTTTGGCAACAAAGAGCACCATGAGATAGGAACATATTAAGGAATTCATTTATAAACTGACTGTAGTCTTGCAAATGTCAAACGCTAACTTAAGGTGTTTGATATTTCACAGAGCTGGAGAAAGGATGAGCTTTCTTCCTTTCTCTCATTTCCTTCAGTCTATTCCTGCACTAGGCCAGCTCCTCTGAAATAAAAAATCAGAACCTTTTGTCTCAATTTCCAGAAATGCTGTTCCTGCATTAATAAATAGTTAGTGCAATATTGTCTCTCTCTCTTTTTTTTCTTAAAGGAAGGCAGATAAAAAATACTCATTTGAAGAATGACTCAGAATTACAAAACTTTAGTAAAAGATATTTTATTTTATGCCCTAAGCCTATTAAGGGTTGAAATAATGTTTGTTCTTCTTAAAAGGAAATATACGTATTCTGCCAAGTTCAGGGCCTAGCATAGAGTGAACACTAACTAAATGGTAGCAATTAAAACAATATCTTCTAAGATTTATTGTCAAAAAAATATTTGACTCTTCTAGGAAACTTGTTGCTTTTTAATGAATGATGAGAATTACATATTCTCACTTGTTTACTTGTATATAATGGATAGAAACTCAAAGCTGAATTTAGTGCTTAATTTCAATAATCATCTTATTCTAGATACTTAACACACCTATTTCCAGTCATTTTACAATGGTAAAAAATTAGATGTCTTGCTTTATTTGGGTTTTAGCATTCTGATCACTGTCAAGTGGTTTTTAGAAGGAGATGAGGATAATAAAAACAAAACAAGAAAGAATGCTGCAAGCCTTCAACTCCTGAGATTAGAATGCATCCAAACAAAGTCACTTTATTTTTATGTCATAAAAAAATAAAATCAGACTAGATGCCAATAATAGGTATACTTTCTGTTTTTTATTGTAGTGTTGAATATTTAAAATATCACAGGAAAAATAGCCTGGATAACTGATTCATGCCCCACTTAAAAATAAAACAAAAACTGGTGTTTGATAAAATTTAGAACTTGTCTATTTTCTTTTCTTTTTTTTTAACTTTATTTTAATTTACAATACTGTATTGGTTTTGCCATACATTGACATGAATCCACCACGGGTGTCTATTTTCTAAAGAGAATTCTGAGAGAAGAAAATATTAATTTATTCTGTGTTATCACGCTTTAAAGCATCGTGCTTTGTACCTGGATATGTGGACAGGATCCTACACACTTGTGCTCTCATCCAGTTGCTGCTGCTTCCTGCTGGGTGATCTTTGCAGAGTTAATCAACCCTCTGTGCCTCTTTCCTGCCTGTAAAATAAAAAAAAAAAGAAACCTACCATACATAGTTGTAAAGATTTATGACAGTATGCAGCTAGCCTGAGACAAAATCTGGGACCCATTAAATATTCCATAAATGGTGGCCATGTATTAATAGCAAAACCAATAATATATGCCTCTGCTAGCCTAAAAGTGTGCAGAACATGAATCCTCAAACGACTTTGGTAAACTGCGTTGAGCAAGCAGAGTGATACTGACAGCAAACCAGGCTGGCTCTTTCTTCTAAGGTGATTCTTGGTTGACTGACTTTTTCTCTTCTTGATGAAGTTGGATGTAATTATGGGGACTGAATTCTATTTTTAATAGCAAGAGTTATTAAGTATTGTTTTTTGCTTATATCAAGCATCAAAAGTAAGTTAACATTAAGAAAATGACATTGTGTTATTGGCATAGCTATAGATTTTTATAAGGAAGAGAAAAAATATCTTAATCACTTATAATAATCATGATGAACATGTTTTTCAGGCCGTAGGCTTATTTCCTGTAACACCCTGAAATAATTATTTACTTTTGCCCCAAATCTGTTTTTGGTTAATTGCATACAATTTCTGTTGATTACCTTAGAGGTGTGCTTAGATTCCAAAAGGCTGAATTTTTCCCATAACATAATACCCCAGTTGAATCTGGAAATTGTACCTGTTGGAAAATAGATGCTGACTCAGATGGTGAACTATAACACAACTACATGTAGTCATATACATGCCTTTTTGTCATTTAGAGCTCCTGATGCCATAATTAAATATATTTTTTGCTCTGGAAGAAACTGATAATATGATTATCAATTTATCAAAGCTGTAGAGGTCCACTAATATAACAATTTGGCCTTGGTATTTAACATTTTTGCAGCTTTTTGTATTGGTAAAATTGAACAAAGCAGAGAATCGTGACTTAAATGTTTGAACCTTTAACTTTGTTCTCTCCTGTTGTTGTTCGGTCACTCTTTGTGACCCCGTGGATGGCAGCATGCCAGGCCTCCATCACCAAATCCTGGAACTTACTCAAACTCATGTCCATCAAGTTGGTGATGCCATCCAACCATCTTATCCTTTGTCATCCCCTTCTCCTCCTGCCTTCAATCTTTCCCAGCATCAGGGTCTTTTCCAATGAGTTGGCTCTTAATATAAAAACAAACAAAAACTTTACCTGCCAATGGTAAGCTTTTTAGTGTAGCTATGAAGTTTAGAAACACTTCATGATGGACTCTGGCAAGACACCCAGTAATGACTGCATTGACCTGTTGGGGGAAGTTCCCTGGAGTGCTTAAGGGACTGGTGAGATGAAGTCTATCAAACTGTACTGGACTGTGTGACTGTGTGGAGTGGGATACATGCTTCTCAGACAGGAAGCCCATGCTTATATCTTCCCAGGTAGGCTAAAAGCACAGCTTTATATAGTGAACACTAGAGATACAGATCACCTGAGGCAGCACATTGCAGATGTGTGTTTTTGTATGTAGGGATAGATGGAAATGCTGCATTTAATGTACTACTTTCACTGCTGTTTCGCCTACTGTAGTGAAATATGCATTACACTTTCATGTATGCATTGAGCACCTCATGTACTTCCATGCAATATCATCAAATAAATATATATTTGCCTGTTTTCAAAATAAATGGTCACCCTATATAGCTCACTGATCCCTGAACAGCACAGTGACTTGGGTGACCAACCATCTTTGTTTGCCTGAGCCTAAGGAGTTTCTCAAGATCAGGACTCCTGTCTTAAGATCAAGAAAGTTCCAGAAAACCTCGACGAGAAAAGCTTACTGGTGACATAACAAGATGTGAAAAAGTTGGTGAATATGTTCCACCTTCAATACTAGTATGGGAAGTGTGAAATCAACTGAATGTTAAATACTAATGTTAATTTATACAAAAGAGCAGTATCTATGCTCTTACCATAAGACCTGTGGTTGCCTTGGGTCTCAGCACTATTTCCTTTTTTCTTTTTTTTTTTTAAATTTTACTTTTTTACTTTACAATACTGTATTGGTTTTGCCATGCTTTGATGTGAATCCACCACAGGTGTACATGAGTTTGCAACTCTGAACCCCCCTCCCACCACCCTCCCCATATCATCTCTCTGGGTCATCTCAGTGCACCAGCCCCAAGCATCCTGTATCCTGTATCGAACATAGACTAGCGATTTGTTTCTTACATGATAGTATACATGTTTCAATGCCATTCTCCCAAATCATCCCACCATCTCCCTCTCCCTCTCCCACAGAATCCAAAAGTCTGTTCTTCACATCTGTGTCTCTTTTGCTGTCTCACATACAGGGTTATCATTGCCATATTTCTACTTTCCATATATATGTGTTAGTATACTGTTTTGGTGTTTTTCTTTCTGGCTTACTTCATTCTGTATAATCAGCTCCGGTTTCATCCACCTCATTAGAACTGATTCAAATGTATCCTTTTTAATGGCTGAGTAATACTCCATTGTGTATATGTACCACAGCTTTCTTATCCATTCATCTGCTGATGGACATCTAGGTTGCTTCCATGTCCTGGCTATTATAAACAATGCTGTGATGAACATTGGGGTACACGTGTCTCTTTCAATTCTGGTTTCCTCGGTGTGTATGCCCAGCAGTGGGATTGCTGGGTCATAAGGCAGTTCTTTTTGTAGTTTTTTTAAGGAATCTCCACACTGTTCTCCATAGTGGCTGTACTAGTTTGCATTCCCACCAACAGTGTAAGAGGGTTCCCTCTTCTCCACACCCTCTCAAACATTTATTGCTTGTAGACTTTTGGATTGCAGCCATTCTGACTGGTGTGAAATGGTACCTCATTGTGGTCTTGATTTGCATTTCTCTGATAATGAGTGATGTTGAGCATATTTTCATGTGTTTGTTAGCCATCCGTATGTCTTCTTTGGAGAAATGTCTATTTAGTTCTTTGGCCCATTTTTTGATTGGGTCATTTATTTTTCTGGAATTGAGCTGCATAAGTTGCTTGTATATTTTTGAGATTAGTTGTTTGTCAGTTGCTTCATTTGCTATTATTTTCTCCCATTCCAAAGGCTGTCTTGTCACCTTGCTTACAGTTTCCTTTGTTGTGCAGAAGGTTTTAATTTTAATTAGATTCCATTTGTTTATTTTTGCTTTTATTTCCAGTATTTTGGGAGGTGGATCATAGAGGATCCTGCTGTGATTTATGTTGGAGAGTGTTTTGCCTATGCTCTCCTCTAGGAGTTTTATAGTTTCTGGTCTTACATTTAGATCTTTAATCCATTTTGAGTTTGTTTTTGTGAATGGTGTTAGAAAGTGTTCTAGTTTTATTCTTTTACAAGTGGTTGACCAGTTTTCCCAGCACCACTTGTTAAAGAGATTGTCTTTACTCCATTGTATATTCTTGCCTCCTTTGTCAAAGATAAGGTGTCCATATGTGTGTGGATTTATCTCTGGGCTTTCTATTTTGTTCCATTGATCTATAATTCTGTCTTTGTGCCAGTACCATACTGTCTTGATGACTGTGGCTTTGTAGTAGAGCCTGAAGTCAGGCAGGTTGATTCCTCCAGTTCCATTCTGCTTTCTCAAGATTGCTTTGGCTATTTGAGTGTTTTTTTTTTTTGTATTTCCATACAAATTGTGAAATTATTTGTTCTAGCTCTTTGAAAAATACCGCTGGTAGCTTGATAGGGATTGCATTGAATCTGTAGATTGCTTTGGGTAGTATACTCATTTTCACTATATTGATTCTTCTGATCCATGAACATGGTATATTTCTCCATCTATTAGTGTCCTCTTTGATTTCTTTCATCAGTGTTTTATAGTTTTCTATATATAGGTCTTTAGTTTCTTTAGGTAGATATATCCCCAAGTATTTTATTCTTTTCGTTTCATTGGTGAATGGAATTGTTTCCTTAATTTCTTTTTCTGCTTTCTCGTTATTAGTGTATAGGAATGCAAGGGATTTCTGTGTGTTGATTGTATATCCCGTACCTTTACTATATTCATTGATTAGCTCTAATAATTTTCTGGTGGAGTCTTTAGGGTTTTCTATGTAGAGGATCATGTCACCTGCAAACAGTGAGAGTTTTACTTCTTCTTTTCCAATTTGGATTCCTTTTATTTCTTTTTCTGCTCTGATTGCTGTGGCCAAAACTTCCAGAACTATGTTGAATAGTAGCAGTGAAAGTGGGCACCCTTGTCTTGTTCCTGACTTTAGGGGAAATGCTTTCAATTTTTCACCATTGAGGATAATGTTTGCTGTGGGTTTGTCATATATAGCTTTTATTATGTTGAGGTATGTTCCTTCTATTCCTGCTTTCTGGAGAGTTTTTATCATAAATGGATGTTGAATTTTGTCAAAGGCTTTCTCTGCACCTATTGAGATAATCATATGGCTTTTATTTTTCAATCTGTTAATGTGGTGAATTACATTGATTGATTTGCAGATATTGAAGAATCCATGCATCCCTGGGATAAAGCCCACTTGGTCATGGTATATGATCTTTTTAATGTGTTGTTGGATTCTGATTGCTAGAATTTTGTTAAGGATTTTTGCATCTATGTTCATCAGTGATATCGGCCTGTAGTTTTCTTTCCTTGTGGCATCTTTGTCAGGTTTTGGTATTAGGGTGATGGTGGCCTCATAGAATGAGTTTGGAAGTTTACCTTCCTCTGTAATTTTCTGGAAGGGTTTGAGTAGGATAGGTGTTAGCTCTTCTCTAAATTTTTGGTAGAATTCAGCTGTGAATCCGTCTGGACCTGGGCTTTTGTTTGCTGGAAGATTTCTGATTACAGTTTCAATTTCCGTGCTTGTGATGGGTCTGTTAAGATTTTCTATTTCTTCCTGGTTCAGTTTTGGAAAGCTGTACTTTTCTAAGAATTTGTCCATTTCTTCCACGTTGTCCATTTTATTGGCATATAATTGCTGATAGTAGTCTCTTATGATCTTTTGTATTTCTGTGTTGTCTGTTGTGATCTCTCCATTTTCATTTCTAATTTTATTGATTTGATTTTTCTCTTTTTGCTTCTTGATGAGTCTGGCTAATGGTTTGTCAATTTTATTTATCCTTTCAAAGAACCAGCTTTTTGCTTTGTTGATTTTTGCTATGGTCTCTTTTGTTTCTTTTGCATTTATTTCTGCCCTAATTTTTAAGATTTCTTTCCTTCTACTAACTCTGGGGTTCTCCATTTCTTCCTTTTCTAGTTGCTTTAGGTATAGAGTTAGATTATTTGTTTGACTTTTTTCTTGTTTCTTGAGGTATGCCTGTATTGCTATGAACTTTCCCCTTAACACGGCTTTTATAGTGTCCCACAGGTTTTGGGTTGTTGTGTTTTCATTTTCATTCGTTTCTATACATATTTTGATTTCTTCTGTGATTTGTTGGTTATTCAGAAATGTGTTGTTCAGCCTCCATATGTTGGAATTTTTAATAGTTTTTCTCCTATAATTGAGATCTAATCTTAATGCATTATGGTCAGAAAAGATGCTTGGAATGATTTCATTTTTTTTGAATTTATCAAGGTTAGATTTATGGCCCAGGTTGTGATCTATCCTGTAGAAGGTTCCATGAGCACTTGAGAAAAAGGTGAAATTCATTGTTTTAGGGTGAAATGTCCTATAGATATCAATTAGGTCCAACTGGTCTATTGTATCATTTAAAGTTTGTTTCTTTGTTAATTTTCTGTTTAGTTGATCTGTCCATAGGTGTGAGTGGGGTATTAAAGTCTCCCACTATTATTGTGTTATTGTTAATTTCCCCTTTCATACTTGTTAGCATTTGTCTTACATATTGAGGTGCTCCTATGTTGGGTGCATATATATTTATAATTGTTATATCTTCTTCATGGATTGATCCTTTGATCATTATGTAGTGGCCTTCTTTGTCTCTTTTCTCAGCCTTTGTTTGAAAGTCTATTTTGTCTGATATGAGTATAGCTACTCCTGCTTTCTTTTGGTCTCTATTTGCATGGAATATCTTTTTCCAGCCCTTCACTTTCAGTCTGTACGTGTCCCTTGTTTTGAGGTGGGTCTCTTGTAGACAACATATATAGGGGTCTTGTTTTTGTATCCATTCAGCCAGTCTTTGTCTTTTGGTTGGGGCATTCAACCCATTTATGTTTAAGGTAATTATTGATAAGTATGATCCTGTTGCCATTTACTTTATTGTTTTGGGTTCGGGTTTATACACTCTTTTTGTGTTTCCTGTCTAGAGAATATCTTTTAGCAATTGTTGGAGAGCTGGTTTGGTGGTGCTGAATTCTCTCAGCTTTTGCTTGTCTGTAAAGCTTTTGATTTCTCCTTCATATTTGAATGAGATCCTTGCTGGGTACAGTAATCTGGGCTGCAGGTTTTCTTTCATCACTTTAAGTATGTCTTGCCAGTCCCTCCTGGCCTGAAGAGTTTCTATGGAAAGATCAGCTGTTATCCTTATGGGAATCCCCTTGTGTGTTATTTGTTGTTTTTCCCTTGCTGCTTTTAATATTTGTTCTTTATGTTTGAGCTTTGTTAATTTGATTAATATGTGTCTTGGGGTGTTTCGCCTTGGGTTTATCCTGTTTGGGACTCTCTGGGTTTCTTGGATTTGGGTGATTATTTCCTTCCCCATTTTAGGGAAGTTTTCAACTATTATCTCCTCAAGGATTTTCTCATGATCTTTCTTTCTGTCTTCTTCTTCTGGGACTCCTATAATTCGAATGTTGGAGCATTTCATATTGTCCTGGAGGTCTCTGAGATTGTCCTCATTTCTTTTAATTCATTTTTCTTGTTTCCTCTCTGATTCATTTATTTCTACCATTCTATCTTCTATTTCACTAATCCTATCTTCTGCCTCCGATATTCTACTGTTTGTTGCCTCCAGAATGTTTCTGATCTCATTTATTGCTATATATTGACTCTTTTTTATTTCTTCTAGGTCCTTGTTAAACCTTTCTCAGTCCTTGTCTCCGGACTATTTATCTGTGATTCCATTTTGATTTCAAGATTTTGGATCATTTTCACTTTCATTATTTGGAATTCTTTATCAGGTAGATTCCCTATCTTTTCCTCTTTTGTTTGGTTTGGTGGGCATTTATCCTGTTCCTTTACCTGTTAGGTATTTCTCTGTCTCTTCATCTTGGTTATATTACTGCGTTGGGGGTGGCCTTTCTGTATTCTGGCAGTTTGTGGAGTTCTCTTTATTATGGAGTTTCCTCACTGTGGATGGGGTTGTATAAGTGGCTTGTCAAGGTTTCTTGATTAGGGAAGCTTGTGTCGGAGTTCTGGTGGCTGGAGCTGGATTTCTTCTCTCTGGAGTGCAATGAAGTGTCCAGTAATGAGTTATGAGATGTCAGTGGTTTTGGAGTAACTTGAGCTGCCTGTATATTGAAGCTCAGGGGTGTGTTCCTGTGTTGCTGGAGAATTTGCATGGTATGTCTTGCTCTGGAACTTGTTGGCCCTTGGGTGGTGCTTGGTTTCAGTGTGGGTATGAAGGCGTTTGATGAGCTCCTATCGATTAATGTTCCCTGGAGTCAGGAGTTCTCTGATGTTCTCAGGATTTGGACTGAAGCCTCCTGCTTCTGGTTTTCAGTTTTATTTTTACTGTAGCCTCAAGACTTCTCCATCTATACAGCACTGATGATAAAACATCTAGGTTAGAAATGAAAAGTTTTTCCACATTGAGGGACACCCAGAGAGGTTCACTGAATTACATGGAGAAGAGAAGAGAGAGGGGGGAGTTAGAGGTGACTGGAATGAGATGAGGTGGGATCAGAAGAGGAGAGAGCAAGCTAGCCAGTAATCACTTCCTTATGTGAGCTCCACTCTCTGGACCGCTCATGGAGTTATACAGAGAAGAGGAGAGGGAGGAAGGAGACAGAGGTGGCCAGGAGGGTAAAAGAAGGAAATGAAAAGGAGAGAGGCAGATCCAGCCAGTAAACAGTTCCCTAAGTGTTCTCCACCATCTGGAACACACAGAGATTCAGAGTTGAGTAGAGAAGAGAAGGGGGAGGGAGGAGACAGAGGCAACCTGGTGGAGAAAAAGTAGAGTCCAAAGGAGGAGAGAGCAGTCAAGCCAGTAATCTCGTTCTCAAGTAAAAATGGGTACTGAAGATCGGGGTTTTAAAGGTACAAAATTGATAACAAATACCAAAAAGCAAAGATTAAAAATCTGGAGTAGAGGTTGGATTTTCAAAAATACAATATTAAAGAAAAGACGAAGAAGAAGAAAAAAAAGTCACAAGAATTATTAAAAAAAACAAAACAAAACAACAACCACAAAAAAATATATATATGGCATTTGCTTTAAGAACTTAAAAATTTAAAAATGTTAAAATAAAAAAAAAGAAGAAGAAAAAGAAAAGAAGGAAAAAACAAAACAAAAAAAAGGAATGATCGTAAAAATAGTAAAGGTAAATCTGGGACTTCTCTGGTGTTGTGGGCAGTGCAGGGTCAGTTCATTTTTGGATAGTTCCTTGGTCTGGCTTATATTTCTTAAGATCTATACTTCCAAGGCGGTTCCCTCTGTTTTAGCTTCTTCTGTTTGCTGGTCTCTTCAGCGTCTGTTTTCTGCCCTGACACAAGGGGGACGGTGGTGGACACGTTTTTTTTTTAAGGCTCAGTTGTTCAGTCATGCTGTGGGGAGGGAGGGATGCTGCAAATAACACTGGCATGTGTTCACAGTGTCTCAGCCCTGCTGGGCCTGTCCCTGCTCACAGCGCACACCACTCAGGCTCTTGGTTGCTCTGCCGGGAACCGTCTGAGGCTGGCCCTAGGCTGCATGCACTTCCAGTCTAAGCCACTCAAGCTCAGGCACTCACATAGTCCTCAGAGGCGCAGACTTGGTTGGGCCTGCGTTTTGTGCCCTTCCCAGGTCCGAGCAGCTCGGGAGTTTGGCCAGCGTGGTCACTGTGACTTATCGCCTTTCCCGTCCCTGCTGCTCAGTTTTCTGGGTGTATAACTGGTGCCCCCTTTTAGGCATATGGTGACTGTCCAGAACCCCAAGAAGTCTTAGTTAGCAAAGAAGCTTGGTGCAGTTTGGAAGTTTTTCTGGGGCTGCGATTGCCCCCTTCTGGCCCTTCCTGCTCTGGCTGCCTGTCACCGGAGGGGGTGGTCAGCAGCAGGCTAATTCTGTTCCATCCTTTGTTCTGTGCGCGGTCGTAGTGGTGTCTTATGTTAGAGCTTTTCGCGTGGTAGCTATCCCACAGTCTGGTTTGCTAGCCCAAGTTAGTTTGCTCTAGTTACGCTCGGGGCATTCAGGCCGGATTCTTAAAAAGCACTGCAGCCCCTGCCTCCCTGCCCAGCCCCTGCTTGGTAGTGGCGGAGGCAGGCGTCTGCGCTGCTTCTCCGCTGGGGGAGTGACCGTTGGGCTCGTAATCTGTTGCTTTTAATTATTTATTTATTTTTCCTCCCTGTTATGTTGCCCTCTGTGCTTCCAAGGCTCGCCACAGACTCAGCCGCGAGAGTGTTTCCTGGTGTTTGGAAACTTCTCTCTTTTTAAGACTCCCTTCCCAGGACAGAGCTCCCTCCCTACCTCTTTTGTCTCTTTTTCCCATCTTTTATATTTTTCCTACCTGTTTTTGAAGACAATGATCTGCTTTTCTGGGTGCCTGATGTCCTCTGCCAGCATTCAGAAGTTGTTTTGTGAAGTTTACTCAGCACTGAAATATTCTTTTGATGATTTTGTGAGGGAGAAAGTGGTCTCCCTGTCCTATTCCTCTGCCATCTTAGGACCGCCCCCAGGACTATTTTCATTATTATCCTCTGCTTGATGTTTATAACATACAACAGTGAATGATAACCAAGACTTTGTGGACCAACTCTGCTAGCCACATCAGATTCCAGCACAGAACCAGAAAGGTGCAACATCTAAACGAAAGCAGAATTAATTAATACTGCAAGGATTTGTAGACCTTTTCCTCAAACTTAGAGGGACATTTAAAGGAAATATTAAACTAGAAAAGGCTGGAAGAAAAGGAAGTATCATCTACTGGTTTTGTGACTGCCTCTTGTTTCTTACGCAGTTGTCTTAATGAGCTCGAGAAACAGGGCAAAGAGTCAGGATTCTGGAGTCAGATAGGACTGGGAAGGAATCCTTGACTGTGTAACCTCAATCAAGTTGCTTAACCTCTATGGTCTCGCCTCTGAAATGAGACATGTTTAGTCGAAATCATTTTCTTTTGTCTTATACTCTCAGAGAATTAAATTTCTTTTCATGAGAGCATGGAGCTTAATGGTGATTGTCTGCTGTGCCAACGTCCCTGTGAGCTCTACGAGAGGAGTGGCCATCTCTCTTTTTATTTTAACTGCATTGCCATAGTGGGTGTTCAGTCATTTTCTGTTGAATGGAAGAGTGAAGGATTTTTGTGAGGACTATGTGAAACAGCTTACATGTTGGATTCTAGGAAACCTTCTTTACCTGTCTCCCCCATCAAACACACTGGAAAAGTTGTAGTTACAGTCTTGCTTCTGTATTTGTAGAAAAAGATTTAGTTAGTAGATCTGTTGTAAATGTATAGAGAAACTGAAAATCCAAAGATCAGATAGGGTATCTTCATGTTCATCAAATCTGCATATTTAGTCAAAACTTTGATTCCTAACCAATTATTTGGGAGTCATGTACTTGCAAATTTAGGTTATGGCTAAGTATTATGACCACAGAGAACTGCTGGTTTATTTTGTTGTGACTAGTGGTCCTATTTCTATAGTGAGGATGAACTGATTACCAACAGTTTAGATGGATTGCATACATTTTCAAATATCTGTTTATGCCAACTTTGAGCCCAGTTATTACATTCCAGATAAGAATTGTGTCTGAGCAGGCAGTAAAAAGTGAGGACTGGCAGGAAGTTTATTTTATTTTACCCAGTCAACTCAGTGTTTCAGCTGTATGTGATTTTCCATCCAAATTATGTAGTTGATTGCTTCAATTTTTTTACTTTCTTCTGCATGTCTAGACACATCATTAGAACTGACAAAGAAGATGAGAGAATTTAAGTGGTGTGCCTATCTCTACAGCACAGGGCCTTATGAGAAGGATAATCCTTGGAATTACTCCTTTCTAAAACAATTCATATAAAACAGGCCATACTATTTATTTGTACAGGGAACACTGTTCAGCTCACCAATAAGTTGATATGGAGTGGATAGAAAAAATTCAGTTGTATACTATTTTTATAGCAAACTGATTTTACTATAAAATTCCAATACCCTTTCAAGGAGTCCTTTAATTTTGTGTATGTTTTTGAAGAGTTATCTAGCTATAACGATTCAAGCATTTTAATGGCTGTTCCATGACTTGATCCCAAAAATCAACAGTGGATGGTGGAAAAATCTAACAGTGGATGGTGGACTCTCACTGTTTTTGTCCAGAGTAGTCTTCTTATTGTTCTTTTCTTACCTTCCCATGCACTCTGTTCTTCCTGAGCCTATTACTCTCAGCTGTACTTTATTTAAAGAATATTTATTTATTGACTGTGCTGGGTCTTCGTTGCTGTGCGAGGGGGCTACTCTCTATTGCAGTGCACTGGCTTCTCACTGCACTGGATTTTCTTACAGAGAATGGGTTCTAAGATGAGCGGGCTCCAGTAGTTGTGGCTCACGGGCCAGTTGCTCTGCAGCACATGAAATCGTCCAGGACCAGGGATCCAACCCGTGTCTCCTGCATTGACAGGCAGATTCTTTACCACTGGACCACCAGGGAAGTCCTCAGCCATACTGTCTTAATGATTGGAAGTGAGGATTAAATTGAAAACATACAAACCAAACAAAAAAAACTTGTGAATAATTATTTTATGCATAAACCTAATAGAATGCAAAATATCGGTTGTAGCTGACACAAAAGTACTGGGGGTTTGCCACAAATTCCATTTTAATTTCTACATAGTTGATGTAAATAGAGAAGGAAAAATCTCTTCTTCTACCTGTCTCGGGTTCTCCAGCTAAGACTTATAATTAAACTGACCAAAGGCAGATTAGCCAGGGAAAGACACACAGATGTTTATTAACATGGGTACCATGCATGTATCACATGCAGTACTAGAGATGAGGAACTTGCAGGTTTTGGTAGCATTTTAGCAGAGGAGCTAAACATTTTTAGGGAAGTGACAAGACAAAGGAAAAGGGCCTTGAGTTTCTGGGGACAGCATATTGTGGAACAGCAAATACATGAGAAACTATTGGAAGCCAAGACCAGTTAGCAAAGTTTGTTACGTAGATTCAGATTGAAACCTGAAGGAGATAACTTCCTTCACAAAAAGCAGTAGACACTGTATGAAGAATAATAATTCCTTATTTTCAGTCTTCTCCATGAGAAGAAACATATTAATTCTATAGAAGGTGGAATGCAAGTAAAAGTTCTTGGAGAATAACATCCTCTCAGTTCAGTTCAGTCGCTCAGTTGTGTCTGACTCTTTGTGACCACATAGACTGCAGCACGCCAGGCTTCCTTGTCCATCACTATCTCCATCACTTACTCAAGCTCATGTCCATACAGTCAGTGATGCCATCCAACCATCTCATCCTCTGTTGTCCCCTTCTCCTCCCGCCTTCAGTCTTTCTCAGCGTCAGGGTCTTTTCCACTGAGTCAGTTCTTTGCATCAGGTAGCCAAAGTATTACAGCTTCAGTTTCAACATCAGTCCTTCCAATGAATATTCAGGACTGATTTCCTTTAGGGTTGACTTGTTTGATCTTTTTGCAGTTCAAGGGACTCGAAAGTGTCTTCTCCAACACCGCTGTTCAAAAGCATCAATTCTTGGGCGCTCAGCTCTCTTCATGGTCCAACTCTCACACCCATACATGACTACTGGAAAAACCATAGCTTTGTCTATATGGACCTTTGTTAGTAAAGTAATGTCTCTGCCTTTTAATATGCTGTCTAGGTTTGTCACAGCTTTCCTTCCAAGGAGCAAGTGTCTTTTAATTTCATGGCTGCAGTCACCGTCTGCAATGATTTTGGAGCCCAAGAAAATAAAGTCTGTCACTGTTTCCATTGTTTCCCAATCTATTTGCCATGAAGTGATGGGACCAGATACCATGATCTTCATTTTCTAAATGTTGAGTTTTAAGCCAGCTTTTTCACACTCCTCTTTGACTTTCATCAAGAGACTCTTTAGTTTCTTTTTGCTTTCTGCCATAAGGGTGGTGTCATCTGTGTATCTGAGGTTATTGATATTTCTTCCTGTAATCTTGATTTCAGCTTGTGCTTCATCCAGCCTGGCATTTCACATGATGTATTCTGCATATAAGTTAAGTAAGTAGGATGACAATACACAGCCTTGATGTACTCCTTTCCCAATTTGGAACCAGTCCATTGTTCCATGTCCGGTTCTAATTGTTGCTTCTTGACCTGCATATAGATTTCTCAGGAGGCAGATCAGGTGGTCTGGTATTCCTATCTGTTTAAGAATTTTCCACAATTTGTTGTGATCTGTACAGTCAAAGGCTTTACTGTAGTCAATGAAGCAGAAATAGATGTTTGTGTGGAATTTTCTTGCTTTTTCTGTGATCCAACAGACGTTGGCAATTTGATCTCTGGTTCCTCTGCCTTTTCTAAATCTAACTTGAACATCTGGAAGTTCTTGGTTCGTGTACCATTAAAGCCTAGCTTGGAGAATTTTGAGCATTACTTTGCTAGCATGTGAGATGAGTGCAATTGTGTGGTAGTTTGAACATTCTTTGGCATTGCCTTTCTTTGGGATTGGAATGAAAACTGACCTTTTTCAGTCCTGTGGCCACTGCTGAGTTTTCCAAATTTGCTGGCATATTGAGGGCAGCACTTTCACAGGATCATCTTTGAGAATTTTAAATAGTTCAACTGGATATCACCTCCACTAGCTGTGTTCATAGCAATGCTTCCTAAGGCCCACTTGACTTCACATTCCATGTCTGGGTCTAGGTGAGTGATCACACCATTGTGGTTATCTGGGTCCTGAAGATCTTTTTTGTATAGTTCTTCTGTGTATTCTTGCCACCTCTTCTTAATATCTTCTGCTTCTGTTTGATTTATGTCATTTCTGCCCTTTATTGTACCCATTTTGGGGCACAAGATGAAATGTTCATACCAAGGGATGAAATGGTCCCTTGGTATCTCTAATTTTCTTGAAGATATCTCTAGTCTTTCCCATTCTATTGTTTTCCTCTATTTCTTTGCATTGATCACTGAGGAAGGCTTTCTTATCGCTCCTTGCTATTCTTTGGAACTCTGCATTCAGATGAGTATATCTTACCTTTCCTCCTTTGCCTTTAACCTCTCTTTTTTTCTCAGCTATTTGTGTGGCCTCCTCAGACAACTGTTTTGCCTTTTCACATTTCTTATTCTTGGGGATGGTTTTGATCACTGCATTCTGTAAAATGTTGTGAACCTCCATCCATAGTTTTTCAGGCACTCTATCTATCAGATCTAATCTGTTGAATCTATTTGTCCCTTCCACTGTATAGTCATAAGGGATTTGATTTAGGTCATAATAACGTCCTCAAGAATGTTTAAATACAGTGGAACTGGTCAAGACAGAAATTTCCATAACTTCCTATTTGATTGTTCAGAGAAGGCTTCTAAGCACTAGGAAAACAGTGGTAAGTGAGGCAGTCATGTCACTCTGTTCTGGTTTTGGGCTGGGGTATTTTTCGTGGGGCCAGTGCAAGTGGCAGCAGATGCCCCCTCTGACCTTCATTCTTTTATGTTCAGACTTAATAATATAAAGGCCTGTCTGGGAGGTTTCTGTTCTATACACATCCTGTTATTTCTGCCCTATCAAATGTTAAGGTGGTATTTTATGCTGGCTCATGTTTAAACATTTTTTTTTTTAACTTCAGATTTCAAGTTTGAATGTTTGTGATCTCTCGTCAAAGGAAACTAGGCTGCTGCTCTTTTTGGGGTCACACAAGGACGTGGGCAGCACTTTGGCTACAAGTCATCCACAATAGCCAGAAAGATGGAGCCAAAAGACAAAACCACATTTGAAGAAGACATCTAGTATTGAAACTAGATTTGCCAATTTGGTTGTCAGAGGAGTGGGATGGTGGCGGGGGACAAATGTGGGAAATTTCTAGAGTTCTGTATCTAGAAGAAAAACATAAAACAGAAATGAGATGGCAGAGGTCAAGACATGGATCATAAGTAGAGTTGGGTGTTGACTGTGTGATGTACGTGTGCGTCATTTGGGTCAGAAGGCACAGGGTTTGGTTTGGTATTAACATGTACACACTACTGTATATAAAATGGGTAAACAAGGACCTACTGTATAGCACAGGAAACTATTTAATATCTTATAATAACCTTTAATGGAAAAGAATCTGAAAGAGTATACATACATATGGTGCGCACACACCCACACACACTGTGGTGATGGTTTAGTTGTTAAGTTGTTATGCTACTTAACAACTGACTCATGCTACCCCATAGACTGTTGCCCTCCTGGCTCCTCTGTCCATGGAATTTTCCAAGCAAGAATACTTGAGTGGGTTGCCATTTCCTTGTGTATTCTTTACCATTGAGCCACCAGGGAAGCCTTATATATATCAAGTGTCTAATCAAGAAACTCACTCAGTCATGTCCGACTCTTTGCGACCCCATGGACTGTAGCCTACCAGGCTTCTCCATCCATGGGATTTTCCAGGCGAGAATACTGGAGTGGGTTACCATTTCCTTCTCCAGGGGATCTTCCCAACCCAGGGATTGAACCCGGGTCTCCCGCATTGGAGGCAGGTGCTTTAACCTCTGAGCCACCAGGGAAGTTATATATATATATACATACATATATATATATGTATGTATATATATATATGTACACTTTGGCCACTGATGCAAAGAACCAACTCATTGGAAGAGACCCTGATGCTGGGAAAGATTGAAGGCAATAGAAGAAGAGGGGCAGCAGAGGATGAGGTCGTTATCTCTGACTCAATGAACGTGAATTTCAGCAAACTCTGGGAGATAGTGAAGAACAGAGAAATCTGGCATGCTACAGTCCGTGGATTGCAAAGAGTCGGACATGACTTAGCTACTGAACACACACACACACATATACACATACACACACACACATATGTAACTGAATCACTTTGCTGTACACCTGAAACTAATACAACGTTGTCAATTAACTACAGTTGAATAAAAAAATGAGTAAAAAGTAATAAAGAGGAGGTGCATCATTTAAGGACCTGAATAAAGGATTTGAGGGGCTTCCCAGGTGGCACTAGTGGTAAAGAAACCATCTGCCAGTGCAGGAGGTGCAAGAACCTCGGGTTTGATCCCTGGTCAGGAAGATCCCCTGGAGGAGGGATGGCAACCCACTCCAGTATTCTTCCCTGGAGAATCCCGTGTGCAGAGGAGCCTGGTGGGCTACAGTCCATAGGGTTGCAAAGAGTTGGTCATCACTGAAGCGACTTAGCACCTGCATACAGGGATTTAAAGCATGTGTCAAATTTTATACCTGCTGAGTAATTTATCCTAATCTAGTGATGAAGTAGGTTCCTTTTGTGTCTCCTACTTTTGAAAATTTGCCAGTCAGGATATGACTTTGTTTTAAAAGAAGGAATCTTCTCTTAAATATTCAGTCCCATTTATCATAATAGAAGAAACAGACTGGAAATGAGAAAGAGAATAAGAAAAAAAGGGGGGATATAAATGACAAATATTAAAATACGTGCATTATAAAATGTGTCATAAAAATACAAAACATGTATTGGGAGAATATCCCCCAGATAACTAAAGTGACTTAAGTAGCTTACATTTATAGTGTTTGTGGTACTTAAAAGACAGGAATTAAATTTCTACTACTTTAATCTGGAGGAAGAACTAGAAAAAATTCAGTGTCTTTCAGCATGTATAAAATTTTGAAAGGTATAGGTGATAAATATAAAAAAGGAATTTCTTCCCCAATTAGTTTTGATTTCAGTTCAACAGGACATGAGTGGAATACTCACAGTTTCACATGACACACCATCTTGGGCTTTGTTTTCGGCAAAGAATAAGGTGAAACTATAGGAAAGCCTCAGCTCTTGTACCACACCATCATATTGTTCCTCCACAGACTTGTCAACGTGAAAAGAGTCTATGTTATGGCTGATGGTTATGTTTGAGCCATGTACTAATACAGTGTTTCTCAGAACTGAGACATACATGGAGTCTTTTAAGTGGAAAAAATTCCAATCCTTTCAATGTTGAAAAAAATATTTTTATCATAAATGTTACTTGAAATGTGTAGATATGCAAGGATTATTATACAATATGGGGAATATAGCCAGTATTTTGTAATAACTATAAATGCAGTGTATCCTTTAAAAACTTTATAAAAATGTGTAAGTGTGACACTATTATATTCTCTTTATACTCCTAGCTATTAAAACAAGTATAAAACCAAAATAAATTTACAAATTAAATAAAACCAATACTTTAAAACCATCAAATCCAAATTAGCACGATTGATTTCATGTGGTGGATAATGTTGTATTACTGAAATTAAATTGCCTGTTGCAGCAGGAACTTTCAACCTCAGGTGCATAGATCTTGGCTGAGGAATGCCCTACAATAATGCTGTGACCCTCTTTATGTCATCCTAAGGAGGAGTGTGGTCTAGTGGATACCATGTGAGATTTCAGTTCAGTCAGTTCAGTCGCTCAGTCATGTCCGACTCTTTGCGACCTCATGAATCGCAGCACGCCAGGCCTCCCTGTCCATCACCATCTCCTGGAGTTCACTCAGACTCATGTCCATCGAGTCCGTGATGCCATCCAGCCATCTCATCCTCTGTTGTCCCCTTCTCCTCCTGCCCCCAATCTCTCCCAGCATCAGAGTCTTTTCCAATGAGTCACCTCTTCGCATGAGGTGGCCAAAGTACTGGAGCTTCAGCTTCAGCATCATTCCTTCCAAAGAAATCCTAGGGCTGATCTCCTTCAGAATGGACTGGTTGGATCTCCTTGCAGTCCAAGGGACTCTCAAGAGTCTTCTCCAACACCACAGTTCAAAAGCATCAATTCTTCAGCACTCAGCTTTCTTCACAGTCCAACTCTCACATCCATACGTGACCACTGGAAAAACCATAGCCTTGACTAGACGAACCTTAGTCGGCAAAGTAATGTCTCTGCTTTTGAATATGCTTTCTAGGTTGGTCACAACTTTTCTTCCAAGGAGTAAGTGACCTTAGACAAGTTAATTTTTAAGCCTTATTTTTCTCATCTGTAAAATGGGTGGGTGGATGTTTTGAGGATTAGTGAGCTCATTTAGGATACCTGGCACATAGAAGGTATACGATAACTATCAGTTCCTTCCCTCTTCCTCATTAATCCACAATCTTGGATTTCCAAAAAGAACTGCAGCTATCAGAGTATACTAAAAACCAACTAGCTAAGACTTAATTTGGAATCACAGAATAATAAAAGCTCATCACCACCCCCTACATTTTTTTTTCACTATGGTTCCTCATGCTTTCTTCCTCCATTCATATGTTCTTCTAGGCATTATCACATGTCCAAATTGAACTCAGAATTTAAGGTCCAGATCAAATGCAGCCAAAGTAGATTTTCTAAATTCTTGAGTAGAGTGAATCACTCCCTTCTTGTAACGTCCAAGGCACTTAGTTTGTACCTCTCGCGAGCTCCTCAGATTTGTAAAGCAGCTGGGTGTGACTGACACAATGGTGGAGCCTTGAGGATGGGCCCGGAGGACAGCCTTCCCATGACACAGCCCGGTCAAGGACTGCTGGGAAATGACTTCAGATGACCTGCCCCACTGAAGCAGTCATGCGAGGCCCCTCAACACTCCAGGGAGGTCGGCTGCATCAGTTCTGCGGATTACTGACCTCCCATTAGCCCTTTCAGCCAGTCATGCAGTGCGCAATCCTGTCAACAGCTTCATTTGTGTATTTTTCAAACTGGAATATGGCTTTGCTTTACCATGTTGTGTTAGTTTCTGCTGAACAGTGTAGTGAACATGAGTGAGTGCTAAGTCACTTTAGTCGTGTCTGACACTTTGTGGCCCTATGGACTGTAGCCCACCAGGCTCCTCTGTCCATGGGATTCTCCAGGCAAGAATATTGGAGTGGGTTGCCATTTCCTTCTCCTGGGGATCTTCCCGACCCAGGGATTTGAGCCCATGTCTCTTACATTTCCTCCATTGGCAGGCAGGTTCTTTACCACTAGTGCCCTCTGGGAAGACTTCGTATACACATATCCCCTCTTTTTTGGATTTCCTTCCCATTTAGGTCACCACAGAGCACTAAGTAGAGTTCCCTGTGCTGTACAGTCGGTTCTCATTAGTTATTTTATACATAGTAGTAGTGTATACATGTCAATCCCAGTCTCCCAATCCATCCCCACCCCCTGGCGTCCATACATTTGTTCTCTACATCTGTGTCTCTATTTCTGCTTTGCAGATAAGTTCATCTCTACCATTTTTCTAGATTCCACATATATGTATTAATATATGATATTTGTTTTTCTCTTTCTGACTTCACTCTGTGTGACAGTCTCTAGGTCCCTCCATGGTTCTGCAAATGGCACAGTTTCTTTCCTTTTTCTGGCTGAGTAATATTCCACTGTATATGCGTACCACATCTTCTTTATCCATCCCTCTGTTGATGGACATTTACGGTGCTTCCATGTCCTGGTGCAGCCTCATTTCTTTAGAAGAAAGGAAGTGGTAACTCAGTGTCTGGTGAGGTGGGGCTCAGGTCACGAAACTTCAGTTGTAAGAAAGCTGCTCTCCTGGCAAGGAGACACTGCTCAGTGGCTGAACTGCTGCCAGTCTGGACAGGAGGCTGAGTCAGCTTGTGGATTAGCCTCTGAGGAAGAGGTGGTGAGTGAGATTCATACACTAGAGTCCCAGGAGTGATGGAAGAGACCAGAAAATGAGGCCAGTGCATAAAGCAGACTCAGCCACAGGGGAGGGGAGATGCGCTGAGGAAGGGACGCTGTCAGGACAGAGATGTGATTTCTGCTGCCTTTGGTGAGGACAACTGAACAGAGGTAGTCAAATGTACACCAAAAAAAGGTCCAAGGAAACCCATGTTTGGAGGAGAATAGACCACTCCCCAGGCAGAAGCCCTGCCCTTGGTTCATCTTAATATCTGAAAACCCAGTAGTCACTGTGAATAAACGTTTCTCTCTGTAAGGGATGTGTGCAATAGTGTAGCATTCTTCAACCTGACCAGGGGAGGTTTTTTAAAAAATCCAAATTTCCAGGCCACATCTCAGACAGACCTGCAGGGTCAGAATCATCAGGGAAAAGGCTGATCTGGAGTTTAGAATTTTTTTCCCTAAAAAATCCCTTCTCTGGGGATTCTTAAAATCAGTCCGGTTTAGGGTGCCCTATTGTGCCTGGAAGGGCTCACAGCTGGAATCAGAAAGTCTGAGTCTGAATCAGGGCTTCAGCACTCACTCATTGAGAGGTGCTATGTGAGCAGCATAACCTCTAGGAACCTCAGTTTCCTCAAAGAAAAAAGGGCATCCTTTTCCTCCCTACTTCACTGCCTTCTGAGACCCAAAAGCCTTTATGTGTATGACACTGCAGAGTAAATTCAACCTGTTTTCCCCCAACTATCAATAAATAATAATATATTACAAAAATTTCTCATTGATTTGCAACGATTTTGGAAGAAGTATACATTTAGGTAAAGTCAATTACAGGATGACAGCAGAAGCCTTGTCTTTATCTGGCTTGCTCATCCCTCCCTGCAGCATGTGTTGGGAGAGCCAGTTAGGTTTCTTTGGGAGATGTTTGGGTTATCGTTGCTGCTTTCATTGCCTTCTCGGGGGGTTGTGAAACATGTTAGGTCAGCCCCAGACTCCGAGGAGAATAGCTGTTTTTGTCTTCCTCTGAAGGTGGCATGGGAGCAGACTCTGGGATGCAGACTGGAGTGGGACCACAGGGTGGTCAGCTGTGTGTCGTCCAGAAGCAAGAAGGGAAGATGATGATCAGAAAATTGAGCATATAGGTTTGTATGTGAGTATACTACTCATACACACACATATATGTAGACATATACATATATAACTGTACACATAAATGGGGTTTCCAGGGGTAACGAATCCACCTGCCAATGCAGGAGACATGGGTTTGATCCCTGAGTCGGGAAGATCCCCTGGAGAAGGAAATGGCAACCCATTCCAGTATTCTTGCCTGGGAAATTCCATGGACAGAGGAGCCTGGTGGGCTACAGCCCACGGTGTCATGAAGGGTCAGACACGACTGAGCACTCATGCACACACACATACACATGCATATATATAGGTATTAAAAAAGTAAAATTGGGATTGAAAAAACTCATTTGTTTTTCAGTAAATACAGCTGTGATAGCTTTTCAGCTTAATAAATACAGACTCATAACTTTATTTTTAATGGCTGACTACTAATACTTATATTAATGGATATGCTGTAACTTACTTAACCAATATCTATTTGTGAGTAATTGGAATGTTTTCCAAATGTTTGCTAACATAAATGTTGTCTCATACGTATATCTTTGGTTACTTGTCAGATATTTCCTTAGGAGAAATACCTAGAAGTTGAATTGCTGGGTCAAAGATTACACACTTTTAAAAGAGACTTTTGATCTATTATTTCAAGTGGCTTTCCAGAAAATTTGTATCAATTTATATTCATGCCAATACCATCTATGTGTCTACCCTCAAGGAAACCACAGTCTTCCTTTTTATACTTTAGGATATTAATTCTTGGTCTACCTTATATATTTGGAAGTATTTTCTGGTGTTTTAAACTGTCTTTTTCTCTGATTAGACTATGTAAATCCTTGATTTTGCTGAGACTTCATAGTGTACTTCACAGTTTGAAAAGAGATTAAAGACTGTCCCTTTCACTTTGATCAAACATTAGTAGAGCTATGACTCCTAGTTAAGAAGAGCTCAACATATTTAAGAGGCAAATATTGATATAAGATCTTGGACTTGTTGCATTGCCTCTTGAAAGTTTCAGATAGTCCAATCGACCGTTTTTTATATGATTTAGAATAGAACTATCAGCTAATACATGTATTAGAACTCCAGGTAATACATTTTTTTCATGAACAAGGTGCTGTTTAGAGGATTAGAGCTTTCTGGCTAATTAATCCATTACACATCTTTATGATAAAGTTTTTTTTTATAATTTAGTTAATTTATATAGTAGAATTTGGGCTTCACAAGTGGCACTAGTGGTAAAGACCCCTCTGCCAATGCAAGAGACTTAAGAGACGTGGGTTTGATCCTTGGGTTGGGAAGATTCCCTGGAGAAGTAAATGGCAACCCACTCCAGTATTCTTGCTTGGAAAATCCCTTGGACAGAGGAGCCTGGTGGGCTACAGTTCATAGTGTCACAAAGAGCTGGACACAACTGAAGTGACTTAGCATGCACTCACGCATAGTAGAATTAATAGTTTAAATTCTACGTTGTAAGCCCATGCAAAATTTTCCCCTTTCCTGGCTTTAGGAAACATTCTTTTGGATGACTTTTACCACCTCAAGTATTTTTGGTTTCTTGTGTGTAACAGCTAAATGTACAGCGCTTGTCCCTGTTCTTGGGCCAATATGGGAGACAAAACACATAGAAAAAGAATGCAAAACAAGGTAAGATACATGTGTGATGATAGACGCTGAGAGAGGAAAAGAACAGAGGCTTACAGATTGAAGGGTCTCGGTAAGAGCCTGACTGAGGATTAAGTAAATGAGTGGGAGGAAGGAATAACTGAACTCCATACTGATGGAGAGGATGAGTGTCTCCTGAATTTATGACCCAAACTCCAGGAAGAGGCATCCTTGAGAAAACTTTGGGAGAAGAGCGAGAAAACAGGGAGCCTGGACAGGGCCGTGTGGGGTGCTGCGTGTAGACTCTCTGTGGGCAGCCCTCTGAGAGCGCTTGGGTTCCTTCCATAGTTGTTCCCTGGATGAACAGCTATACTTGGTGTCTGTCCTTTGTGCTCTCTTATCCCAGATCTCCAGGAATTTGCTCTTCAGGCCCAGTTGAGGAAAGCCTTTTTAGATTGCGTGAGACCCAGACAGTCAGCCAGACAATCAGGAAAGATGTTCTTTTTATTCTGGTAAGCCTTTGCACTTAGAACGGTGATTTACACAGGTATGGTATAAATTATTCTCTGAACCGGTAAACTAAGAAAGGATTATTGTTTTCTGTTCATTGGTGATGGGTTATGTTACTTTAGAAAAATGGAATGATTTTCAAGGACTATAAAATTATCTGAACCCACAGGGACAAAGAGGTATCTGATTTGTGGCCAAACTCTGAATGAAAGTTTACTTTTTACATCGTATAATATAAAAGAATTCTATCTGATTCTTCAGATAGTTATTGCTTGAAGTGTAACTTCTATTGCAGTTATCCAGAAATTCAGGAAAATAATAACATCTTGGTGTTCGATGTTACTTTAGTTTAAAGAATTCAAAGACTTTTATTTTTCAGTTTTATTTTGATAAATATACAGTTTTAGAATATTCATTTTCTTTGACAATGCACATTAGAATTTTATAAAATATGCAATTAAAATATCTGCACTTTTTGAATAATGGTCTTGAAAGGTAAACTTGACTTTGTATCATTAAGTGAAATCAATAGACATGCTGTTATACCATCACTTCAAATTGGCTGGATAATCCTGGATTTTATGATGTTAGGTGAGTAAGATATCAGAATTCCAAGAATATAAGCAACAAAAAGATAATAAGAGCATATATATCATTAATAATTGAGGAATTTTTGAAGTAATTTCTCAAGTGAATTGCTTAACTTGTTATGAAGGTGAATTAAGTTGGATGAAAACTTGGTACAGTTGTTTGCCTGGATAAAATGGTTATTAATAAACATAAAATTGGAGAACAGTTATTTAAACTACCCTTGATTGAGCCATAGTTATTTTATTTCATAGAAAACATTTTTGTTTCCTTCCTTTTATCTCTTGCTGAAAGACTGCTGGAAACCATTTGGGAGTGTTCATTTGAAGTAAAATGTTGTTCAGTCACTCAGTTGTGTCCAACTCTTTGTGATCCCATGGACTATAGCATGCCAGGCTTCCCTGTTCTTCACCATCTCTTGGACTTTGCTCAAACTCATGTCCATTGAGTCCATGATGCCATCCAACCCTCTCATCCTCTGTGGCTGCCTTCTTCTCCTGCCCTCAATCTTTCCCAGCATCTGTATTTCTTCCAGTGAGTTGGCTCTTTGCATCAGGTGGCCAAAATTTTGGAGCTTCAGCTTCAGCATCAATCCTTCCAATGAATATTCAGGACTGATTTCCTTTGGGGTTGACTGTTTTGATCTCTTTGCAGTCCAGGGATTCTCAAGAGTCTTCTCTAGAACCACAGTTTGAAGGCATCAGTTTTTCAGCACTCAGCCATTTTATTGTCCAGCTTTCACATCTGTACATGACTATTGGCAAAACCATAGCTTTGACTATATGGACCTTTGTAGGCAAAGAATTATCTCTGTTTTTTAATACACTGTCTAGGTTTGTCATTGCTTTTCCTCCATGGAGCAAGTGCATTTTAATTTTGGCTACAGTCACCATCTGCAGTGATTTTGGAGCCCAAGAAAATAAAGTCTGTCACTGTTTCCATTGTTCCCCCATGTATTTGCCATGAAGCAATGGGATCAGATGCCACGATCTTCGTTTTTTAACTGTTGAGTTTTAAGCCAGCTTTTTTCACTCTCCTTTTTCACACTCATCAAGTGGCTGTTTAGTTCCTCTTTACTTTCTGTCATTATTCAGTGGTATCATCTGTATATCTGAGGTTGTTGATATTTCTCCTGGTAATCTTGATTCCAGCTTGTGATTCATCCAGCCCAGCATTTTGCATGATGTACTGTACATATAAGTTAAATAAGCAGGGTGATAATATACAGCCTTGATGGACTCCTTTCCCAATTTGGAACTAGTCATTTTTCCATGTCTGGTTCTAACTATTACTTCTTGACCTGCATACAAGGTTTCTCAGGAGATAGGTAAGGTGGTTTGGTATTCCCATCTCTTTAGGAGTTTTCCACAGATTGTTGTGCTACACATAGCCAAAGGCTTTAGCCTAGTCAATGAAGCAGAAATAAATGTTTTTTTGGAATTCCCTTCCTTTTTCTATAATCCAATGGATGTTGGCAGTTTGATCTCTGGTCAAATAAATATATTGTTTCATTTCATGGTTTTTAATTATCTTTTAAAAAATGTGGTTACTAAAACATCTAAGATTGTTTATTGGGCTTGGATTATATCTCTGTTGAATGGTGCTGACCCAAGGTAACTCCTTTAGTGAATAAATTTCCTCTTCAATAAAGTAAGACAGATAATTTCTATGGCATGTCCCTTTTATATTGCTTCAATATAAAGGTATTTTAAAAGGCTGGAAACAAATTTGCATTCATTTATTCATTCATCAAAGTATGTCGTAAATTTACTGTGTCCCAGAAATTAAACTAGACACTCCTGAATAATCCCCAGTCCTTGCCTTTGCCAACTTATAGACAGAGAGACTTAAAAGGTGATTTGTTTGGTAAGCATACAAAACTACTTAAACCTGAGAAAATTTCATGGGAAAATCCTCTTGCGGCCTAAGTCTCAGAGATATATTAATAATGAATCACGTCTCTACAAAAAGTAAAACCAGCACCAAAAATATCTGAAAATTCGCCTTAAGAAGATCTTAGTGTCACGTTTCAGTTCCGATTTTTTTCCCACTTACATGCTGTGCGACCTTGTTAAGCCCCTGAACCTTATGGGCGTCACAATCTCCTCCCCGATAAACTCGATTTACCTTATGAGATTGCTCTGAGGATCAAACAAGAGAATATGTGGGAAAAAATAATATAAATATGAAGGATAATTATAGCTATTATTAGAAACAATTATGACCATTAAGTTAAAATGAAACTGCTGAGAATAGAGCAGTTTGGGGACCCACAAAATAATTTTTAGCTTATATAGATTCTAACAGGACTAGAAGAAACCATAAAGAAGTTTCTTTATGGTTTCTTTAAATAAAGAAGCATAAATCAAAGCATAGTACATGATATTAAGATCTAACCCTTCATAGGCTTCCAAATCATTTTTAAAATTGCCTTCAAGAATGAAATGAACAGAAGGCTCTCAGGAGGAAACTCTTTCAGGGCTGCATTTTTGATTAAAGGTCTGGCCTAAGGCCTTATTCTTTGTGGGAATCTAAATGAAAGAGAAGAAGAAGAAAAGAATGTCAGTGCTCCTTGTTAACTCTGGTGGCCTTTTGATAAATTTTAATTCTGTCTCTTCACCTATCCATATAAAGATAATAACATCCTTGGCTATATCACTGGATTACAAAAGGAGAGATGTAAATGACTAGTCTGGGTTTCCCAGGTGTGTTAGTCACTTAGTTGTGTCTGACTCTTTGCAACCCCGTGGACTGTAGCCTGCCAGGCTTCTCTGTCTGTGGGATTTTCCAGGCCAGAATACTGGACTGGGTTGCTATTTCCTGCTCTAGGGGATCTTCCTAACCCAGGGATTGAACCCAGGTTTCCTGTGTCTCCTGCATTGCAGGCAGATTCTTTACTATCTGAGCCAGGATTCCCAGATGGCTCAGTAGTTAAGAATCCGCTTGCCAAAACAGGAGAGTCAAGAGTTGAAGGGAAGATCCCTGACAGGAAGAAATGGCAACCCACTCCAGTATTCTCGCCTGGAAAATTCCCTGGTCAGAGGAGCCTGGCTGGCTACACAGTCCATGGGGCTGCAAAGATTTGGACACAACTGGGTGACCCAGCGCACCCATACTCATTGGAACATTTAAGCTAAGTGATTATTTTACAGATAATACTTTTTAGTTAGCTTAAGCCAGAGTCACCATGTAGTAGAGAAGTTTTGCAAGGATGTAAAACGGGTTTCTGCACCTTCTATGTAATCGTAAAGTGTTGGTTTCGTTTAGCGTAAAGATTAGAAGAAACAGAGGAGGAGGGAAGGGGATGGCAGGGAGGGAAGTATCACCTTTGGTTGATGAGTCTTCTAAATCCAACTTTCACTATCTAATTTTAGTCCTATTAAATTCCTATAAAAGCAGCTTTTAAATAATATATGTGACTGATACTAATATTGCAGTCTTGTCTTTTCCCTCTTTTTTTCGTGGAGGAGGAGGGGAGCTGTGGAACTGTCTGAGCAGTCATCAATCTGGGCAGCTGACCCTGGAATTATAAAGAATTCACTTGAGTATTGCCAGGGTTTTAGTATATAGGGTGATGAGCTTGTGACTGTTCTTTAGTAGTGCCCTAGTGACAGCCATCTTCATAAGAGAATAGGCTTTTGGTCAAATGATTCAATTATAGATTTGATGTTGATAACCAATGGAGGCCTTCTGGTAGTTAATATGATAGAAGTTGTTTTTTGGGAAATGATTGCGTGTGTGACTCTGATTTTTAACTCATGAATGAGGCTTGTAGGGCCCCTCTGCAGCAGCTTATGATCCGCCCCAGGCTGTCCAGGAGCGTTCTGAAGTAACAAATACTCACCCTTTTGTTGTTTTACTCTCAGACAATAACCACGAGGCTATGCTCCTTCACTCCATCCCAGAAGTGCAGCTGCTGATTGGGAAACGTGTCTGCTGTTTTGTTGAAGGTCATTCTATGGTCCTACATTGTGTTTGACATTAAGGGGAATATTATTGTTCTGTCCATTGTATAAGAGAAATGCAAGGTGTTTAAACTTCATCCTCTGCTGACTCCACCTTAGTTACTCTTACTTATTCATAAGAAGGTGGCAAGACCCTTAAAACAGAAAGATTTTCAGGAGAAAAAAGAAACATCCTCTTACTGTACTAGAGAATGAAGGAAAATGGAAGGATCAGCTTGAAGATCCTTTCTTTGCTCTTTTAGATCTCGTCAGTTCCTTAGAACCCGTCTGCTGTCGTCTGCCCCACCCCACTGGCATTTTCCTTGGCTTCCCCCCTCAGGTGTGTCTCCTCTCCTCTGACACTCACAGCATTCAGTTCTAGGGCTTCATCAGGCATAGGGGCCACAGTAGATCCTCATTATTCCTGGGCTCTGTATTTTCAAACTTACCAACTCAGCAATGTCAGTACTGGCAGCATTTTTTGCAGTCATCTGTGAACATGAGCAGAATGGTAAGTAAGTAAGTGTTAGTCGCTCAGTGGTGCCCGACTCTTTGTGACCCCATGGACTAGAGCCCACCAGACTCCTCTGTCCATGAGATTTTCCAGGCAAGGATACTGGAGTGGGTTGCCATTTCCTTCTCCAGGGGATCTTCCTGACTCAGGGATTGAACCCAGGTCTCCTGCACTGCAGGCAGATTCTTTACCGACTGAGCTAGTTGAGTCTGTCATTGTGCATGTTTGTAGCTGAGATTGAACAAGGAGACACCTCTCCTTCCTGTTTCATCTCTCATACTTTCTGTGCTTTTCATAGTCGATTTAGTGCCATGCTCTTCTTTTGCACTTTTGTGCTTTTTTTGCACTTTTGTTTACAGTGTTTAAAATAACCCCCAGTGCAGTGCTGAAGTGCTATCTAGTGTTCTTAAGCTCAAGAAGGCTGTGATGTGCTTTATGGAGAAAATACATGTGTTAGATATGCTTTATTTAGGCATGGGTGCCATTGGCTGCATGTTCAATGTTAATGAATCTGCGATATATATCACGTAAGATATCTTTAAACAGAAACACATATAAAACAAAGTTACATATTGATAGTTTGATGAAAATGTTGGGGCCGGAGACTTGTAGAAACCTAACCCTTTATTTCTTCTAGGAGTAGTGGTTCAGTATTTTCTAATTCAGTGCTTGCAGTGACTTTATAGGCCATTATTACTGTGATTAACAATAATTAACTGTATATTATTGTTTTTCTGGGGCCTGAAGAATGTAAATCTCAATGTATGCTTATTTAGTGGAATAGTCAATCAGTCAGTTCAGTCTCTCAGTTGTGTCTGACTCTTTGTGACCCCATGGACTGCAGCATGCCAGGCTTCCCTGTTCATCTCCAACTCCTGGAGCTTGCTCAGACTCACGTCCATTGAGTGGGTGATGACATCCAACCATCTCATCCTCTGTCATCCCCCTCTCCTCCTGCCTTCAATCTTTCCCAGTGTCAGGGTCTTTTCCAATGAGTTCCAATGAGTTTCAGTTCTTCACATCAGGTGGCCAAAAGTATTGGAGCTTCAGCTTCAGCATCAGTTCTTCCAATGAATATTCAGGACTGATTTTCTTCAGGATGGATTGGTTTGATCTCCTTGCTGTCCAAGGGACTCTCAAGAGTCTTCTCCAACACCACAGTTCAAAGCATCAATTCTTCAGTGCTTAACTTTCTAAATGGCCCAACTCTCACACCTGTACATGACTACTGGAAAAACCATAGCTTTGATGAGATGGACCTTTGTTGGCAAAGTGATGTCTCTGCTTTTTAATATGCTATCTAGATTTGTCATAGCTTTTCTTCCAAGGAGCAAGTGCATTTTAATTTTATGGCTGCAGTTACTGTCCACAGTGATTTTGGAGCCCAAGAAAATAAAGTCTGTCACCGTTTCCATTGTTTCCCCATCTATTTACCATGAAGTGATGGGACCAGAAGCCATGATCTTTGTTTTTTGAATGTTGAGTTTTAAGCCAGCTTTTTCATTCTCCTCTTTCACTTTCAAGAGGCTCTTTAGTTCCTCTTTGCTTTCTGCCGTAAGGGTGGTGTCATCTACCTATCTGAGGTTATTGGAATAGTCAGTAGTTTCCAAATATTTGCCAAGTCAGTGAAACCTAGGGATGTGGGACAAGGCGCAGAACAGGGAAGAGCCCTGTTAGGCCACAGCCTGGGGATCTGTTTGTTAGTTGGAGCAATCACTGCATGTCAGAGTGGCCCTGTGCAACTAGCCGGGTGACTCCTCCCCGGTGAGGCAAGGAGCCAAGCCTTGCTTGTCTACTCAGGGAAGGCACACTGGGTACACTGCACAGATTCTGGGTGCTCAGGTGGAAATGAGTCAGGAATGAGGAGGTGGGCCTCTTGGCTGGGTTGTACTGCTATTGAAATGTGTAACTTAGAATAAGTTATCATTCTATCTCAGTTTTCTTAAAAGTAAAATGAGGTCATTGGGCTAGGTTACTGTTTCACGTCCAGTGGATTTGGAATATGAAGAGAGGGAGATGGCACTGGAATGCAGTGAAAGCTTAAAGCCCACCTCATAGTCTTTCTATAATGCCCAAACGCAGAAATACAGATCATCACAGATGTTTCAGTGTCTGAATTATGCCTTCAACCAAATGCCACTTGTTCTGACAATCCCGTTGATGAGTTCTATAGAACATGCATTCCGATCACACCTTCCGACACAAGGAAGAATCGCTTCTTCAGACCTCTTGACAAGATCTGCATGGTGCTTTCAGTCATATTCAACTTGAAGCTTGGAGTTCAGGTCAAATGAAATATTTTCAAGACTCAATATGTATTCCCCAAACAGCAATAAATCACTCAGAAAGTTATGTGCTCATTTGCACATGGCTTCAAATTACTGAGTTAGCCAGCTGAGGGCATGTATTACGGTTTTTCAGCATATGATTTTTTTATTTCTGGTGTTCTGATCATCCAGTAATTAGTGGATACAGTTGAAATTACAAGCTGCTGCCATTGCCTCAGATGGTCAGGTTTTCAGGATGCCAACTCCCAGCTCCTCTGGAGTTGACATAAATATTATGGAAGCAAAAAATTATAGTCATTTGCAGGGAAATCATGTGTTTAATTGCCAAGTGAAGCAGAGGAAAAATAGCAGAAGCACACATCATGTATCAGTTAATGTGAGTGCATTATTGCATGTTGCAAAGGGGTCTAAAAGGACTTTTCAATAGCAAAATGAAAACAAAACTATTCTAAAAAATGCCATCTGTGAAGCCTCCAGATATGTCTGACTGGCTCATTTCCTTTCAAAAATAGTCCCTGCATTCCAAAAGCTGTTAATAATAAATGGAAATAACTGCAGAGTACAAATGGACTATGACTGATGGAGGGAGACTTAATGTTAAGGACTTAGCTGCTATTGAAATCAACATGGAGAGGAATGTTCCGCAGACACATTTTGTGTAGATATTTCAATGTTTGCTGCAGATGGCACTTTAACACAACATAAGACTCCTCAGATCCTACACACAGGCAGATTATTTTGATAAATCATTTCAAACACAGAATTTACTTGTAAAACTTTATTTATAAATAAATATGAATTATTTGAAAATTTTTTGATTTCCTATTTTCCCTTTTTGTTTTTTGGTAGACTTGTCATCATGGGAAAGATAATTGATAACCATGTAAGATTTTATAATGGGCCTCAAATTAATGGAAATAGAAATAAAAAATATTGTTCTTATATTTCTGTATTGGAAACCAATCACCACAGCAAACTTAAACCTAGTAATATGTCACATGTTTTATTCCTCTTTTTAAATTACATATAGAATTGGAGACTTCATCTATTATTCTAAGTGAAAGTTGCTCAGTTGTAGACTCTTTGCAACCCTTTGGACTATACAGTCCTTGGAATTCTCCAGGCCAGAATACTAGAGTTGATAACCTTTCCCTTCTCCAGGGGATCTTCCCAACACAATTATTTCCCAGTTATTCTAAAAGCAAAGGTAAAAAGCTGTCATGAGTTCTATCACTGCCAAGTAGTCAACACAGTATAGTGGTAAACATAATGCACTCTGGAATCAGATTATCCAATATTTCTTTTCTGCCACTTACCAACATGTGACCTTAGGCAAGCTTTACATTTATACATATCCCAGTATCTTCATCTATCAAATAGATGTAATATTGGTACTTGCCTAATATGTGTTGAGAATTACATGAGACCGTATGCCTGAAGCAGTTAATTTGATCTCTGGGACGTATGAAATGTTCAAGACGTATAAGTCCATACCATTATTTAAGTTGTTGTTCAGTCTCTAAGTCATGTCTGACTCTTTTGACTTGATGAACTGCAGCATGCCAGGCTTCCCTGTCCTTCACCATCTTCCAGAGTTTGCTCAAACTCAAGTTCATTGAGTCGGTGATGCCATCCAACTGCCTCATCCTCTGTTATCCCTTTCTCCTCCCGCCCTCAGTCTTTCCCAGCATCAGGGTCTTTTCCGATGAGTCGGCTCTTTGCATAAGGTGGCCAAAGTATTGGAACTTCGGCTTCAGCATCAGTCCTTCCAATGAATATTCAGGTTTGATTTCCTTTAAGATTGACTGGTTTCATCTCCTTGCTGTCCAAGGGACTCTCAGGAGTCTTCTCCAACACCACAGTTCAAAAGCATCAATTCTTTGGCACTCAGCTTTATTTATAGTCCAACTCTCACATCCATACATGACCAGTGGAAAAACCATAGCTTTGACAAGACGGACCTTTGTTGGCAAAGTGATGTCTCTTCTTTTTAATACTCTGTCAGGGTTCATCATAGCTTTTCTTCCAAGGAGCATGCATACTTGAATTTTGTGGCTGCAGTTACTGATGCAGTGATTTTGGAGCTTCCCAAAATAAAATCTGTCACTATTTCCACATTTTCCCCATCTATTTACCATGAAATGATGGGACTGGATGGCATGATCTTAGTTTTTTGAATGTTGAGTTTTAAGTCAGCTTTTTCACTCTCCTCTTTCACTTTCATCAAGATTCTCTATGGTTCCTCTTCACTTTCTGCCACTATTATTTAAGCAGCAGCTGCAAATACATCCAGCCAGACACTGTGTTGTGACATTCTCTTGTTATTTAACAATTTTTAGGCAAGATGATTAAAAGAGCTGTTTTATATTATGAGGGTCTATTACTGTCCTAAACCCATTATTTTATGTAATTTCTATAGTAAACCAGAAATGTAGATTTCATCATCTCATTTTATAGATGAGGAAACTGAGATTTAATTGAGACTCACAATCATGCCATTTGAAACAAAATAATAACTAGTGCTGATTGATGGTTGTGTGCCCACTCTTCAGTCACTGTAAATTGTAGTCTCTCAGTTCTCACAACATTCTAGGAGGTAGGTAGTCTTCATATCAGTATTTGCATAGGAAGGAACATAGGTACAGAGAGATTAAATAACTTGTATAAGAGTGCATAATTAAAAAGTGTCAGAAGTCAGGTTTTATTCCATCAGTTTAATTCCAGAATCCTTGTTCTCAAGTACTATGCTGAAAGAAAACAAGGGGTTCACAGCCATGTGAAAAGGTTACTTATAATAAGTAATGAAAGAAATAAATGACAGACAGGTAGGCAAAATATATAAACAGATAATTTACAGTGGAAGAAATAACAAATGGCCAATATATCCATATGATATTTCTGTTGCCAGTTTCCTAAAAATGATACACAAATTAACATTACAATGATGTACAATTTTTCACCTATCAAATTTGAAAAATATGAAAAGATTGATATTGCTGTTGATATAACCTCTATAGAAGTCAATTCAGTGGTACCTATTAAAGATGAGAAATGCACATACCCTTTGGTCTAGCAATTTAGCTTATGGAAATATATTTTAAAAAATTATTCACACAAATATATATGTACACATATATATTTGTGCAGAGATGTTCATTGTATCATTATTTGTACAAAAGTGAAAAATTGAAAACAACCAAAAAAGAGGAATGTTTTTGATAAATTATAGAATTTTAATGCTGTTGAATATTATGTAACACTCAAAATACAGGAATGAAGTAGATCTTTATGACATGTTATATAGAGAAGTCTGTTCATGGTGAAAATCAAGTGCATTATATTATGTATTTGGTAGAATTTTTTTTGGTAAAAATTCATTTATTTACCTTTTGCATTTGTGTATTTATAGAAAAAAGACAGGGAAAATACATAAATTATTAACACTTATTTATAGGAGTATTCATGGATGGAAATTTATAATGAGAAAAATTTTGATTTTACTTAATACCTTGATATTATTTACTATATAATGATATAATATTTGTGTTGTTGTTCAGTTACTAAGTCACGTCTGACTTTTTGTGACCCCATGGACTGCAGCACGCCAGGCTCCTCTGTCCTCAATTATCTCCTGGAGTTTGCTCAAATTCATGTCCATTGAGTCAGTGATGTTATCTAATCATCTTATTCTCTGCCATACCCTTCTCCTTTTGCCTTTAGTCTTTCCCAGCATCAGGGTCTTTTCCAGTGAATCAGTTCTTCACATCACGTGGCCAAAGTATTGGAGCTTCAGCTTTAGCAACAGTCCTTCCAATGAATATTCAGGGTTGATTTCCTTTAGGAGTGAATGGTTTGATCTCCTTGCTGCCCAAGGGACTCTCAAGAGTTTTTTCCAGTGCCAGAATTTGAAAGCCTCAGTTCTTTGGCACTCAGCCTTCTTTATGGTCCAACTTTCACATCATTTATATAAAATAATGATCATATCCCATAATAATGTACATAATAAAGTAAAAGTATAATATAAAAATAAAATGGAAAGTAAGAACTATGCCAAAGTTACAGAGCTCATAAATGGCAGAAGTATAATTTAGTTCAAGCTCTGTGTGACTCCAGAGTTGTCTTCTCCACTGTTCCATCCTCTAGGATAACAGCATTATTTAACATTGGTCCTGTTTTTCCATATACTGCATGTAATTATATATAATTAGGTTTCCTAGAGAGTTATATGTTACAACTTGTCAGGGAGGAGAAGAGACAATAAAATAAACTTTATTGTAAGTTTATTCCAATAAATAGTAAAAGAAGAAACCTGCCCAACTAATTTTATTGGAACCTTAAATTTCAAAGCAAGTAAAGATGATATCTGCAAGATAAATTATTTGACAATCTCACTTACAAAAATAGATGCTAAAACCTTGATGTTTGTTAGAAACCAACACAATACTGTAAAGCAATTATCCTCAATTAAAAATAAATAAAATTTAAAAAAACCATTAGCTAAATGAATCCAATAGTATATTAAGAAAATAGTTCATCATGATAAGGTCAAGTTTATTCTGGGAATGTAAGGATGCTTCAGCATCCAACATTATATTAATTTATATTACTGGGCCAAAGGGAAAAATAACCTATAGTTATAACAATAGATGTAGACAAAGCACTGGATGGAATTCACCATCTCTTTTTATTGAAAAGTAGCTCTCATAAAATCAGAAATGTAAGGTGTAGGGAGGCACTTTTGTGTCCTATCTAAATCTCTACAGTATTAACTGTTCCCCTACATTTCAACAGTTTCTTAGTTTATGCTACCTGAGGGCTACCTCCGGTTTCTGGAATATGTGTGGGGCAGACTGGAAGTGCTGGGGAGTGTATGGTTTCAATAATAGCTCCCAGTAAAGGATGGACAAGCTTTGACGAGTAAATATCCTAGCTTCCTCAGTCCTTGTTTTGGCAGAGGGCAGTCTTATACGAGAGGTAGGTAAACTGTTTTGGTATGAGGGCAGGTAGTAAATAGCTTAGATTTTGTGGGCAATGTGGTCTCTGTTGCAGCTACTCAACTCTGCTGTTGCAGTGCAAACATAGCCATAGATGGCACCTAAAAGATGAGTGCACCCGTGTTCCAATAACACTTATCTATAAAAATAAACTGTGGTTGATTTTGGCCCTTAGATGTAGTTTGTAGAGCCCTTTCTACATAGTCCCCCAGGAATTTTTGGCAGTTTTAGGACCCAGGTGCCCATAATATAGGCTGTCCTGGTGACTCAGCGATACAGAATCTGCCTACAATGCAGGACACATGGGTTTAATCCTTGGGTCGTGAAGATCCCCTGGAGAAGAAAATGGCAACCCACTCCAGTATTCTTGCCTGGGAAGTCCCCTGGACAGAGGAGCTTGGCTATAGCCCATGAAATTGCAAAAGTGTTGGACACAACTGAGCAACTGAACAACAAGAATAGCAAGCCCGCAATATATGGTAACTTGCTCATTTATGCATCATATTTATTTTTCCCCCTTTCTAACTTCACTCTCTCACACTCTGTTGGTGCTACTTGCAACAGCTTCCTACATAGGCTGCTTGTCAAATTCTTATCTCAGTGTCTACTTCTCCGGAAACCCAAGCTAGGATAGTTGATATCAGACGTGATTCTATGAAGCGGAACCTCAGGATGAGATTCTGAAAACAAGGGCAACAGCAAGGACCTAGAAGGCCATGAGGACCTCATTGCTGTCTAAGTGTGGCAGTGACATCCCCCAGCACTCTGTAGCACCATAAGTACTAAGAGTCTCACCTCTAGTGAATTGTAATGGGATGTAGGTGGAATGGGATGCACTGACTTATATAAACTCTTATGCTTGAAATATATTAAGACAATGATAACTCTAAAGCATATGAAGATGGTTAGTTGTTATGAAAAGCCATAGTAGCCTTAAAGAAAGAAAATGACAGAGTCGGGAAAGCCACGTATCAATTTGGGATACTCTGTGAAAACCAGAAGGCCTCCGTGGCTCTATTTTAACAGACATTCATCTCCTGAACACAATAGATTTTGCTGAATATTTGGTTCCAACAGTAGCTTTCAGTTAGTGATCTGATGTCAGTCAGATTTCAATATGAGAGGGGTAGAGTTATAAAGGAGGCTGAAACAATCTCCCATTGAAAGTCAGGGACCTAAGACACAAGGAATAGGACTCTTGGAAGGGATTAATCTGAAGATGTACTTTGAAACATCAAACTCCAGATTTCACTGAATTTCAAGGGCTGGCTTGGAAGCAGCCTTCCAAGCCTAATACTTTCCCAAAGACTGTGCAAAGGTCTTGTTGAGGTAATGACCTCGTAAAGTGACACTTTTCCTGCAAAAGTTCGTTTCTAACCATCTGTCACTACTTATGGGTCAATAACCAAGGTCAAGTCTCAGCATGGCCCAGTTGAGTAACTCGTGTCCCCGTATTGGATAGAAGGGATTATTCGCTCAATGAGCTGCAGGGCCTGGCTAATAGGTGGCAGCAGAACTGGGAGAACATGTCTGGGAATAGAACCTGAGGGTGCTGGACCAGGGAGGGCAGGCTATGAGACAAGATGTTGGATGTGTGGACATTCTCGAATGACTCAGGATTTAATATCTTGTCAACAATGCCTAGAGCCAGTCCTAATACCCTTCTGGTATATCTCCTTGAGAAAATTGAAGTGTCATCAATGTTTTATAAATTTGTATGCTAAGCCTGGTAGTGTACCATAAATATATCTTTTCCTTGTAAAATTTTGCTCTAGGTTTTTAATCGTAAAAAAAAGGGGGGGGGGAATAATATGCAGGTCAATCTAAATATTCATCAGCATAGAAATAATTTAGTAAATATTTTTATGGACAGTATTAGAAAGTTGTCTGTTATATTATTTAAGGTGAAATAAGCTATTTGCTAGGTCTCCTTACCTTCTTTCTGTGACATCATGAGCATACAGAGATGTTTGGAAAGATATCTCTGAAACTATTATCAGTGGTTATTAAAAGGAGGAAATAAATAAGTAAAGAAGGGTGACTTTCAATTTCTATATTCTTCAGTAAACAAATGAAAGGAAAATGAAGCAGATTTAGAAGACTCATTTTGGTTGTTGTCTTTTTTCTCATTTCCAAATTTTATATAACAAACATATTCTTTTCATAATAAAAGATAAAAAGAAACAGAGCTAATATCACTACTGAGATCAATGCTTTTGTATTTTAAGTGCACTTAGGATACCTATAATATGCGATACCTTCTTGAGGGCAGTTTGGCATTGCTTTTGAAATACAAATAGTATATCACTTTTGAACCCAGAAAATCCATTTTATAGACAGTTAACCTAATATCTTATGCATGCTTCCAAAGATACATGCTTAACTAATTTTCATTATACTATTGCTTTCTTATAACAGCAAAAATCTAGACTCAACTATCTACCAAAAAGTGATTGGCTAATTACTATTCCAATAATGAAATCCTATGAACTACTAGAAAGAATGAAGTAGACATATATTCTATCACAGGGAATTGTTCTAGCTCTATTAAGAGACATAATTGAGGTAATGGCCTTGTAAGATGCTTCTGGGTAAACAGCATCAGTATACTGAGGTTGTAGTAGTATAATCGTGCAAAAATCTCCAAAGGCATGTTTGATAAATTGTAAATATGCTATTGCCACAGTTGGGATCAGAGCAAGATTTTCACCTTCTGTGTGACATCTTTGTGCCCAGCCCACTTTTCTTTTATACCTGAAGAACAAATAAAAAAGAAAAAAGTTAAAGTAGATTAGGGAGAGGAAATAATAAAGGAATATATTAATTGCTAGGAAATTAAACAATTATCCCCAAAGTCCTAGAAGTAGATGAAGCAAGACAAGTGAATTGACAAGTAGTGATAGTAGGAAAATAATAATAATATAATGGCTAACATTTATTCATTACTTTCTTTTTAAAAAATTTATTTGTTTGCACCATGTTGCATGTGGAATCCTAGTTCCCCAACCAGGGATTGAACCCCTGCTGCCTGCATTGAAATGTGGAATCCTTATCTCTAGACTGCCAGGGAAGTTCCTATTAATTACTTTCTAGCATCAAGCATTTACTGAATACTTTTCATGTGTTGCCTCATTCGATACTTGAAAACTATGACACAGATATTGTTACTCCCTATTCACTAAAGCTGAAGCTCCAATACTTTGGCCATTTAATGTGAAGAGGTGACTTATTGGAAAAGACCCTGATGCTGGGAAAGATTGAGGGCAGGAGGAGAAGGGGATGGCAGAGGATGAGATGGTTGGATGGCATCACCGACTCAATGGACATGAATTTGAGCAAACTCTGGGAGATAGTGGAGGACAGAGGAGCCTGTTGTGCTAAAATCAATGGTGTTGCAAAGAGTTGGACATGACTTAGCAACTGAACAACAACAAATTTTACAGATAAATCCAGAGCTTTAGGACACCCAGAAGTGTGTAGGCCAGTTAAATAAAGACAAATTCATAGCTACACACATTATGGTGAAACTATCAAAATTCAAAGGTGAGGTAAGAATCTTAAAAGCAATCAGAGGGGAAAATATGGCAAAATAACAACACTGGAGACAAAAACTAAGAGAATTGATCACTCACAGAACCTCATAAAAGCAGATTCTGAAGGATATACTTCAGGCAGAAGAAAAGTGATTCTACAGGGAAAGTTTGAAGTACAAGAATGAATAGGAAACAAAGTGGTAAACAGAGAAGCAAATGTAAGTAAATATTAATTGTGTAAAACCAGTGACAGTAATATACAGCGAGATTAAGAAACACCTCAACAGAAAAGAATTAAAATACTGGGAAACAATAGAACATATACCAAGAGGAGGTGAAATGGAATGAATGGGTTCAACATTCTTGCCTTTTCTTAGAGAATGGTAAGTGTTTGAATAAGCTTAGATTTTGAAAAGTTGTAAATTCCAGGATAAATATTAAAATTTCAAACTTGTGGAAAGGAAAATTGGAGGGATAAAGTTGTTTAGACTTGCATATGCATGTATATGGAGAAGGCAATGGCAACCCACTCCAGTACTTTTGTCTGGAAAATCCCCTGGATGGAGGGGCCTGGTAGGCTACAGTCCATGGGGTCACAAAGAGTCAGACACGACTGAGCGACTTCACTTTCACTTTTCACTTTCATGCATTCGAGAAGGAAATGGCAACCCACTCCAGTATTCTTGCCTGGAGAATCCCAGGGACAGAGGAGACTGGTTGGCTGCCGTCTATGGGGTCACACAGAGTTGGATAGGACTGAAGTAACTTAGCAGAAGCAGCAGCAGCAGCAGCAGCAGCAGCATGCATGCATGTATAAAGCTACAAAGAAAAGCAGGGAAATGGTTACTATAAAAATGAGAATATGGGACCATCACCCTGATACTAAAACCAGAGAAAGATATCAAAAAAGAGAATTACAGGCCAATATCACTGATGATACTGTCAATCATCAGTCAATCCTAAAAGTCAATCCTAAAGGAAATCAGTCCTGAATATTCATTGAAAGGACCGATGATGAAGCTGAAATTCCAATCCTTTGGCCACCTGATGTGAAGAACTGACTCAATGGAAAAGACCCTGGTGCTGGCAAAGTTTGAAGGCAGGAGGAGAAGGGGACAACAGAGGATGAGGTGGTTGGATGGCATCACCAAATTGATGGACATGAGTTTAAGTAAGCTCCAGGAGTTGGTGATGGACAGGGAAGCCTAGTGTGCTGCAGTCCATGGAGTTGCAAAGAGTCAGATGTGACTGAGCGACTGAACTGAACTGAACTGATCACTGAGGAACATAGATGCAAGAATATTCAGCAAAACACTAGCAAACAAAATCCAACAATACATTAAAAGAATCATACACTAGGATCAAGTGGGATTATTCCCAGGGATGTAAAAATTATTCAATATTCACAAATTGATTAGTGTATACTGTGTACTCAATTGCATCTGACTCTTTGTGACCCCATGAACTATAGCCTGCCAGGTCCCCCTGTTCATGGGATTTTGCAGGCCAGAATATTGGAATGGGTTGCCATTTCCTTCTGCAGGGGATCTTCCCAACCCAGGGCTCGAGTCTGCGTCTTCCTGCATCTCCTGCATTGATAGGCAGATTCTTTATCACTGAGCCACCTGGGAAGTGCCAACAGTGTATACACCTCACTGCTGGAGCGGCAAGCAGCGAGTGGCCGAGAGGAGGTACCCTACATCCAATGTAAGAGAAATTCCAGTAAGATGGTAGGCACTGAGAGAGGGCATCACAGGGCAGACAGACTGAAACCATGATCACAGAAGGCTAACCAATCTTATCACATAGACAACAGCTTTGTCTAACTCAATGAAACTAAGCCATGCTGTGTGGGCCCACCCAAGATGGTTGGGTCATAAGGGAGAGTTCTGACAAAATGTGGTCCACTGGAGAAGGGAATGGCAAACCACTCCAGTATTCTTGCCTTGAGAACCCCATGAACAGTATGAAAAGGCAAAAAGACAGGACACTGAAAGAGGAACTCCCCAGGTCAGTAGGTGCCCAATATGCTACTGGAGATCAGTGGAGAAATAACTCCAGAAACAATGAAGAGACAGAGCCAAAGCAAAAACAACACCCAGTTGCAGATGTGGCTGGTGATAGAAGGAAGGTCCAATGCTGTAAAGAGCCATATTGCATAGCAACCTGAAATGTTAGGTCCATGAATCAAGGCAAATTGGGAGTGGTCAAACAGGAGGTGGCAAGAGTGAACATTGACATTTTTGGAATCAGCGAACTAAAATAGACTGGAATGGATGAATTTAACTAAGATGACCGTTATATCTACTACTGTGGGCAAGAATCCCTTAGAAGAAATGGAGTAGCCATCATAGTCAACAAAAGAGTCTGAAATGCAGTACTTGGAAGCAATCTTGAAAACGACAGAATGATCTCTGTTCGTTCCCAAGGCAAACCATTCAATATCACGGTGATCCAAATCTATGCCCCGACCGGTAATGCTGAAGAAGCTGAGGTTGAACGGTTCTACGAAGACCTACAAGACCTTCTAGAACAAACACCCAAAAAAGATGTCCTTTTCATTATAGGGGACTGGAATGCAAAAGTAGGAATTCAAGAAACACCTGGAGTAACAAGGAAATTTGGCTTTGGAATGCGGAATGAAGCAGGGCAGAGACTAATAGAGTTTTGCCAAGAGAATGCACTGGTCATAGCAAACACCCTCTTCCAGCAACACAAGAAAAGACTCGACACATGGACATCACCAGATGGTCAACACCGAAATCAGATTGATCATATTCTTTGCAGCCAAAGATGAAGAAACTCTATACAGTCAGCAAAAATAAGACAAGGAACTTACTGTGGCTCAGATCATGAACTCCTTATTGCCAAATTCAGACTTAAATGGAAGAAAGTAGGGAAAACCACTAGACCATTCAGGTATGACCTAAATAATTTCCCTTATGATTATACAGTAGAAGTGAGAGAGATTTAAGGGGCTAAATCTGATAGACAGAGTTCCTGATGAACTATGGATGGAGATTCATGACATTGTACAGGAGACAGGGATCAAGACCATCCCCAAGAAAAAGAAATGCAAAAAAGCAAAATGGCTGTCTGAGGAGGCCTTACAAATAGCTGTGAAAAGAAGAGACGTGAAAAGTAAGGAGGAAAGAAAAGATATACCCATTTGAATGCAGAGTTCCAGAGAATAGCAAGGAGAGGTAAGAAAGCCTTCCTCAGTGAGCAGTGCTAATAAACAGAGGAAAACAACAGAATGGGAAAGACTAGAGAGCTCTTCAAGAAAATTAGAGATACCAAGGGAACATTTCATGCAAAAATGGGCTCAATAAAGGACAGAAATGATATGGACCTAACAGAAGCAGAAAATATTAAGAAGAGGCGACAAGAATACACAGAAGAACTATACAAAAAAGATCTTCACCACCCAGATAATCACAATGGTGTGATCACTCACCTAGAGCCAGACATCCTGGAATGTGAAGTCAAGTGGACTTCAGGAATTATCACTATGAAAAAAGCTAGTGGAGGTGATGGGATTCCAGTTGAGCTATTTCGAATCCTGAAAGATGATGCTGTGAAAGTGCTGCACTCAATATGCCAGCAAATTTGGAAAACTCAGCAGCTGCCACAGGACTGGAAAAGGTCAGTTTTCATTTCAATTCCAAAGAAAGGCAATGGCAAAGAATGCTCAAACTCCCGCACAATTGCACTCATCTCACATGCTAGTAAAGTAATGCTCAAAATTCTCCAAGCCAGGCTTCAGCAATACATGAACTGTGAACTTCCAGATGTTCAAGCTGGTTTTAGAAAAGGCAAAGGAACCAGAGATCAAATTGCCAACATCTGCTGGATCATCAAGAAGCAAGAGAGTTCCAGAAAAACACCTATTTCTGCTTTATTGACTATGCCAAAGCCTTTGACTGTGTGGATCACAATAAACTGTGGAAAATTCTGAAAGAAATGGGAATACCAGACCACCTGACCTGCCTCTTGAGAAATCTGTATGCAGGTCAGGAAGCAACAGTTAGAACTGGACATGGAACAACAGACTGGTTCCAAATATGAAAAGGAGTACGTCAAGGTTGTATATTGTCACCCTGTTTATTTAACTATATGTAGAGTACATCATGAGAAACACTAGGCTGGATGAAACACAAGCTGGAATCAATATTGCCGGTAGAAATATCAATAAGCTCAGACATGCAGATGACACCACCCTTATGGCAGAAGGTGAAGAGGAACTAAAAAGCCTCTTGATGAAAGTGAAAGAGGAGAGTGAAAAAGTTGGCTTAAAGCTCAACATTCAGAAAATGAAGATCATGGCATCCGGTCCCATCACTTCATGGGAAATAGATGGGGAAACAGTGGAAACAGTGGCTGACTTTATTTTTGGGGGCTCCAAAATCACTGCAGATGGTGATTGCAGCCATAAGATTAAAAGACACTTACTCCTTGGAAAGAAAGTTATGACCAACCTAGACAGCATGTTAAAAAGCAGAGACATTACTTTGCCAACAAAGGTCCGTCTAGTCAAGGGTATGGTATTTCCAGTAGTCATGTATGGATGTGAGAGCTGGACTATACCTGAGAGTCCCTGGGACTGCAAGCAGTTCCAACGAGTCCATCCTAAAGAAGATCAGTCCTGGGTGTTCCCTGGAAGGCCTGATGTTGAAACTGAAACTCCAATACTTTGGCCACCTGATGCGAAGAGCTGACTCATTTGAAAAGACCCTGATGCTGGGAAAGATTGAAGGCAGGAGAAGGGACAACAAAGGATGAGACGGTTGGATGACATCACTGACTCAATGCATATGGGTTTTTGTGGACTCCAGGAGTTGGTGATGGACAGGGAGGCCTGGCGTGCTGCAGTCCATAGGGTCGCAAAGAGTCGGACATCATTGAGTGACTGAACTGAACTGAACAAACTGGAGAATAAAAACCATAGGATCATCTCAATAGGTGTGGAAAAAGCTTTTGAAAAAATTCAACATGCATTTATGATGAAAGCTCTCCACAGAGTGGGAATAGAGACGTTTCTTCAGCATAATAAAGGCCGTATATAACAAACCCACAGGCTTCCGTAGCAGCTCAGTTGGTAAAGAATTCGCCTGCAATGCAGGAGACCCGGGTTTGATCAGAGGAATCAGAGTCCCCAACTTCAAACTATACTACAAGGGTACAGTAATCAAAATGGAATTACACTGGCAAAAAAATCCAGAAATATAGATCAGTGGAACAGGATAGAAAGACATAAAGTCATGCGCCTATAGACAACTAAATTATGGGCAGGAATATACAATACAGAAAAGGCAGTTTTAGTTTCTTCAGTATGTGTTTCTGGGAAAACTGGACATCTGCATGTAAAAAAAAGAAACTAGAACACTCTTTAACATCATACACAAAAATAAACTCAAAATGGATCAAAGATGTAAATGTAATGTTGGACATATAAAATCTTAGAGAAAAACAGAGGAACAACACACTTGGACATTAATCACAGCAGTATCGTTTTGATCCACCTCCTAGAGTAATGGAAATGAAAACAAAAATTAACAAATGGGACCTAATTAAAAGTTTCTGCACAGAAAAGGAAGGAAGTCATGAACAAAATGAAAAGACAACCCACAGAACGGGAGGAACTATTTGCAAACAAAGCAACCAACAAGGGATTCGTCTTCAAAATATACGAACAGCTCATGCAGCCCTATGTAAAGGAAAAGAAAAATGGGCAGAAGGTATAAATAGACATCTCTCCAGAGAAGATATACAGATGGCCAGAAAGCCCATGAAAAGATACCAAGCATCACTAATTATCGGAGAAATACAAATCAGAACTACAATGAGGTATCACTTTGTACCAGTCAGAATGGCCATTATCAAAGTCTACAAACAATAAGTAAATGCAACACTGTTGGTGAGAATGTAAATGGGTATAATCACTGTGGAGAACAGAATGGAGGTTCCCTAAAAAATTAAAAATAAAACTTCCATATTATCCAGCAATCCTACTCCTGGGCATATATCTGGAGAAGCCATAATCTGAAAGGATGCATGCACCCTAGTGTTCGTTGGAGCACTGTTTCAGCACCGTTTACCGTAGCTGAGACGGGAAAGCAACCGAAGTGTCCATCAGCTGAGGAACAGATATAGAAGACGTGGTACAGAGCTATACAATGGAATACTACTTAGCCATACAAATGAAATAGTGCTATCTGCAGCAATATGGACAGACCTTCTAGAGATTATCATAGTAAGTAAAATAAGTCAAAGAGTAATACCATATGATATTGCTTATATGTGAAATCTAAAATGGTATAAATGAACTCATCTAAAAAACAGAAATAGAGTCACAGATGTAAAATATAAACTTATGGTTTGTTGTTGTTCAGTCACTGACTGTCTGACTCGAGACCCGAGGGACTGCAGCACGCCAGACTTCCCTGTCCTTCACTATCTCCCAGAGTCTGCTCAGCTCATGTCCATTGAGGCAGTGATATCATCCAACCATCTCATCCTCTGTCATCCCCTTCTCCTGGTCTCAATTTTCCCCAGCATCAGGGTCTTTTCCAATGAATTGGCTCTTCACATCAGGTGGCCCTTTGGAGCCTCAGCTTCAGGATCAGTCCTTCCAGTGAATATTCGGGGTTGATTTCCTTTAGGATTGACTGGTTTGATCTCCTGGCTGTCCAAGGGACTCTTAAGAGTCTTCTCCAGCACCGCAGTTTGAAAGCATCAATTTTTTGGCACTCAGGCTTCTTTATGGTCCAACTCTCACATTTGTACATGACTACCAGAAAAACCATAGCTTTGACCATATGAAACTTTACAGCAGCCTTGGGGTTGCAAAGAGTCAGACACAACTGGGCAACTGAACAACAACAACAGCAACAACAACTAGGTTTGTCATAACTTTTTTCCCAAGGAGCAAGCGTCTTTTAATATCATGGCTGCAATCATCATCCCCAGTAATTTTGGAGCCCCCCAAAATAGAATCTGTCACTGTGTCCACTTTTTCTCTGTTTGCCATGAGGTGATGGGACTGGATGCCATGATCTTCGTTTTTTGAATGTTGAGTTAAGCCAGCTCTTTTGCTTTCCAATTTCACCCTCATCAAGAGACTCTTTAGTTCCTCTTCACTTTCTGCCATTAAAGTGGTATCATTTGCATATTTGAGGTTGTTGATATTTCTCTCGGCAGTCTTGATTCCAGCTTGTGCTTCATCCTGCCCAGCATTTTGTGTGATGTACTCTGTGTGTAAGTTAAATAAGCAGAGTGACAATATACAGCCTTTAAGACTCCTTTCCCGATTTTGAACAAGTCCGTTTTTCCACGTCCAGTTCTAACTGGTGCTTCTTGTCCTGCATACAGGCTTCTCAGGAGACTGGTAAGGTGAAGTTAAGAACATGCAAAGAGAGAACGAGGAAGGTGTTCTCAAAATCAGCACTTCTCACTGTTCGTCATATACTGATCCTCTGAGCCACTTCCAGAGATACTTACATGCAGGGGCCCCTCCGCAGAAAGAGAGAGGCAGTGGAACTTCCCTCAGCAAAGCCGAGAGGTCCCGAGGAGAGGTGAGCCTGCTGTCCGCCAACCAAGCCCCTCGGCGAGCGAGAGACAATCAGACACGACAGGGGTTCCGACTAAGCAGTTCCGCTTTATTGCCACAAACTCTTGGTTTATATAGGCAAGCAGGGGGGTTTTGCAAGGGACTTTCTATAGTTGCACCCATCACGTTAAAGGTCAAATCGTCATGTGCCATAGTTGCACCAATCATGTTAAAGGTCAAATCGTCATGTGCCTTCATTATAACAGGAGTCTATGGTGATCACACGCTGTCCACGTGCACGGAAATCAAGACAGCCAATTAAAAACTATAACATAGACCACGCCCCTATCTCTTCCACCAGGCACCATCTTAGTTTCCCACCGCAAAGCTAACCCACCTTTTTTAAGGTTTCCCATTTAGGGCCCCACACTTACATAACTGGGGTGGCAGGGAGCACCAGCAGTGAGAGTTTTAGAAGCGCTCCAGCTGATTCTGATGTGCAGCCCGGCTGAGACCCATGCTGGCTTACAGCACGGGTGCTATTAAAATACATTTTACACTCTCTCTTTAGCTGAAAAATTGAGTTCCAGAGACATAGAAAAGTTGGTGCCTAAGTGTCACTCTCGGAGAAGGTGATGGCACCCCACTCCAGTACTCTTGCCTGGAAAATCCCATGGACAGAAGAGCCTGGTAGGCTGCAGTCCATGGGGTGGCTAAGAGTCGAACATGACTGAGTGACTTCACTTTCACTTTTCACTTTTATGCATTGGAGAAGGAAATGGCAACCTACTCCAGTGTCTGTTCTTGCTTGGAGAATCCCAGGGACGGAGGAGCCTGGTGGGCTGCCATCTGTGGGGTCGCACAGAGTCGGACACGACTGAAGCGACTTAACAGCAGCAGCAAATGTCACCCTGATACCTTAGGTTTCTAGGACCATTTTCAGACCTGTATATCCCAGAGGCATTCATGCTCTTGATGTTCCCACCTGACCTCATATTACATTAAAATATAGTCACACCCCACATTTACTGTAATTGATACAGAATTCTGTGAGTCCTACTGTAGTTTGAATTGTTACTTTAAAAGATATTAGAGTCATTTGGGGGCCAGGTCTCAGACATTACCTTAGACCCTTGCAGTTTCTTGGCTTTGTGGGGTTACAGACCCAGAGCCCTTAGTGTATTTCCTCCCTAAGAGTTCAGATGAAGAACAAAGTGAATCTCGCATGCCTGCACTGCCTCCACGCTGCACAGTGACTCTGCATCCTGAGGCTGAGTCTCTGCGCACGTCCTCAGCCCAGTCTTAGGTGTTGCATGCATTCAAAGCCCCAAGGTATCCGGCTTAGCTGCTGGAAGCATAGATGATGATAACTTTGCCAGCTCACTTGAGTCCTTTGCTGCAAAGCTGGCCCAGGAGCTACTCACAGAGCATGCCTGGGCAGGGACAGTAACTGTTTTTGATCAACTGCCAGTCAGTGATGACACCAGTCAGAGCTTCTACCATAACTGCCGTGAAGCGCATCTCCCAGCAGCTGGCCCTGGTCGGTCAGCGAGGGCACACTGCGGGCCAAGATAGCCCCATCGGAGGGTACCGCCTGTCCAAGCCTGTACCTGAACATCAGGTAAATCTACTTTGAACCATGCAGATGTGCTGGAGAGCAATTTCCTAAAGAAGAACTTGCAAAGGTTAACAAGTATATGAAAAGATACTCAAAATCATGAGTAAGCAGAGAAAAAAGTAAATTAAAATAATACAAGAGCCCTTTATACCAGCAATTCTCAATCCTGACTACTTTAGAATCACCTGGAAAGATTTAAAACAAAAACAGAGACACCACCCAGGCCCTACCCTAAGAGATTTGAATCCACATGTTCTGGGTGGGGCTTGGACATTTTGGTTTTGTCTTATTTCTGTATTATTTCAAAGTTTCCCGAGGCGCTTCTTTGGAATTAAAGGCCTATTGCACTGGCAATAAGTACAAAGCTGGGGAAGTGCTGGCAGGGGTGGCGAAGATTCCAGAGAGAATCGGGCACTATTTGCATTAAGGGCTTGCTCATCTCTGCCTCGGCAGTTCTGCTCCTAAGTGTATGTATACCAAAGAAAATTTTGCTCAGCTCCGTCAAGGGACTTGAACAAGGTGTTAATTGTGGCAATATTTGTAATGACCAGAAGCCGGAGGGAACCTGAGTATCCACCTGGGAGAGTGGATGTTTCAGTGGGGTGGCTGCGCAAACAGCAGTTAAGTTGATGTACCGAGTGCACTATCCCTGGGTCTTAAAAGCATAGCGAAAGCAGGGAGAATCTAAAACAACCATGGTCATTTTGCCCAACCATTTACCGTATGAGATGGAGGAGAATGAGATGGAGATGGAGATGCAGATGCAGAGATAAAGGTGAATAAAATGAGAGCCGTGAGAGGGCCAGTGATGACGTGATATGAACAGATGAGTAAGACTGACCTGATCCTCCGCAGCTACGACAGAAGAAGAGAAGGAAAAGAAGCACGTGGGGACAGCACGGAGGAGTAAGGAGAGCAAAGGGACTGAGACGGGATCGCACAAGGAGACAGGCCCGCCCGACAGTCTGTCTCAGGAGGTGTAGGTGTATGGAGACAAGAAGTGGAGTGAGCATCCAAGTCAGAGTTCGTTTGTGCATAATTGAAAACTGACCCAGTTCGGAGGAGTAATCTGGCTGCAAGGAAACTCAAAGAAGCTTCGGCTTCTGGGGAAGTTCCCATGGGGTGGCCTCTATACACTGAGAGATGGGCTTGACTTGGCTAAAAGGTACATGTAGGAGAGGAAAGTCATGAGGAACAGATGAGAGATGGGACCACTGGGCTTTGAAAGCCAGACAGGAGGAGTCAGAACTCAGTTATCTATATAATATAGATAACTAAAAATAACGTGCTATATAGCACAGGAAACTCTACCAATACTCTGAATCGGGAAAAGAATCTAAAAGAGAGTGAATATATGTATTGGGTCAGCCAAAAGTTTGTTCAGATTTTTTGTAAGATGTTAGGGAAAAACCCAAATGAACTCTTTGGACAATCCAATATATGTGTAACTTTGCTGTACACCTGCATCTAACAACACTGTAAATTAGCTATATTCCAATACAATTTCAAAAAAGAACATGAACAAATATTATTTTAAAATATAAGGTAGCATACTGTGGTGATTAAAAGAATCGACTCTAAAACCAGATAGCTTAGGTATATATTTTGGCTTCACTGATTCCTAGTTGTGTGACCTCGACCACCTGTTGTTACCTCTGTATGCTTCAAAAATGGTGCCTTGTTTGTAAAATCAGGAAAATGTCTGCTAGAATTATTCTGAGAATGAAATGAACTAATGTGCATAAACTGCATAGAACATTTGTGTGGGATTCCTTAAGTATTACTTAGGTGTTAAAAAAATTCAAATAAATAACTCTCTTTCCCTAGGTTTGGGAGACAGATGCCTTTTCTTCCTGCTTAAGGAATGGTACTGAAGGGCTTCCTTGATGGAAAGATGTTAGTCTGTAATGTGACAGGGATGGTTTTGTGGTCTGTATTTTGGATCCAGGACCTGGAAGGCACTGACAACCTGAATATCCAGACCTGTCGGGATTCTTATGTCCTGGATTTTCACCTCTCCACAGCTGCTCCCTTAATCCCTGGAACAAGCCTTTTTGTGTGGCTTACCTGAATTTTATGGCAAGTGCGCTTACCTGGAGAAAGTGTGAAGACAGAAGGCATCTCTTGCCAGTGGGGCCTGGACTGCGAGGCACTGGATGGCCTGGCCCTTGGGTGGCGTGGACTTGGAGCCAGGCAGTACCTGCACAGGGGCTGGCACCCAGCAGAAGGAAGGCCTGACCTGGGGTCATTCAGCACTGAGCCTGGTGAGGAACACTTTCTCTCTAATTTTAACTGTGTTAATTTTCACATGCCATTTAAATTGTTATTATCAAAAAAGAAAGAGAGGAAAAAATCCTCCATTATACTTTCTGGCCTTGTGGAGGTCAAGTGTTTATACATTCATCTTTGTTTAACTTCCTAGTTTCTTCAGTTCAGTTCAGTCGCTCAGTTGTGTCTGACTCTTTGCAACCCCATGAATCGAAGCACGCCAAGCCTCCCTGTCCGTCACCAACTCCCAGAGTTTACTCAAACTCATGTCCATTAAGTCCGTGATGCCATCCAACCATCTCATCCTCTGTTGTCCCCTTCTTCTCCTGGCCCCAATCCCTCCCAGCATCAGAGTCTTTTCCAATGAGTCAACTCTTTGCATGAGGTGGCCAGAGTACTGGAGCTTCAGCTTTAGCATCATTCCTTCCAAAGAAATCCCAGGGCTGATCTCCTTCAGAACGGACTGGTTGGATCTCCTTGCAGTCCAAGGGACTCTCAAGAGTCTTCTCCAACACCACAGTTCAAAAGCATCAATTCTTCAGCACTCAGCTTTCTTTACAGTCTAACTCTCACATCCATACATGACTACTGGAAAAACCATAGCCTTGACTAGACAGACCTTTGTTGGCAAAGTAATGTCTCTGCTTTTGAATATACTATCTAGGTTGGTCATAAATTTTCTTCCAAGAAGTAAGCGTCTTTTAATTTCATGGCTGCAATCACCATCAGCAGTGATTTTGGAGCCCCCCAAAATAAAGTCTGACACTATTTCCACTGCTTCCCCGTCTATTTCCCATGAAGTGATGGGACCGGATGCCGTGATCTTCATTTTCTGAATGTTGAGCTTTAAGCCAACTTTTTCACTCTCCACTTTCACTTTCATCAAGAGGCTTTTTAGTTCCTCTTTGTTTTCTGCCATAAGGGTGGTGTCATCTGCATATCTGAGGTGATTGATATTTCTCCTGGTAATCTTGATTCCAGCTTGTGTTTCTTCCAGTCCAGGGTTTCTCATGATGTACTCTGCATAGAAGTTAAATAAGCAGGGTGACAATATACAGCCTTGACGTACTCCTTTTCCTATTTGGAACAAGTCTGTTGTTCCATGTCCAGTTCTAACTGTTGCTTCCTGGCCTGCATACAGATTTCTCAGGAGGCAGGTCAGATGGTCTGGTATTCCCATCTCTTTCAGAATTTTCCACAGTTTATTGTGACCCACACAGTCAAAGCCTCTGGCATAGTTAATAAAGCAGAAATAGGTGTTTTTCTGGAACTCTCTTGCTTTTTCCATGATCCAGCGGATGTTGGCAATTTGATCTCTGGTTCCTCTGCCGTTTCTAAAACCAGCTTGAACATCAGGAATTTCATGGTTCACATATTGCTGAAGCCTGGCTTGCAGAATTTTGAGCATTACTTTACTAGCATGTGAGATGAGTGCAATTGTGCGGGAGTTTGAGCATTCTTTGCCATTGCCTTTCTTTGGAATTGGAATGAAAACTGAGCTTTTCCAGTCCTGTGGCCACTGCTGAGCTTTCCAAATTTGCTGGCATATTGAGTGCAGCACTTTCACAGCATCATCTTTCAGGATTTGAAATAGCTCAACTGGAATCCCATCACCTCCACTAGCTTTGTTCGTAGTGATGCTTTCTAAGGCCCACTTGACTTCACATTCCAAGATGTCTGGCTCTAGATGAGTGATCACACCATCGTGATTATCTTGGTCATGAAGATCCTTTTTGTACAGTTCTTCTGTGTATTCTTGCCATCTCTTCTTAATATCTTCTGCTTCTGTTAGGTCCTTACTATTTCTGTCCTTTATTGAGCCCATCTTTGCATGAAATGTTCCCTTGGTATCTCTAATTTTCTTGAAGAGATCTCTAGTCTTTCCCATTCTGTTGTTTTCCTCTATTTCTTTACATTGATCATTGAAGAAGGCTTTCTTATCTCTTCTTGCTATTCTTTGGAACTCTGCATTCAGATGCTTATATATTTCCTTTTCTCCTTGGCTTTTCGCTAAGAGATAATGGTGGGAAAAAAACATTTCTGCATCGATCTTTTCTTTGAGGCACTCAAATGTTAGAAAGAGAGATGGGAAGACAGTTACAAATCTCTTATTTGAGAGTCACTTAGAGGTGAGACTGAGGGGCTGAAGCAAGCAGAGGCCATGTGGAGAGGCTGCATCTCAGAGGTGGCAGTCTACCTGGGCCTTGAAAGAAGGATAGTTTTCAGAAAGCTCAGTTACTCACTGGTTGTGTGACTTTGGGCAAGTTACTTGCACTTTAGAAGCTGTTTTCTTGTGAGTGAAAAGGGTCACTCAGTACTGCCTGCTAGTAAATGTAGTCATGAGGATTACATGGTAGAATGTTTATGAAGTGCTTAACACAGGCTTGGCACAAAATAAAGCTCAGTCCATGCTTACTGGATGCATGGATGAATGAATAGATTAGCATGCATTGGTACATAGTCCTAAAAGGTCATGGTGAAGCTGGTAATAATACACTGCCTAATTGTTGTTTAGTTGATTGATTCTTACCCCAAACCCTTAATTTAAAAATAGAAATGATGATTTAAGGACATATGTGACTCAAGTCATTATGCTATATACCTTAAACTTATACAGTGTTATATGTCAATTATGTCTTAATAAAACTGGAAGAAAAAAGAAAAATACAAATTTTACTTTCTTTTAGATTTTTCCTATTTAGAAAATTATTTTATATTGAACTATAGTTGATTTACAATGTATTAGTTTCAGGTATACAGAAAAGTGACTCATTTATACATATATATGAGTATATCCATCCATACATATATATATAGATTCTCTTTCAAATTCTTTTCCAATTTAGGTTATTACAGAATTTGAGTAGAGTTCCTTGTGCTATATAGTAGGTCTGTGTTGTCTTATATATAGTAGTGTGTACATGTTAATCCCAAACTCCTAATTTATCCCTCCCCCCGTCTGTTCCCATTGGTAACCATTCATTTGTCTGTGAGTCCGTTTCTGTCTTGTAAGTTCATTTGTACTGTTTTTTTTTTTAAGATCCCACATGTAAGTGGTATCATATTTTTGTTGGTTCTCTGTTTGACTTACTTCGCTTAATATGATAATCTCTAGGTCCATCCATGTTGCTGCCAATCGCATTATTTCATTCTTTTTTGAGGTTGAGTCATATTCCATTGTGTATAAGTACGGCATCTTCTTTATCCATTCCTCTGTCAATGTGCATTTAGAATGCTTCCTTGTCTCGGCTATTGTAAACAGTGCTGCAATGAACATTGGAGTGTATGTATCTGTTCAGATTATGGTTTTCTCTGGATATATGCCCAGGAGTGGAATTGCTGGATTGTATGGTAGCTCTATTTTTAGCTTTTTAAGTAACCTCTATACTATTCTCCATAGTAGTTGTACCAATTTACATTTCCACCAACAGTGTAGGAAGTTTCCCTTTTCTGCAGACCCTCTCCAGCATTTATTATTTGTAGACTTTTTGATAATGGCCTTTCTCACTGGTGGGAGGTGATATCTCACTGTAATTTTCATTTGCAAAGAAATACAGATTTTAAAAACTGAGCAAAAGACTTGAATGGACATTTCTCTGAAGAAGACATGCAGATGGTCAAGTACATGAAAAGGTGCTCAGCATCCTAATTATCAAGGAAATACAAATGAACCACAGTGAAATATCACCTCGTACCTGTTAGAATAAAAACTATCAAAGAGACAAGCAATAGCAAATTGCTGGCAGGGATGTGGAGGAAAGGGAACCCTGATGCACTGTTGTAGCAATGTAAATTGGTACAGCCGTTATTGAAAACAGTTCCTCAAAATAAAGTTAGAAATAGAACTACCACATGATCCTGCAGTTCCACTTCCAGGTATATGCCCAGAGGAAATGAAATCACTGTCTTGAAGAGATATTTGTGGTTCTATATGCATTGCAGCCTTGCTCACTAGAGCTCAGATAGGGAAGCAAATTAAGCGCTCATCAATAAAGAAAATGGTGTGTGTGTGTGTGTGTGTGTGTGTGTGTGTGTGAGAAAAGCGGGAAAGTGAAAGTGTTGCTCAGTTGTGTCCTACTCTTGCTACTCCATGGACTGTAGCCCTCCAGTCTCCTGTCTGTGGAATTCTCCAGGCAAGAATACTGGAGTGGGTTGCCATTCCCTTCTCCAGAGGATCTTCCTGACCCAGGTATTGAACCCGGGTCTCCTGCATTGCAGGTAGATTCTTTACCAACTGAGGCACCAGGGAAATATATATATATGTACTTAATAATATATATGTATGATGAAATATTATTTAGCGATAAAAGAAGGAAATCCTGCTTTTTGTAACAGCATGGGCAGACCTTGAGGACATTATGCTAAATAAAATAAGTCAGAGACAAATACTGACTGATTTCACTTTTATGTAGAATCTAAAAATTTCAGGCTCATAGAAACAAGAAATAGAATGATGGTTGTCAGGGCCTGAGGATGGAAAAATGGGGAGAAGTTGCTCAAAGGGAAAAAACTTTCAGTTATAAAGTGAATACACTTTTGGGATCTAATGCACAGCATGGTGACTATAGTTAATATTGTATACTTGAAACATGGGATAAGAATAGACCTTTAAAATTCTCACCATAACAGCAGCAACAATGAAATGGTAATTATATGAGGTGAAGAGTGTGTTAACTAAGCTTTTGTGGTAAAAATTACACAATGTGTGTGTGTGTGTGTGTGTGTATGTGTGAGTGTGTGTGTATGTATTCATCACATTGTATACCTTAAACTTATGCAATATTATATGCCGATTATATCTCAATAAAGCTAAGGAGAAAGGGGCACATACAAAGAAATGAAATCAGTTTTTCACTGAGCATTTATTATGTTTTCATCCTGGTCACTGTGCCAGATGCTGGGTTGAGAACTAAACTGACTCTCTGTGAATTGTTCTGAAGACTAAAATGTGTCATTTGTAAAAGTAATAGTAATATTCTGATATATTTATCATTCTAACATTCTTTTACTTTGTGAATAAATATTGAGGGTTTTTTTTTTTTTTGCCTTAATTTTGGTGCAAGTTTAGATGCCATAGACAGTGTGTCTCAGTCAATTCTGGGAGATGTTGATTGTGAGGTGCAGAACTCCTAGTTACTTTAAAGGCGTGAGCTGTTAAGGAAAGAGTTACACAATGAGAGAAAATAACTGTCGGTAAGGGTTACCCCCAGAGGTTCTGCTAAGAAATGGACCATGAATGACCCAGCTGCAGACGAATATAAGGGAGACCTGAGATTCAAGATCAGCTCGCTGGTGTTCAAGTTCCAAATCTGCAACTGAGTTATTGGGCACCTTAAGTAAATTGTTCAACCTCTCTGAACTTCAATTTTCTCTTTTATCTTCTTTTCTTTACCCTATAAAATGCATTGCAGGCACGTGAAATTCTACTCTGTGTTTAGTCAATAAACCCTTATTAATGGCTCACAGTAGGCAAAGCACTGTGTTGGTGCTGAGAATACAATGAAGATAAAAACTGCAGTCTCATCCTTGTGGAAATTGGAGTCCAAAAGGGCTGATAAATATTAAAAACAAGTAACCAGTATCTATTAACTATGATAAGACCAAGAAAGAGCACAGTTCTGGGAGGATTATAAAGATTATGAAAGTAGAAGAATAAGGTTTAATAAGAATAAAATTTAAACTGAAACCTGAAGGATGCTGTATTTGTTTTCTATGACTGCTGTAAGAAATACCAAACACTTCATGGTTTAAAAAAGCACAAATTTATTATTGTACATTTCTGAAGGTCAGAAGTTCAACATGGAGATGGGTCTCCCTGGGTTAAAATCAAGGTGCTGGCAAGCCTGTGTTCCTTCCAGAGGCTTCAGGGGAGAATCTGCTTTGTTTCTTTATCCAGCTTCTGGAGTCCACCTACATTCCTTGGCTTGTGGCTACTCCCCCTGCTCCTCAAAGTCACCAAAATTTACTTTCTCTGACCATTATTTCCATTGTCACATCCTTTTCTCTGACTCACTTCTGTATTTTTCTTCTGCTTTTAGAGACCCTGTGATTACACTGGACCCACTTGGATAATCTCTCTATTTTAAGTTTAGCCAACTAGCTGTCTCAGTTGCATCTGTGACCTTATTTCCCCTTTGCTCATGTACCCTAACATATCCATGGAGATGAGGATGTGGACCTCTCTGGCAGGTCATTATTCCATCTGCCACAAATGGGTAGAAATGAGCCTGGGGAAGGGGTTCTGGAGTCGGGGGATGCCTTTCCAAGGAGAAGAACACAGGTGGACAGAGACTTTGAGTCAGGCTTCTGTTAAATTAGTGGAAAAGAAGAACATGTTTGAAGGGTGGAGAAAGTAGGAAATAGTGGTGAAGGTGATGTTCTGGAGTATATGGAGCTAGACTTTGCAGGGCCATTTTTGGTTTGGTAAAGATTTGTGATTTTTTTCCCCTGCATGCAATGGGAATCCTTAAAAGTACTGGGTGGGGTATGTTTGATGTGATTGGCCTTTAAGGATCATTCTGTCCTTGGAGGAGAGTAGACTGGGGAAGCTAGTGATGAGGCTACTGTAGTCACCAGAGGAAGAGATTTATGAGAGTCTTTAAAATCGAGCCTACCAATCAGTAAGGAGTCTCACGTCCAGGCTGCTCTCTGGCATCTTCCTGACAGCACGCATTCCTTTCCCCCACTCTACTTCTCTCTCAGAGGGTCTCTTTATTCATGGTGCCCACATGCACTTCTTTTGGCCAACCTCCAGTATCCTTTAAGATCTGGCTCAAGATTCTCCAAGAAGCCTTCAGTGACTGCTTTGTTCTGTATTACTCACCACTTTTGCTTTATGTTGTATTTTGAACAACATTAGTTCAGTTCAGTTCAGTTCAGTTGCTCAGTCGTGTCCGACTCTTTGTGACCCCATGAATCGCAGCACGCCAGGCCTCCCCTGTCCATCACCATCTCCGGAGTTCACTCAGACTCACGTCCATCGAGTCCGTGATGCCATCCAGCCATCTCATCCTCTGTCGTCCCCTTCTCCTCCTGCCCCCAGTCTCTCCCAGCATCAGAGTCTTTTCCAATGAGTCAACTCTTCGCATGAGGTGTCCAAAGTACTGGAGCTTCAGCTTTAGCATCATTCCTTCCAAAGAAATCCCAGGGTTGATCTCCTTCAGAATGGACTGGTTGGATCTCCTTGCAGTCCAAGGGACCCTCAAGAGTCTTCTCCAACACCAAAGTTCAAAAGCATCAATTCTTCAGCACTCAGCCTTCTTCACAGTCCAACTCTCACATCCATACATGACTACTGGCAAAACCATAGCCTTGACTAGGCGGACCTTAGTCAGCAAAGTAATGTCTCATTACTCTCTGTGTATTTACTGTCAAGTTTCACCACATTGCTTTTTGTTGTGTCTGCTCCAGCATCTCACAGTAGCTTTTGTCCTGCCCAAATTCCAGTGCCACTAAGAATGAGACAGACCAGATTGTTAAAGCCCAATTTTGAACATTTAGTTCAGTTCAGTTCAGTTGCTCAGTCATGTCTGACTCTTTGTGACCCTATGAACCGCAGCACGCCAGGCCTCCCTGTCCATCACCAACTCTCAGAGTCCACCCAAACCCATGTCCATTGAGTCAGTGATGCCATCCAACCATCTCATCCCCTGTCATCCCTGTCTCCTCCTGCCCTCAATCTTTCCCAGCATCAAGGTCTTTTCAAATGAGTCAGCTCTTCGCATCAGGTGACCAAAGTATTGGAGTTTCAGCTTCAATATCAGTCCTTCCAATGAACACCCAGGACTAATCTCCTTTAGGATGGACTGGTTGGATCTCCTTGCAGTCCAAGGGACTCTCAAGAGTCTTCTCCAACACCACAGTTCAAAAGCATCAATTCTTCAGCACTCAGCTTTCTTTACAGTCCAACTCTCACATCCATACATGACCACTGGAAAAATCATAGCCTTGACTAGATGGACCTTTGTTGGCAAAGTAATGTCTCTGCTTTTTAATATGCTGTCTAGGTTGGTCATAACTTTCCTTCCAAGGAGTAAGTGTCTTTTTAATTTTATGGCTGCCAAATTATCCTCAGTGATTTTGGAGCACAAAAACATAAAGTCAGCCACTGTTTCCACTGTTTCCCCATGTGCTAGCAACAGAGAATGATGGTTGAATGGCATCACTGACTCAATGGACATGGAGTTCACCAATAGGACAGGAAGCCTCATCTCCATCCCTTAGGACTAGAGTCTCATCTATCTAGGTGCTTCTGTACTGATACCTGTAGGCAAATCATGACATAGGTGGCAATGAATACTCAAACTCAGGATCATTCTCCAATTGAATTGAACATGTTGAAAAATCTTGATATTTTTCTTTGATTTCTCTCATGCTGATCATTTTCTTGAACCCCAGACAGAGATCCAGTCTGCAAAACTTGTAAGTCTTACCTTCTGCCCAGGAATTTCTAAGCCTGTACTATAAACGGGGTCTGAATTCCAGCATCCTCTCCCTAGAAGGCAAGTCTGCTCCATGCATTAATGACACTCCCTTCCTTCTACTAGTAAACAACCATGCTGCCTCTATATATCTGAGGCCTGTCACAAGACTCTCTGGTTGTTTCTAAAATTTTTTTCTGTCCATAAGAGATTAAGCTTATAAATACTTTTCCCTCTCCTCCATCTCCCAGATTTTCTCAGCATCTAAAGTGACACAGTGAGTGCGGTAAGTATTTAATAACTACTTCTTGGGTTGAATGAATGCAGAGCTACAGACCTATCTTGAACCTTATTAAATATCACTAAATGCTTTGGTATTTCATCATGAAAATGGGATAATGATATTTAATTCACGAAGGTATTAGGAGGATTAGATATGATCAGTGAGGTATGTACTGGAAGAGGCACCCCTTCACAAGAAATGTCAATAATATTAATGACAAGATGTGGTTGAGTCAGAAACCACCTAGGTGTGAAGCAGCACTCATTTAGTGTGCCCTAGTGACATTCTTCAACAAGGGAGGAAACTTTCGTTTGCTTATCTCTCATCTACACTCGAACTGCCCTCCTGTAGTTTTCTATTTATGGAAGGAAAAATAACCTCTTAATTTATTTAAGCTTTTGTTTTTGTTGGGAGGGGCAAGAGAGGTAGCTTCTCGAACAAATGTGCAGATAGTTTTAATTTTTTCACTCTCCCATTTTCATCACTTTTTTCGCTTAGTCATTGGATGGCGGGAAGGGGAACCCCTTCCAGGGCCCTAGAGTGGTCTCTTGTCTAAGGCTCAGAAATGAATTGTCCGAAGAGACACATGAACTGACAAAGCAAGAGGCTTTATTGGGAAGAGGAAACCAGGTGGAGAGCAGCAGGGTAAGGGAACCCAGGAGAGCTGCTTTGTTGCACTGCTTTTTATGATGATGGGGTTAGTTTCTGGGTTGTTTCTGGCTAATCATTCTGACTCACGGTTAATCCTTGTGGCACACGCAGTCCTCAGCCAAGATGGATTCCAGTGAGAAGGATTCTGGGAGGTGGTAAGACACGTGGTTTCTCCTTTTGATCTTTCCCGATTCTTTCAGTTGCTGGTGGCTTGTTAGTTCCATGTTCCTTACCAGGACCTTCTATCGTAAAGTAACTCATGCACATGGTTAGTGTGGTGCCTGGCCAGGTTGAGTGGTTTCAGTCAGCATTTTCCCTAATAATTGCATTGGTTTGATTTTGACTTAATACCTAAAAAATTCTTTTACAACGAGTTCTTTTACAACATTTTTTTGTGTGTTTGAATGATTTCCTTATCAAGTTTAAATTAATAGGAAATATGGATCTAAGTAAAATATTCTACTGAAGCATTTGAAATCTGTTTTCTGTTATTATTTTAGTCACTCAACACAACATAATGAACTATACCAATGTCCTGGTCTAAAAAAAAAAAAAATTGCTGAAGATAACAGAGTTGGATCTGTCAAATTAGTTGTCATCATACTGAAAGACCAAAGCAGAAATACAAAGGCATTTTGATTAGTATCTGATCATGGTGAAATTTCAGTCATGGAAGAATTTGACGTGAGTGACCTGATCAATAAATTAATTTTGTTGTAATCTTTAAGACTACAGTGTGGTTCATTTTATAACAGATGACATTTTAATAGGCTCCACATTCTTTGGGCTAAAAAAATTACCAGTTGCTAGAGGACTGTCAACCACTCTCAATTAATATAGACTTTCAATTTTTTTTTTTGGCTTAAAATGCTACAGATATTAGATTTTCTAGGAGATATTTGGCATACCAATGAGAGTTACCTGTATTGCATGTTGTGGGAATCCAGGTGTGTTCCACTTTAGCTGTTGGTCTGAGATGTGAAAAAAGCACAGAAAGCATTCTTTGGAAAAATTCTAATTTTATGCTGAAACTTTAAGTTCATAGCAATTTACTTTGGCTCATGTAACAGTTCATCAGCTAATGACAATCCGGGTGGAATTTTGATATTATTTTGTTGGTGACATACACTCTGGAATTTTACCTTCTCGGTCCTTCTGGAGAACTTAAGTATGTGTGTATGTGTTAGTGGGGGCTTCCCAAGTGGCTCAAATGATAAAGAATCTGCCTATAATATAAGAAACCTGAGTTTGATCTCTGGGTTGGGAAGATCCCTTCCAGGATGAGTGGCCACCCACTCCAGTATTCTTGCCTGGGAAATCCCATGGACAGAGGAGGCTGGTGGGCTACAGTCTGTGGGGTTGCAAGGAGTCAGATAAGACTGAGCACACACATGTGTGAGTTAGTACTGCAATGCCATACTAGATTTTTTTTTTAAGTTCAAGTAAACTCTGTATTCTAATCAAATTATTGTTTGTTCACTAGATGTATAAATCAATTCACTAAATGTATTAAATCAGTTTTTAAGTTCATCAGCTTATCCAGTGGTCATGTTATGTACTAGTGAATCTCTTAACTTGCATGGATTCCGTATTGCTAAGTGACCGTATATTCTGGCTTATAGGGGATAGGACTGTCTTTGTAAAATTAAATTATTCACAGTGCTTCCTTTTGCTTTCAGAAGCATTTTGGTTTGGAGTGATAAAATACATGATCACTCTACTTATGCTGTCATCGAGGCTATAGTTTCATTGCCTTAATTTCATTGTGGAGGGTAAAGCATTGTCTTTCTCTCCTCCCTAGAATAAATCCCTTTCATAGTTATTTTTCACACTTTTTACATTCTCTACATTCAAAGGCCATTTTACTTTGTTTCTGTGGATTTCAGTGGAATCTTGTATCTAAAGAATGCATTTATAAGAGAACTTTATAGAGATGATCAAAAATATTTTAAGACATAATCAGTATATATTTTACTCTATTCCAAATGGAGCAGGAATCTTGACTCTTGTTCACTGTTGAGTACTCAGCCTCTTGCACAGTGCTTGCTTATAACAGAGATTCAGCAGTGCTATTGAAGGAATAAGCAATTTAAAACTTACCCATTTTTCAATTTGAGAAAACTGAAGTTTCTTCATATATACAATTTCCTTCCATAAAGATATGAAGACACTCCATGCACCTGCTTGGAATCATTGGTTAGGAAAATGTTTCTTAAACATTGTTCAAATAAAAATTACTTGACCTTTGGCCAAAAACTCAGGCTCCCAGCCTTTGCCCCTGAAAGTCTGGTTCAGTAAGTCTCAGGTGGCTTCAGGTATACAACAGGCATCATATCTAGAATCCTTTCCAAGTCCACGTCTTTGAAATCTTTGTTTCATTTTATCGTCAAAAGGACATTTGCTTGAATTCCTACTAGGCTGTCTATCTTTCTACAAAGTCGCTATCAATAAACTAATTATATAGAGAGTATTAGAAAGAAAAGAAACTGGGTTCTACCACATAACTGGTCTTATCACTTCCTCTCTTTGGATACAAATTTTCTCAACCTTAGAGTGACAAAGCTGAACGACAAGATCCCCTAGCCCTCTTTCAGCTCTATTATCAGGTAATTCTTGGCTTTGAAACCTGATAGATATCTGGCCAGGTAAAAAGTGCTCCATGAGACATTTTCAACAAAAATGTGTAAGCACTTTGTCTTTGTTGCTCATTTATAAGAAACTAACTATGGACTAATTACAAACTGAAGAGATATTTTTAAACTTTTAGGTTATTTAAGCACCATTCTTCATAAAAAAATGTCTATACTAGTTTATTTGGGATTCCCTAAAAACATGTTTTGGGAACAGATTGATAACTTTTTATTTGAGGTTGAAAATGATTTAGTAACTCTTGATAATTGTATAGAGCCCTCTAAAGATATTTCTACAGATAAGAAAAAAGTCCATTGCATTTTAGTATAATTTGCAGAAGTTAGAAAAGCCTCCCTACCTATGTGTCCTATTACTAAATTGTAAGCAAAATCAGAATTAATCTTTTTGGAAACTATGCCAAATATTGAATAGATTTCACAAAAAGGGGAGAGAAGGAGACTCTGGTGAATATAATCACAGAGATTTGTTCATCAGACTAGCCGTAAGTGTCAGACCGGGTCTTGGAGGAGTATAAGCCAAATTATACATTTTTTTCCAAGAGTATAAATCAGATTAGAATAATTTTTTCTAGAATCAGAGAAAGAGAATAGATTGGGAAAGTTTTAAAGTTGGGAAGAAACCCGAGAAGGTCAAGACTTGATGAGCAGAGGGTTCTGAATACTTAAAGGTTGTTGCCAGTAAAAGTGGAAAGATATTCGAGTCTGGTTGGTAAAGAAGCAACAGCAACATTCAGTTATTTCAGAATTCTATCTTGGGCTGTTCCTGAAGTCAGATGGAAGAGTTCTGTGAAATTCTGTGATAGGAGAAAGAAGGAAGAATTGTATAATTGCAGTTTCTTTATGCCAGACAAGCTGTCTTGTGGCATAGTATTGAAGGTGTCATCGCAGAGGTGGGATTGATTTTCTTGTATCCTCATATAATTGCCTAACACCCTACTTCTTCCTGTAAGGTGGATTCTGCATAAAGAATAATTATTATTGGTTTAATCCACATTAGCACCGATGTCTCATAGTGGATATTAATCAACTCAATTATCTCTCCAGGTCCAGGTATAAAGAGCAATGAACAGGCTGAAAAATGTTTCTGGAGATAAGCTTGTGATTTTGACACTTCAGGAATGGACAGAAAACGTGGGAAATACATAGTGAATATTGAAGACTCTGGAAACCAGCCAGTGAGTATTGGCGGCACCACTGTGGTGTGTTCTGATAGTTCAGAGTCTTGTTTCCAACAATAATACAACTCTAATTTTTTAAATTACATCCTAGTTCTTCCCCAAAAGGAATTCTTAATCAAAATTCTACATGAAAAACAATTTCCAGCTATTCTATTACTACTTGTTAATTAGGAAACATGCATTTTTTCTGTATATCAATATATGAATTATTAAATTTATTTTAATTCTCACTAATCTAAGGTGTTAGCAATTTGGGGGGTAACAATTTATTAACCTGTTCAAATAATTCTCTACAGTTATTGTAACTCAACTGCAAGACGATCAATTTGTGCATTAACAAATTATGTTTTTAAAATGTGATATATAGCTTTTTGTATTAATTGCCTGGACTTTTAGTGTAATATGTAGATTTGCCAGAGCTCAAAAATTTCATATATTTTTGAAAGTTAGAACATAGTCCTTGAAGTGAAGTCTTGGTACAAGAAGCAAATTATCATCTAGCAAGTCCTTTAGTTAAAGACTTGCCTCTAGTTAACTACTTGTGAATTTCTTTTTTAGTAGAGAATTATATTCGAGGGAAATAGTAGAACTCAATTATATACAATATTATTTGACGATTGCTTATGGTTTTAGAAGAAATAAATTAGGACTGTATGTTTTGGGATTGCCTTTTATGAAACTTTGCCTCTGACTAGAGAGCCCTTGATACTGGAGACATGTGGAAATGTGTTGAATGAAATCAGTGTAAGTTTGAATGGACAATTTTACTCTTTGAGGAAAAATATCTTTGTCCCCCTGCACTAACAAGGAAGTTACAAGGCAGGAGAATTGTTCTCTTGATTTTAGATCAGCGCTCTTTTCCCCTAAAGATGTTCTTCATGGCTCTTTGAGCCTTGCAACTATGTTATTAGGTCTTCACAGTGTCAAGGTACTCAGATAAAAAAGGTCCCTTTACTAAGGAATTAATCATCTTGAAGATTTCCCTAGACAGTGATGAAATTTTTGAATAAAGAGCACGCATTTTCTCCACTGAGTATCTCACGTTACATTTGGATATTTGTACATAATGGTAGAGAAATTTTTTTCAATTGAGGTCCATTTTCACCAATGGATCAAAGGAGCAACTGATATCTACATAAGAAAAGAGAAATTTAGAAGTTTGTTTTTCCCTCTTAGAGAACATGAAATGGTGACCTCTTTTAAGTTTCGAGCATAAAATTTAAAACTTTATTCCATGAACACAGCTAATGCATTTTAGGTATGTGTAATGGAGATTATTGACTTCTACCAGGAGCTAACTTATAGCTCCCCAAGTGCTCAAAGTTTTAACTTTACTCTGCTGTCAGTGCACTTACCCCCCAATTTCCTGCTCTTAAATATTTTCAATTCTGATAAACTGGTCTGGCCAATGAATTTTTATTTAATTATAATAGTTCCCCAAATATTCAAATTCATCAGCCACAAACTGAGTATCTGCAGAATAGTGATAGTAATAATATAGAGAAACACAAACTTTTACAAAATATAAATCTTTGTGATTTTCTCAAAGTTGCATATTTAAAAGCAGATAGGAATTTGTTAATGTGCTTGTGTATATCATATCTTCTCTTACTCTGTGCCACTGCATTGCTACTCTCTTTATTTCTTTGGCATGATATTGTACCTTTAGAAAAACAGAACTCGACTAATTTTATGTTCAAGTATATTCCTTCTTGACTCTAGCTAATCATAATAATACCCCATTTTGTTCTTATAGCTACTCAATGGCCAGTGTCTGCACACATACATATCTTGATTGTTTTAATGGAAATTAGAGATTGATTGAACTAGCAACATCAGTAACATTTTAAATAACCATTTAGGATTGGTTAGGTAATCAATATAATTAGAGAGCACATTTAAATAATACTCTTTTGTTATCCTGTGAGAAAAAATTAAATAATTCTGTAATATTTTTCAGCTATTACAAATTTACACAAACAATTTATACTCCCATAAGAATGTAACACAGATTGCTCTCCTTCTTTTTCTTAAAACCGTATCTGGAGTTATTTTTCTCTCAAACTCACTTCAAGAAAAACCTATCCACCAAAACCTTTCTTATTTGAACCCATCCTTTTAATTCATTTATTTAAAAGAATTCAACATGTATTTAAAAGACTTAAAGAATAATATAACAAGCATGCATGTACCAAACACCAAATTTAAGAAATAAGCCATTACAGACAGAGTTGAAGTCTTTTGTTTTTATAGTCTTTGATGTATTTGACACATAGCATTGTAAGTTTAAGCTGAACAGTGTGCTACTTTGATACTATACTGTACATGACCAACTATAGTTACAGTTATCACTAACGTGATATTTACCACATTACATAATTATAGTACAAGCATATTGTTTGTATGCATTATTGTGTGTTTTAGATCACTGCTTGTTGAAGTCTTGTGAAATCTTTTGTTTATATCTTCCCAACACCCTTCCCTTCCTCCTTTGTGCTACCTGCCCCATGAAGACTCAGGTGAATATGCTTGTACCGAGCATTTTCCAGCTTCTAATCCTTATCATATTTATCTGCATATATGTTTCTCAAATTCAAGTCTATTGTGCTTCAACAAAGAAGTGTAAGATCTGGTGAGAGTAAAACAATCACATAGAAACTAGAAAATGCCTATTGAGAGATTCTTCAATGATTTGTCTTTCATGGACTGCCTAGTTCTGTTCAAAAAAGACGATGGTAATGTTAAGGCTACAGGACCCATTCTGGTATGAGGAATTTTAGTAGGTTGTGGATAGATGGGTACTGGTCTTATTAGACTTAGAAATCTTGGGTGCTAGAAACTGAATATTGTAACTGGGTTATTGTTACATTATTATTAAAATAAAAACTTTATTTTAGAAAATAGTTATAGCTTTATAGAAAACTGCAAACATAGTACAGTTTTAAAGCAAATGAATAGAACAGTTTTCTAAACATAGAAAACAGCAAACATAGAGAATTCCCATAAACCTAGGATCCGATTTCCTCTATTTTTCTTCCAGCTTTATTCAGATATAATTGACATACAGCACCACATAAGTTTAAGTTGTATGGCATAATGATTTGACCTACATGCGTGATTAAATGATTATTACAATTTGCTTAGTGATTATCCATCATCTCATATAGAAGACAATTATATATTTTTGTGATGAGATCTCTTAGGATTTGCTTTTTAACTTTCATATGTAACATAGAGCAGAGTTAATTATATTAATCATATTGTACATTGCATCCCTAGTACTTATTTATCTTACAACTAGAAGTTTATTCCTTTTTACCACCTTCATCCAATTCTCCCTTCTCTCCATGGACCCCACCTCTGATAACCATAAATCTGACCTCTTTTTATTATGAGTTTTTCTGTTTGTGTTTGAAGTATAATTGACCTACATTACTATATTATTTCCTATTATACAGCATAGTGATTTGGTATTTCTATACATTTCAAAATGACCACCCCTTACGATGTTACTGTATATACTATGTATTTAATGACTAGATTCCCTACACTGAACTTTTCATACCTGTGACTCACTGATTTTGCACCTGGAAGTTTGTACCTCTTCATCCCCCTCACCTGTTTCCTTCAACAGTGTCTCCTATTATTAATATCTTACATGAATATGATACACTGGTTACAATTAATGAACCAATGTTGATACACTGTTATTTTTTAGAGTCCATATTTTATTCAGACTTTTTAGCTTTTATTTACTACCCCCTTTCTGTTCTTCTGCATCATTTATTTGTTTAATCGTTTATATCAGTCTGGACTCTCAGATGTTTAGTTTCTACTTTGGGGTATAATCCAGTACTACTTTAAGTTTTTTGGCTGCAAATAGCTTTGGCCATTGAGAGCTCTTTCAGTTGATTCCTGTGTTACTTTGACATACTGACATACACCTGTCATCATCATCATTATTATTTTTTGGTGAAGCATGGGAGGATTTCCTTAATCTCTGGTATTAAAAGATGCTCCAGGCTCATCTTGTAAATTTCCACCCCAGCCCTATCATTCGCCATTTCTCCAGAGATTCCTCATGTCTTTTACTAAGTAAGAGTATGGTATTGAAACCAAGATCTGGGTGCTTGTTCCTGCAAGTGTGTTGTTGCTTCTAGGTCCCCTCAGCTGACAAAGGAAGGAAATGTATGCGTATATAGTAACCTGTGTATACACACATATCTATAAATACTTCTCTATGTAATCATCATATTTGTATTTTACGAACATGAGTTTATACTGATAGCTCCAACTTTTTTGATTTTTATATACTTATCTTGTATTTACTGACCTCATTAATTCATTTATTATAATATTCTGTCTGTAGATTCTTTTGGATTTTCTATAAATGCAATCATATCATTATTATTTTTTCAAATTGTATAACTTTATTTTTGTTTTGCCAACAATGCACTGGCTAAGACCTCCAATGTAACAGTGAGTGGAAGTGGTGAAAGTGAATATCTTGTGTTAGTCCCAAACTCAGGGGGAGAGCCTTAAATATTTCACAACTAATTATGATGTGAACTTGGGTTTTATGGAGCTACCCTTTGTTAATTATGGAAAAATCTCTTCTATTACTAGTTTGCTCAGATATTTTGTAGTTAATGTCAATGATTATATAAAATAATTGAATGCAATCTTGTTTTGAGAGGTATAATATATCTATTTATTCCTCAGTCAGCTTTCAAATAATCTTCTTTGACCAAATATGTCATAATATGTCACAACCTAACAACGTATTACTTTAGACATAAGATACAGTAGCATCTTATTTCTCCCCATTCTTTTCCGTATACAGCCATTACCGAACCTTACAAACTATGAAGCTCACAGTTCAGCATGTGGGCTTACAACATCAATTGATGTAACTGGTGATGCTGGTCCCAATTTAACTGATGTCTGCACCAACACAGGGACCCTTGGATATTCAGAATTTCCAAACAGAGAATCTCAATATTGTCAGGTAATGTTTGGGGTGACACTGTTTCTCTGGGTTATGATATAATCCACATAGAAGTGCTCTTGATTTAATATTAGAGAAAAAATTCAATTAACTTTGTTATTTTGCAAATCTACAACATCCTCTGAACATGTCTTCACTGAGAAGAAATGAAATAGAGATAGATTTATGGGGCTCTTAATTTAAAGAGCTAATGATCTTAATGGAAAGAAAAAACATATATAGAGTTGAGGGAAAATATATGGGGCTTCCCTGGTGACTCTGACAGTAACGAATCTGCCTGCAGTGCAGGAGACTCAGTTTGATCCCTGGGTGGGGAAGACCCCCTGGAGCAGGAAATGACTACCCACCGCAGTATTCTTGCCTGGAGAATCTCATGGACAGAGGAGCCTGGTAGGCTGTATAGTCCATGGGGTCACAAAGAACTGGACACTACTGAGTGGCTAACACTTTCACTTCACTTTTAGGGAAAATATGTGTCCAAAAAAAGCAAAGTTTTGGGTTCCTCTGTTTGGAGGACTGACTAGGTGATGACAGCAGTGCACTGACAGGGAATGATGTCGCAACCTTGCTCCACAGAAAGTGAAGTCATGTGCTAAGGCCCTGGGGCCCTAGTCTGTGGGTGATCTGCCTTACTCTCCTTCCCTTCCTGCTTCTGGGCCTAACTGTGGTCCTCTTGTCAGCCTCCTGTCTCTGACCTCATGTGTTATCAACTTTGACTTAGAAGCTATTTAGTACCACCTTGGTTTGGTGCCCAGAGGCAGATTTCCTGTATTCTTCACACTGTCTCTCATGGTTCTATTTTCTTCACCTAAAATCTGATGCCTGAGTCTTCCTTGATTCTATCCCTTACTCCAGGTGAAAACTTGATTTTTGACTGATTGAAAATGATGCCTGGCAGTTTGGCTCAATTCTTCTGACTCTGGATCATACCACTCCTTTAATTAACCCTGCTTTAGAAACAGTTTAGAAAGACTTTGACAAAATAAGAGGATAAACTCTCGATGACAAGAGACATTGTGGAAGAAGGTTTTTGATGGGAATTATTTAGAGAATGGGCTTCCCTGATGGCTCAAGGGTAAAGAATCAGACTGCAATGCAGGCGATACAGGAGATGGGGGTTCAATCCCTGGGTTGGAAGATTCCCTGGAGGAAATGGCAACTCACTCCAGTATTCTTGCCTGGGAAGTCCCATGGACAGAGGAGCCTAGTGAGCTACAGTCCATGGGGCTGCAAAGAGGTGGATACAACTGAATGACTAAACACTCATTTAGAGAATATATGTCTGATGACCTCAAACAAAGCAGTCCAATCAGAGAGCTGAAAGTTATTTTAGAAGCCTTTTCTTAACCACAGATGGAAAAACACTGTAGTCTAGGCGGTTGAGATTGTTTGTAAGAATTCACCCAGCTAGACAGTAGCAGTAATAGCACTTGAACATAGGTCTGAGATGAGTTTCGATTAATCTTGCTCCTCTTTTTAAAAATTCGAGCAAAAATTTAGGATAATTTTGCCTCTGAAATATAAATATTGTCCTTCCTCTCTTTCCCCTTTGATTTCCTTCTAAGGCCTAGATGACATGGGGCAGGAGGTTCTTTTAGTCACTGGACTCTCTTAGTTGGTGCCCCAGATTTCCTTAGCCTTGGTACCCAGGGCCCTTGAGCTGTCTCTGGCTGCCTAGTGGGTGTCACTTTCAACATTCAAATTGTGGTTTATCGCTTGAGACAGTGTCCCATATTTTGGGACACAGAAGGGCTACCCTACATGTGCCAAAGACTTATGCACTCTGTTTCCTTTATAATCATTTTCAGTCAAAAGGAAATGGGTCAGAATGAGTTTATCAGTGAAATAAGAAGTATTTAAGTACTTAAGAAAGTGTTAGGAAAATGTTACTCATACTGTTTTTTATTTACTATTTACAACAACCCTATTAAAAGGGATTGAGGCTTTACATGTAAAGGGAAATTTCCAAATACCATCTATCCAGTAAAAGATTTATTAATATAATTTACAACTAATTCTGTTAGAGTCCAATGGCTATGCCCTTAATTACTATAATACACTGCCTTCTGCAAAAATCTTATTTGGAGGATGTTTCTTATTTTAATTTTCTCAATAACATTTGGAGGTAGATATTGTTATCCCCACTTTTGATATAAGGCAAGTTGAAAATTAGGCAAGTTAGGAAATTTGCTCAGAATATTAATGGCATGGAATTCAAATTCAAGACCTCCTTATCTCAAGGCTTACATGTTTTATACGACACATTTTTTCTCTACAATAACAAAGAGAGATTTATTACAAAGTATTTTACAGACATTGGGATTAATAACATAGATTAACATAGATTTTTATGGATGAAAGAATGTCAAAGAGGTAAGCATCTTACCCAATGAAAATAGCTGATGTCAGCACAAGCTGGATTTCAAGAAATGCTTTCAACTCTGAATTTCATGTTGCTATTACTAACCTGTATGAAGTTAGCTAGAATATTTGAAAAGCAATTAATTAATGCCTTTAAAATGGAAGGCTGCAAAGCAGACCTGTTTCTGACAGCTGATTGGCCAAAGATGGGAGAAATTTTTATCAGGTGCTCTTTTGGGTCCCTCAGATTACTGAGCATTCAGCTACACAACTGTAGATACTTCTCTTGCTAGAGGGAGGAATAAAGTGTTTCTGAGATGACATTCATTATTTCTTTTAAAGTATAGATGATGAAAAGAAAGCAGAGAGATCAATGGATATTCCTTTATTCCTATTACAAAGACCAAGCCTTTCCTAAGTGAAACCTTAAGCTTGAGCCAATATTTATAATATTACAGGCTATGAAGTTATTTTTTTTGTTTATATATTCTTCCACTGAAGTAATCTTTATATGAAAAGATTATCAATGGCATAAATTTATTGTGCAACGTTTGGTTTCAACTTCAGTAATGTTATTTAAATTCTTTCCAGATGACAAGAAATTTCTTCAGTGACTGGTCTCTGTGGAAAATATTCCTGGCTTCTCTCTTAGCTTCTGTGATAACAACAGCAATTGGAGTATTGATAGTGAGTCTGGTATATAATGGGAAAAATAATAATCCCCAAATTATTATACAACTACCTCAAAACCAGGGGACAGTATCAACGACAACTAACTCAACCTCATCTACTAGCTCTGAAACTACTGTTGAAACTAGTACAGTAGATTCTGCCACAATATCCACTTCGACTATCGTGACAACAACCACTGTTCCCACATCAACAGAAACTACCAGTGTGGCAACCACTGATTCAACAGAAAGCACAACAGCGACGGCCACCACTTCCTCTGAACCAATCACAACAGTGACTGCTAGTATTACCACTGAGGCTACAACCATAACCACCACTGCATCTCCCACATCTACCGAAACAACGACCCTAACAGTTATTACTACAACAGCTGAGCCAACTACCACAACTGGTGCCACCACAACCGCTGAGACTACAACCACAACAACCTCCACTGCTTCCCCCACAACTACTGAAGCTACAACAAGCACAGTTGCCACCACTTCAGCTGAACCAACTACCACAACCACCACCACCACAACTACTGAGGCAACAACCACCACCACCACCACTGTTGCCCCCACATCTACTGATACTACAACCACCACAGTTGCCACCACTTCAGCTGAACCAACTAGCACAACCACCACCACCACGACTACTGAGGCAACAACCACTGCCATGACTACTGAGGCTACAACCACAAGCACCACCACTGCTGCTCCCACATCTACTGATACTACAACCACCACAGTCTCCACCACTTCAGCTGAACCAACTACCACAACAACTGCCACCACTATCACTGAGGCTACAACAACCACCACCACTGCTTCTCCCACATCTACTGAAGCTACAACAAGCACAGTTGCCACCACTTCAGCTGAACCAACTACCACAACTGCCACCATTACCACTGAAGCTACAACAACCACCACCACCACTGCTGCCCCCACAACTACTGAAAGTATCACCACCACCATTGCTACCACTTCAGCTGAACCAACTACCACAACTGGCACCACTACCACTGAGGCTACAACCACAACCACCGCCACTGCTGCTCCCACATCTACTGAAGCTACAACAAGCACAGTTGCCACGGCTTCAGCTGAACCAACTACCACAACAACTGCCACCACTACCACTGAGACTACAACCACCACCACCACCACTGCCGCTCCCACAACTACTGAAAGTACCACCACCACAGTTGCCACCACTACAGCCGAACCAACTACTACAACTGACACCACTACTACCGAGGATACAACCACAAGCACCACCACTGCCGCTCCCACATCTACTGAAACTATAACCACCGCAGTGGCCACCACTTCAGCTGAACCAACTACCACAACAACTGGCACCACTACCACTGAGGCTACAACAACAACCACCACCACTGCTGCTCCCACATCTACTGAAGCTACAACAAGCACAGTTGCCACCACTTCAGCTGAACCAACTACTGCAATTGCCACCACTACCACCGAGGCTACAACCACAACCACCACTGCTGCTACCACATCTACTGAAACTACAACCACCACAGCTGCCACCACTTCAGCTGAACCAACTACTGCAATTGCCACCACCACCACTGAAGCTACAACCGCAACCACCACTGTTGCCCCCACATCTACTGAAAGTACCACCACCACAGTTGCCACCACTTCATCTGAACCAACTACCACAACTGACAACACTACTACCAAGGATACAACCACCACCACCACCACTGCCGCTCCCACAACTACTGAAAGTACCACCACCACAGTTGCCACCACTACAGCCGAACCAACTACTACAACTGCCACCACTACTACCGAGGATACAACCACAAGCACCACCACTGCTGCTCCCATATCTATTGAAACTACAACCTCTGCAGTGGCCACCACTTCAGCTGAACCAACTACCACAACTGACACCACTAACACCGAGGCTACAACCACAACCACCATCACTGCTGTTCCCACATCTACTGAAACTACAACCACCACAGTTGCCACCACTTCAGCTGAACCAACTACTGCAATTGCCACCACCACCACTGCCACTCCCACAACTACTGAAAGTAGCACCACCACAGTTGCCACCACTACAGCCGAACCAACTACTACAATTGACACCACTACTACCGAGGATACAACCACAAGCACCACCACTGCTGCTCCCACATCTACTGATAGTACCACCACCACAGTTGCCACCACTTCAGCTGAACCAACTACTGTGACTGACACCACTACCACTGAGGCTACAACCACAACCGCCACTCCTGTTGCTCCCACATCTACTGAAACTACAACCACCACAGTTGCCACCACTTCAGCTGAACCAACTACCGCAACTGCCACCACTACAACTGAGGCTACAACCACAAGCACCATCACTGCTGCTCCCATATCTATTGAAACTACAACCTCTGCAGTGGCCACCACTTCAGCTGAGCCAACTACCATAACTGACACCACTACCACCGAGGCTACAACCACAACCACCATCACTGCTGTTCCCACATCTACTGAAACTACAACCACCACAGTTGCCACCACTTCAGCTGAACCAACTACCACAACTGACACCACTACCACCAAGGCTACAACCACAACCACCACTGCTGCTCCCACATCTACTGAAACTACAACCACCACAGTTGCCACCACTTCAGCTGAACCAACTACTGCAATTGCCACCACCACCACTGAGGCTACAACCACAACCACCACTGCTGCTCCCACATCTACTGAAACTACAACCACCACAGTTGCCACCACTACAGCCGAACCAACTACTACAATTGACACCACTACTACCGAGGATACAACCACAAGCACCACCACTGCTGCTCCCACATCTATTGAAACTACAACCTCTGCAGTGGCCACCACTTCAGCTGAACCAACTACCACAACTGACACCACTACCACTGAGGCTACAACCACAACCACCACTGTTGCCCCCACATCTACTGAAACTACAACCACCACAGTTGCCACCACTTCAGCTGGACCAACTACCACAACTGATACTACTACCACTGAGGCCACAACCACAACCACCACTGTTGCTCCCACATCTACTGAAAGTACCACCACCACAGTTGCCACCACTACAGCCGAACCAACTACTACAACTGACACCACTACTACCGAGGATACAACCACAAGCATCACCACTGCTGCTCCCACATCTACTGAAAGTACCACCACCACAGTTGCCACCACTTCAGCTGAACCAACTACCACAACTGACACCATTACCACCGAGGCTACGACCACAACCGCCACTACTGTTGCTCCCACATCTACTGAAACTACAACCACCACAGTTGCCACCACTTCAGCTGAACCAACTACCGCAACTGCCACCACTACCACTGAGGCTACAACAACAGCCACCACTGTTACCCCCACATCTACTGAACTACAACCACCCCTGTTGCCAGCACTTCAGCTGAACCAACTACTGCAACTGCCACCACTACAACTGAGGCCACAACCATAACCACCGCTGAATCTCCCTCATCTACCGAAACAACGACCGTAACAGTTATTACTACAACAGCTGAACCAACTACAACTGGTGCCACCACAACCACTGAGACTATAACCACAACAACCTCCACTGCTTATCCCACATCTACTGAAGCTACAACAAGCACAACTGCCACCACTTCATCTGAACCAGCTACCACAACCACCACTACCACTGAGGCCACAACCACAAGCACCACCACTGCTGATCCCACATCTACTGAAAGTACCACCACCACAGTTGCCACCACTTCAGATGAACCAACTATTACAACTGACAGCACTACCACTGAGGCCACAACCACAAGCACCACCACTGCTGCTCCCACAGCCTCAGAAACTATAACCACCGCAGTTGCCACCACTACTGCTTAACCAGCTACCACAACTGACACCACTGCCACAACAACCACCACTGCTGCTCCCACATCTACTGAAACCATAACCACCACTTCAGCTGAACCAAGTACCCCAAACAACTGACTCCACGACCACTGAGGCTACAAGCACCCCAATCACCACTGCTGCTCCCACTTCTACTGAAACTTCAGTCACCACAGTTGCCACTGCTTCAGCTGCACCAGCTCCCAAAACAACTGCCACCACTACCACCGAGGCTACAACCTCTATAGCCATCACTGCTTCCCCCATGTTTACTGAACCCCCAACCACCACTGTTGCCACCACTTCAGTTGAAACAACTTCTGCAACAGTGTCCAGCACCAACAATGAGTTTCAACCACAACAGACACCACTAGGACCTCCACTCAGTCCACCGCCATGGTACCATCTGCCATTTAAACTTACTGTTCTACCACAGCACCTACCAGTACTACCACTAGGCTACAACCACAACCACCACCAACCAGTACCCTTCTACAAGTTCTGCTGAAAACACAGCCACAGCATCAACCACCTCCTCTTTTGAACCCACCAGGAAAACTCTTAGCACCATCTTTAACCTTACCCTGTCACCATCTCTCCAAGCATTTCCCTTACTGAGGGCATTACCACAACTGCAATTAGTATTTTAATTGCACTCAGTGTCCATGAGTACCTGATTCATATTAACTGGATCTGTGACCAGTTAAGATCCAGAGTTCTGGATCTCTTTCTGAATCTTCTCTTATTATAATACTTTACCAGTTCAGCCCTTTCTGTTCACAGTAGTACACCCTCCTACTCAGCTGAAGCTACAATGGCACAAATCATTCAAAAATTTCAACTCAAGTCTGAACTATTTTCATTTGAAATGAACCTACAGTATCAGCTTACCAGAATCTCTAGACAGTATTCTTTGCTATTCCATGATTTTACACTACCACAATTGCTACCTCTGTCTCAGCAAGTGAATCTAGTCTGCTTTCTGACATAATGTAGACATTATATTCAATTCTCTTTGCCACCTCCTCAATTAAAATAAAGTCAACACAGATGTTACCAACTCAGCTGACTTTCTAATCACAGCACCATAATGACCTCAGCTGAAATAATAATCTCCATAACCTTGTAATATACACAATATTTGTTAATAGAAAATGCAACCACAGTTAAGTGATTTACTATCACAGTAGAGTTAGCAATTTCACTACCCCTTCAAATGAATTCATAGCCACAATAACATTGCACCAACAATATATGCTGGCTATAATGTCTACTGAACTTTTGCTGTAGGGACCACCACATCAATTAACCCTACAGTCATACTATCATTTCTTCATACAGTCTTCATACAGTCACTTCATCATTTCTACAACATCGCCATTTATAGTGTATATATTACTACAACATATGATTCTCACTAAACCGTTTATTACCCTATTGGCTGAATCTGTAAGCACTGTAACTTCTACTGATATTGCACTCAAAGCTATCCGTTACTTATTCATCTGAACCAATGCTGCCTCTATTTATAGTAAATCTACTAATTCACAACATCACATTCACTTGACATAAATGGAAAATTCATAATGACCCCTTCCATTGGAACTCTAATTAGGATGCTTGGAAATGAAATCCTAATGTCTACTGTCATTGTTCTCATACCAGAAACTATAGTATTAGTACCATAGATGATTCTAATGTCAATAACTGCAGGCATATAACTACAGTGTCCAAAACAACCACTTCTAAAACAAGATTACTTGATGACCAATTCAACTGTTATTAAAATGATAGTGAATTTTATCCTGAAAACATTTAGATTTAACAATGCTATATATTAGACCTGACCATTTAATGTGGATAGCCTCTACTTTGTGAGGTTTTAGATAACACAATTTTCATACAAAGTATATCCAATCCATTTATTTCTGTTGGTAAACTGTTATGATTAAATAAAAATTTGCCAAATGTGAATACGGTCTTTTATTATTCCAAAGTTTTAGTCTTTAATATACAAATTCCATATATAATAGGGAAAACACAGTCTATATTGTAAGGGTGAAATAAATATACATTTACACATTACAACATTTTTTTAGATTGTGCCAACACTGTTTTCATTTCATTTTATCTTTAAATCATAAGTAATATTTTAAATGTGTCATCACTATTTTTATTTAATAAATTTTTTTCTACTACTTTTTTGCAGTAATCTAATAAAGGCATTCAATTAAATACTTAGAATAAATATTTACTTATGCTTGATATCTGCTGAAATGCCAGAAATAGTTTAGAAAAAGAAAATAGAATGTCAGTATTAATAAACTTGTAAATTTGGATCCTTTACTTAGAATTCCTGGCAACTGATAGGTTTAAACCAATGTTGACGGTATATACACTCTACAGCAGTCCTACTAAATCAGAAGCCTCAAGGGTAGCCCAGAAATCTATATTTTTCAAGACATAAGCATACAGGACTGATAACCACTAGTTGAAGCAGTGAATTCAGAAGGGAATCTTTGTGTCTTAGATGTTAGTGAGATTGATATAAATCAGTGAATATTCTTTAAAGCATTAACAAAAGTCAGTTTCATTACTTGGTGTTAGTTTTACCTATAAACAAAGGATACTGTATGGTGTGTAGACACATGAGCACATGGTTAGGAGTGGGTATGAAAATGCTTTCCTTATCCAAAAGAAAAAATGTGATTTCAAGTAATTTAAAACAAATATTTTAATAGCCACTACGCTAATTAGAATAGTTCCATACTTCCCTGGTGGCTCAGAGGGTAAAGCGTCTGCCTGCAATGCAGGAGACCTGGGTTCAATCCCTGAGTCAGGAAGATCCCCTGGAGAAGGAAATGGCACCCCACTCCAGTACTCTTGCATGGAATATCCCATGGACAGAGAAGCCTGGTCGACCACAGTCCATGGGGCCGCAAAGAGTCAGACACGACTGAGCGACTTCACTTTCACTTTCATGCTAATTAGAAATGTTTAAACTATCCTTTCAAGTCAGTCTTACAGAGGTACTTCCCTCTATATTGCTAACCTGGTTACTATAACTGAATGCAATCAATGTAATAAAAGTTTATTAGAACCCTTTATTATCTTCCTTCATTGTTTTTTCACTGAGTGATACTGTGTATTATTTGTTAAACGTATCACTGGCTGAACTCCTCTTTTTTTCTTTTTAATTACTCATTTGCTCTTGGCAGCGCTAGGTCTTCATTGTTGCACTCCTGCCTTCTCTAGTTGCAGCAGGTGGGAGCCACTCTCTAGTTGCGGTGTGTGAGCTTCCCACTGTCGTGGCGTCAGTCGCTGCGGCACATAGTCTTAGCAGTTGTGCTGCACGTGGAATGTGGAATCTCAGGGATTGAACCCATGTTCCCTGTACTGGAAGGCAGATTGTTCACCACTGGACCCACCAGAGAAATCCATTTTTTTTCTTAAAGAAGACATAACTTTTACCGTTTTTCAGCTCTACATCTTTTAATCAAGATGAGAAATGTTCTGCAGTAGATCCATTGTGTAAATAAATATGTTTGTAAAGGATGGAAGGACTTTCTCAGTTTTCACATTGTAGGTTCAGTTGAATTCAGTTCAGTCGTTCAGTTGTGTCCGACTCTTTGCAACCCCATGGACTGCAGCAGGCCAGGCTCCTCTGTCCATCACCAACTCTTAGAGCTTGCTCAAACTTATGTCCACTGAGTTGGTGATGCTATCCAACCATCTCATCCTCTGTTGTCCCCTTCTCCTCCTGCTTTCAATCTTTCCCAGCATCAGGGTCTTTTCCAGTGAGTCAGTTCTTCACATCAGGTAGCCAAAGTGTTGGAGTTTCAGCTTCAGCATCAGTTCTTCCAATGAGTATTCAGGACTGATTTCCTTTAGGATTGACTGGTTGGATCTCCTTGCAGTCCAAGGGACTCTCAAGAGTCTTCTCCAATACCACAGTTCAAAAAGCATCAGGTTTTTGGTGCTCAGCTTTCTTTATTGTCCAACTCTCACATCCATACATGACTACTGGAAAAACCATAGCTTTGACTAGATGGACCTTTGTTGACAGAGTAATGGCTCTGCTTTTTAACTTGCTGTCTAGGTTGGTCATAGCTTTTCTAACAAGGATCAAGTGTCTTTTAATTTCATGGCTGCAGTCACCATCTGCAGTGATTTTGGAGCCCAGGAAAATAATGTCTGTCACTGTTTCCATTGTTTCTCCATCTATCTGCCATGAAGTGTTGGGACTGGATGCCATGATCTTCGTTTTTTACATGGTGAGTTTTAAGCCAACTTTTTCACTCTCCTCTTTCACTTTCATCAAGAGGCTCTTTAGTTCTTCGCTTTCTGCCATAAGGATGGTGTCATCTGCATGTCTGAGGTTATTGATATTTCTCCCAGCACTCTTGATTCCAGCTTGTGCTTCATCCAGCCCTGCATTTTGCATGACGTACTCTGCATATAAGTTAAATAAGCAGGGTGACAATATACAACCTTGATGTACTCCTTTCCCAATTTGGGTACTCAGTGGATGCGTGATTTCATCACATCACTAGTATGTTAGGTCAGCTTGCTGAAGGCAGGGACTGATCTCTGTGTTTAAACAGTGTGGGTACCTGACAACTAGAAGGAAATAAATATTTGCTCAATAAATGAAAATAGTAATAATTTAAGAATTTATTATTAAATGAAGATTTTTAGAATTGGAACTATGCTATTAAATCATCTTTTAGTATACTTTTTTAATGTTAAGCTATTCTAATTAGTATTATTTTTCTGAAATGTTAACCTTATAAAATGTTAGAAAATACTTGGTTGAAGTACAACACATATGTGCAGAAAATACCTGTATCATAATGTACAGCTCAATGAGTTATCACCTGATGAGTGAACACTCGTCCCCAGATCAAGAAACAGAACCTTACCAGCTCTTCAGAAACCTGCCACATGCCTGCACCCAAACACTATCTCCTTTTTTCCTGCCCCTAAAATAAACACTACTCTGATTTCTAACACCATGGATTGCCCTATCTGATTGGGAAAATAGCAAGAATGGAATTGGTACAACATATACCCTTTTGTGTCTGACTTCTTTGGCTCAGCTTTTTATTTGTGACATTCAGACGCGTTTTAAAATGATTTGTCTCTGAGGATGGGTGATAGAATACACAAGGGTATTCCATATAAAATTCTTTATATCTCCTGTATATTTGAAATATTTGCTAATTTCCCCCAAAGCAGTGTGGCTAGGGCATAGCGAGTGTTGTGTTCATGAATTCACAGTGAAGTCAGAAGGGGCCAAATTACTTAAGATCTTATAGATTATGGTAAGTTTTAGTGACTTCCTTTCCCAAGAGGAAATGCCATTGGGTTTTGAGAAGGAAAATGACATATCTGATTTAATTTTAGGTGGAACTATGTAAATGCTTTGTGGGAGAATGGACTGGAGAATTGAAAAAAGTAGAAAAAAAATTAGGAGGTCTTTGCCATGGATTTGGTAAGAGAAGATAGTGGGTTGAGTGAAAGCACCCAGGACAGAGCATGACGCGCGGTAGTGATGGATACGCGCGGTAGTGATGGATACTCTATCACTTTCTGACGATGTCTGAGATGCAGTCATTCCTCTTTCCCTGAGACCAGACCCACCCCAAATGTATTTCACTCAAGTCCAATGAGCATGTCATTTTCTTAAAGTCTCGTCTCTTCTAAATTTCAGTTTCCAAGCCCACGGCATCTTCTCTCTCACTCTCTTACGACATTTCTGTGTGGTTCTGGGCCAGTCTCTCTCACGTACTTTGGCCACAGAAGCTCCTCTTGCCTTTGTCTTCCCTGCTGTCCCCTGCTGCAGTGCCCTCCTTCTTCCCCCCTCCCGTCCCACATGCACCCCAGCTGTTGAGCTCTAGTTCAGAGCTTACCTGCTCCAAGCTATGACCACTTTCTTCACTCAAAAGTGATTTTCTTTGCTTTCCATATACTTTGGAAAACATCACTCCAAATATGTTGACTTTCAGCCCCTTGCTCTCATCCTTCCTGAACCTCTCTCTCATCCTCACAGCTGAGTCCACCAAACCCTCCAACCTGTGCCCTCTGTTTACCCCTGTTTCTACCCAAGTTCCAGGACTGACCATATCAGAGAAAAAAATTATTAAAGTGCTCCAGTGTCAGGCAGACAGGCATGCTTCCTATGCTCATCTTCTGACGCTTTCAACCCAGACGAGGTGAACAAGTATCGGATCCCTAGCTCTGAACGCTGTGACAACAGGGTCCTGCAGTGACCACTTGTTGCAGCCTTGAGCAGGGGTTGGATGCTTGCTTATTAGCCCTCATCTGTAAGCTGGTACTTAGTCTCTGATAAGTTGAAGGTCCCTCTGAGTTGCTGGTTAGCATCTAGTTGGTTCCTTCTTTTTCAGGAGGGCTTGCAGTTTTACTTTGTTCTGTTAAGGCCCTGTACCTGATGACTGGGTCTTTCCCAGGAACTTCAGCTCTAGGGGTTTGGGCTCTGTTGACTCCTGGCAGGCCGTAACAAAGACTGCAAAACTGCAGAGCTCTTAACAGATTTCTGTACTCGAAGAACCTGTTGGAAGGTTAAACTTCTCCAGTGTGGACACTTGAGTTCTAATCATGCATCTGCCTAAATCCTGGTTGGGGATTTTAGAGTTTGCGTGCATAGAAGCCTGGCAGCCTTGACTGGATTTGCTAGGCCCTTTCTATTGTTTAGAAATAGACCCTTGCCTCTACTGCCCCTGCAGGAGTCTGTCTCTGTCTCACCCTCAGCGCCACCTTGCTGACATCTAGGCCTTCCTGATGCCTCCTGAGATAAGTCACTTGCATCTTTATTCTTTTCACTATTTTTTTTTATCTCTTTGATTCACTTCTAAATATTTTTCACTCCATTCCCTCTACCTCACTGCTATTAATATTAATCTTTTTTCCTGATAGCTTTATTGAGATGTAATTCACATTATAAGATTTACTCATTTAAATGAACAATTTACCTCTCCCCATTATTCTTAACATAAGTGTGCAATAATTGCAGAATGGCCTCAATTAAATGGTTGTTGCATATATGTCTAGAGCAACCTCAGATTCACACACTAAACTTAGCTTGGGACTTATTTTACATGTCTTTAAGATTTAATGGTTCATCAAGGACATGGGGATAAAACTTAATTTTTTAGAGTTGTGAGAGGAGTCAGAGGAGTGCACCCACTTGTAAAGCCACATTTCTTCATACCAAGTGTCAGTAATCGTCCCAGAAAGGACTTAGGCAGGTGTTAAGCCTCATTTAGGAGGCTGCAGTAACATATTGCAACAACAGATGGTGCTATGGTGCTACTTTCTTTTTCTTTCTCTCCCATTACTGCCTCCCTTCCTTTTTTCCACCTATTAAAAATACTAGTGGGACTTAGGTATAACTCAAGTGAGTAACTTTTGTCTTTTAAGAAGTAGATTTTTAAAAAAATCTTGACTAATGAGAGACATGATTGTAGTGCAAAAATAAGACCTGCTGCTTGAGAGTAGAATTTTATTTATTTCATGTATCTTTCTAGAAAACAGAACCTAGGTCAATGGGTTGAAGCTACTGAGATGAAGTTTTGACTCAACATAGGGAAGAATGATCTAGCAAAAGAGTCAACCCAGAAAGGAATACTGAACCCCAGAAAACAGATGCGCTCCCAGTCCATGGCACAGAGAAGCTGGAGTAAGAATTCCCTTCATTTGCTGGCATCTGGCCTGAATATCTAGAATCCTCTTAACTCAAACATTAATTACATACATTTATAAAGTAGAGCTTTTCCCACAAAACCCACAACTACTGTTTAAACAAACTTTCACATTTATAATTGAAGGTAAAATATTACATGCATTGTGAACTGCAATAAGGTTGGAGGTAAATTCTGACAGATCAAGTTCTTGCTTATTTTATTAATTGCCATATAAATCCCCACTGCCCAGAGGAATATCTGATATGTAGTGCGTTCTCAATAATTCAATTTATTTGATGACTGAGTAAAAAATTTCAATATTCTATCAGTAAAAATACATTTGACATTTCAAGTAGACTTAGAATGGAATCTAGCATAATGTGAAATTAGAAAAAAAAATCACTGATACAGATCAAGCAGTTGTTTGTTTCTATTTGAGTAGTACTCATTATTGTTGGTCCAAGATGTTACCTAAAAAATATTTCATTATTTTAAATTTGTTGAAATAACATTCTATCATAGATTTTGGGAACTGAATTGAGTAAAAAATAAATCCACCCATTTATGAAAATCACATAAGAAAATATGAAATTTTCCTTTTTTTAACTTCTACATTTAGTGACTTTATGCAAAGCACTCATTGAATAAATGCCAGTTCTGAAAGGGCTTTTGAAAATTTCTTTGCCTGTTTGTGTGCTTTATAATGATTTTTCATGCATTTAAATTAATTGAATAATACGAATGATCACTAACCACTATATTTTTAAACCTTTTGTCTGGCTTGCTAGTTTCCAGGTTAAACAATAAAAATGATGAACTAAAATAATACCTTTAGCTAAAAATTGCCTCAAATCAGAGACCAGGAGTGATCCTACTGGTCTCACTAATCAGTGGACTGAACATAATCTAATTGTAAGACTACGGCGTAATTTAATCCAAAGGGTTTTTTGTGTGTGGGTAAAAATATAAAATAATTTGACAGAGCATTAATCGGTGGATTTGAAGGAGACCGATTTAGGTTGCTTCCCTGTCCTGACTGTTGTTAATAATGTTTCAGCGAACACTGGGGTGCATGTGTCTTTCTGAATTTCAGTTTTCTCTGGATATGTGCCCAGTATTGCTGGACTGCTGAGTCATATGGTAGTTCTATTTTTAGATTTTTAAGGAAACCCCATACTGTTCTCCTTAGTGGCTGTATCAGTTTACATTCCCACCAATAGTGCAAGAGGGTTAGCAAAAATCCAACTAGAACTTAACCTAAAAATGGTGAATACATTTGAAAGAAGACTTTTGAAAGGGTTAAACTGTGTGCGTGTGTATATTCACACACATGCACACACACATTTTTTTCCCTAAATATTTCAGGGAATTCCATCACTTTTTTTTTTTTTAACAACATTGTCTAAGTTAGTGCTTCTCAGACTTTGGTAGGCATTAAAGTCATCTCAGAGTACAGTCCCCCCTTTAGATTTAGTCACTCAGGTGTGAGGCCTGGGAGTAAGCATTCCCAAGAAGTCTTCCCATTCCTTTGCAACTCTGGAACTTGGTTTGTTTTTTTCTTTTTGTTCTCAAAAGGAGAGATACAGACTTTCCAGTGGACTGTCTGCATTTCTTCATCCTGAGCTGGGATTTCTTCATCCTGAGCTGGGATTTCTTCATCCTGAGCTGGGACGTATGAGTGGCTACTAGCCTGAAAGATAGTAGGAGGTTCTGACTAGGATGATTAAACTGGTTTTGTCAGTTCTCCTCTTGGGGATTAATTTTTTTTTCAATTGACAATTGGTAGGGTTAGAACAGATGGCCTAATGTTAGTCAGATTTATTAAATTAGATGAATCTCTAGCTAGTCAATCAGTACGAGTGATATATTTGTCATCAGTTCAGTTCAGTCACTCAGTTGTATTCGACTGTTTGCGACCCCATGGACTGCAGCACGCCAGGATTCCCTGTCCATCACCAACCCCCAGAGCCTACTCAAACTCATGTCCATCGCGTCAGTGATGCCATCCAACCATCTCATCCTCTGTCATCCCCTTCTCCTTCCACTTTCAATCTTTCCCAGCATCAGGGTCTTTTCAAATGAGCCAGTTCTTTGCATCAGGTGGCCAAAGTATTGGAGTTTCAGCTTCAGCATCAGTCCTTCCAATGAATATTCAGGACTGATTTCCTTTAGGATGGACTGGTTCGATCTCCTTGCAGTCCAAGGGGTTCTCAAGAGTCTTCACCAACACCACAGTTCAAAAGCATCAATACTTCAGCACTCAGCTTTCTTTATAGTCCAAATCTCACATCCATACATGACTACTGGAAAAACCATAGCTTTGACTAGATGTCATGAAAGAACAAAATTTTTGAATTATTATTTGATTACTTACTGTATGAGTCATTTTAAAAAATGTGCTATTCAAATACTGTTCTTCACCAAGAACTTTCTGTGCCACTTTTGCAAAGATCTCTTGGGATGTATGTGCTGGATACTAATTGTTAACTTCTAAATTGAGTTATTTCTAGACTCCAGCCTACTGCCATTTAGATTTTGCTGAGTCACAGCGACATTTCTACCTATGTAAAGCAGAGGCGGCCTCAGCCATTAAACATGAAGATGTTGGAAGATCCTTGTTTAATCAAGTTCCCTTTAACTAAATTTCCTAGTGCCCCTCTGAAAGAAGGAAGATTTCAGTGAATACACTAGCAATTATTTGTATATTATCTTTGCCAACTCTCAGGGAAAGAGTGTTCAGGAGAGACACATTTTTCTGGAAGCTGAGGGAGGAGGATTGGAAAGTTTTAGAGCAAGGGAGGAGAGTCTGAAAAGGCCAAAGTCTAGGGAGCAGAGAGTTATGCACCTATAAGAGGAGGTGCCTGCAAGAGGAGGAAGATGGCCATGCTCGGTTGGAAAGAAAGCAATGGCAAATACCAAATATTTTATCATGGCCCTGAAGTTAGAAGAAAGGGTAAATGAGGGATGTTGCTAAAAGTGAAGGGAATGTAACATGACCTATAATTTGAGAATTGTTTTTTCCTCTTTGGAGGGCCAGAAGGAAGTAGCTCCCAAAAGTTTCTTGTATTAACTACTACCTTACTTTTTCATCTAAGGTGGATCCCATACTGGGGAAAGTGAAAGTGAAAGTCGCTCAGTTGTGTCCAACTCTTTGCGACCCCCATGGACTACACAGTCCTTGGAATTCTCCAGGCCAGAATACTGGAGTGGGTAGCCTTTCCCTTCTCCAGGGGATCTTCCTAAACCAGAGATTGAAACCACGTCTCCCGCATCACAAGTAGATTCTTTACCGGCTGAGCCACATGGAAAGCCCCCATACTGGGGAATGATGGTGTATTACTTAATTCAGTTCATAGTTGCATGGACCCATTATAGTTGATAACATGGTTGCATCAGTCAATTTGAATATTTCTCAAAATCCCAGGTATAAATATCACTGTTCAAATTGAAAAATTGTTCCTGGAGTTAAGTGTGTGGTGATCCATGTTTGAGAATGGATAAAGAGCATACGAAAATATACCATGACCATTGAACCCCCTGGAAAACAGCCAGGGAGTATGTGAGTCTTGCTTATGTGAGTCTTATCCTCAGTCATTACAGAAAATTCTACTAGTTTTTGTAATCTTCAAAAAAAAAAAAAAAAGAACGAATACTTCTAGTTATTGCACAAAAGTCAATTTGTTAACTTTCAACCACTCACTATCAATCACAAGTCTGGTGTTTTTATTCATGCAGTATGTACGAAACAAAATTGTAAAGTATCAGCTTAGAAGAGCTGAGGCCATGTGTAAGTAGGGGTGATTTTTAAAGGGAAGAAGCAAGAGGATTTTCTCCTTGCTTACAAAGGTAAAATGAAACATTTCTTTTTCAGAGATGAAAGTGATTTTAGATACCATTTAATCCTATCCAATCTCTTCATTTATTGACTGAAAAAAGTATTCAGGGAAGTTAAAACTTTTGCTGGAATTTAGATGGAGAATCCCAGGGATGAGGGATCCTGGTGGGCTGCCGTTTACGGAGTCACACAGTATCGGACACGACTGAAGCGACTTATCAACAGCAGCCGCAGCAGGGCTTCCCAGGTGGCTAAAGTGGTAAAGAATTTGTCTGCCAATACAGGAGACACAGGAGAAATGGGTTTGATCCCTGAGTTGGGAAGATTCCCTGGAGGAGGAAATGGCAACTCACTCCAGTGTTCTTGCCTGGGAAATCCCATGGACAGGGGAGCCTGGTGGTCCACAGTCCATGAGGTCACAAAGAGCTGGACACAACTGAGTGTGCACACATACAGCTACTAATTGTCTAATATGGGACTAGTACTAGGCAATGGCAACCCACTCCAGTACTCTTGCCTGGAAAATCCCATGGACAGAGGAGCCTGGTAGGCTGCAGTCCATGGGGTCCCTAAGAGTAGGACACGACTGAGCAACTTCACTTACACTTTTCACTTTCATGCATTGGAGAAGGAAACGGCAACCCACTCCAGTGTTCTTGCCTGGAGAATCCCAGGGATGGCAGGGCCTGGTGGGCTGCCATCTATGGGGTCGCACAGAGTCGGACACGACTAAAGTGACTTAGCAGCAGCAGTACTAGGCAAAGTAAGAAATGTCTACTAAAAGAACTAAAAAAGAAACCTACTAGATCTCATGATTTTGAGACTGATACCCAAGAGTGCTTAATACAAAATCCTATTCTTTTCACGCTATCATGTCGCTTGTCTACTAAATAATAACAAAAAAGATTTGTTGCAGCATCACGATAATCATCAGTGTAAACATGAACACAAGCATTTATAGCGTTTACTAAGTGCCAGGAGTGAGAGAAGCACTTTACCCATGCTATCTCATTTGGGCTCCACCATGACCCTGTGAGACACGTACTGTCATTATTCCTATTTTATAGATGAAGACTGTGAGAAGCAGAGTTGAGGTAACTTCTCCAAGACCACACGATACGGGGCAAAACCAGGTTGGAATCCATGGTGCTTCTGGCTTCAGACTGTGCCATCCGACCGCCCTGTATTCAGCCTCTCACTTGCACAGCATTTTATAGTTTATATAGTTTCACCTCCATTAATCCTTAGGCCAATACTCTAAGTCTTGTGTGCCTATTACCATCATTTTACAGATGAGAATGTGAGCTCAGAGAGGATAAGCGATTTTCCAAGTGAAAACAGCTGGTAGCTTACAGAAGCTGGTCTGTCTGACAATTTTCATGCTGATGAATTCTATCTGAGCTGAAGATTAGCAGAAGGATGTGCAATAATTAAAGTTCACATTGCTGGAAGGTTTCCACAGACCCTGATTATTGGGGAGAATTTAGGATATTAATCAGCTTCCCTGGTGGCTCAGAGGTTAAAGAATCTGCCTGCAATGTGGAAGACCTGGGTTCAGTCCCTGGGTTGGGAAGATCCCCTGGAGAGGGGAACAGCTACCTACTCCAGTATTCTTGCCTGGAGAATTCCATGGACAGAGGAGCCTGGCGGGCTACAGTCCACAGGGTCACAAAGAGGTGGACATGACTGTATGACTTTCATTTCACTGGGATATTAACAGGTTCAGCAAGGAGGAAATTCTAAACAGAATAATTTCAGGGGTACTTACTTATATTTAATACTATGCAGTCAGCAGCCTACCTGTAAACTCATTTTTATCTGGTGATTTGGGAATAAGTGTTGAGTTTTCAGTAAAATTTTTTTTTAAGCATTTAAAGATTCAGACCTAAGAATAAAACTGAGTGATAATTGTGTACATATTTTTTTCCTCCAATGACAAGAAAAGCATAATACCAATCCTTTTCCAGGATGAAAATGTAGACTATAACAATATTTATTATGAAAAATAATAAATAATAATGACTCCTACATGTTTCCTCGATGAAAATGGCATGTAAGTGACAAAGTACAAATAGAAATACAGATTACAAAGTAATTACATGACAATGCTCTTTACTTTTCTTGAGATAGTTGGTTTCATTCTTACGGTTTTTATTTACATCCTTTCGAGTGACACAGAATATACCCAGTTTCCAGCCTTTGTGGGAATTTCCCTCATTTGTCTCTTGTGTGTGCTCAGTCACCTCAGGCGTGTCTGACCCTTTGTGACCCCGTGGGCTGTAGCCACCAGGCCCCTTTCTCCATGGGATTCTCCAGGCAAGAATGCTGGAGTGGGTTGCCATGCCCTCCTCCAGGGGGTCTTCCCAACCCAGAGATCAAACCAGTGTCTCCTGCACCTCCTGCACTGCAGGCAGATTCTTTGCCACCGAGGCACTGGGGAAGCCTACGTTTGTCTCTTAGCCTGTGTACTAACAGCAGCAATTGGCGTACTTGCAGTGTGCCTGGTCAATAAAGAGGGAAGTGATACTGCCCCCATCACCATCCACATGCCTCTGGATGAGGAGGAACCTATAATAATCATCCCTGGAACAACCCCACTGCCTACTCTTCAGCCTGCAGTGACCAGTACAACAACTATGATCACAGCAAAGGCAGCGACAACCACCACAGCCTCAACTGAAGCTATTACCATAAAGCCCCCTTCCACCATGTCACCTGAACCCACAGCTAATGTAGTTTCAACTGAACCTACAAACACCACTGCCACAACCTGCACTTCAACTGAAGCTGCTACCGGAATGGAAACAACCACTGGCATTTCAACTGAGCCATCTACTATGGTGGATGCTACCACCCACGTGAGAGAACTTATACTTTGATTGAGCATAATACCACCATAAAAACTGTAACCATGTCAACAGAAGTTATACCCAGCATTGCTCCAACAAACCTTGTAACAATAACTACCTCAATAGAATACTCGATTCCTGCACCTACAACCATCACAACCTCTTCTACACCTATCAAAACAGCCATCCTGACTTCTAGTAAATCTATAAATATTACCTCTTCAGTTGATCCCCAAACCCATTGACTACAGGTACTTCAACTGAACTTTTGACAAAAAAAGAAATGATCACTTCCACAGAATCTGAAAAGATGACAATTTCTAGTGAACCTACTACTATTACAAATATAACAACCTCTCCATTTGAAATGACAATAAATGCAATCAATACCACCTCATTCATTGAGGCTGCAAGTACTACAATTTCTATGAACCTATCACACTTAGAGAGATAATAACCTCTTCAACTGAAACTACAAATACAATAACTCAAGTTTCTGCTTCTACTAAACCCTCCACCACAGCACCAACTATTCTTGAACTGAACCTAAACCTTCACCACTGTGCCTCCAACGAGAAAAGTCACTCTCATTTAAATTTAATTTCTGAGTACCACTAAATGTAAGGATAAAAAAGCAAGAACCAAAACTTTATTCATAAACACTCATACCTTTTTTCAGAAACTACAAATAAAGAAACACCTCAAGAGAATTTATAACACTTCAAATAAGTCTATAACCCAATGGCTTTAACTTCATCAATCACAATGGGAACCAATACTTCAGCTGAATTTACAGCCACCACTAACCTATTACCCGGAGAAGGCAATGGCACCCCACTCCAGTACTCTTGCCTGGAAAATCCCATGGATGGAGGAGGCTGGTGGGCTGTAGTCCACGGGGTCGCTAAGAGTCGGACACGACTGAGTGACTTCACTTTCACTTTTCACTTTCCTGCATTGGAGAAGGAAATGGCAACCCACTCCATTGTTTTTGCCTGGAGAATCCCAGGGTCGGGGGAGCCTGGTGGGCTGCCGTCTATGGGGACACACAGATGTGGACATGACTGAAGCAACTCAGCAGCAGCAGCAGCAAACTATTACCAAGACGCCATCACCCCACTTCCATTTTATCTCAAATCCTCTATAGCCAGCACTCAAAGCAAACCTGTAATATGTACAGCTTTGCATTTGCAACCACCTCAGCCATTGCTACTTATTCAGTGAAACTCATCTCTCTCACAATACAGTCACCTCAGTATCATATATTCATTCTGCCCCACACTGACCACTAATGTGGTTAACTGAGATGACAGCAACTAACATCCAGGTAACAAAGGCTGCAGCTACCAAAGCTACCATTGCTTCTAATGAATCAACAAGCACAATAGGCCATCTTCACTGTTTCAGCTGAATCAGAAAGCACATATGTTCTACATATTTCACTACCACAAAGACACCATAATTTCAGTTGAAGTTATGACCACCAGTCAGTTCGGTTCAGTTCAGTCGCTCAGTCGTGTCTGCCTCTTTGTGACCCCATGAATTGCAGCACGCCAGGCCTCCCTGTCCATCACTAACTCCCCGAGTTCACTCAGACTCACCCTCCATCGAGTCGGTGATGCCATCCAGCCGTCTCATCCTCTGTTGTCCCCTCCTCCTCCTGCCCCCACCACCATTACTGTCACTAAGATTTACAACCATAACAAAACCAACACAACAATGGAAATATCAGCTGCCACAAGGAATGATGCTGTACATTTGTATGAACTTGTGGGAGTAATTTAGATTGTTGTGGGATCAAATGATGTGGTATTTTTCAGCTGAGCCTAAAACCACAACTACAACCACCATGTTGGGTTGATGGACTACCGTAATGTTCCCAGCATTACTTAGAAAACAGAAAAACATGGCAACAACACAGTGATCTTCTCATAGCAAAAGAATCTTTAGTTATTTTCTCTAACTATCCCATTATTTAGTCCCCGCTACCATCTCTCATATCAAATTTATATCTATAACAATTGTAGGTAATTCTCTAGCCAAGAGCAATACCTCACTGGAAGTTTATCAGCCTCTCAAGGACAAAAGACAACCATTTAGCCTATTACTGTTCCATTGCTGTAATTACCTAAAACCCACATTGTCCTCCACACTTAACAGATCACCATTTTTTAATAACTGAACTTTTAATTTAAAAATCTTATCGGTTTTCCTAAAAGCTTGAGATCACATATATTTGCATAAAAGTGAGCCTAATTTGTTGTTGAAAAAGCCTTCTCTAAGAAATGTATGATAAAAATCTCATAGTAAAATTACTATTGATATCTGTTGTTAAATACCAATGTATCTAAAGGATTAACATTAAATGTAGATGTTAAATAAACCTATATAGGATAATTTTAATTATTATATGTTGTTTCCTCTGTATGCAATACAAAAATGTGGTTATTTTCCTCCTCAAATGGTTTTGTCTTTAGCATATTGGCTGCTAATAACATTACTTTGTTTTTGCTATTCCAAATGGAAGCACTACCTAAATACTGAAGAAGATCCCAAGGAAGAAAATAACTATGCAGGAGTATTAATGAAATTATTAATTTGGACTTTGTTTATAATTTCTAATTGATGAAATTTAAATTGATGCTTACAATGACCAGGCTCCACTGGAAATTTCTGAAGCAAAATCAGTGAAGGAGCCAGCAATATATCTTTTACAAATCAGTAGACATTGAAAAATTATTAGTTAGTTATTAAGAGCGTCTTAGTCTGGTCAGGCTTGCAATAATGTAATACCACAGACTGAGTGGCTTATAAACCACAGAAATTTATTTCTCGTAGTGGGAAGTTTGAGAAGGCCAAGGTTAAGAGTCCAGCAGATTTAGTAGCTAGTGAGAGTTTCCTGGTTCATCAACAGCTGCCTTTTCTCTGTGCCTTCATAAAGTGAGAGGGGAAGGCAGCTTTGGGTCTCTTATAAGGACACTCACCCTATTCATGAGGGCTTCACCATTGTAAGCTAATTACCTTACAAACGCTTTGCCTCCAAATTCCATAATATTCACATTAATATTTAACATATAAATTTGAAGTGAAGTGAAGTTGCTCAGTCGTGTCCCACTCTGCGACCCCATGGCCTGTAGCCTGTCAGGCTCCTCCCTCCATGGGATTCTCCAGGCAAGAGTCCTGGAGTGGGTTGCCACAAATATTCAGTCTGTTGTACACACTATAAAAAATGGCAGCTTTATTCAAACCCATAAAGAATGGACTGCTATTTATTACATGATTACTTTCTGGCAGGGGTGAGGAAGGAATATTTTGTTTACCAAATAAGAAAGGAAGGATGTATGTTTAAGCAAAAAATTCTAAATAAAAATTTCAATATGGCCTATGCTAATTAGAAATAATTTTTAAATTACTGCAATAGAAATACTATTTCTACCATAAATTCTACATACTTGAAATAATTGCATTTTAACACTTTAATTTGGATTTTACTTACACGAATTGAAATTTCTTTCTCTTCAAGTCATGTCATTTAAACACACACACACATACACACACACACTTACTTTTTAAAATAGTAAGATTTTTTTCCACTTTGTGGTATAATAGGTGCACAATAAATATCTGTTGCATAAATACCTACCTACATAAATAGATGTATAGGGCTTCCCTGGCAGCTCAGATGGTAAACAATGCACCTGCAATGCAGGAGACCCAAGTTTGATCGCTGGGTTGGGATGATCCCTTGGAGAGAATACCCGCTCCAGTATTCTTGCCTGGAGAATTCCAAGGCAGAGAAGTCTGACGGGCTTCAGTCCATGTATGGATAAATGTTAACTGACTTGAGTGTTAGTTTTCTAGTACTGCCAAATTGCCAAAAATTTAAGGACTTAAAATGAAATTTTACTATTTTAAAAATAAAATAGAGATAATAACAATCATTATCTGTGAGGAGAGTCTGGTTTTTTTTTTCTTACTCAGCTTCTCGAGGATGCCAGCAGTCCTTGGCCCATGGCTCCTTCTTTTACAACCCTTCAACCCCTGCTTTTGCCATCACTGATGACATCAGAGTGTCATCTCTCTCTCTTTTACTGATCTACTTGCTTTTAATAAGTGACACTGAAAAAGTTACTTTTATAAGTAACTTGTGGTTACATTTGGTGCATCTTGATTATTCAAGATGATTTCCCATCTCAAGGTTTTCAATTTAATTCCATCTGCAAAGTCTCTTTTTCCAAGTAAGATAACATAGGGATTAAGATGTATACATTTGGGAGGGTATTATTCAGACTAACATTGTTCATTTGCCGCCCCCCCACAAAGATTCTTATTCATCCAAATATAAAACACATTCCCTCCATCCCAAACTTTCAGCCTCAACCCCTTAAATCATCAGCTCAAGTCCAAAATATCATCTAAGCTTCATGAACCTAAAAATCCCCAATTTCATCATCTAAGTCATCTTAAAATAAGTCACGGATAAAGCTCTGAATATAATCCATTCTGAGACAAAATAGCTTTTCATCTGTGGACCTGTTAAACTAGAAGACAAGTTTTCTGCTTCCAAAGTACAATGGTGAGCCGGGCATAAGATAGCATATATAGATAGTCCCATTCCAAAAGAGAGAAAAGGAAAGAAAAAAGTAGCCACTGATTCCAAGCAATTTGGAGATCCAGACAGAAAAACACCATTCGATTTCAAGGCCTGGAAATACCCCGTTGGCTTGAGGCGCCACCTCCTGGACCTGCTGTCTCACCCTTTCACTTGAAAAGCAGTCGCTTCCCTTTTTCTTGGAGAGCCACGTATGCTTGCAGCTGCATGGTGTTGTCAGCCTGTTTCCTGCCTGAAGAATGTTGAGAGTCCAAGTAACTTCTTTTATTTCATCCTGTCTCTTTCCCTTGCGTTCCAAACTGGCAGTGTTTCTGCTGCTAAAGAGTTCTCGTGGTCCTCTGTGTATGCCACTTCATTAGACAAGCGATTCCGCCACAGATCTTTCCTGAAAAAATTCCCATCTCTGTTCTTGGCTTCTGCTGAGATGATTGAGAGAATCCATGCCTTGCAAGTTCTCCAGAGAGCTGTCTCTATGATTGAATACTCTGACTTTCTCTCCTTCCAAGGCACTAGTAAAAGGTGGTCCAACTATACTCCTGGCTCTTTCTAGCATGCTTTCCTAACAGTTAGTCCCCTATTTTTAGCATCTTCTGCAATCTGGACAGGCTGAGAATTTCCCAAATCATCAACTCCTCATTTTTTCTTTTTTAATACTTAACAGTTCTTCCCTAAATTTCTGTTTCCTCTTGCATTTTACTATAAATAAGGACAAACCAGTTCACACCTTCAACATTCTGCTTGGAAATCTCTTCAGTTAAATGTCCAAGTTCATTGCCTACGAGTCTGCTTTCCACATAACTAAATTGTGAAGGATACTGTTCAGTTAAGTTCATGCCACCATATAACAAGGATCCAATTTCTGTTCCTTTCCAACAGCGTGCTTCTCATTTTCACCTGAGCCCTCACCAGCAGCACTGTTGACATCCATTTTTCTATCAACAGTTTATGATGATTCATTTATTTTCTAAGACAAATAGGTCTCCTCTATCATGCTTCTGAAACTGCAAAAGCAGAGTTATTAGCATCCATAGAGATGGATGTTAACCATATATCATCTGAGATCTGTTCAAGGCAATCTCAGCTTCTTGTATCATGCCCCTCAAAATTTTTTCCAACCTCTTTTCATTGCTTAATTCCAAAGCAACTTCCATTTATTTAGGAATTTGTTATCATAGTACTCCACTTCCGGAACTCAATATCTGTATTAGTTTTCTGTTGCTGCTGTAACTACCATAAACTTCATGGTTTAAAGCAACACAGATTTATTGAAGTACAGTTTTAGAAGTTAGAACTCCTGAATGGGTGAATCAATGTATAGTTTTCTCACTTCACAATAAGTGAATACATGTGTTTCTCAAACTCACAGGGAGCACATGCAAAAACTGACCACATATAAAATAATTCTCAATAAATTTCAGAATTCATATTATTCCAGTCATTTTCTCTTATCATACACAATTAAGGTAGAAGCAAAATTTAAAAGTTAGCTAGAAGAGCCCTAACACTGGAGAATATTTTAAAAATTTCAAAGTAAATTATGAGTCAAATAAAAAACAGAAATTAAAAGATTCTAAGATCTGTATGGTTATGAAAATATGATATTTCCTCCAAATGAATTTGGAAGAAAATTTATATTATTTTAAAGTTTATACTGAAAAGTATAAATGCTGAAAGTTAATGAGCTAACATTATCTTAAAATTATAAATAAAAATATCAATAGAATAAAGTATAAATGTAATTTTTTTGGTTTCCCTCTTTTAAAATTAAATTTTCAATAAATTTTATACATGTATGTGTATATCAGATTGGGCTTCCCAGGTGGCACAGTGGTAAAGAATCCATCTTCCAATGCAAGGACACACAAGAGATGTGGTTTTGATTGTTGGGTCTGGAAGGTCCCCTGGAGGAGGAAATGGCAACCTGCCCCAGTATTCTTGCCAGGAAAACTTCATGGACAGAGGAGCCTGGCAAGCTACAGCACATTGGGTCTCAAAAAATTGGCCACAACTGAGCACAGCACACACACATATATCTGGATTCATATATAACATACGTCCATCACCCTAGAGATTCCTTATTCCTAACACTGGTGCCCCATTTCCACAGAGGTAATTATCATTTGGAATTCTCTCACCACAGATTAATTTTAACTGTCTTTTATTCACATAAATGTAATTTCACAGTATATATGCTTTTGAACAAGGCTTATTTCAATCAACAAAGTTTCTGTGTCTTATATCAGTGGGTAAACATGTTTAATTTTCGTTATCCAAATATAATTTCACAGTATTTTCCTGCTTGGCTTGCCCTTTCTACACAAAATATCAAAACTCTCATGCTGTCATTTAACTTCTATTTTCCTGGGATTATTCGATAACATTTCTCTCTGCTATTTACTCAGACAGACCTATTTCTACTGATATCAATCTCTATCCTTCTCTTTGAGGCTTTCCCTTTCTACTTATCTATGAAAACCTCCTTTTTTCTCCTCCACTAGCCTTGCCCATCATGATCTTTTAGAGCTGGGTCAGAATGTAGGGAACTTTCCCACAGTTAAGACTTCACCTTCCAACACAGGAGGTGCAGGTTCTATCCCTGGTCAGGGGGCTAAGCTTCCACATGTCTTGTGCAAAAAAAAACAAAACATAAAACAGAAACAATATTGCAACAAATTCAATAAAGATTTTTTTAAATGGTCCACATCAAAAGAAATCTTTAAAATCTTAAAAATATTTTAATCACAATACATGGTTTTGTATGATAACATGATTTTGTAAAGGTTTAGTTTTATATTTTCTTTGGAACTTAATAATTGGGCCATGTATGTAGGATTTTGAGGGTGGCAATTACAAGTTTCTGCAGAAGTAATAGAATGATGTTAAATAGAATAGATATTAAAAAGCAGAGACATTATTTTGTCAACAAAGGTCCGTCTAGTCAAGGCTATGGTTTTTCCAGTGGTCATGTATGGATTTGAGAGTTGGACTATAAAGAAAGCTGAGTGCCAAAGACCTGATGCTTTTGAACTGTGGTGTTGGAGAAGACTCTCGAGAGTCCCTTGGACTGCAAGGAGATCCAACCAGTCCATCCTAAAGGAGATCAGTTCTGGGTGTTCATTGGAAGGACTGATGTTGAAGCTGAAACTCCAATACTTTGGCCACCTGATGCCAAGACCTGACTCATTCGAAAAGACCCTGATGCTGGGAAAGTTTGAGGGCAGGAGGAGAAGGGGACGACAGAGGATGAGATGGTTGGATGACATCACTGACTCAATGGACATGGGTTTGGGTAGACTCCAGGAGTTGGTGATGGAGAGGGAAGCCTGGTGTGCTGTGATTCATGGGGTCACAAAGAGTCAGACATGACTGAGCAACTGAACTGAACTGAACTGAACTGAATAGAATGATGTACCACTTTTCAGGCTACTGGATAACACAGAGGTACAATCACATGCTTATGGGATCTTGTTTGCTCTATGTTTATGGTATGTTGTTGTTCAGTTCCTCAGTCATGTCGACCCCTTTGCGACCCCATGGACTGGAGCACGTCAGGCTTCCCTGTCCTTCACCATTTCCTGGAACTTGCTCAAACTCATGTCCATTGAGTCGGTGATGTTTATGGTACCCTAGTGCCAAATTTGGAGAAGGCAATGGCACCCCACTCCAGTACTCTTGCCTGGAAAATCCCATGGGCAGAGGAGCCTAGTAGGCTGCAGTCAATGGGGTCGCAAAGAGTCGGACACGACTGAGCGACTTCACTTTCACTTTTCATTTTCATTGGATAAGGAAATGGCAACCCACTCTAGTGTTCTTGCCTGGAGAATCCCAGGGACGGCGGAGCCTGGTAGGCTGCCGTCTATGGGGTCACACAGAGTCGGACACGACTGAAGCGACTTAGCAGCAGCAGCAGCAGCAGTAGTGCCAAATTAAGATGTGGATCTCAATATCATAGAAGGCAGTGCTTTAGGCTGCTCTTGAGGTTTGCTGTATGGAATTGATCCACGGTCTTCTCACCTAGCCTCCTGTTGCTCCACCATCCTTAGGGTGTTGTCGTTAAACACAGGACCTGAGATGATGTACCTCCAGGTCCTCATTCCAGCTGTCAAGAAGTGAAAAAATAAAAGGGGTATGTATGCTTCTCCTTTTAAAATGACTAACTGTTGCTGCTGACTTTACTCAGCTGATACCTCATGCAGAACTTAGTCACATGGTGGCACCTGGCATCAGAGGGGACCTGCCTGGGAAATGCCATGGACGGAGGAGCCTGGAGGGCCACAGTCCATCGGGTGGCAAAGACTCAGACATGACTGGACACAGCGCAGCAGTGGTACTTTCAAAGTGTGTAGCCAGATTTTAAAGACAATCCAGTTCAATTCCTATTCTATTTAAAGTCCATACATTTGGTTGGCTAATGATAACCTAGTTGCTTTCAACTGAAGTAAATTTAATGGTCATGGTCATTACTATGGAAACTTTCACATCCTGTGGACCCCTTACAACCCCCTTGCCCAGAGGCCACACATGCCATCATGGGTTAGTTTTACTGCTGAGCAGACATCATGATTTCCTTGCTCCTTGGAACAAATCCTTTCCTTATCTTTTCCATTTTTCCATGGCTTTTTCATGCTTTTTATGTGCGAGAGCAGTTTCTCAGCCCTGGGATTATTCACATTTTGGGTTGAGCAGTTCTTTGTTATTAGGGGACGTTTAACAGCATTCCTGGTCGCTACCAGTAGATGCCAACAGCAGCCCCTCCTTATGCGTGCATGCTCAGTCGTGTCTGACTCTTTGTGAGTCCCTGGACGGCAGCCCTCCAGGCTCCTCTGTCCATGGGATTTCCCAGGCAAGAGTACTGGAGTGGTTTGCCATTTCCTTCTCCAGGGGCTCTTCCAGACCAAGGGATTGAACCTATGTCTCTCTCCCTTGTCTCCTGCATTGCAGACAGATTCTTTACTGCTGAGTCACTGGGGAAGCCTCAACCCCTCCTTATTTGCGATAATTATAAGTGTCTCCCAACTTGGCCAGATGACTCCTAGAGGCTTTGAGCTATGTTAATTTGCTTCCACCCATGGATGGAGGAGCCTGGTGGGCTGTAGTCCATGGGGTCACTAAGAGTCGGACATGACTGAGCGACTTCACTTTCACTTTTCACTTTCATGCATTGGAGAAGGAAATGGCAACCCACTCCAGTGTTCTTGCCTGGAGAATCCCAGGGACGGGGGAGCCTGGTGGGCTGCAGTCCATGGGGTCGCACAGAGTCGGACACGCCTGACGTGACTTAGCAGCAGCAGCAGCAGTTCCACTACAGTGAATATAATTGGTAAGGGAAAGGCAATTTATTAACTTGTCAGAGATTATCTATAAATCAGAAATCTGATCTACTTTTGTACTATCTGTAATCATTGTTGAATTTTTTACTCTGTGTTATTAATTATTAATCTAAAATATCAGTATTTTCCTGGGAATAGATAACTATAATCACAATAATATGCAGTTGTAACCATGCATAACTTTAGCTACTTTTAAAAACATTTTTAAAAATCTGATGTCTAGATTTTGGTGTATAATTCATTGTTTTTTGAGGCCAATTCTAAAAGTTTCATAACCCAAATAATTCTAATATCCTTGAAAATCAGAAATTAATCTTAAATATATGCTAAAGGGCCAACAAAGAGATAAGAAAACTTGGTTCATATAGACATCGTTTTGACAGATCCTTTTTTCATACTGAAGAGCTAACCCTATATTTCAGTTCAGTTCAGTCACTCAGTTGTGTACGACTCTTTGTGACCCCATGGACTGCAGCACGCCAGGCTTCCCTGTCCATCACCAACTTCCGGAGCTTGCTCAGACTCATGTCCATCGACTTGGTGATGCCATCCAACCATCTCATCCTCTGTCGTCCCCATCTCCTCCTGCCTTCAATCTTCCCCAGCATCAGGGTCTTTTCAAATGAGTCAGTTCACATCAGGTGGCCAAAGTATTGGAGTTTCAGCTTTAGCATCAGTCCTTCCAATGAATATTCAGGACTGATTTCCTTTACAATTGACTGGTTTGATCTCCTTGTTTTAGGTTTGACATTTGCCCTGGTGATAGCAACAAATACGGAAATGTAGTTTGAAATGGTTGGTTTGAAGGATAATTTATAACTGTGTGGAGAAATATTTTTCTCCACCCAGGAGACACAATAAGGAAGAAAGTCATGTTGCTCAATAAATATTTGTTGAATGATGGAACAGTCATTCAACAAAGAAGAAGTCATTAAAAAAAAAAAGCCTACTGATTACAGTTCATATAACTCTAAAATACAGTCTGCAGATGTTTCTGAATCCTCAGAATTGGATCTTCATTAACGTTTAAATATTAAAATTAAAAGAGAGAAGTTGCCTTTAATAAGGCATTAGTCAATCAAGGTGATGGCTTCTCTAGAAAATAACAAAATTAGAAATGCTTCAAATCCTATAAAAAAACAAGCAGCGTGAAGTAAGTCAAAAAGAGAAAGACAAATATCTGTATATTAGCGCATATTTGTGGAATCTAGAAAAACGGTTCAGATGAACCTATATGCAGAGCAGGAGTAAAGAAGCGGATGCAGAGAACAGAGGTGTCGACACAGTGGGAAGAGGGATGGGATGGCCTGAGAGGGTAGCATTGACGTGCATACACGACCGTGTGTAAACCAGAGAGCTGAGCTCGCCGCTGTGTGGCGCAGGGAGCTCAGCTCAGTGCTCTGCGGTGCCCGGGATGGATGGGACGGAGGGTGGGTGGGAAGGCTGCAGTTCAGAGCAGGGTGAGTAGGTTACCTAACAGACATTTGTGCGTGCTCAGTCGTGTCCGACTCTTTTGCGACCCCATGGACTCTAGCCCACCTGTCTGCGGGATTTCCCAGGCAAGAACACTGGAGTGGGTTGCCATTTCCTTCGCAAATAAATGCTTTTAGTTCTCTTTAAGACAATATATGGAATTTTCCCCTTCTTCTAAGCCTATTTCATAAAAATAATTCCCCCCCCCCAAAAAAAACCTCTCTAGCTTTTCCTTTATAGATTAAGTATAATGTATTCCAGATATTAAAGAGTTATAGAGAGGGACATACGCCCAGCAGCCGCCACCCAACTCAAGAAATTAAACATCACAGAATTCTTGTAGAATCAGTGATGATCGGGGTGTGCTTTGAATGAATTTCAAGGGAGGGGTCTGCAGCCCCTGAGGTACCGAGGAGTTTGCTAAGGTCCAGCAAGATCAGGCTTCCTCTGGGAAGAGTTGCTGGGTGGTGGGGGCGGGTGGGGGACAGCAATGGGTGGGGCCTGGTTATGGCCCATCCCTGACCCTTCCCGATGCTCCAGGCGCCCAGCGCATCCTCACCCCGCCCCTCAGTCAGGCCCTGGACCCACTCCCCGCCCCCACAACCCCCAGGGCCATCGAGGGTACCTGGGGGACTCCACCTGCGTCCTTTTTGTCTTGCTGAGAATCCCTACACTCCCCGCACCCGGACCAGGCTCCGAACCAGACGCACTGGCTTCCCTTCTGATGTTCAAAGAGCACATTTCCTGATGGAGGGGGTTTGGGAGGAAGGGGCCAGAAAAACAAAATAAAATTTCAAAAACATTTTATTTTTTTAATTAAAATTAAAAATTTAATTTTAGGGAAAGCGGGTCAGAGACCTGATAGACTCTGATGAGGGATCGGACTTGTTTCAAGATGAGCACCTGGAAGATTTTTTGACTTGGATCTGGAGTAGCTTTGCAAGGCATGGAAACTGCTCTGCTGAGGGAGTGTCTGTCTCCTAACCAGCCACATGTGCAGTATCGCTCTCTCAGTTGCAATTGCTGTGACTTGGTTGACATTGAACTATTTCTTTTCTAGCCCTTAATTAAAAAATGTTTTGGTACTATCACACACACACACACATACACACACATATATATATATACTTCTGCATATAAATATGGTACTTCTGCATATATATATATATATATAGTATGTGCTTAGTCACTCAGTCGTGTCTGACTTTGTGATCCTATGAACAATCCCCACCAGGCTCCTCTGTCCATGGGATTCTCCAGGCAAGAATACTGGAGTGAGTTGCCATTTCCTTCTCCAATATATATAGTACTTCTGCATATATATGTAATACTTCTGTCTATATTTTATTAATTTGAAAGAAAAAAGTCATCAACTTTCTATTCGCACACGATCACCGTCTTCCCCTCCTGCCTCTGAGACTGACTGAGTCTCCTCTTTTCCCTCTCTTCTCTGGACTCTCCTCACCCCCTGGTTTTCCCTCTTTGCGCAGTGACTTGATTCAGATCTGTGTTCCTGAAGGCGTATTCACCTCACCTTGTGCCCTACTCTCTGAGTCCTCACCTTAAGGGCGAACTCTGATTTTGACTGATTATTTGGCTGTTTAGTTGGGTGTACCGGATTCCAGCATTCACCCAATACTGTACCCCACCATTGCTAAAAGGACCTTTAAGGAGGGTCTGAACTTAACTGTTGATGCAAAAAAAAGAAAAAAAGAGTCTTACCTTTTAGGTCTGAGAGCAAAGTGAACAATGAAAGACCTGGATCTGGTGGAGTTACTTAAAACGACTTTCTTGCTTGCAAATTCATCTACTGTTGAACAGAAGGAGATTGTAAGTACCATCTGGTCTTAAACACGTTATTTAACAGATGGGGAAAATATTGTTCTGGGAGGGCCACATTTTTGCAAGAATTCACATGGCTAGGTTAGTGGTAGCCTGAGCGCGTGTGCTCAGTTCTGTTGGAACATTCCAATCTGCCTGCACTTTATGCTTCTTCTGGTTTTGATTCAGACCCAAGTAAAAATATGCCTGTTCTGAATTGTGAGGGCAGCCATTCATTCTGCTCTGTCTCCAAGCTTTCTTTAGCTGAAGCCTAGACTACACTTTGGTACAAGGTGACCTGGGGTGACATTGGTGCTTCTTTTTCCCCTGTTTTGTTGCTCACTATTTGGTTCTTCTTGGTTTTCAAGGAGCTGCCCCCTGAGACTCCCAAACTAGGATGTCCCTCCCTAGAACGGGGTCCCTATTTTCTGCAGTGAGACATACACCATTCCTTCCAAAGATATCAGATGTATGCTCACCTCAACTTTTTCCTTGACCTCGGTCATGAAAGCCTGAGCAATGAGCTCATCAGTCATCACAGATTTTAAAACTGAGCTAGGACCAGGAATTAGACACATACCTTATATACATTATTGTCTTATTTAGTCCTTACGATTATCCTTTGATATAAGTATACTCTTTCTTGTGAAGAAATAGAGGCTGAGGCATTAAGAAAATTGCTAGATATTAGCCTGCTTATAAGACTCAGAGATAAAAATTCAACCCTTAATCTTTTGACTCTCGAGTTCTTAACCACTATGCTACACTGCTTCTGATAGAAAAGTAATTTAAAAAATAAAACCGCATCCTCTTTTTAATTCTTTCCCTTAAGACTACTTTTTATTACTACTATTATTATATTATCCATCACTTTAGGGATTATAAAAAACCTAAAGACTCAAAGGAGTACATGCGCAGATATGGCTGAATCCCTTCACTGTTCACCTGCAACTATCACAACATTTTTAACCAGCTGTATCCCAAAGCTGAAATAATTTTTTTTTAAACAAACTTGCTTTTGATCTCAGAGGTTTTGGATTTAAACTCAAATTTGACTCCAGAGCTTACATTCGTTATCTGTCCTGTAGCCTGTCCGGTAATACTAATAAGCAATATTTACAGCATCACCACCTCATCATCAATGTTAGAATCATTATCTCAGACTCTTGTATGGCGTTTACTATATGGTAAGCTGTGTTCTAACTACTTTGTAGACATTATCTTATGTTCTCTTCATAAAAATCCTGTTCTCTCATCATCCTAATTATCCAGCTGAGGATTTGCAGGGCCAGGGCCGTTCATTAAATGACCCAAACTCACACAGCCGTCTAGCTCTGGCATCCAGCTTCTGACTTCTGTCCTGCATTTGTACAATGTTTTGTAAATTGCAAAGCCTTTTTATTTGCACCAATCCTTCTGTGAGTCTTATAAGTCAAGTGTCTTTATTTCCAGCATCTCACAAATAAGGAAATAGATACTCAGAGAGGATAAGCAACTCTCCAAGTGAAAAGAGCCAACAGGAACTAAACTCCGACAAGGGCAGTCTCAGCCAGACTTTCATGCTGCCAAATAAGAATCTGAATTAGCCAGAAAAGGTGTGAGGATCAATACTTAGCCCTGTTACAACACACATTGCTGGAATGCCCTGGGGGAACCTATTAATGGGACTTTCAAGTACCATCAGGATCAGAAAGGAGGGGATTTAAATCAGTCTTTTAGTGTTTCTCAGATATAAATAGCCCCCTACAGGTGTCTCGATTTCACTTTGGGCAGAGGTAAATGTTTAACAAATTTCCATTAACTTCTTAAAAAAATGTTTTTTAACCGGAGAGGTCCGGGTATAAGAGTATCTGAGAAGTTGGTGGACATTTCTTTCTTTTACGGTTAGGCAAAGTTTAACCAGTCAATCCTAAAGGAAATCAATGCTGAATATTCATTGGAAGGACTGATGCTAAAGGTGAAACTCTAATACTTGGGCCATCTGATGCGAAGAGCCCAATCGTTAGAAAAGACCCTGATGCTGGGAAAGATGGAAGGCAGGAGAAGAAGGGAACGACAGAGGATGAGACGGTTGGATGGCATTACTGACTCAATGGACATGAGTTTCAGTAAGCTCCGGAAGGCGTGCTGCAGTCCATGGGGTCACAGAGTCGGACACGACTGAGTGACTGAACTGAACTGCATAACTTATCATGGAAAAGAATCTGAAGAAGAATATATATGTACATATACGTGTGTGTCTATAACTGAATCACTTTGCTGTATTCCTGAAACTAACACGACATTGTAAATCAACCATGCTTCACTTAAAAAAAAAAAAAACTGTTTCATCTGTCAGGAATATAAACAGAAATGCCAAGCTGAAAACAAACATTTAGAAGAACACAAAGATCTTCAATCCTTTGTTTTATTTTACTGAAAGTATAATTTATCAGAGAAATATATGTAATATCACACTAATATTATATCACATCACATATTGAATATGGTTCCCTCTGCTTTGCAGTAGGTCCTTGTTGTTTATCTATTTTACATATAATAGTAAGTATCTGTTAATCCCAAACTCCTAATTGATCCCTTCGCTTCCTCTTTCCCCTTTGGTAAAACCATACATTTGTTCTCTATGTCTGTGGGTCTATTTCTGTTTTGTAAGATTCCACGTATAAGTGATATCACATTTGTCTTTCTCTGTGTGACTTATTTCACTTAGTATGATCACCTCTAGGTCCGCCTGTGTTGCTACAAATGGCATTATTTCATTCTTTTTCTCCTGGCTGCCTTGTGAAGTATGAAATGGAGAAGACCATGTGAGGAAGTGGGAGGCCAGTTATGTGTTGTCCTTCTCCGGCAAGCTGATGGGATCATTATTTATATTTCAGGTCCAACACATAGCAGGAGACAAAAGGCAGACAGCAGCATGGATAACAGTGTTGCAACTGGAATTAATTCGGGAATAGCAAAGATCTTTCCCTTTTCACTCATGCTCAGTTCAGTTCAGTTCAGTCGCTCAGTCGTGTCCGACTCTTTGGGACCCCCATGAATCGCAGCACGCCAGGCCTCCCTGTCCATTACCCTTTTCCAAACAATTTTCATTTATTTTCTTATACAAAATACTACTATTTGGTTCACTCTCAATTCATGTTCTAAAGTTCACATCCTGACATTTGCCTATTCCCTTTGTCTATTTGACCTAATATCTGTCTTTCCATTGTGGCCTCATAAGATACCTAGATTGCTCTTCAAAATTTCCCCCCAGTTCCTTGCCACTTTCTGCTTCTCCACGCGTCTCAGTTACTATCTTCCATGATTTATCCTTCCTCCTGTCTCAATGCATCCAGGTGTTTGAGGACCTTTAAGATACAGATCAGAATTTGTCTCTTGCAAACCATGACCAGTTCCATCCCTTAAAGACCACTGCCTTGGCTTTCCTGGTATTGCAAACATCACACCCACTGGATTTATCCTCTGCTTCTTCTCACTACCCTGCCTGGCTGCCCTCTCCCCACCTACTCCTCAGAGCTAAATTCACTGCATCCTCCTTTGGTCCTGCCTTAGTTGCCATCACTGTTTCAGGTCCAAACCTGACTCAGGTAGAAGTTCCATGAACTGCTTCAGCCCACAGAGCTCTCATCTGCTACACCCGACCTCCCACCCCAAGTGAGGCTGATGAAATAAACAAAGCCTCACCTTTGAATTCTGGGACTTCTGAGTCCTGAACTGTCCACTGTACCCTGGGTCCACTCTCCCACCAATGAGATCTTGGATGTTAATTTAATCCTAGGTTTCGGGTTGACCTCAGTCCCCTATAGGTCCTCATTTCTGGTAACTTAATTATGGTTCTGAACCTTGCAAACCCCAGTTTCTCTTGTTGCCTCACCTGTAGACTTGAGTTTTTCTTTAATTTTGATTCTGAGTTCTCAATTTAATAACCAGTTTTTCTGCTGTGGTTGATTCATGAGGCCTGCCTTGTGCTTTTGTGTAGTCTTTTCAGTGAACCTCAGCACCCAGATCCAGGGCCCTGCTGCCCTCAGAGGATTCTGATCTGCATGGCTGACAGCTGAAACCTTGCTTTGTGAACCTCCTGGGTGCTCTAGTCCTACCATTTGTCTGGCGTTTGCACAGAATGTGCAGTCAGCATAGACCATGAACCACATCTCCACCCTGGGAGTTGCCAGATCCTTGCTTTATTGGGAGCCTGACTTCCAGCAGTCTTTGTCCTCGTGGGCAGGTCGAATTCCAGGTGTCAGCACCACCCTAGCCTTGCTTCCAGTAAACCTCTATACTTCCTTGACGGATACTCAGTGTATGTCAACAGGGTTTCTAAAGCTTCAAAAGTTGTATAGTCTTTCCAATAAATTTAACCTCTGAATTATCTTTCTCCTTTCATCCCCATCCTTCTTAGGGTGCAGTGTGGTACACACTAGATGCTTAATTCATGAAAGGAAAGAAAGTGAAAGTCGCTCAGTTGTGTCCAACTCTTTGTGACCCCATGGACTATACAGTCCATGGAATTCTCCAGGCCAGAATACTGGAGTGGGTAGTCTTTCCCTTCTCCAGGGGATCTTCCAAACCCAGTGATTAAACCCAGGTCTCCTGCATGGCAGGTGGATACTTTATCAGCTGAGCCACAAGGGAAGCTTAACTCATGACTACTGACAATAAATGAATTGGGAGCCTGAGGGGCACACACTCTAATCTTAACTTGGGTTCATAAAAGGTCACTTAAACATATGTGTCTTGTCAGTGAAGTGGGGGTAATAATATTTGATTCCAGTGGTATGCCCCCCAAAATAGGCACAGACATCTATCTCTATAAGGTTAATAATATTATATTGATCAAATATTACATCAGAGACTGTCCAAGCGTAAGACTGCTATGATCCAGCCATGGTTTAAGCTTTTCTTTTCGCTTGTCTTCTCATCCTCATAAAAATGCCTGCACAAATTGATATAGGGCTCCATGTCCTATAGAAAAAATATTGCAGGGCACAGTACTATCAAGTATGTAGCTTTTCTTTGTCATTTATTGAATAGAAAATATGAGCTAAAAATACCAGTTATAAACACACTGTTTTATTTAAAATAGGTAACCAACAAGGACTTACTATGTAGCACAGGGAACTTGGCTCAATATTCTGTAATAACCTAGATGGGAAAATAATTTGAAAAGTATTAGATACATGTTTGGGTTTCCCAGACTGCACTAGTGGTAAAGAATCCACCTACCAATGCAGGAGATGCAAGAGACGCAGATTCAGTCTCTGGGTTGGGAAGAGCCCTGGGAGGAGGAAATAGCAACCCACTTCAGTATTCTGGCTGGAAAATTCCATGGACAGAGGAGGCTGGTGGGCCACAGTGCGTGGGCCGCAAAGCAACGGACATGATTGAGCAACTGAGCACACACATATACACAGATTCATGTGTATGCATATATATACACACAAACGTATATACACATGTACATGTACATACATTGTATCACTTTGTTGTACATCTTAAACTGATACAACATTGTAAATCAACTATAATCCAATATAAGGTAAAAATTAAAAGATCAAATAAAAATGCCAGTTGTAAGTCTTTATGAAGTAGTTTTCCAGATCAGTAAGAGTAAGGAAAGACACATTAGTTTTAAAAAATTGAAAATTTCTACAAGCCTGTATACCCTCACATGCAATGGTGTGGTCAGTCACCCAGAACCAGACATTCGGGAGTGTGAAGTCAAGTGGGCCTTAAATAGCATCACTGTTAATAAAGCTAGTGGATGTGATGGAATTCCAGGAAAGCTATTCAAAACCCTAAAGGATGATGGCAACAAGGTGTTACATTCAATATGTCAGCAAATATGGAAGACTTAGCAGTGGCCACAGGACTGGAAAAGGGCAATCCTCATTCTACTTCCCAAGAAGGGTAGTACTAACCACTGGACAATTGCACTCATCTCCCATGCTAGCAAAATCATGCTTAAATGTTGCATGCTAGGCTTCAGCATTATGTGAGCCAAGAACTTCCAGATATTCAATCTGGGTTTAGAAAAGGCAGAGGAGCCAGAGATCAAATTGCCAATATTTGCTGGATCATGGAGAAAGCAAGGGAATTCCAGGAAAACATCTACCTCTGTTTCGTTGACTACACTAAAGCCTTTGACTGTGTGGATCATAACAAACTGTGGAAAGCTCTAGAGAGATGGGACTACCAGACCGTCTTACCTGTCTTCTGAGAAACTTGTATGCAGGTCAAGAAGCAAGAGTTAGAACCCTGTATAGAACAACAGATTGGCTCAAGATTGAGAAAGGAGTATAACAGGGCTGTCTGGGGTCACTCTGTTTGTTTAACGTATATGCTGAGCACATCATGAGAAATGTCGGGCTGGATGAGTTACAAATCAGAATCAAGATAAGCGGGAGAAACATCAACATCCTCAGATATGCAGATGATATCACTCTAATGGCAGAAAGCAAAGAGGAACTAAAGAGCCTCTTGATGAGGGTGAAGGAGGACAGTGAAAGAACTGGCTTAAAACTAAATATACTATAAAAACTGAGATCATGGCATCCGGTCTCATTACTTCATGCCAAATAGAAGGGAAAACATGGAAGCAGTGACAGATTTCCTTTTCTTGGGATCTAAAATCACTGCGGATGAAATCAGAAGACGATTGCTTCTTGGCAGTAAAGCTGTGACAAACCTAGACTGTGTGTGGAAAAGCAGAGATATTACTCTGCCAACAAAAGTCCATATAGTCAAGGCTAAGGTCTTCCCAGTGGTCACGTGCAATTGTGAGAGTTGGACCGTAAAGAAGACAGAGTGCCAAAGAATAGATGCCTTTGAACTGTGGTGCGCAGAAGACTCCTGAAAGTCCCTTGGACAGCAAGAAGATCAAACCAATCAATTCTTAAAGGAAATCAACCCTGAATATTCATTGGAAGGACTGTTGCTGAAGCTGAAGCTCTAGTATTTTGGTCATCTGAAGCAAACAGCTGACTCAATGGAAAAATCCCTGATGCTGGGAAAGATTGAGGGCAGAAGGAGAAGAAGGCATCAGAGAATGAGATGGCTGGGTGGCATCACCAAAGCAATGAACACAAACTTGGGCAAACTTTGGGAGATGGTAAGGGACAGGGAGGCCTGGCATGATGCAGGCCATGGGGTCGCAAAGAGTCTGGGCGACTGACCAGCAACAAAAACATACCCTCAAATGAAGTGCTAGATGAGGTATGTTTCACAAGTAAGATTTTCTTTTACTCTTACAGAAGTAATACGACACCCGTGCTGTATACTACAAAGATCTGCGGCACTGTGGTGGGAATCTGCAATGTTCGGTTGCTAAGTTGTGTCCGACTCTTGCAACCACATGGACTTTAGCCTGCCGGGCTCCTCTGTCCTTGGGATTCTCAGGCAAAAATGCTGGAATGGATTGCCATTTCCTTCTCCAGGGGATCTTCCTGACCCAGGGATTGCACCCAAGTCTCCTGCAGGGCAGGCAGATTCTTTACCACTGAGCCACCAGGGAAACCCAATCTGCAGTAGATTTTCATATTTTATAATTAAACATATAAATAATCATGTTAAATTCATTAAAGGCTAAAAGTAGCTCTTATTGGCCATTTAGTAACTTTACCTACTGCTAAATAAGGTCGATTTTCATTCCAATCCCAAAGAAAGGCAATGCCAAGGAGTGATCAAACCACTGCACAATTGCACTCATCTCACACACAAACTAATGCTCCAGATTCTCCAAGCCAGGTTTCAACAGTACATGAACAGTGAACTTCCAGATGTTCAAGCTGGATTTAGAAAAGGCAGAGGAACCAGAGATCAAATTGCTAACATCCGCTGGATCATCAAAAAAGCAAGAGAGTTCCAGAAAAAAACATCTATTTCAGCTTTACTGATTACTCCAAAGCCTTTGACTATAGAAATCACAGCAAACTGTGGAAAATTCTTAAAGAGATGGGAATACCAGACCATCTGACCTGCCTCCTGAGAAATCTGTACACAGGTCAAGAAGCAACAGTTAGAACTGGACATGGAAAAACAGACTGGTTCCAACTAGGGAAAGGAGTATGTCAAGGCTGTATATTGTCACCCTGCTTATTTAACTTACATGCAGAGCACATCATGCAAAATGTCAGGCTGGATGAAGCAAAAGCTGGAATCAAGAATGCTGGGAGAAATATCAATAACCTCAGATAGGCAGATGATACCACCATTATGGCAGAAAGCAGAGAGGAACTAAAGAGCTTCTTGATGAAAGTGAAAGAGAAGAGTGAAAAAGTTGGCTTAAAACTCAGTATTCAGAAAACTAAGATCATGGCATCCGGTCCCATCACTTCATGGCAAATAGATGGGGAAACGATGGAAATAGTGACAGACTTTATTTTTGGGGGCTCCAAAATCACTGCAGATGGTGACTGCAGCCATGAAATCAAAAGATGCTTGCTCCTTGGAAGAAAAGCTATGACCAACCTAGACAGCATATTAAAAAGCAGAGACATTACTTCGCCAACAAAGGTCCATCTAGTCAAAGCAATAGTTTTTCCAGTAGTCATGTATGGATGTGAGAATTGGACTATAAAGAAAATTGAGTGCCGAAGAATTGATACTTTTGACCTGTGGTGCTGGAGAAGACTCCTGAGTGACTGAACTGAACTGAAATAAGTTCATACCAAGAGTACAAAATAATTTTCAGTTTTTGAAGCCATTTGGATTTGGAATTATGCATCAAGGATCACAGAGCCATATTCTGCAAAAAAAATTGGTTTCATTCTGGGTGTCTCCAGGCACAGCAGGACCAGAGTATGTCAGCTGAAGGAACAAGAAAATTTGGGGGTTAGTAGAAAAAAGAATTATCAGTTTAAAAAGTTTCTATGAACTACTTAGTCCCTAGAAAAGTCACAAATTCCCATTCACTGTGGTCAAACAGAGATGAATTATGTAGTTGCCCTTTATTCTGTAGTATCTGATAACTCTCCATTGTTGTTCATTTCTGTTGTTCAGTCACTAAGTCATGTCTGACTCTGTGACCCCATGGACTGCAGTACTCCAGGCTTACCTGACCTCCACTGTCTCCTAGAATTTGCTCAGATATATGTCAGTTGAGTCAATGATGCTATCTATCCATCTCATCCTCTGCTCTCCTCTTCTTTTACCTTCAGTCTTTCCCAGCATCAGGGTCTTTTCCAACGAGTCAGCTCTTGGCATCAGATGACAAAAGTATTGGAGCTTCAGCTTTAGCATCAGTCCTTCCAATGAATATTCAGGGTTAATTTCCTTTAGGATTGACTGGTTTGATCTCTTTGAAGTCCAAGGGACTCTCAAGAGTTTTCTCTAGCACCACAGTTCAAAGGTACCAATTCTTCGGTGCGCAGCCTTCTTTACGGACTAACTCCCACGTCCATACAGGACAATCGGAAAAACTGTAGCTTTGACTGTGTTGGCAAAGTGATGTCTCTGCTTTTTAATTTGCTTTCTAGATTTGTTATAGTTTTTCATTCAAAGGGCAAAGAAATTTCATGCCTGCAGTCACCACCTGCAGTGATTTTGGAACCCAAGAAAACAAAATCTGTCACTGCTTTCACTTTTTCCCCTTCTAATTGCGATGAAGTGATGGAACCAGATGCCATGATCTTAGTTTTTAGAATGTTCAGTTTTAAGCCAGCTTTTTCACTCTCGTCTTTCACCTTCATCAAGAGCTCTTTAGTTCCTCTTCATTTTCTGCCATTAGAGTGGTATCATCTGCATATCTGAGGTTGTTGATAGTTCTCCCAGTAAACTTGATTCCAGCTTGTGATTCATCCTGCCCAGAATTTTTCATGGTGTGCTTTGCATAGAAGTTAAATAAGCAGGGTGACAATATACAGCCTTGACATACAGCTTTCCTAATTTTGAACCAGTCTGTTGTTCCATGTTCAGTTCTAACTGCTGCTTCTTCTTCTTTTTTTAACTATTTATTTGGTTGCATCAGGTCTTCATTGCATTATGTGGAGTCTTCTGTTGTGGTGCACAGACTCTCTAGTTGTGGCACATGGACTTAGGAGTTGCAGTGTACTGGCTTAGTTGCTCCAAGGCATGTGGGATCTTAATTCTCTGACCAGGGATTGAAACTGTGTCCCCCGCATTGCAAAGCAGATTCTTAACCACTGGACCACCAGGGAAGTCCCCTAACTGTTGCTTCTTGATCTGCATTCACGTTTCTCAGGAGACTTGTAAAGTGGTCAGGTATTCCCATCATTTTAAGAATTGTCCACACTTTGTTGTGATCCACAGTGTCAAGGCTTAGCGTACATGAGGTAGAAGTAGATGTTTTTCTTGAATTCCCTTGCTTCCTCTACGAACCATTAAACGTTGGCAATTTGATCTTTGGTTCCTCTGCCTTTTCTAAACCCATGTTTTACATCTGGAAATTCTTGATTCACATATTGCTGAAGCCTAGCTTGAAGGATTTTGAGCATAATAACCTTGCTGGCATGTGAAAATGAGGGCAACTTGGTGGTAGTTTGAACATTCTTTGGCATTGCCCTTCTTTGGGATTGGAATGAAAACTTTTTCCCAGTCCTATGGCCACTGCTAAGTTTTCCAAATTTACTGACTTATTGAATGCAGCACTTTAACAGCTACATCTTTTAGGATATTAAATTGCTCAGCTGAAATTCTATCACTTCCACTAGCTTTGCTCCTAAGACTTATCATGATGGAATTAATTTCCCTACATATTTTTAAACGAGTGAGAAAAGAACATTTTCTTGTTTAAACAAAATATTACATTGTAAACAAATCTGAAAGTTAAAGTCAAAAGCCAAACATTCAATAAACAAAGAGTACAATGGCACCCCACTCCAGTACTCTTGCCTGGAAAATCCCATAGACGGAGGCGCTTGGTGGGCTACAGTTCATGGGGTCGCTAAGAGTCAGACACGACTGAGTGACTTCACTGTCACTTTTCACTTTCATGCATTGGAGAAGGAAATGACAGCCCACTCCAGTGTTCTTGCCTAGAGAATCCCAGGGATGGGGGAGCCTGGTGGGCTGTCGTCTATGGGGTCGCACAGAGTCGGACACGCCTGAAGCAACTTAGCAGCAGCAGCAGCAGCAGAGTGTAAGCAGGCATCTTGTCTAGCTCAAGCAGCGCTGCCTTTGACTGTGTGGGTCACAATAAACTGTGGAAAATTCTGAGAGAGATGGGAATACCAGACCACCTGACCTGCCTCTTGAGAAATCTGTATGCAGGTCAGGAAGCAACAGTTAGAAATGGACATGGAACAACAGACTGGTTCCAAATAGGAAAAGGAGTACGTCAAGGCTGTATATTGCCACCCTGCTTATTTAACTTATATTGGACACGACTGAGTGACTGAACTGAACTGAACTTAACTGAGAGTACATCATGAGAAACAGTGGACTGGAAGAAACATAAGCTGGAATCAAGATTGCCAGGAGAAATATCAACAACCTCAGATATGCGGATGACACCACCCTTATGGCAGAAAGTGAAGAGGAACTCAAAAGCCTCTTTTTTTTTTTTTTTGGCTGATTTCTTTTTATTTTCTTTTATTTTCTTTTTTTTTCAGTTTTTTATTTTTTTAATTTTAAAATCTTTAATTCTTACATGCGTTCCCAAACATGAACCCCCCTCCCACCTCCCTCCCCACAACATCTCCCTGGGTCATCCCCATGCACCAGCCCCAAGCATGCTGCATCCTGCGTCAGACATAGACTGGCGATTCAATTCTTACATGATAGTATACATGTTAGAATGTCATTCTCCCAAATCATCCCACCCTCTCCCTCTCCCCCTGAGTCCAAAAGTCCGTTATACACATCTGTGTCTCTTTCCCTGTCTTGCATACAGGGTCGTCATTGCCATCTTCCTAAATTCCATATATATGTGTTAGTATACTGTATTGGTGTTTTTCTTTCTGGCTTACTTCACTCTGTATAATCGGCTCCAGTTTCATCCATCTCATCAGAACTGATTCAAATGAATTCTTTTTAACGGCTGAGTAATACTCCATTGTGTATATGTACCACAGCTTTCTTATCCATTCATCTGCTGATGGACATCTAGGTTGTTTCCATGTCCTGGCTATTATAAACAGTGCTGCGATGAACATTGGGGTACATGTGTCTCTTTCAATTCTGGTTTCCTCGGTGTGTATGCCCAGAAGTGGGATTGCTGGGTCATAAGGTAAAAGCCTCTTGATGAAAGTGAAAGAGGAGAGCGAAAAAGTTGGCTTAAAGCTCAACATTCAGAAAATGAAGATCATGGCATCCGGTCCCATCACTTCATGGGAAATAGATGGGGAAACAGTGGAAACAGTGTCAGACTTTATTTTTTTGGGCTCCAAAATCACTTCAGATGGTGACTGCTGCCATGAAATTAAAAGACGCTTACTTCTTGGAAGAAAAGTTATGACCAACCTAGATAGTATATTCAAAAGCAGAGATATTACTTTGCCAACTAAAGTCCGTCTAGTCAAGGCTATGGTTTTTCCAGTAGTCCTGTATGGATGTGAGAGTTGGACTCTGAAGAAAGCTGAGCGCCGAAGAATTGATGCTTTTGAACTGTGGTGTTGGAGAAGACTCTTGAGAGTCCTTTGGACTGCAAGGAGATCCAACCAGTCAATTCTGAAGGAGATCGGTCCTGGGTGTTCTTTGGAAGGAATGATGCAAAGCTGAAACTCCAGTACTTTGGCCACCTCATGCGAAGAGTTGACTCATTGGAAAAGACTCTGATGCTGGGAGGGATTGGGGGCAGGAGGAGAAGGGGACACCAGAGGATGAGATGGCTGGATGGCATCACTGACTTGATGGATGTGAATCTGAGTGAACTCTGGGAGTTGGTGATGTATAGGGAGGCCTGGCGTGCTGTGATTCATGGGGTCGCAAAGAGTTGGACATGACTGAGCAACTGAACTGAACTGAACTGAAGCAGTTGGGAATAAATTAATGAAAGACCATGTTCTGTCATCATGCTGCTGCTGCTGCTGCTAACTCGCTTCAGTCGTGTCCGACTCTGTGTGACCCCATAGATGACAGCCCAGCAGGCTCCCCCATCCCTGGGATTCTCAAGGGAAGAACACTGGAGTGGGTTGCCATTTCCTTCTCCAATGCAGGAAAATGAAAATTGAAAGTGAAGTCACTCAGCTGTGTCCGACTCTTAGTGACGCCATGGACTGCAGCCCATCAGGCTCCTCCATCCATGGGATTTTCCAGGCAGGAGTACTGGCGTGGGTTGCCATTGCCTTCTCCGGCTGTCAGTATAAACACACTTAAAATTTGTAAGTGTGCTTTAAATTTGTAATTTGGAAATTCGATAATAGGCATCGAAAGATGTTATTCTTCCTGCTGTTTCTGTTTTAAGTAGGGCTAATTGTCATCCTGCTCTATAACTAAAATACTTTAAGATTACTTTTTACTTAGTGAACGCACACCTGCAATGCAATGGGTTCAGTTTTGTGAAAAATATAATAAAGACCCCCTGATAGTGTTATATGATAATTATATATAAAACACATTTACAGGATGCTTCATATTTATTTTTAATTTTACTTTTAATAATTCAGTGAATCTCTCTATTTAGATGAATGAAAAATGACTTTTTCCCCCTAAGACTGCTCATCTACCAGAGTTCTCTCAACTACATGTCAGCCAAGATTTTCAGATTTCTTTTTGGCTATAAATCCTGCACAAGATGAAGGTTTCTCATAGGAGATTGTGGCAACACAATGAAGGATACCCAGGCTCTCTATTCATTATAACAATCCAGATATGTTCTGTTTCTAATGTGGATTTTCAGATTGAAATATTCACAAGGACTGTCAATAATACAAGCTGAAGTGTTGTTCTTTGCCAAATAAAGAAAATTCTGATTTTTAAATGATAAATTTAGCCACAGAGCGATGTGTCATTTAATTTTGTTGCTATTTTTTTGAAGTTAATATTTTCTATAATTTTTTTTCAAAATATAGACGAAGACTTGTGCCTGAGGCTTGCAATTGCTAAGTCAATTAGAGACTGTAAGCAGGAGACTCAAATGATAGAATAAACTTTCCTTCTCTACACTGTTGATAAGATGCATGGATACTGTCAAAAATGAAAAGGGTTTACTTACACCATGACTGAGGTGAGGTGAAATGAAGCAAAAGTTGCTCAGTCGTGTCCAACTCTTTGCAACCCCATGGACTATACAGTCCATAGAATGCTCCAGGCCCGAATACTGGAGTGGGTAGGCTTTCCCTTCTCCAGGGGATCTTCCCAACCCAGGGACTGATCCCAGGTCTCCCGAATTGCAGGCATATTCTTTACCAGCTGAGGCACAAAGGAAGCCCAAGAGTACTGGAGTGGGTAGCCCATCCCTTCTCCAGGGGATCTTCCTGACCCAGGAATGGAACCTGGGTCTCCTGTTTTGCAGGCAAATTCTTTACCAATTGAACTATCAGGGTACACCATGACTATGTTCCTCCAATACAAATGGAAATCAATGTCTCTGCAGAATAAAAATGTAGCAATATCTTAAAGCAAATAAAGTCAAATTTATACCATATGTTTGATAATTATATCATTCTTACTTGCCTCTTGAGACATCTCTATGCAGGTCAGGAACCAACAATTAGAAATGGACATGGAACAACAGACTAGTTCCAAATAGGAAAAGGAGTACATCAATGCTGTATATTGTCACCCTACTTATTTAACTTATATGCAGAGTACATCATGAGAAATGCAGGGCTGTATGAAACACAAGCTGGAATCAAGATTGCTGGGAGAAATATCAATCACCTCAGATATGCAGATGACACTACCCTTATGGCAGAAAGTGAAGAGGAACTCAAAAGCCTCTTGATGAAAGTGAAAGAGGAGAGTGAAAAAGTTGGCTTAAAACTCAACATTCAGAAAACTAAGATCATGGCATCTGGTCCCATCACTTCATGGGAAATAGATTGGGAAACAGCGGAAACAGTGACAGACTATTTTTGGGGCTCCAAAATCACTGCAGATGGTGACTGCAGCCGTGAAATCAAAAGATGCTTGCTTCTTAGAAGAAAAGCTATGACCAACCTAGACAGCATATTAAAAAGCAGAGACATCACTTGGCCAACAAAGGTCCATCTAGTCAAGGCTATGGTTTTTCCAGCAGTCATGTATAGATGTGAGAGTTGGACTGTGAAGAAAGCTGAGCGCAGAAGAATTGATACTTTTGAACTGTGGTGTTGGAGAAGACTCTTGAGAGTCCCTTGGACAGCAAGGGGATCCAACCAGCCCATCCTAAAGGAAATCAGTCCTGAACATTCATTGGAAGGACTGATGCTGAAGCTGAAACTCCAATACTTTGGCCACCTCATGCAAAGAACTGACTCATTTGAAAAGACCCTGATGCTGGGAAAGATTGATGGCAGGAGGAGAAGGGAATGACAGAGGATGAGATGGTTGGATGGCATCACGGACTTAATGGACATGAGTTTGAGTAAACTCTGGGAGTTGGTGATGGACAGGGAGGCCTGGCGTGCTGTGGTCCATGGGGTCACAAAGAGTTAGGCACAACTCTGGGAATGAACTCAACTCTTTGTGACCCCATGGACTGTAGCCCACCAGGCCTCCCTGGAGAAGGAAATGGCAACCCACTCCAGTATTCTTGCCTGGAAAATACCTTGGACAGAGGAGTCTGGTGGGCTATAGGTGATGGGCTCTCAAAAGCATTGCACACAATTCAGCAACTAAGCAACAATAACAAACGCTGTTCATATTCATAATCTTCTAGAAAGAAAATTTTTAACTACCAGCACTAACATGTGAGGTTAACAAAGTAGTAAGGTACGAGATATATTACACAAAGTTCAACTGTATTTCTATATACTGGCAACTAACAATTGACATTGACATTTTTTAAAAAGCATTATCATTTTTAAAGTATTGTAAAATATTTGGAAAAATGCCAGGTACTTTCTAGTGCAAAAAGTTCATTAGCAATTAAACAGACCTCTTTGACAGTTTTGGATTCTGACATTTTTTTTAATAAAAATAAAGTTTTTCTCTGAAATTTCTCTTATAAATATATCCAACACCTTCAGTTTAATGAGCTCTATTGGATCAACTGAAATGGCATAGCCTCAAGTCTTAGAAGGGGCTTCTGTTGTCGTTCAGTGATAAAGAATCTGCCTGCAATGCAGGAGACGTGGGTTCCATCCCTGGGTTGGGAAGATCCCCTGGAGAAGGGAATGGCAACCCACTCCAGTATTTTGCCTGGAAAATTCCATGGACAGAGGAACTTGGTAGGCTACAGTCCGTGGGGTTGCAATAGAGACCGACAAGATTAAGCAACTAACAACAGCAAAAAGCCGTAAAACATCCATCACATAGAAAAACTGCCAAAGACTTGACAAGCTGGGAAGGGATTTGTCTCAAAAGGAGTAAAAACATAATGACTTACTTTTCACTCCTTTGATTGGTTTTGATATCATTGTACGGCCATGGGCTACAAGGGACATGCATAAATTGAAGGTATCAATAATATTAAGCATGACCTTTTAATAAACTGATTTATTTGTCTGTTTTAATTTCTTCACTGATAAAATGTGGCCAAAGATACCCTAATATCATATGAAAGTTGTATTTCATAAGCAAGCATGTTTGAGGTACCCAAAACATTGCCTGACTTCAGGCATTCAATAAATATCGTTGTCATATATATATATATATATATATGTATATACACACACACACACACACACACACACACACACACCTGGCACTGCTTAGAAACACAATATTCTCACTTGTAGAATTAATAAATCTATGAGTTAATCCTTTTTTAATCTGAGACAAACTACATTTCTTGACCAGAAAAAGGGTTTCCTCAAGATTTTCAACATATTATTGCCTAGAACGTTGGTTCTAATGGATTTTAAATGCATGTGAACTACTGATCAACTGACCCAGTAAACTTTCAGACGCCTATCTTGAGACTTAAAAGATGAAATCACTCTAAGGTCATGGGTGCTTACAGGGCTGAGAAGACATTCAAGGGTGAGTAGAGACAAAACAATGACAAGCTTCCACCTCACTCTTTTTTCTTCGGTTGGTCCTAACATAGAAGACAGGTGTCTGAAAAATGGTGCAGAAAGGAATTAGAGGAAGACTTGTGTAAGATTTTTAGCGTTGTTTTCTGTCAGGAGGATTGTTGAAGGGTTAATCATAGTAGCTCTCAGAAGCGGGATTTCTTGAGTCTTGCTGTAATTAATACCTCATTTCCTTCTCTGTTTTAGTGAATAATTATGTACCATTCAGTTTCATCCACACCTGCTCTGATGGATCAGACCAGTCATTATAATTATTCCTCAGGGTTGCAGATATATAGGGCAATGAATGGACTGAGAATATTTCTGAAGTTCAGTTTGTAGAATTGCAAGCTCAAGAATGGACAGAAAGAAAGGAAAATACACGCTAGATATTGAACACTGTGAAAACTCGGCGGTGAGTATGATTGCGCTATTTTAGTATTTGCCTATATTGCAGTCTGACTTTCAGATTTAATAGCAATCTAATTTCTTTACTGCAAGGTAGTCAGTCACAATTTTACATCCTTCTCCAAAAGGAAGAGTAACCTTGTATTCATTTTTTCCTTCAACTTTTCACGCTATATTATGCTCTATTGTATTTTAGAAGCTTGTCTTTATATTTACTCATATACAGAGTTAGAAATGTTTCTATGACCACATGATATAAAATAAATTCATTTAACTTCCAGTACTCACCACTATGGTGAGACATGATTCAGAGAGGAATTTGCTTGAGCAAATTCATAAAATTCATAAAGTTCCAAAGACGTCTTGGGTTTAGTTTAAAGTTACATTTTTACAACTTCATACTTAGATTCTAGATATAACTTTTAAACCTGTCAGAATTCATATTTCTAAATATGCTGGAAATCCAGATACTAATCCTGGATATTCTCTTTAGGTGAAAGAAATCCTTAGAAAATCTCTACTTTGTATGAAAATATGACCTTTCTGTCTATTTTTAAGGGCTTTATACCAAGAATCAAGTCTTCACTACATAGTTTTAAGTGGTCTTTTAGATAGTAGAACAAAGGATTTTGCTGTTAAGTCACTAAGTTGTGTTCAACTCATTGGGACCCCAAGGACTGTAGACCCCCAGGCTCCTCTGGGTTGCCATTTCCTTCTCCAGGAGATCTTGCCTACCTAGGGATTGAACCCTCATCTCCTGCATTGGCAGGCAGGTTCTTTACCACTGAGCCACCAGGGAAGCCCAGAACCAAGGAAAGAACTGTGCTAAAGATTGAAATGATAAGATAAAGTTCACCCCTGAAAAATAAAAGCAATATTTTGTCTTTACAGTTTGGAACGGTGGCAGTAGGCCTGTATTTACTCACCTATAAATGAAGCCTAAGAAGGTCAAGCCCTATTGGTTAGTTGAATAAGAATCCCACAGAGGAGTCTTGTTTTACTGAAAGAAAAGGGTTTGTCCTTTGAGTCATCACACAAAGGACCATCCTGAGGCTACTCTCCTTGTCATTTGTGTTTGAGTTTGACACTCCATAATTGAATCTTCAGAATGCTGGAAGAGTCAGGTGGAAACAAAATCCCTTTAGCCAAGTATTCATCTTGATAGTTTCTCTAGAAAACAGCAAACTTGAAGATGTTTACAAATACTATCTCAAGCATATTTTTCAGCATATGTCTGGCTAGCTGAAAATGTTTCATTTACCGTAGATATTTAAGGCATAATAATAAAAATATTTTCTCTTAAGATCAAATTAAATAATAGAATTAAAAAATGAATTGAAACTCATAAAGAAAATAAATTTTGGTATATTGTTTTTCTGTTGGGAGATATAGGAACTTAATCCTTATAAAGTGAGGGGAAAAGCTTAGAGAACTTTCCTTGGTAATTGTTAATGTACTTCAGTTGCCTATGGCCTTTCTTAGCTAAAGCTGACTCTCTAATTAAACATTCACAGCTCCTCAATGATTACAATTTTGTAGAGACTTCACTTGTCCTGAGTCAGAGCAAACATGACACGGCAGAAATTGTTACTGGGGCTGTAATATTACCCAGAAGCTGAGCCTAGATCACAGGTTCTCCACCCTTATTGTAAATGCCACCCATCATTTTCCTTCTTTGAAAGGGTTGAGATTCTATCCATGCCAGAACATTCTGCAAAAATGGCCTGGTGAGTGAGTCTCACTTTGTTTACAAACCACATGAAAATATCCAAGTCCTTCAAGATATCCAAGTTCATCAAACTGGCAAGTTCAGTCAAACTGGATAACAACTAAAGCGATGGAAATCTTCAGGTAGGAAAATAAGCTAGGCGGTTATTAAAGATAAATCCAACTTGACTCAGATTTACCTAATGAATAACATGGACTTTGTTTAATCCTATGCAGTAAAACTAGAGCTGTTTCCTTAATCCCTTTGATATAACCCTTATAGAAAAATCTAACTTAGCAAAGTCTTTCCTGACAAGAGTATTCCATCTTATCTATATTTAATAGCAATCATTGATTTTTGGTATTGTTGATAATACTTCCCAGTGGAGCAATGACGTTATACAATGCTGGTTTGACAGTTTTATGCAACTCTTTGATTGATGGGTCAGCAATTTTTATAGCTATTTTGTAATGGGTTATTAAATCAACATGATAAGAGACAACTAGTAGTTGCAGCATTAGAAATAAAAGCACCAATACTATACTAAGGATAATGAGCTAATACTTACTGAAAGCATAGTCTATGCCAGACATCACTCTAACTCTTTTCATAAATCATTAAGTGAAGTGAAAGTTGCTCAGTTGTGTCCAACTCTTTGCGACGTATAGACTGTATATATGGATGGACTGTAGCCTGCTAGGCTTCTCTGCCCATGGGATTTCCCAGGCAAGAACACTGGAGTGGGTTACCATGCCCTTCTCCAGGGGATCTTGTCGACCCAGGGACTGAACCCAGGTCTCCTGCATGCTAGGTAGATTCTTTACCATCTGAGCCACTAATCATTAATCCTCAGAGCAAATCTACAAGTGTGAGGAATCCTACTAGCCTCCTTTTTAGCAAGAAATGGCAGAGATGTCCTTGACTCACAGCTAGAAAATCAGTATTATTTTCCTATAAGATGGAGACCCTCAGGCAATCCTATATCATTTTTGAGATGTAATAAAACTTTTTGCCCAGATCCATATTTTCCTGAACTTCCTTCTCTCCCATTTTCATTTTTTATTATTCTTTCTCCTCTTTTTAACACACCCCTTCCTCCCAATATTTCCCACTGATCTCACCCATTTTCAATTTTTATCACCCCTTTTTTTTAACAATGTTTAGCAGTTACTGTATTTGTTTCAGTTCAGTTCAGTTCAGTTGCTCAGTCATGTCTGACTTTTTTGCAAGCCCATGAACTGCAGCATGCCAGGCTTCCCTGTCCATCACCAACTCCTGGAGTTCACTCAAACTCACATCCATCGAGTTGGTAATGATATCTAGCCATCTCATCCTCTGTCGTCCCCTTCTCCTCTTGCTCCCAAGCCCTCCCAGCATCAGAGTTTTTTTAGATTTGTTTATACACAAATGTTTTCCTCCCTGTTATATTAGCATGCAAACTCCCTGTGAGTAGAGACTTTTGTTATTGTTGTTGTTGAGAACTGTTTTTATACTGCTCTGTGCTGAAGAGGTCAAGGCTATGGTTTTTCCATTGGTCATGTATGGATGTGAGAGTTGGACTGTGATGAAAGCTGAGTGCAGAAGAATTGATGCTTTTGAACTGTGGTGTTGGAGAAGAATCTTGAGAGTCCCTTGGACTGCAAGGAGATCCAACCAGTCCATTCTGAAGGAGATCGGTCCTGGGTGTTCATTGGAAGGACTGATGCTAAAGCTGAAACTCCAATACTTTGGTCACCTCATACAAAGAGTTGACTCATTGGAACAGACTCTGATGCTGGGAGGGATTGAGGACAGGAGGAGAAGGGGAAGACAGAGGATGAGATGGCTGGATGGCATCACTGACTCGATGGACATGAGTTTGAGTGAACTCTGGGAGTTGGTGATGGACAGAGAGGCCTGGCAAGCTGCGATTTATGGGGTCGCAAAGAGTCGGACACGACTGAGCAACTGAACTGAACTGAACTGATGCTGAAGAAGGGGCTTCCCTGGTGGCTCAGCTGGTAAAGAATCCACCTGCAATGAGGAAAAAAAAACCACCTGGGTTCAATCCCTGGGTTGGGAAGATCCCCTGGAGCAGGAAACTGCTACCCACTCCAGTATTCTAGCCTGGAGAATTCCATGAACTATATAGTCCATGGGGTTGCAAAGAGTTGGACACAACTGAGTGACTTTCACTTTCACTTTCATGCTGAAGAGGAACCCAGCAAAAACATGTCACAAACTGGACAAAGGACTTACCTTCTGGGTCCTTGTAATGGGCTTGCAAGTTCCACTGCATCGAGCATGGTGTGCATTATACAAGGAATCTCTTTGTGTGAGAATTTTTCTTTGGTATAGTGTAGTATAGTATACACTATATTAATATATTATTGTAGTTCAGTATAATAATATGCCATATATAATGCAGTAGAGTGGAAATTACCCTAGCCTTAACACTGGAAAGTCTGAGCACCAACGCTCAGTATTGGGTCATCCAGGATAATAATGGTACTACTACTTCCAACATCAACTCCTTCGCTTCGGTATTCTCATTTCTAGAATAACCTGAACAGCTTGTATCTGATAAGCTGGAAGAACTTTTTCAGCTCTAACATTCCTTTCCTTGGATGAACACATGTTCCCTTAAATATGCTCCACCTACAACATTTGCAACATTAATGTATTTAATAAATTACTACATTTGTAATATAACAGAGAAGATGGATTATATACATTCCCGATCTGAAATTCTGGATAACATAAAAATCGGTTAAAAGTTAACATAGAATACTCTGTCTAGATTTTTTGTGTCTTCAGAGGATAAGAAAACATTTATCTCTTTTTAAATTCTTGTGTTATCCCTTTAAATAATAACAGCAACAGCCTTGTTTATTTTTGACTGAAGAGTGTAATTTCAGAAATTCAACACCATGCTTTCTGTTCACTTAACACTTCATCTCTGTAGTCAGCCACGTGTTCAAATAACCAAGAGACTCACAGCACCACATACTGGCATGCACAATCAAGTGATGTCCCTTCCAACTTAACTGGGGTGTGTGTGAACCCAGGAGTCCCTGCACGGTCAGGAATGCCACCCACAAGTAATATTTAGTAGAGCACCTTTTATCCAGGTTGGAATGTGCTCTCTGTGGAGATGTATTTGGTCTATTCTTTCCCAGGACATGTATTTAATCCTTTTATTCACCTACATTCATTTTGAGCATTTGCTGTGTTCTCAGTATAAGTTGCTACTGCTGCTGCTGCTAAGTCGCTTCAGTCGTGTCCAACTCTGTGTGACCCCATAGACAGCAGCCCACCAGGCTCCCCCGTCCCTGGGATTCTCCAGGCAAGAACACTGGGGTGGGTTGCCATTTCCTTCTCCAATGCATGAACGTGAAAAGTGAAAGTGAAGTCGCTCAGTTGTGTCTGACTCTTAGCGACCCCATGGACTGCAGCCTACCAGGCTCCTCTGTCCATGGGATTTTCCAGGCAAGAGTACTGGAGTGGGTTGCCATTGCCTTTTCCGATCAGTATAAGTTACCATGAGGCAATCCACAAGAAGAAGAGTGGTTGATAGTCTCTGTTTTCAAAGAGCTAGTGTTCTTTAAACATTGCAGATTCAAATATTCTCAGATAATGTATGAAAATAAAAGGAAATAATTATAAGGTACAAACACAAGTTTGAGAAGGGAGAACGGATGAGACTCCGATGAGAGACTGGGTCATATTTGAAACTTTGAGAATCCTACTCTATTGTGATCATCTTATTTTCTTACGCTGTTCCAGCTCCTCAACCTGTATGTAACACTGTTTATGGCTCTCTTGGTTCTGAACTCTAGTTCTCATAACCTTGACATAGGATCCTGGCTCTATTCTCCAGATTTTCTCTGCTAGCTTTGGAGACTAGATTCAACTTTCCTTGGTTCTTGATCTTGGCTGTTTGCTGACTTAACTTTATCTCAGGACTGTATCCCTATATCTTCAGCTCCAGTTTAGAAACTTGGCATTGACTATACATTATGTATCCTGCTTGGCAGTTTGGTTGGGTTACCATGACTCTGGAATGCCCATCCTCCATGGTGGAGTCTTGCTGTGGAGGTTCAGTAGAAAAAGTATGAACTTTGTTGAGCCAAAGAAAAAACAATACCCAGTTGTGGATGTGACTGGTGATAGAAGCAAGATCTGATGCTGTAAAGAGCAATATTGCATAGGAACCTGGAATGTCAGGTCCATGAATCAAGGCAAATTGGAAGTGGTCAAACAAGAGACGGCAAGGGTGAACGTAGACATTCTAGGAATCAGCAAACTAAAATGGACTGGAATGGGTGAATTTAACTCAGATGACCATTACATCTACTACTGCGGGCAGGAATCCCTCAGAAGAAATGGAGTAGCCATCATGGTCAACAAAAGAGTCCAAAATGCAGTACTTGGATGCAATCTCAAAAACGACAGAATAATCGCTGTACGTCTCTAAGGCAAACCACTCAATATCACAGTTATCCAAGTCTATGCCCCAACCAGTAATGCTGAAGAAGCTGAAGTTGAACGGTTTTATGAAGACCTACAAGACCTTTTAGAAGTAACACCTTAAAAAGATATCCTTTTCATTATAGGGGACTGGAATGCAAAAGTAGGAAGTCAAGAAACACCTGGAGTAACAGGCAAATTTGGCCTTGGAATGCGGAATGAAGCAGGGCAAAGACTAATAGAGTTTTGCCAAGAAAATGTGCTGGTCATAGGAAACATCCTCTTCCAACAACACAAGAGAAGACTCTACACATGGACATCACCAGATGGTCAACACCGAAATCAGATTGATTATATTCTTTGCAGCCAAAGATGGAGAAGCTCTATAGAGTCAACAAAAATAAGACCAGGAGCTGACTATGGCTCAGATCATGAACTCCTTATTGCCAAATTCAGACTTAAATTGAAGAAAGTAGGGAAAACTGCTAGACCATTCAGGTATGACCTAAATCAAATCCCTTATGATTATACAGTGGAAGTGAGAAATAGATTTAAGGGCCTAGATCTGATAGATAGAGTGCCTGATGAACTATGGAATGAGGTTCATGACATTGTACAGGAGACAGGGATCAAGACCATCCCCATGGAAAAGAAATGCAAAAAAGCAAGATGGCTGTCTGGGGAGGCCTTACAAATAGCTGGGAAAAGAAGAGAGGTGAAAAGCCAAGGAGAAAAGGAAAGATATAAGCATCTGAATGCAGAGTTCCAAAGAAGAGCAAGAAGAGATAAGAAAGCCTTCTTCAACGATCAATGCAAAGAAATAGAGGAGAACAACAAAATGGGAAAGACTAGAGATCTCTTCAAGAAAATTAGAGATACCAAGGGAACATTTCATGCAAAGATGGGCTCAATAAAGGACAGAAATGGTATGGACCTAACAGAAGCAGAAGATATTAAGAAGAGGTGGCAAGAATACACAGAAGAACTGTACAAAAAAGATCTTCATGACCCAGATAATCATGATGGTGTGATCACTAATCTAGAGCCAGACATCTTGGAATGTGAAGTCAAGTGGGCCTTAGAAAGCATCACTATGAACAAAGCTAGTGGAGGTGATGGGATTCCAGTTGAGCTGTTTCAAATCCTGAAAGATGATGCTGTGAAAGTGCTGCACTCAATATGCCAGCAAACGTGGAAAGCTCAGCAGTGGCCACAGGACTGGAAAAGCTCAGTTTTCATCCTAATTCCAAAGAAAGGCAATGCAAAAGAATGCTCAAACTACCACACAATTACACTCATCTCACATGCTAGTAAAGTAATGCTCAAAATTCTCCAAGCCAAGCTTCAGCAATACGTGAACCATGAACTCCCTGATGTTCAAGCTGGTTTTAGAAATGGCAGAGGAACCAGAGATCAAATTGCCAACATCCGCTGGATCATGGAAAAAGCAAGAGAGTTCCAGAAAAACATCTATTTCTGCTTTCTTGACTATGCCAAAACCTTTGACTGTGTGGATCACAATAAATTGTGGAAAATTCTGAAAGAGATGGGAATACCAGACCACCTGACCTGTCTCTTGAGAAATCTGTATGCAGGTCACGAAGCAACAGCTAGAACTGGACATGCAACAACAGACTGGTTCCAAATAGGAAAAGAAGTACATCAAGGCTGTATATTGTCGCCCTGCTTATTTAACTTCTATGCAGAGTACATCATGAGAAATGCTGGGCTGGAAGAAACATAAGCTGGAATCAAGATTGCCAGGAGAAATATCAATAACCTCAGATATGCAGATGACACCACCCTTATGGCAGAAAGTGAAGAGGAACTAAAAACCCTCTTGATGAAAGTGAAAGAGGAGAGTGAAAAAGTTGGCTTAAAGCTCAACATTCAGAAAACGAAGATCATGGCATCTGATCCCATCACTTCATGGGAAATAGATGGGGAAACAGTGGAAACAGTGTCAGACTTTATTTTGGGGGGGCTCCAAAATCACTGCAGATGGTGACTGCAGCCATGAAATTAAAAGGTGCTTACTCCTTGGAAGAAAAGTTATGACCAATCTAGATAGTGTATTCAAAAGCAGAGATATTACTTTGCCGACTAAGGTCCATCTAGTCAAGGCTATGGTTTTTCCTGTGGTCATGTATGGATGTGAGAATTGGACTGTGAAGAAGGCTGAGCGTTGAAGAATTGATGCTTTTGAACTGTGGTGTTGGAGAAGACTCTTGAGAGTCCCTTGGACTGCAAGGAGATCCAACCAGTCCATTCTAAAGGAGATCAGCCCTGGGATTTCTTTGGAAGGAATGATGCTAAAGCTGAAGCTCCAGTACTTTGGCCACCTCATGCGAAGAGTTGACTCATTGGAAAAGATTCTGATGCTGGGAGGGATTAGGGGCAGGAGGAGAAGGGGACGACCGAGGATGAGATGGCTGGATGGCATCACCGACTCGATGGACGTGAGTCTGAGTGAACTCCGGGAATGGTGATGGACAGGGAGGCCTGGCGTGCTGCGATTCATGGGGTCGCAAAGAGTCGGACACGACTGAGCGACTGACTGAATTGAACTGAACTGATACTATTGCTAAGTCAGTGTGAAATAATAAGTGAGTTAAATGAGTGGAGATAGAAAATGTTTCTACTTGTTTGGAGAGATAAAAAGCAGAATTTAAAGAGGCCTTAGATAACATCGAATCTGGTAGTTCTTAAACCTAGCTGTGTATAAAAACACCCAGGGATTATTAAAGAAATATTGATGGCTGAGCCCCGCCCTAGAACAGTTAAACTGGAAACTCTAGTGGTGGGATGCATGTAACAATATTTCTTAAACACTTCAGGTGAATCTAATATGCAGCTAATGATGCAAATGTGGGATCTAGTCCCATTCCATCGTTTAACAATCAGGGGAAATGTGACCCAGGAAATTTAAAACATTTTCCAGAACTCATATTGCTTTTGCCAGAAGTGGCTGAAATAGGAGGAGGACTTAACTGTCCTGTTGTCTGGCTATGTGCACTTTATTTCATTAAGCTGCTTTTTATAAAATTTTCTTAAGGCAGTATTATAGTACCTTCAGTCTTGGTGAAGAAGATGACACTTTCTCTACGACTGACTTGGTCTTCGTGGCCCTCATTTGCCTGGCCTCAGGGACCCCTGTCCTCATTCTGCTCCTGTTGCCTAGCAGCTGCCACCATTTGCACAAAACCCTGACCTTTCGACAAATACCACAGTCTGTATTTTGTAACATTTAAGACCTGCGCTAGTCTGCCTGGAAGGCATGAGTGTCGTAGTTGTATTCCATTCTGAGGGTTGTGCTCTCATCCAAATGACAATGAAATAATTAATCATATCGAACAATTGAAAATTTATGTAGGTTTCACAGTGCCAGGAACTTTGCAGACCTTGTTTTATTTTGTACTGTCATCACTGGAAAGTTTCCGAGAATTCTTCCATTGTGCACTTTCAGATATTTCAAGCCTGGGAAGGACATAATGAACTCAGCTAGATTCTCTGTGCCCATAGTCCTTCCTCCTGGGTCCCAGGAAGCTACTTGCAGGCTGGATGATAGGAAACTAAAAGGATTATTATTAGGAATGGTCCATCAGTCGGTGATCAATAAAACTTAAAGATTTAGGAATACTCTAAGAACAGTTTTGAAAAACTTTACAGTGTTATCATTTCCCTCCTGATAACACAATCACTGTCCGATACTCAGGTATTGGGGTAAAACTAGATACCTGAGAAGACCTTGCTTTGTTGAAGGTAAAGCCTGCAGCCTTCTGCATGGTGAATGAAGGTTGGGAAAGGCATTCCCAAATAGCAGAACTGTTTGTGCCAAAGTCCTACCTTAGAAGTGAGACGGTACATTAAATAAACTGAGTGGAGGACAGTGTGGCTCAGGGCTACTGTATCAGCCAAGAGAAAAAGGAAACTTGGAATAAAGTGGCATCAACAGAGATAAAGGCAGTAATACTGGGACATGTTTAGCAGATGAAGTTAAAAGGGCTTGGTAACGGACTGGGAGATTTCAAGGATAATCCCTTTGCTCCACTTTACCAAAGTGAATCGAACTGTGGTGCCATTTAACGACATCTGAGATTTGGCCTGATTTCCTAGCAAGATCATAACCTTAGGTTTGGACTCAGTGTGATGCCTTTGAGCCATCTGAGACGTGCTATTGTGTAAGCATTGAAAGGCTCGAGGGGAAAGCTGGGTTGAAGATAAACTTGAGAGTCATTTGGATATAGATAGAAATTAAAATCATAGTGGGGATAAAGAATAGAGTGGTTACATTGGCCCACTGCCTATTTTTGTGAATAAAGCTTTATTGGAACACAGCCATGCTCATTTGTTTACTCACTGTCTATCACTGCTTAACACTATAATGGCAGACTAGTAGAGTTATAACAAAAACTGTATGACTCACAAAGCTGAAAATATTTACTATTTGGTCCTTCATAGAAAAAGTGCACTACCCTAAGACTTAGTGTGGAAAAATACAAGGGCCTAAGAATGACAGGGCTTCCCAGGTGGTGCTAGTGGTAAAGAACTTACCAGCCAATGCAGGAGACATAAGAGACGTGGATTCGATCCCTGGGTTAGGATGATCCCTTGGAGGCAGGACGTGGCAACCCACTCCAGTATTCTTGCCTGGAGAATCCCATGGACAGAGGAGCCTGGTGGGCTACAGTCTGTAGGGTTGCAAAGAATCGGACACAACTGAAGCGACTTAGCATGCACATAAGAATGTCAACTGTAAAGACTGGAAGTGGATCAGAACTTTCAAAAGAAACTGAGAAGATCCCCGGAGGTTAGGAGAAAACCAGTGAGAATGGAAGTAATCATTCAAGAAAGAAGAGCAATGACCTTCATTGGCAAATGCTGCTGAGGGCTTAAAGACGAGGGCTAAAATCCATCAGTTAGATTTTGGTGAATGCGTGCTATTGATGACTCTGTTAAGAGGTTTTTCAGAGGCCTGGAAGGAGCAGAAGCTGAACTGGGTTGGGCTGAAGAGTGTGCAAATCGAGATGCTGTATTTAGACCAATCAAGAAACTCTGTTCTCCGAAGAGAGAGGAAGAGAAGTAGCTAGAAGCGTATTTTAATTTATCTATTTATGGCTGTTCCGAGTCTTGACTGCTGCACAGGCTTTTTCTCTACTTGCAGTGTGAGGGCTTCTCATTGCCGTGGCTTCTCTCGTTGCAGAGCACCGTACCTGTGGCTCCGAGCTCTAGAGCACAGGCTCAGTAATTGCGCTGCATGGGCTTCGATGCTCCTTGGCATGTGGGGTTTTCCCAGATCAGGGATCAAACCTGAGCCCCCGTATCGGTGGTGAATTCTTTACCACTGAGCCCCCAGGGAAGCCACTAGATGGGTATTTGAAACCAAGGAGATTTTCTTGTTTAAGATGAGAGGAGATATTTCAGTGTGGAAAAACATCTATTTCTGCCTTATTGACTATGCCAAAGCTTTTGACTGTGTGGATCACAATAAACTGTGGAAAATTCTGAAAGAAATGGGAATACCAGACCACCTGACCTGCCTCTTGAGAAACCCACATGCAGGTCAGGAAGCAACAGTTAGAACTGGACATGGAACAACAGACTAGTTCCAAATAGGAAAAGGAATACGTCAAGGCTGTATATTGTCACCCTGCTTATTTAACTTCTATGCAGAGTACATCATGAGAAACGCTGGGCTGGAAGAAACACAAGCTGGAATCAAGGTTACCGGGAGAAATATCAATAACCTCAGATATGCAGATGACATCACCCTTATGGCAGAAGGTGAAGAGGAACTCAAAAGCCTCTTGATGAAAGTGAAAGAGGAGAGTGAAAAGGTTGGCTTAAAGCTCAACATTCAGAAAACGAAGATCATGGCATCCAGTCCCATCACTTCATGGGAAATAGATGGGGAAACAGTGGAAACAGTGTCAGACTTTATTTTGGGGGGCTCCAAAATCACTGCAGGTGGTGACTGCAGCCATGAAATTAAAAGACGCTTACTCCTTGGAAGAAAAGTTATGACCAACCTAGATAGTATACTGAAAATCAGAGACATTACTTTGCCAACAAAGGTCTGTTTAGTCAAGGCTATGGTTTTTCCTGTGGTCATGTATGGATGCGAGAGTTGGACTGTGAAGAAGGCTGAGCACCAAAGAATTGATGCTTTTGAACTGTGGTGTTGGAGAAGAATCTTGAGAGTCCCTTGGACTACAGGGAGATCCAACCAGTCCATTCTAAAGGAGATTAGTCCTGGGTGTCCTTTGGAAGGAATGATGCTAAAGCTGAAACTCCAGTACTTTGGCCACCTCATGTGAAGAGTTGACTCATTGGAAAAGATTCTGATGCTGGGAGGGATTGGGGGCAGGAGGAGAAGGGGACGACTGAGGATGAGATGGCTGGATGGCATCACCGACTCGATGGATGTGAGTCTGAGTGAGCTCCGGGAGATGGTGATGGACAGGGAGGCCTGGCGTGCTGCGATTCATGGGGTCGCACAGAGTCAGACACAACTGAGCGACTGAACTGAACTGAAAATGTTAAAAGGAGGCAGTCATTTAAGGGAAAAATGGTGAGTATTCAGTCCTGGAGGAAGGATAAGACAAAAGATTTACTGAGGAAGGCAGAGGGGATGGGATCCAAAAGCAGATTGGCAGGTCGGCTTCAGGCAGAAGGAGGGATAGCATCTTTTGTATCAATCAGGAAAAGAAGAGAATGGATTCATGGGTTCCATACCCAGTGGAGGTTTGAAAGAGTTCCCATTGGATGATTTCAAGTTTCCCAATGAAGTAGAAAGGAAGTGAAGTCAATTGATAGGAATGAGGAGGGAACAATTTGTGTATGAGTGTTGGTGGGTGGAGGTTTCAGGTTTAAAGAGAGGGAAGAAGATTAAGGAAGTATTTTCAAAGGAGAGCAGATCTTAATCAGAGTTATAATAGGATGGGAGAACAGTACAGAAAATCCACCTGAGAATGATGACCACACATTTCTGTTAATTCTGATGTGCTCAGGGACGTGCCTTTCCCCAGCCATGTGACTATTCAAGGGAAGGTCCAGCGTAAGCAGTCACTTGTTTGCCAGCTGGAAAAACTGAGCAGAGGGAAGTGCAAGAAGTTTTAGGGAGTTAGCAACCATATTGAAAAATGGGCCTCAGAACAAAAGGTGGATAAAGAGAGATCTGAGTGAAGCCAGGGCTGCTGGGCTGGACATTTTAAGAAAACTAAAGAAAGGCTGTTACAGCAATAATTGAACAAACAAGTTGGAAGGAGAGAACTTGGTGGTTAGAGCACAGGATTCCTGAAGAAGTGATTTTGGAAACAGTGCAGGTTGGGGTAATGACAATGTTCAGGGATGTATTGGGTGCAAAGAGGAGAATCTACCATTAAAGTATTGTTCTGCTTATGTGAAAAGATTTATCATTGGAACATAGGATAAAAGAAGATGTGATATTAACAGATTGTGATTGCTTCTAATATTACTGAAAGTGTGCAATTACCTCCATCTGAATAAAAGTGTGGACTTTAAGGCTAAATTGCTTGAGAGACGTATAGGGATTCAATGGCGTTAATACACTAGGTTATAATAACACAAAAGAGATGATAAATGACAAACTTTTTTGTTTTCACTACTAATATTTTTTATTCACACTCTTCTTAGGTGAAAGAAAATTGCTGCCGTAAGCTGACTCTATGGAAGATCTTTTTGGTTTGTTTCTTAGCCTGTCTGATAACAACAACAATTGGAGTACTCATAATAACCCTGGTGAATAATAACAATTATCAACATTATTACTATTCATTGTTAATAAGCATTAATTATTAAAAATAATAATTACAATAATTTTCTAATATTATTAATTATAATAACAACTCTTCTATTGTTATCCAGCTACCCGGAGGAAGCCCGACACCTGCCCCCACTCCTACTTCGCAGTCTACAATGAGCACCCATTCAACGGAACCGGCAACCACCACTTCACCCGGACCTACAATCTCCGCTAGTTCGCAGTCTACAACGAGCACCAGTTCAGTGGAACCGGCAACCACCACTTCACCCGAACCTACAACCTCCGCTACTTGGCAGCCTACAACGAGCACCCGTTCAACGGAACCGGCAACCACCACTTCACCCGGACCTACAATCTCCGCTAGTTCGCAGCCTACAACGAGCACCAGTTCAGTGGAACCAGCAACCACCACTTCACCCGGACCTACAACCTCCGCTACTTGGCAGCCTACAACGAGCACCCGTTCAATGGAACCGGCGACCACCACTTCACCCGAACCTACAACCTCCGCTACTTGGCAGCCTACAACGAGCACCCGTTCAACGGAACCGGCAACCACCTCTTCACCCGGACCTACAATCTCTGCTACTTGGCAGCCTACAACGAGCACCAGTTCAACGGAACCGGCAACTACCACTTCACCCGAACCTACAACCTCCGCTACTTGGCAGCCTACAACGAGCACCCGTTCAACGGAACCGGCGACCACCTCTTCACCCGGACCTACAACCTCCGCTACTTGGCAGCCTACAACGAGCACCCGTTCAACGGAACCGGCGACCACCTCTTCACCCGGACCTACAACCTCCGCTACTTGGCAGCCTACAACGAGCACCCGTTCAACGGAACCAGCAACCACCACTTCACCCGGACCTACAATCTCCGCTAGTTGGCAGCCTACAACGAGCACCCGTTCAACGGAACCGGCAACCACCTCTTCACCCGGACCTACAATCTCCGCTACTTGGCAGCCTACAACGAGCACCAGTTCAGTGGAACCGGCAACCACCACTTCACCCTGACCTACAACCTCCACCACTTCAAATGAGCTTACAACCACAGCAGCTACCTCCACAGATTCAAGTGAAACCCCAGCTTCCAGCTCTCCAACAGGACGATAAGATCACCGCTTCCTGCATCGATGACCACTCCCACTGAAGCCACAACTGCTGCCGCTCCCTCTTAGCTTCCGAAAGCAGCGGGCAGCACTCTCCCTCAGCCCCGTGTAATCGCCACCTGCTCGTCTGAGCCTGCAACTGCAGTGCCACCGTTCTCACTTGAATCTGGTGGGACTGCCGCCAGCCCTCAGAACGTTCTGTGGCAGGTTAACCTTTCGTATTTTCCACTACAAATTAACCGACACCCGTCTCCTCTCACTGGCTCTTTCCTCACACTCTAGCTCCCTCTTCAAGAGCTGACTCTATGTCCACTACCATTGCTGCGTTATACCTATAGCAGCTACCATGAGGCCAATTGAAGAAGAGAAACTTAGCCAGTGAATAAGGGAAGAATTATCTTCATTTTCACCACACCAACACTTAAGACTTCCAAACCTATTAAAACTATTTTTCTTTTAAGAGCTGTACACCAGAAACTAGCACATTGTAAACCAATGTTAATAAAAATTTTTAAGAAGAACTGAACACTTAGGCTAAGAACCTTCTCTTTTTTGTATATTTCAAAATGATATAATTTCATATGGAAAAAGTAACCCAATTTGATCATTTAGAATGTCTTTAAGACATTTTCTATAAAAGAATGTAGTAAAATAAGCCATTTAGTTTTTAATATGTGTTGGTTTCAGTTCAGAACATTGCATTCTTCCTTAGACAAATGACAGACATAACACATTTTATAAGGGGGAGATTTAAAAAAATTTAGAATTTATAATAATTATTTCCTTTATAGTGAATTTTATTGTGTTTCTTCAGTTTCCCTTTTGATTTTATTTATTTATTTTTTTAACTAAAGTAAAAGTACATTTATTTTCAATATCCTCTGTTGATACTTTAAAACCTCAAACTTCATAAAAAGTTAAAATACTGGTTATATAAAATATTTCTCCCATTATATTTTTGTTTCTCAGGAATACAAAGTGGGCTCAGAAATGCACAGATACCAATTACAGACGCAAAAGTCTTTCCATAACTGTTGTAAGGTGATTGTTGAGGTTAATACTCCTTTTCAATAACATATCAATGCCAATCATTTAAGTTAGTGAGAGAATTCTCTTAAAACCCTAGTTGCAGACAGAACAATTCAATTTAGTAATGTTTCTGTTGAACCACCAATAGTGATGTCAATCTTATCCCCAGTTTCTTCCTGTAACTGGAATTGAAAATACAATAGTTTTACCTGATTTATTCACAGCCAAAGGAAGAAAGTAATTTCTGGTAAATTACATTTTTTTTTTTTGGTTCTCCTTCCTCACTTTTATTTATTTATTTTTTAATTTATTTTTTAAAGCATTTTATTTATTTATTTATTTTTATTTTTTTAATTTTAAAATCTTTAATTCTTACATGTGTTCCCAAACATGAACCCCCCTCCCACCTCCCTCCCCATAACATCTCTCTGGGTCATCCCCATGCACCAGCCCCAAGCATGCTGCATCCTGCGTCAGACATAGACTGGCGATTCAATTCTTACATGATAGTATACATGTTAGAATGCAATTCTCCCAAATCATCCCACCCTCTCCCTCTCCCTCTGAGTCCAAAAGTCCGTTATACACAGCTGTGTCTTTTTTCCTGTCTTGCATACAGGGTCGTCATTGCCATCTTTCTAAATTCCATATATATGTGTTAGTATACTGTATTGGTGTTTTTCTTTCTGACTAACTTCACTCTGTATAATCGGCTCCAGTTTCATCCATCTCATCAGAACTGATTCAAATGAATTCTTTTTTACGGCTGAGTAATACTCCATTGTGTATATGTACCACTGCTTTCTTATCCATTCATCTGCTGATGGACATCTAGGTTGTTTCCATGTCCTGGCTATTATAAACAGTGCTGCGATGAACATTGGGGTACATGTGTCTCTTTCAATTCTGGTTTCCTCGGTGTGTATGCCCAGCGGTGGGATTGCTGGGTCATAAGGTAGTTCTATTTGCAATTTTTTAAGGAATCTCCACACTATTCTCCATAGTGGCTGTATTAGTTTGCATTCCCACCAACAGTGTAGGAGGGTTCCCTTTTCTCCACACCCTCTCCAGCATTTATTGCTTGCAGATTTTTGGATCGCAGCCATTCTGACTGGTGTGAAGTGGTACCTCATTGTGGTTTTGATTTGCATTTCTCTGATAATGAGTGATGTTGAGCATCTTTTCATGTGTTTGTTAGCCATCCGTATGTCTTCTTTGGAGAAATGTCTATTTAGTTTTTTGGCCCATTTTTTGATTGGGTCGTTTATTTTTCTGGAATTGAGCTGCATAAGTTGCTTGTATATTTTTGAGATTAGTTGTTTGTCAGTTGCTTCATTTGCTATTATTTTCTCCCATTCTGAAGGCTGTCTTTTCACCTTGCTTATATTTTCCTTTGTTGTGCAGAAGCTTTTAATTTTAATTAGATCCCATTTGTTTAGTTTTGCTTTTATTTCCAGAATTCTGGGAGGTGGATCATAGAGGATCCTGCTGTGATTTATGTCGGAGAGTGTTTTGCCTATGTTCTCCTCTAGGAGTTTTATAGTTTCTGGTCTTACATTTAGATCTTTAATCCATTTTGAGTTTATTTTTGTGTGCGGTGTTAGAAAGTGATCTAGTTTCATTCTTTTACAAGTGGTTGACCAGTTTTCCCAGCACCACTTGTTAAAGAGATTGTCTTTTTTCCATTGTATATTCTTGCCTTCTTTGTCAAAGATAAGGTGTCCATAGGTGTGTGGATTTATCTCTGGGCTTTCTATTTTGTTCCATTGATCTATATGTCTGTCTTTGTGCCAGTACCATACTGTTTTGATGACTGTGGCTTTGTAGTAGAGCCTGAAGTCAGGCAAGTTGATTCCTCCAGTTCCATTCTTCTTTCTCAAGATTGCTTTGACAATTCGAGGTGTTTTGTATTTCCATACAAATCTTGAAATTATTTGTTCTAGTTCTGTGAAAAATATGGCTGGTAGCTAAATTACCTTTTAAGCAACCATATTCTATTTACTTTGATACTACCAAAAGTGAATTTGAATCTCTATTTTAAAATTAAATTATTAAATAAGTTAATTAAAGACTTGTTTTAAGCCTCTGTTAAAGGACAGAAATTACAGAAGAAGAAAACAGCAGTATAGATTAAGTATTAAATTCATTAATTTAATTTTTACTTTGAATAATAATTGTAGCAGATTTAAATTACAATTGATGATATTCCAGACTTACTAAATCAAGACCTTTAGATTGCAACTAGTAATCTATAGTTTTAAAAACTATATAGATGTCCAGACAAGTTTGAGAATCAGTGGTTCAAAAGCCTTAGTCTAAGAATGGCATTAAAACAACTCAAATTCTAATTAAAAATATTACAAATCAGAATCATGTACTAGGCATGCAAAAAATTAGAATTACCCTGGTGGCTCAAGAATCCACCTGGTAAAGAATTCGCCTGCAATGCTGGAGACCTCGGTTCAATCCCTGGGTTGGGAAGATCCCCTGGAGAAGGGACCGTCTATGCACTCCAGTATTCTGGCCTGGAGAATTCCATGGACTGTATGGGGTTGCAAAGAGTCATACATGACTGAGCGACTTGTGCTTTCACTTCACAGATCTAGCTATGTACAAAAAACTTACATATATTATCAAGAGGGGAATGTTTCATTTGCCAAATATTGAAAAAGCATTTCCAAACAAAACTTGTAAATTAAATCTTCTGAGAAAATTTTAAATTGTTTAAAATCTCATACTTGGATCTCAGTGAACACTCACTGTTAATTTTTACTAGCTGAGTTATTTTAATTATATGTGCTCAGAAGCACTCACATTTTAGTAAATATATTAATTTAGATTTCTAATAATGCATATGGGCCTTCCCTTCTCCTTGTTGTTTTGATTAGGAATATTTTATGAGATATTTATTTTTTTTATTTTTTTTTAGTTTTTTATTTTTAAAATTTTAAAATCTTTAATTCTTACATGTGTTTAAAACATCACTGGTTAGACCATTCAGTTCCTGATTCGGAGTTACCACTTCCTAATTCTTTTACAGTTTTACTAGTCATCAAGATGATAAATAATCTGAAGTTTATAATTGTAGATAAACACATGTATAGCTCATTTTATAAGGAATAATAAGAGTTCTTTAGCATGTAGCATAATTGGTCCTTAAGAAATACGTATTAAGTGGATAAGAAAATGCTAGCTGACTTGTACTACTTAAGATGCATGAGGATGGGCCTTCTGTATTACTTTTTGTTGTACCCACTGGCACATAATAGATCCCAATAAGTATTTATTTCAAATTTCAAATATTTATATTTGACAGATAATTTTTAAAGTATAATTCTGCAAGACTATAATATTTAGCTCTTATTAAATAGTCCATTTTTGTTTACATTGACTCATTTCAATTCATCTAGGCTTTTTTTAACCAGACTTATTTTTACCTTTTAATGATGTATTTCATTTTCTAAATAGTCATCATTTCCATTAATTTGGAGTCATAAGGTCTTACAGTACCTAGTGAAGGCTTCAGGGCATTGTTGATCATTAGAAGAAGTGCCATGGTGGGATGTGCGAGTGGGGAAGAACAGCAATAACTATGAATAAACTATATACCAGGCAAGTTATAAGGGGTTTTCATATATTTGGCTCATATTTATGTTTCCTACCATGTGATTTTTCCATATGGTTAGTTTGTGATCCACCATATACTCTAGCACTTCCCCTATTCCCCCCCCCAAAAAAGTCCACAACTGAAGAAATTTCTATTTATTTATTCTTCTCAGCATTCACATATTTAAATGAATATTATTTGGAAGTTTTCCTCTGTTTTAGCTATTTGAAAGTGACCATTTGTTGTGTCATTTTATCATTCCTATAGCCATCTGAAGGGAAGGGTACAGTGGGGTGTACAGGACAGGGTACTCTTGTCTTATGCAAACATAAGGAACATCACTTTTATTTATCATTGTTATATTTTATTGCTTTATTTTAATTATTTATTATTTATTTTATTATTTACAAGCCACTGGATCATTTAGAAGTTTTTTATCCCATTTGCAAGCCTTTCTGCAAGTAAATAAACAGTGTAGGTCAAATGATGGAACAACAAAATATTCAGTTCCCAAGCTGTGACACAACGCTTTATTTGGGAAGAATGAGATGTAATCTCAGGTGTGATTTGGGGAGGGTATAAAACATGCTGATTCTACATGAACTGCCCACAGAATGCACATTCTTCCTGTGACCTAAAGGACCAAGTCTGGGGCTTCTACCAACATGCCAGATGAACTGGAAATGAGTAACAGTTCACAGGTATCCTATCTCCAAGCTCTATGCTCTTACACCACAGCTGGGCTCTGAGCTAGAGATGAGGAAGATACAGACACTGACTTCAGGGGGCTTATCCTCCAGTAGAGAACCTAACACACATGTGTAATATAATAATTACTGCATCACTGAGCGTGCGTATAAGCCGAACTCTCCCGGACCTACTTCCTAATGACTGGGTTTGGAGTCCAGGTTTCCCAGGTTTGTATTTTTACCCCTTTTCAGGTACTGATTCTATCATTCATTCACCTTATAATGTATTCATGTGACGAATATTTATTCAGTACTGACCACAAGTCAGGTTCTGAGAATATAGCAGTAAACAGGAAAAACAAGGTTACAGCCACCAGAGTTTATGTTATAACAGGAGGAATGGGTGATACATGTGGAAATGCATAGACAAAATAATTTTCAAGAGTAACAAGTGTCAGAGGGTTGTTGAAACTGGCAAGTGGTGGAAGTGAAGGTGGGGACTGAGTTTTCTCAGCCTCAGCACTGTTGATGTTTGGACTCACATCATTCCTGCCCTGTGCGTTGCAGCACGTTTAGCAGTGTCTCTGCCCTCTTCTCACTAGACAGATGCGATTAGCAACTACCCCTGATATGACTATTAAAAATGTCTGAAAATGTTATTCACTCAGTTGTGTCTGACTCTTTGCAACCCCATGGGCTGAGCTCCAGCTGAATTCTCCAGCAAGAATACTGGAGTGGGGTGCCATTCCCTTCTCTAGGAGATCTTCCTGACCCAGGGAACAAACCCAGGTCTCCTGCATTGCAGGCAGATTCTTTGCCATCTAAGCCATCAGAGAAGCCACAGAAGCCAAGAGGTTACCAAACATGGCCTGTGGGGAGGAGGCTGAAGAATCCACAGTTTAAGATGGCATAGTGTTGGAGACGGCATTTGGGCAAGAGCTCCCAGTACTTCAACTGGGGTCCTACTCTGGGCCCTGAATCATCTTTGCCATAGCCCTGAGGGGAGCATGGCGGCCCTCTGTTGATTATGGGTTTCTACTGGGGTCTATTGGTACCCAGCGTCAGAGTCCTCCCCATGCAGAAGTATAAGGAGGCACGTTTGCTTACCAAAACGCCTGAGCCCCCTCACCCAGTTCCCCACTGAAGGCTCAGTTGTAGGCTCAATTCTGATTTTCCGTTCTCACATCCCATTTTTTCCCACCATCCTCTTAGTGGGACTGGGAACCAGCACTGGTTTTGTTTCCATCGTCATGTTTTGCTTCCATCTCTAGTGATGGGAGGCTCATTCATGAAGCTAAGTCTCCTTGGCAATGGCCCAGGGTTTCTTGATCAAGCACAGCCTGGCATGTGCTGCCGGACTCGCCACAGGGTAACCCGCTTCTGCCCACGGTCCTGGTCACTCCCCCTGGACACCTGGAGGGAGGTGCTGCCCTGCTGGCCCGGCAGCTCTGGGACTGCTCATCTGCCTCAGTCTTGCCCAGAGATGCCAGCAGCTGGGTGGGGAGGGAGCCTTTCCCCCTCCCAGGGATAGTTGACACTGTTCCCTCACTCACAACGCTCAGCAATTCCTTCCCTAGAAGGCAGGTCTTGTTCCTGGCCTGAGCTCCCTTCTAGAATGTTCTTCTCCCACTCATTACCTATAGAAACTGCGTGCACCTTTCTTGTTTCTTATATGTCTCATTTCCTTGTCACTTATATCCAGATCTTTGCATACGCTATTTTGATTTTGACACTTTATAGTATATTTTCATAGCAGTTGAAAATAGAAGTTGGAAACTTTTTGTGTGTGTGAGTCACAGATAATATCTAGAATGATTCTGGCTACCTGCCAGATAGCACTTCTGAATACAACTACTCTGAGACAGATAAAGTCTTGTTTCCCAGAGAAATGGAACATAGCTTTGTCTCTCTCTCTTTTTCAACATAGCTTTCTAATATAAAGAACTGGCCAAATCTTGTCTACCTGGCTTCTTTTCAAGGCCACCCCTAGTGGACTCTGATCTTTCTTTTTAATTCAGTCCTCCTGGCTGCTGCTGTATCTCTTTTTTTCTTCAGCTGTCTTGGCATGGTTTTCTGGTTTTCTCCTTTGGGTTGGTGTTTCTGGCAACGGTCTTTGATTTCCTTGAAGTATCCCCTCATTTATTTCCTCTTTAGATTTTGAATGACTTCTACCCCACATATTCTTGACCTGCAAGTCAATCTCTTTCCTTTTTACTAATTTAAGATAACCTCTCTGCCATGTGATTGAGACGTAGGGTGCCATCAGAACTGGATAATCTAGCTGTAGTTTTGTTGAGCCCAGGGGAGGAGTAGTGTCTTTCTGCTTTGCCTCTTGGCCACCAGAACTTGACCATCTAGGATTCCGTTTTGATCAGCGTGTCTGTTCCCTCTCCAGGGAAAAAGGTGGGGCACTTGCAGTGAAGCTGAAAGTGTGATTCATGTGCGATTGTCAGCACTTGAGTCACAGCGGCTGCAGCTGCGTCACACAAAAGGTGCTCTGCACTTACTATAAATTTTTTTCTCCAAGTGAATATCGAGGGCCTACTTCCAGGTAGTGGATGCTTTAAGCGAAGATAAGAAGAGTCCCTGCCTGGGCCATTGCCAGTGCTGGCTGAAATTCAGATGCTTTGAACCAGCTCAGTATAGCTAAGACATTCCTTTTAAAAGGCTCAGATTTCACCCCAGTAAAAACATATAATAACTATTAACACATTTTTGATATATTTTCACCAGCTCAACATTGTGTTATCTTTAAGTCACTGTAAAAGAACAAAGGAAGGCCCTTCCAACTCTGATTTTCATTCCGAGAAAATTGTATTTTTGAAATTGTGTTGTTCCAGCAATAAATAGCATCATGAGGGCTCAACTCTGAGCTTCTAGCTCTGAAAGCCTTATGACTTTTAGGAAAGTTCTTTTGCCACTTTTAATTTCTTCAAGATACTCTATAAACTCCTCCAAAGAATGTGACTTATTCTCCTATATTTGTAATTCCTTGGAATTTGAAGAACAAACCATCGTCTTCAGAGTAGGTGGAGGTACACTCATTCACCTGAAGAGAATATTATTCTAAAAGCTAAAAGACAATTATACTGTCATAAAATCACTGAGGTCTGTTCAGTTACATGTTCAAAAGATATTAACAAATAATATGAAAAAGCAGAGTAATAATTTAGTAGTAAAAAAAAATCTTCAACAGAATAATTTTAAAATTAAATACCAAATACATTTTTCCCCTTAACAGCTCTGGGAATAAAATACACTCAAATAGTGGTGAGCAGAAGTGAAATAGACAATCTTATATTCAACCAATGGCAGTATTAATCAGTCCAAATGTATGGATGGAAAAAACTTGGCAACATGTACTGAAAGCTTTAAAATGTTATGGACTATGTCAGAGGAGATCAATTACTGAATGCTATGCTAAGGAAATACCAAACATATATAATATATACCAAAAATATATAGAAGTACTTTATGGTACAAATAATTTTTTAATAGTTTCACTTGCAAATTCAAAGTACTGGGGAAAATACTTAAAAGCAGAAGGATTTCATGGTGAAATACAGAAGAGTCATGATATTTTCCAACATCTTGAAAATATGGTTTAAAAAGCAGAGTATAAAACATACTGTGAAATTTTAAGATAAAAAGACAAGAATACACTAAAGATGGTTCTCTCACAGTGAGATAGATTCTGGGCACTTTTTTGTGTGTGTGGTTAGACTTCTCTGTATTTTCTAAATTTTCTGTTAATAAATTTTTATCAGAAAAATATTTTAATTAAGAATATTATTCAGAAAAAAGTAGCATTAAAGATAATTAGGTTATCTTTTAGCAAACACAGATCACTTATGTAGCTGATTGTTTTGTTTTGAAAATACGTTTATGAATTTTCTAAAAATGACAGCACGCGGAGCATTCTGGGGAGAGAGCTGAGACGCGGGGACAGCAGTTAGAGTGTGGTTGGGAGTGGCGTGGTTCGTGTTTCGCTCAGGTTGCCCACATGGGGAGGTGAGTCTGGGAGCAGATGGCAGAGGAGCAGGGTGTGGGAGGAAGGCAAGCCAGCAGACTCCCTGCTTTATGGAGAAGTTCTTCAACCGTGCCTTCTCTCAATTTGAAGTAGGGTGGGGACTAATTTCATCCTTTCATTCTGATTTCAACATGTTTCCTCTTACTTGCCCTGCCCTGGGGTCTGCTTTTGAGGATCCAATTCCATTGAACCTTTCCTCCCTTGTCCTATTCTCCTATAAGCTGAGCAGACCCCTAGAGGTCAGGTTGGAACATCTTTCCTTGTACATCGTAAGAGCTTTTGTACCCAACACTGACTAAATAAAGCAACTAAATGAATAAAAGGCTAAAGAAATCTCATGGGCTCCCATATAACATTAGACCTACTTTGATCAGCTGCCCTGGCTAGAATCTTGTAATCCTTGTCATTTCTATTTTAATTTTGGAAAGGGTGAAAACTTGTGTTGAAACAGGTCGCATGAAAGGGGCCCCTGAATTACCACCCAATCATGAAAGTGTGTGGATGTAACATGGCTTATGCAATAGAGATGTAATGAGTTCATAATAAACACTGGTGGGCAATTTTGGGGTGGGAATGCATTTAATAAGCAGCTATTGTGGACTTCCCTGGTGGCTCAGACAGTAAAGAATCTGCCAGCAATGTGGGAGACCCAGATTAGATCCCTGGATTAGGAAGATCCCCTGGAGGAGGGCATGGCAACCTCTCCCCATATTGTTGCCTGGAGAATACCATGGACAGAGGAGCCTGGTGGGCTACATGGGGCCACATGTAGGTCCATGGGGTCCATGTCTCCTGTGTCTCCTGCAGTGGCAGGCAGGTTCTTTACCCCTGAGCCACCTGGAAAGCCCACGTTGCTTAACCCACCCATTCATTAAGATGTAGAAAGCTGAAAAGGTGTCACTTTCACCCCAACAAGGAAAGGATGGGTAATCCGCAAGGTCAGGACATGTCTGCATCCATCAGAGAACTGACAACACAGGGCCACCTCCTAGCCTGAAATGCACACAAAGGCAAGTGCCTCCTCAAATGATGGCACAAGAACGGACTCACTTCTGGCAGAACATAAGAGGAGAATGGGTCACCATACCAGCAGGCAAGATTTCAACCAAGGTTTTTATGAAATTGCTGAGTGTGAGCCAGTGAGAGACTGCAAAGTACTGGGAGCCACAGACACGAGGGGACAGTAGGGGAGCTTGTATCCACTAATAAGATCTTCCTTGTGGATTGACACTGGATGCTCCTGAGAAAGACTCAGGACAGAGTGGGGATCAGAGAAACTGCCCTGGTGATGTAGGTGTGGAGGAGAGGAAAACCACTGCTTCAGGAAAGATGTTCAGCATGCTGCTCTGTGTGTGTGTCTGTGTGTGTGTGTGCGTGTAGGTGTGTGCTCAGTCACGTCTGACTCGTTATGACCCCATGGACTGTAGCCCACCAGGCTCCTCTGGTGGGATTTCCCAGCCAAGAATACTGGAGTGGGTTGCTGTTTCTTTCTCCAGGGGATCTTCCTGACCCAGAGATTGAACCCAAGTCTCTTGTGTCTCCTGCATTAGCAGGGGAATTCTGTACCGAGCTCCCTGGGCAGTATTAAGCACACTGTTATCCATTGGCAAAGAGGGATTCAATATAGTAAAAAAAAAAAAAAAAAAACTCTTGTAAAAGATATATGCTTATTTCACATTTATATAAACTCAGAATTTCCAATACTCCGATTTGACACACTAGTGGATATTTTCCACTGTTAACATGAATGAGGTCAATCACAAAAGTTACATGCATTGACAATTCTATTAGCCAAAATTTTAATTTCAGGTATTGGGTCGAGCCATAATTAAATTTACAAAGGAATTTATTTATTACATCTTTACTATTTCTTAAAATCGACCCTTTTTTCTCAACCTCTTGCCCGGGTTCCCTCGCTCTCCTTCTTCCCTTTCAACCCATTCTCCCTGCTTGAACTAGAGGAAGTTTTCAAAAATACGATTTCTATTTTGTCATTCTTCTACTTAAAAGAATTCTGTGGTTTCATAGAGCCTTCAGAGTAAAACCTAATTTCCCACATGAAATTTGTTTCATTTCCTATCCAGCCTGTCTTAAATTAATTTCATAAATTTCCACCAGTTTCTTTATAGGCTGCTGGCTCTTTCTGGATGGCTCATTCTTCTTTCTTCACATGGCTTACATCTTATCCATAGCTGAGCTTTTGGGTAACACCTTCCTTAACATCACCAATTGGGTTAGGCAGTTTGGCACCCTTCTTTGAGTTCTCAAAGAGTTAAGTACCTTTTTCAAAGTACAAACCACCAAGTACTGTAATCACTTGCTTGAGTATCTACTGGACTGAGTTCTCTTTCTTTGATCTCTGGACCCACAGGCATTTACTATAGGACTCTACCTGGCACAAAGTTGATGTCAATAACTGTTGGCTAAATAAGTGGATGGATGAATGAATGCTTATTCTTTAGCAAGGAACCAAGTTTTGTTGACTAGGTCACGTCTGGTGAAAGGTATCATGGGCCAAAGTATTAAGCAAGATAAATGTAAAATGCCAAGTTGTCGAGTTAAAACCAAGCTATTCATTTGTTCAAATACTATAAATAAGAACTAGAAGGTAAGCCATCAGGAAATAATGTCATGATTATTGATTTTGCATCAGCTTACCAGGCAAGGTTTATTAGAAAACGTAAGTTGTGAGCAAGGTTTCCAATTCAAAGAAAAACTTGGGTTTTCCAGGCAGACAAAGAGGTAAACACTATTTTATTTTTCCATTTTGTACTTCATTTAAAAGCTGGCTTCTCAATTCACACTGATTCATTTATTTCTCCCCCCGCCTCAGCTTGGTTACTTATTTATAACTTCTCAAAGAAATTTCTACTTGTGTTTGACATAGTGAATATCTAAAACAAAACCAAAAGGACAGGATTCAGGAATGGTGAACTTGATGGTCAGCAAACATCTGTTCTGTAGCAACTCTGTATATCTGTTAAATGAGAAAAGAGGCTAAATAATGTCTATGGTCCCTTAAGTTTTATGTTTTAATTAAAGAAAACAATTGAGTAAATACATAAATCAGGAAAATAGGCAGGATGCCCGGTTCTAAGTAGGAGACTGACAGGTAAGTTAGATGTTTGTTTTCCTTTTTCTGATAAGAGATAATTGACTTTACCCAAACAATGTTTTGGAGTTAAGGAAAAAAAATCTGGAACTTAGAGTGGTTTGAATGGATGCCAGTAGATTTTCCTAATAATTTTACAAAGGCTTGGACTTTTGTCTAGATAAACTGTCCCTTTCTTTTTGGAAATCTTAAGCTGTGATATTAATATGCTAGTATATTGATAGAAAAAATTTTACACTGGATTTCAGAGTTATTTTCTTGCTAAGAAAGGTCTTTAAAAAGTGGTTATGTATATCTTTAACCAAATGTGGCATGGTTAATATTATATATGCCCTAAATATTCTATCCCAAAAGTTGTAGCATATAATTTGAAACATAATCATTGAATTGAATCCATCTATCCCTGGATAGATGTATCATAGTCAACTTAGTTTTACATCCAGTATTTCCTGAAATCTGCAATTATAAAAGGCATTAAACAAATACACAACTATTTCCAGAGCTGGAACTGTGAAACTGGTTGCTATGGACTGGAAGAAAAATATGAGACTCATCCTACACATGCCGAGCAACTCCAGATCCAAAGCGTGAATAGTAGAAATAACATTTCTACCTCTTGCATTTATACTTGAGCTTTCCACCTGTCGTGAAATACCGAAATATCTATTGCCAAGTCAGTAAGTCTGCCACAGTTTTTGTTTCACTTATATTAAGATCAATAGGCATAATTTCATAGGGAAAGACATTTCTAGTATGTGAACCTTTCATTGTGTGCCGAAATGGTAATCGTTTAGAAATCTTATTACATTGTTCTTCTGTTTGAACCATTTGATGGCCAGTTTCTGCAGATACAAAGGCAGTGTCACATTTCCACAATATTAACTACACACATATGGTCAGGCAATTGTGTTTGAAACATGATCTCAGAGAACAATTTCTAGACAGTTCTTCAGGTCTCAGCCAGAGTTCTTAGATCATAGTCTCAAACTGAATATTAAGTTCTGCAGCCTAAACAGAAAACGTATTAAGAAACAACTCGCTAATTACCATTTGCTTATTATAAATTGTGTCACAAATGGTATATGTTCTAAAAGACCACTGATTTTTCTAGATTTTCCTCTACAGGAGTAGCATAGTGGGACCGTGCTTGCAATCCTCATATAAACCACTTAGGAAAGATCCTGGAGTTGAAATGGGAGTTGTCCTCCAAGAGTTAAAAATAAGATGATGGGAGAAAAGCAGTTCCCTCAGCAATGTCGTGTCAGTGTATGCTCCATAGCCTTCTTCTTTTTTCATTTTGGACCCTTTTCCCCAGACTGTTTTGGAGAATCAGATCTCCAACAGGGCAGTAAGAGTCTGCAGATCAGGCAGGCTGAGAGCCTGAGATTTTTGTTTTTGCTTTTACGAAATAACAAAACTCTGCTTTGCAGAGTTTCCGCCCTTGGGAAAATTGAAGAATCTCTGAAGATCGGGAATAAAACCAAAGGGTAGGGAGGTCAGCAGTTGTGTTTGCTGAGCGTGTTGGGACTATGAGCGAATTGTGCTTAGTGTTCTCAAACTGAGCTGTGCAAATGCATAATCCCCAGTGCTTAGCCTAGGGCCAAGCTCACAGTGCATGGTTACCAAATGTTTGCTGAGCGTGCTGCGTTAGAGCTGGTTCATTCCCATCAATGTCTCACCATCAAGAACCCTGAGATATCAGGCCTTGGCTTGTAAGGCCCTAAAACTGTTTTCACTAAGACACCTCTTGTCACAAGCAGAGGTGCTATTCTGCCTGGCTTGTGATTCAGATGTAAGTCAGCCCTTCTCATCCCCAAGCCTTGGGCTGACTTGTACCCCCCTTCTCCCTTTCCATTTCCTCTGTTCGAGTTCTTCCTTCAACTCTTTCCCTTCTTCCTGCTAATCCCCACTGCGCCCTATGGAATTCCCATCACAACACAAACTCCCCCACCTTTACACTCTTTCAACACTGACTCCGTAATCTCTCTGCCTTAACCAATGCTATCTTTTCCATAGGACAAAGCTTCCCTTTGTATCCTTTAGGGAATATTTATTACTTGGTATCATCTGTAGCCTGTTTGGGGCAGATTGTAGTAGCAGTGGGGGCCAAGGGGAAGGTGAATATTCTAGTTCCCCATCATCACCGGTGAAACATTACTTCGTCTCATTAAAACACACATGTTTGGAAACAACTGCCTCTTGTGTCTCTGTCACCATTAAATGATCTTCTATTTTAGTTTCACCCGTGATTGCGGGTGGAGACATCCATTAAAGCAGGTGATTTTATGATGACTATTGCCACAATCAAGATAGCACTCACATAGAAACCTGTCACCAGCGAAGGCTGCTGTGATATATGGACCTGTGGCAGTCAATAGTACAGCTTAATCTGGGGGCAGTTACAATCCTAATCACATTGGCTGGCCAACAGTGGACATGATCTGTTAACTATACTTCTTGAAGCATGCCACCACTGCCAAAGTGATCCACCACCTCCTCTGCACCTGGATGACCGGAATCCAATTATTTTTGTACCAATCGCCATAGATGAAGCTGAGCCCACCATCTCAGTTGCCATCACTTCAGCTACAGTTCTGACTCCTGCAGTCCCCAGCTGTCTCTGACTAACCAGAATCCAAAGGCCAGTGTGCCCACAGCAGAGGGAGTCAGAGAGAAGGCAGGAGACGCAGTCAGAGAGGGAAGCGGGAGGCAGGTTGCAGGCTTCGCCCACAGTAGCAAGGACTATCAAGTGAAATGGGAATCTTTCAGAGGAATTCTGGCAGAGCAGTGACATGAAAATAATTATTTTGAGATAGTGATTCATCTGCAAAGAGGCCGAAGTAGATGAAGGAGACTAGTTTGGAGAGAATGAAAATAACGCAGGTGAGAACTGAATAAGGCTTGAACCAGGATCACTGCTTCACCAGGTTGCAGGGGAGGTAGTGAGAAGTGCTAGGATTTAAGGTCTGTTTTGATGCTAGAAGCATCAGAATTTGCTGATGGGTTGCTTATGGGATACAGGAGAAAGAAAAGAACTTTCAAAGGTTTTATGTTGTTCGGCAGAAAGGATGGAGGAGCCATTTGCTGAAATGGGTACAGAGTTTGGGTCTATAATAAGGACTCTGATTTCTTCTGTAATGTTTCACTGCTGCTATCAGTCAAGCCCCCTGGTCCCTCGTCCCCCTTTTCCTTCTGTTCCACAAATGGACAAGCCGATACGAAAGTCCAGGAGCTCCCTTCCTCTGCGTCACAAGCAGCACGCAAAGACGCTCACCCCAGCTCCCCTCCCCAGTCGCCCCTAATCACAATCAATGTCCAGAATGTCTCTTTTCCTTGCTCTCTCAGGCCACTTTCAGACCTGCTTGCCACCCCACCTCCTCTCCCTAGAAAGCCTCATATGTGAGTAATCTCCCCACACCCTCATGGTGTTTGTGTAGCGTCATTAGCCTGGAGGTCTAGATCAAATTTTGGACAGGGAGGTCCACCTCTTCTATGCAGGACATCTACAAAAGTTATAAAGAGGGTTTCTGAAATTGGTGGGTGACTGAGAGGAGGAACAAAGAAATCATTCTTAAGCATATACGTTTGAATTATCTGGTAGATATTAAAGTGAAAATGTTGGGTAGGCAGCTGTATGTGTCCGGAGTTCAGAAGATAATTCCAGGATACTGATAGAAATTTGGGAGTCATCAGCTCTTAGTCGACAGCACTTAGGACTATAGACTGGATGAGCTTGCCAAGGACATGAGAGTAAAGATGAGAAGAGGTCCACAAACGGAGCCCTGGATTCCAGCAATGAAGTTGGATTGGGAAAGAGATCTTCTCAGGAAAAGTTGCTGTTTCATGACATAAAAGAGCTAAGAAAGGTGCCCTGCAAACCAAGTGAACTCATTACATAGAGAGGGGGGAGCAGTCAGTGGGGTCCAAAGCTCTTTCCAGACACATTTATTTCATAAGGAAATAAAAAAGAATATAATGTCAGCTTGCTTGAGTTTCTCTGATTTAGTTGACATCCAAAGGTGACATCCTTGGCAAAAGGCTATTTAGTATATTTCATACTGATGCACCTCACTATTAATTTATAATAAGTTCCTAATCCCATTTAAATACTTTCTATGCCTCCCAAATTTATTTTTCAAAAGACAGTAGACACTTACTTAAATATTTTTATGATGGCTATAAATTACTGCATAATGAATGGAAAAATAAGGCATTATGTTATAAGCATTGAGGGACCAGTGAGCAAAGATGTATGTATATAACAATGAATGGATAGTGTCTACCTTAAATGGGATTTTTCTGTCCTCAAAAGAAATCTTTCTGGTTCACTAGATTAATCAGCATGCATTAAGCGAACGCTAATATTTTAGGGCATTATACTAAGCTTTACTTTTTAGTAGAAATGCTTCTGATGTTATTCATTTTAGTATACAGATACTTGGGGGATATTTCCTACGTGTCCAGCACTGTGCCAAACGCTGAGAATTCAAAGGGCAATGTAAGAGGATGAGCTGACTACTTTCATGCAGGATAAAGGCTGTAAGCACAGGATATTGGGGAAATGTGCAGAAGAGCACTAGCAGCCCTAAAAGTGGGTGATCCCATTTTGTTGTTGACGATAGCCAGGCTTGCATTCAACCGCACCAAGTCCAGAAACAAATTCTTTTTGACCCCCAAAGCATTAGTTTCTTTTCCCTTGTCAGATAGTGAACTGTTAGTGCCCCCTGTGGGAGGCTGAGGAATGACTTCTCTCAAAATGCCCACATTTTGCTCCCTGGAACCTGTGAATGTTACCTTACATGGCAAAGGAGACTTTGTAGATGTGATTAACTGAAGGATCTTGGGTGACTTCCCTGGTCGTCCAGTGGCTAGGCCTCTGCACTCCTGAGGAAGGGGGCCCAGGTTTGATCCCCGGTCAGGGAACTAGATCCTGCGTGCTGCATCAAAGATCAAAGGTCCTGCCTGCTGCGACTGAGACTGGCACAGCCCCAAAGTGAAGGACCTTGGGATGGGAAGCTTATCTTGGATTGGTACCCAGTGTAGTCCCAAGGGTCCTTGTCAGAGGGATGCAGGAGAGTCAGGTAGTAAGAGATGTGATGAGAGTAACAGGTGGGGAGGGTGCCACAGGTAAAGGAATGCAGGCAGCCTCCAGAAACTGAGGACCGCGAGGAGTGGATTCTCCCCCTGAGCCACCAGAAGGAATCAGTCTATGCATTCCTTGCCAGTAAAATCTCTTGTTTAGGGGATCCCTAGACCACACATCTCCACATTTTCTTTCTGCAAACCATACATTGCCATCCTTTAGGAGGGAGGAGCTGTCTATCTCCGGTTAGTTCATAGTTCTCATGAAGCATTCTCAGGCTGGGACATAATTGCAGGGAATATGGTAAATTGTTGTGAGTCACCAAATCACCATAATTCTTAATAAGAATCATCTTATTAAGATGATTCTGAATGTGCTTCTTCTGATTGTGCTTGTTCTGAATGTGTTCATTCACAGAGTGACTTAGGACATTTCCCAGCATCTATGAGGAAACTGACTCACCCTGTTCCAGGCCACTTCCCAGGTCTCCCGGTCACAGAGCATGCCCTGCCTCATAATGTGAGAAAGCGTAAATGGACAACAAATGCCTCATTCAAGACATTCAGCCTCACCACCAGTCGAGTACCAATTAAAGTCACACTGAAACAGTTTATACCCACCAGACTGGAAAATATTTTTTAAAAGTCTGAAAAGCTTTAAAAAAATTTTTATGAAAGTATAAAACAAAAGAAAACAAGAAGAAAAAAAAGAAAAAAGAAAGGAAAAACATTTTTATGAAAGTATAGTTGATTTACAGTGTTGTGTTCATTTCTGCTGTCCAGCAAAGTGATGGAGTTATGCATATATTCTTTTTCATTATGCTTTATCACACGTGTTGACATATTGAATATATTCCCCTGTGCTATACAGTAGCACCTTGTTTTTTATGCATCCTATATTTAATAGTTGGCATCTGCTGGCCCCAAACTCCTAATCCTTCCCTTCCCCTCTCCTTAGGCAACCACAGCCTGTTCTCTGTGTCTGTGAGTCTGTTTCTGTTTTGTGGACACGTTCATTTGTGTAGGATTTTAGATTCTACAGATGCGATACCATACAGGATTTGTGTTTCTCTTTCTGACTTACTTTGCTTAGTATGATAATCTCTAGGTCCATCCGTGTTGTTGCAAATGACATTGTCTCTTTCTTTTTTGCGACTGAGTAACATTCCACCACTTCTTTATCCATTCATCTGTCCATGGCCATTTAGGTTGTTTCTATGTCGTGACTCTTACAAGCAGTGCTGCAACGAGCATAGGGGTGCGTGTATCTTTTAGCATTAGACTTTTGTCTGGGTATATGCCCAAGACAAACTGGGATTGCTGGATCATATTCCAAGTTAATTTTTAGTTTTCTGAGGAACTTCCATACTGTTTTCCATAGTAGTTGCACCAATTTGTATTCTCAACAACAGTGTAAGAAGGTTCCCTTTTCTTCACACTACCTTCAACATTTATTATTTGTAGGCTTTTGAATGAAAATATCTGAAAATCCTAAGCATTGACAGTGATCTAGAACAATGGACACTCTCATACACGTCTTGTGTGTGAATAGAAGAATAGTAAAAACACTAAGGAAAATGTGTGCATACCCTGTAACACATCAACTCCCCTCCTAGACATGCATTAGTGTGTCTTTATAGATAGATAGATAGACAGATAAAGTGCCCAGAAACATGGATGAGTTGTTCATAGCAGAACTGTTTATCTTAACAAAAATGAATGGATAAATAAATAAATGCAAGTCCAGAAGCATGCAGTGTGATACCTTTACCAATTATGTTTCAGATCTGGAATCTTATTATGAAGAAAAACAAGTGAATGATAAATAGATAGCTTCGAGTCTTATGGCATTTCTAGGGGTTGGAGATATTATATGGGAAGTGTTTAATGGGTCTTCATTTGTATTTGTGATTTTGATTTATTATGCTCAGCAGAAAATACATAGTTAGGTGTCTGTACTACTGTTCTTCAGCTTTCATACTAAATTTTGTGGGTATGAATGTCTGAATAGAATCGCATAATAGTAACACATGTAATTGCCCTTCTACTTCCTCTTGATACGCCACTGTGTCAAATTTGGCTTCTTGAATGACTCTGGGAGGGGGTGGTTTTAATAGTAGTAGCACCTGTTATAATAATGTTCACAAAGGTTCTAGGTTTTTTAAATACATTCTTGTTCTTTTTTAAGGATGCGGGTTTTTTTGTTCTTTTAAAAATCTGATTATTATTGATCTATTTTTGGCTGGTCTGGGTCTTCATTGCTGTGTGCAGGCTTTCTCTAGGTGTGGTGAACAGAGGCTAATGGTCATTGCAAGTAGGGGCTCCAGAGCGCAGGCTCAGTAGTTGTGGTGGAGGGGCCTAGTTGCCTCAAGACATGTGGAATCTTCCCTGAACAGAGACTGAACCGGTGTCCCCTGCACTGGCTGGCAGATTCTTAACCACCACACCACCAGGAAAGTCCCTCTAGGTTCCTTTTTCATGGGGACTTTAGTTCCCATTTGCTGCCAACCAACCCCAAACCAGGGGATATACTGAAGGCAGAGCCACACAAGAAGATGCAGGATTAGAGGTTCCTGTCAAGAGAGCCGAAATGACCATCTGAAAACCTTTACTATGATGAAATTTCTAGTAGGGTGTATAGAATTCTCTTTGACTGCGTGGACCACAACAAACTCTGGAACATTCTTAAAGAGATGGGAATACCAGACCACCAGACCGATCAACTTACCTGCCTATTGAGAAATCTGTATGCAGGTCAGGAAGTAAGTTAGAATGGACATGGAACAACAGACTGGTTCCAAATACGGAAAGGAATACATCAAGGCTGTATACTGTCACCCTGCTTATTTAACTTATATGCAGAGTACATCATGCGAAATGCTGGGCTGGATGAAGCACAAGCTGGAATCAAGATTGCCGGAAGAAATATCAATAACCTCAGATATGCAGATGACACCACCCTTATGGCAGAAAGTGAAGAACTAAAGAGCCTCTTGATGAAGGTGAAAGAGGAGAGTCAAAAAGTTGGCTTAAAACTCAATATTCAGAAAACTAAGATCATGGCATCTGGTCCCATCACTTCATGGCAAATAGATGGGGAAACAGTGACAGACTTCATTTTTAGGGGCTCCAAAATCACTGTAGATGGTGATTGCAGCCAAGAAATTAAAAGACGTTTGCTCCTTGGAAGAAAAGTTACGACCAACATAGACAGCATATTAAAAAGCAGAGACGTTAATTTACCAACAAAGGTCCATCTAGTCAAGGCTATGGTTTTTCCAGTAGTCATGTATGGATGTGAGTTGGACTATAAGAAAAGCTGAGCACTGAAGAATTGATGCTTTAAACTGTGGTATTGCAAAAGACTCTTGAGAGTCCCTTGGACTGCAAGGAGATCCAACCAGTCCATCCTAAAGGAAATCAGTCCTGAATATTCATTGGAAGGATTGATGCTGAAACTGAAACTTCAAACTTTGGCCACCTGATGCGAAGAACTGACTCATCTGAAAAGACCCTGATGCTGGTAAAGATTGAAAGTGGGAGGAGAAGGGGATGACAGAGGCTGAGATGGCTAGATGGCATCACCAACCCAATAGACATGAGTTTGAGTAAACTCTGGGAGTTGGTGATGGACAGGGAGGCCTGGCATGCTGCAGTCCATGGGATTGCAAAGAGTCGGGCATGACTGAGCGACTGAACTGAACTGATAGAATTCTCAGACTAGAAAAGTGGCACCCAACATTTACCACAAAAGCATGGTGATGAATGTCTGTCCTCCAAGGCTGTGGGTGACACATTTTCACAGAGAAAAGAGAAGAGACTCTTTCGTAGTTGTCATAAACTGCACTTTTCATGAAACTTTATAACCTTGAACCAATAATTTATCAGTTAGTCACCCAGTACTGATTAAGTTCTTCGTAAGTTCTTCTAAATTTTGCAGTTGGGTTCTGTCCACTCAAGAAATTCACTTCAAAAATATACCTGGTCCCTCCCTTAAAAAATGACATTATAATAAATTCAGTTGCAATTGTTTGTGTTCAGCTGTACAGCAGAGATAATCTGAGCCTGCACTGTCTGTAGAGAGAGAATTAAGAGTCATAGGACAAAAATGCAGAAATACAGAGGATAAATAAAGGAAGGGCACGTTTTCAGAAAAAGGTGGTGTCGAAAGGAAGGACTCTGTCATACGTCAGATGTCCATGTTGTTGATGTGAACCAGGGGTGTCATAGTACCGAACAGACATCAGGATGGTCACCTGGATGACACCTCGATGTGTACCCAGTTATTAATAAACATCATACAATATCACACATGCAGACCAATTTCCTAATATTCAAATAAGCATAGAAGTTTGTATGTTCATATTGTATTTGTCAAAATATTTATACCTTGAGTGTTGTAGCCAGAATACCCACAAACTTTAATTGTCCTTAAAGTGAAGTCGCTTAGTTGTGTCTGACTCTTTGTGACCCCATGGACTGTAGCCTACAATGCTCCTCTGTCCATGGGATTTTCCAGTAAGAGTACTGGCGTGGGTTGCCATTTCTTTCCCCAGAGGATTTTCCTGATGGAGGGATCGAACCCAGGTTTCCCGCATTGTAAGCAGATGCTTTACCATTTGAGCCACCAGGGAAGTCCTTAGCTCTTGATTAATAATTACATTTGTTTGTAATTAGGTTAGATTGTTTATATATAAGAACTTAGCTAAAATCATACATAATGGAAAAACTCATCATATATTGATAAGGAAGAAAAAGTTATACAAAAACTGTTTTGGGAAAACCGGTTAAATATTTGGCGGAAAAAAATTGAGTCCAAATGCAGTGAAGAGTTAGTCACTGAAAATCAAAAAGTAAAAATCAGAGATGGTTAATTTAACCTCCAAAGTTTTAAAAACTTCTGTAAGTTAGGAAATTGTGCTTAAAAATGAAAAAACAGAGAAAAAAACTGCTGGAAAAATATTTGCAACACAAAAGATGCAAAAATCACTGGTGTCTTGGTACATAAAATGTTCACTAGAAAAAAGAACACCGGCCCAGGAATAGTTAAACTGTCACTGAACATAAATATAAACATGAATAAGCATATATATGACATTTTGTAAATATGACTATTGAATAATATTTGGATGCTTCTTGACAAGTTTCATTTCAGAGTTAGGAAACAAAAGAAATGATTATACAAACACACATACATTCTTTTTACTGACCTGAAGATGGTTAAAATGGTCAAAGCAGGGAATACCCATTGAGTAGAGTGATTTTATAACATTGTTGTGACAGTGTAACCTGGTACAATTTTCTTAATCAATTTGGCAATTTATTTTTATCAAGAGCTTTTGATCTATTCAATTCTACTTTTAAATTGCCACCCAAAGAAACAATGCAACCTTTTGAAAAACACCTTTGTTTTTAATGATTATTGTATTGACTATTAATCTACAAAATAGAAGCAATCTAAATGCTTAAGAATGGAAGCATGGTTAAGTAAACAATCTTGGTTTTTATGTAACAGACAATTATACAGTCAATAAAACACATTAAAATGAATAAAAAGAATAACTATACTTGGATAAGCATTGAAAAATTCATATTGGGAGGAACCAAGACAATGTCAAAAGTGGACAGGTGATTATATTCTTTAAATTTTCAGAATCATCTTCAAAATAGGCTTATGTTACTCTTCTAATTGGAAAAAGGTATATGAAGTCAGTTCATCTCAGTTTAGTCGCTCAGTCGTGTCCGACTCTTTGCTACCCCATGAATCGCAGCACACCAGGCCTCCCTGTCCATCACCAACTCCCAGAGTTTACTCAGACTCACGTCCATTGAGTCCGTGATGCCATCCAGCCATCTCATCCTCTGTCGTCCCCTTCTCCTCCTGCCCCCAATCCCTCCCAGCATCAGAGTCAATGAGTCAACTCTTTGCATGAGGTGCCCAAAGTACTGCAGTTTCAGCTTTAGCATCATTCCTTCCAAGGAACACCCAGGACTGATCTCCTTTAGAATGGACTGGTTGGATCTCCTTGCAGTCCAAGGGACTCTCAAGAGTCTTCTCCAACACCACAGTTCAAAAGCATCATTCTTCGGCGCTCAGCTTTCTTCACAGTACAACTCTCACATCCATACATGACAACTGGAAAAACCATAGCCTTGACTAAATGGACCTTTATGTTTCATAATCTAAAGTTTATGGTTCAAGGACTGGCAAGAATTAATGTACTTGCAGAATCAGCAAAAAAACAGAGCAGAGAACGCATATGAAGGATTTTGAGCATTATTTTTTTAGCATGTGAAATGAGTGCAATTGAGCCATCAGGGAAGCCCCGAAAGGCAAATAGGTCTTTCAAATTATTTGGCAAATAGTTGCTATAAACACAGAAGAAAGAAAGGGTGTTGAAAAATTTTTTTAAATGACTTGCATAACATAAATTTTATTAGAGCTTGCCAATATATTTTGGTAAGTACTTTAAGTACTTATTTTTTAACTTTTATCATACATAGAGTAGTTTTCACACGTGGTTGATATTTATTATATAAACATCCATGTATCACACTCAGGTCAAAATCAGAACACTTCCAGAATCCCCCAAATCCCTTCATGTGGTATTCAGCCCCAATTCTGCTTTTCTCCTTCCCCTGAGAGGTGACCACCATCATGAGTTTTACATGAGTCATTTCCTTGCTGTTGTAAAATAGAAATATCACTTACATACATATCTCTAAATAAGATAGATTAGTTTTAATGCCTCTGTGATTTTTCCCACTACATTGTATTTGTGAGGTTCATGCATTTGATATGTCTAACAATAGTTCATTTATACATTTCATTGTATAAATGTAACACAATTTACCTGTCTATTTTGCTGTTGTGTATGTTTGGGTCATCAATTTTTAAACCAATAAATAATGTTACTATGAACATTTCTCGTGTCTGTGTATTTCCTTTGGGAGCATACTAGGAGCGGAACTGCTTCATCATTGTACACAAATGTCTTCAAGTTTACTAGATAATAAAAAATGCTTTCCAAGTTATCTTGCCAATTTCCGTAACTGCCAGCAGCATATTTATTCAAGATTTCACTAGTGATTTATTCAATAAGATTTCACAAGTTTTCCATTAAAACTATTGCACCTCTATTAATAGACTTATTTCTAGATGCTTGAAAATTTCCTTTCAATATCTCTTTAACTTTCTAGTTTTCTGAATATTTCTTGATGATACATAAAAACATGAAATAATTACTTATATTAATACAAAATACTCAAACTCTTTTAGTCTATTGATTTGTATCCACTAATGTTGCTAAACTTTTACTTATTCTAACAGGTTGCTTGTAGATTCTTTGGATTTCTATGTTTACAATCCTGATACATG